>NC_067165.1:5267330-5904830 GCF_903995435.1 Acomys russatus
CCCTTTATGAGTTTGTGTTTAACGATTGTGTGCATTGGTGGGTTTTGCCTGTTATGTATCTGTGCAAGGGTGTTGGATCCTTGAAAAAAGAGTTACAAAGAGCTGTGAGCTGCCACAGATGTGAGCTGGGGGTACTGGGAATTGAACCCGGGTCCTCTGGAAGAGCAGCCAATGTTCTTAAGCATCCTTTATGTGTTTTTAAGACACAGTCTATGTAGTTCTTGCTGGCCTGGAACCCATTATTGGATCAGGCTGGCCTCATGCTTGTGGGAATCCTTTTGCCTTTGCCTCCTGGTACCTCGCTTACAGTTATGGGCCGCTATACCTTGGGGTCTTTGGTGGTGGTGGTGGTGGGTTTTGTTTTGTTTACCTTTTTTGTGGGGGAAAGGATAAGACAAGTTCTCACATAGCCCTGAACAGCCTTGAACTCTGCGTGTAGCTCAGGCTGGCTTTGAACTCCCAATGCTCCTGTCTCTGTCTCTGCTGTACCTGGAGTGCACCAGCATGCTCAGTTTTCCTCCTTTCTCAGTGAGTCTTTCCTCCAGCTCTTGCCACCTCCAGAAGTATCCCTAGCATCCCAGGTCCCTGAAGAACGTCCCCTGGTCACCTCAGGCCTGATTCAGTTGGACTGTTAATGCTGACTCACATGTTTGTCACCGCTGTGCCATCCTCTGTGTCCCCAGTAGCATGCACAGTACTTGGCCCACTAGAAAGTTATAGAGAGATAACTCTCCAGAAAGCCCAGCCCCTGGCAGGCTACAAGTATCTACCTCACCCCACCCCCTTTTTTTTCTGAGACAGAGTTTCTCTGTGTAGCCTTGGCTGTCCTGGACTTGCTTTGTAGACCAGGCTGGCCTCGAACTCACATCAATCCGCCTGCCTCTGTGTCCCGAGTGCTGGGGTTAAAGGCGTGAACCACCATGCCCGGCTTTCCTCCTCATTTTGCAGATGTGACCATTCGCAAGGACAGAAACGTGCTGTTGAGTGTTTATTGTGTGCCCCAGGCACGGTCTCAAGCGTTTTACTCACAGGATACAGCTAACTTTTCAGAGAATGAGGTACCAACTAGGTCACACTCATCTTGTAAGTATAGAAACTGTGAAAGGTTAAATGGCCTAAGTCTACAAAACGGCAGAGCGAAAGTTCCCACAGGACTGTCCCTCCCAAAGCTTTGCGCCCTACAGGCACCTGCCCAGCCAATATTTACTATGATTCTCAAAATGAGATATATATGAAGAAAACAACTTTTTAAAAATGTAGGCTAGGGCCTAAGACAAATGAGGCTTCTCTCCTCTGGGTACCGATTTATGTATGTGGGGGCTGGGCAGCAGGTGACACACTTTCCCATTAAAATTTGCATCAGAACAAAATTCAAATAATCGCTCTTGGTTTATTCCTTTAAGACAGTGTCATGTAGCCTAGGCTAGCCCTGCACTTGCTATGTGGCTGGGGATGAAGGAAGTCCTGATCCTCCTCCTCCTGCCTCCCACCTCCCAAGTGCTGAGACTATAGATGTGCCTCCCTTCTGTGTTCTGCTCATATGAAAACAAAAAAACAAAAACAAAACCTTAGTAATCTGAAACTTTGGAGACTCGGAAACCAGCTGGCAGCAGGCAGGTCACTCACTTAGGTCCACATGGGGACCTGAGGCCAGGCCTTCCTGACCACACAGGGTGGTGGTATCAGTGGGTGCATGTGCAAACCACTGTTGTTCTTTGGGGCTCTGTTGCCGACCTCTAAGCACAGATTTAACCGGTCTGGCTGTTCCCTATGCCTGTGGCAAGAGACCACAAGAAGGGACCAGGGTGGGCTTGAAGGATGGATCTCTCTCTTCTCTGCAGGTTCCTGGCGCTTGTCCAGGAGAAGTATCCAGAAGTCACCATTTCTCCGGGCTTTACCACTCTTTATGTGCCTCAGCTGCCGAACAGCACCTACACCCAAGCCATGGTGGAAGCGATGCAGAAGCTGGTGGGAGCACTACCACAGAGGATCACCTTCCCGGTGCGGGCTTTCATGGCGCGGGCTGCCTGGCCCCACTTCAGCTGGCTTCTGAGCCAATCTGAGAGGTGAGGCCCCTCCCTACGAGTTCCAAACCTATCCTGGGCTCTGACCCAAGATGAACATGGAGGGGTCCTAATGATCATCTTGTCCCAGCCCCACTGGCCTAACTACTTCCCACGGGGCTCTGCCTCTGCCTTGTACTCCTGTGCTGACAGGCTGGTCACTGCTTCCATTGGGTGGTAACTCAAAAGTAGAGGTGTGCATGCTCCTGCCCTCTGAATTCCTATGTCCCATCATCCCCTAGTGCTCAAGAGCAGAGGATGATGGGAAGCTAAAGGACAGATGTTCTACTCCTAGGCTCAGCTGCCGTTCAGTTCTGAGCCTAGGAGTAGAGCCGAGAGTCTTTATGGGCCCAGCTAGGCACTGAGTCAGCTCTCTGGTCCCAGGTATAGTCTGACACTATGGCAGGGCGCCTCAGACCCTGTGTCAGTAGAAGATCTCCTCTTCATCCGGGACAACAGTGCCACTCACCAAATCTACTATGACCTCTTTGAGCCTGTCTTGTCGCAGTTCAAGCAGCTGGCCTGTAAGAAGAGGGCCTGGGAAGGGAAGGTGTGGGCTGCGTTCTGCTCAGGGCGGCCTTGGGTTGGGCGCGGGAGCAGAGAAAGGGAGGTCTAGAAGGGGAATTTTCTGGGTGGAGCAGGAGACAGAAACCATTCTGTCTTCTGCACCTGGGATATTATGCTATCCAAGCTTTGCCTATCCACAGAGCAGGAGCCTGGTTGGTAGAGAAGGAAATGGAAGTCCAAAACTAGAAGGAATCTGTAGAAGTGCAGTTTGATCAAAACCTAGCCGATTCTCTCTCTCTCTCTCTCTCTCTCTCTCTCTCTCTCTCTCTCTCTCTCTCTCTCTCTCTCTCTCTCACACACACACACACACACACACACCACCCCTGCTTCCACAGCACTGCTCATCTTTGATGGCACTCGTGTCTCAGGGCACAGCCCTCATGAGCCAGATGCCACTATGGAAAACTGCTTGTGCCCTTGACCGGGTCTAGGAGCGCCTACACTTAAGCCATCCTGAGAGGTCACATCCGATTCCACTCCTGTCGAGGGAGCCATGACCCAGAAGGGGAGGAGACGAGCTATGGGATCCACCAGCTCCAGCTCCCTTTGGTTGCGGGCCCAGGAAACTGTTTGTTGATTGTCAACCATGAGACAAGGACTTTGAATATGCCCAAGTGGGACCTGACAGCTACAAGGCTTAGGATGCAGGAAAGCCGATGCGTACACGAGGGGATTTGTGGAGAGTGGTCCCATCACCTTGCCAATTTTGGGTCCCACAGTGAACACCACCCGGAAGCGAATCTACTACACTGGTGGCAGCCTAATCCCTCTTCTCCAGCAGCCCAAGGGTGACGGACTAGAAGTAGAGTGGCTGGTTCTAGAAGTGAATGGCAGTGGGAGGACAGCAGCCATCACTGTCCCCGGTGAGTCTGCCGGCAGCCCGGAAAGCTCCCGGCTAACCCACAGGTCTGTCATTTGCTTGAGTAGGTAACTTGGTTCTCTGTTACCATGGCAACATGGTAAGCCGCATACTAGATACAAAGTGGGAGGAATAACATCAAGAGCCGGAACTCCTGGTCTTAGACCAGCAGCCTTGAGGCCTCGGCCACTCTATGACGAGAGGAATGGGTGGTGGCCCAGTTCCGAGTCACTTGGAAGGCCATGAGTCTCCCGTGATGACAGGGGCTCCAAACACTGTTGCCTCTTCCAGACAAAGAAGGCATGATCCTGCTAGATGCTGGCCTCCGGGAATCTGAAGCTGGGAGCCCCGTGCCCATCCTGCACACCCCAGGTGGTCCTGTTCTGACACTGGAGTCATGTCTGCTGCAGCTGGTAGCTCACTCCAGGCGCTGGGGCATCCATGTGAACATAGTAGAACCCGCAGCTCTCCGACCAACCCTGGCCATGCTAGCACACCTTTCCACCCTCGGCCATCTGCCCTGGCCTGTGTGGGTGGGGGCCACAGTCTCGCATGGTAGTTTTGTGGTCCCTGGCCATGTGACTGGAAGAGAGCTGCTCACGGCTGTGGCTGAAGTGTTCCCCCATGTGACTCTGGCACCAGGCTGGCCTGAAGAGGTGCTGGGTAGTGGCTATCAGGAGCAGATGGTCACAGATATGCTGGAACTGTGTGAGGGACTACGGCAACCCGTGTCCTTCCAGCTGCAGGCTAGGCCGCTGGGCCGGAGTACAGCCACATCTGTGGCCAGGCTATTGGCAGCCTCTCCTCGAGCCACGGTCACAGTGCACCTCAGCGTTGCTGGGAACGGCTATGCAGATGTGTGGGCTGGATTGTGGGTGGCCAGGGCCATGGACAGGACCAGAGTCTATTACAGGGTACCCCAGGAGTACCGGGAAGACTTGCTGGCAGATGTGAGCACGAGTGAGCACCCCGTAGGACTGGACCATCTAATGTGGAAGGCTTCCCTGGGGAGTCAGGGTGAATAAAAGGCCTCTGCTTTGCTCCACGCACTGTGTAAGACCTGGGGCAGGGTGGGGTGGTGCCTAGAGGGTCTGGAGGCTGGGGGCCAAGTCATTCCGGTTTTCCAACAGGAAACGCTCACACGACTTGAAAGTGTTATAGAACTCGGAGGACAGGCCAGCCACATTGGTGGTCACATAGTTGAGAAAGCCAGGGGTGGCCTGGTTGTAGTAAGAAACCTGTAGGGCAGGAAGACAAGTTTAAAGGAGGTATAATGGGGAGAGGCTCGGAGACTTCTGGGCTGGAGGATGGGGAGGAGTCAGCCTTGCTTGCATTCTAGGGAGGCAACAGGTACAACCTCGGGTCTTGGAGATCAGTTAGAGAAACCCAACTGGCAGGCATGGCCTCCTTTGACAGGTTCCCCAGACACTCAAGAGTACTTCAACCCTGACTGCCCTATCACAGCACACCATATGACCACTGTGCTCCTCCCTGCTGGCCAGAAATCCCCAGAGGACAGAGATTGAGTCTCCAAAGCCTATAACTAAATCCACTTTATATCAAGGCGCTGGAGTCACAGAAAAGTGGTAGACATAAGCCTTGGACTGTATCCTTAGCATAGGTCCTTAGCAATGCTGGCCGTGTCAGCACCTGGGCAAGGCTCAGAGCCAAGCTAGGGCTGCAAGCAGGAAGGTGGTTGGGGGGGGGATGGGAGCTGCAACATTCCCACCCCCCTTCCTACATTTTCAATTAACACTGACTATGCTGCTGAGCTTTATAGGCCCTCAGAGCCACATAAAGCTCTCCCAGACAAGAAGGGAGACACAGTAAATAAATGATGAAACAGAATTTTAGATCAGAGCTGGGTTTTCTGTCGTCTGTGTCCAGAGCTTTTTCCGAGTCCCGGCAGCAACAGCTCACACACCACAGTGACTAAATCTCAACAGAGACTTCTTTTCTGTCTCTGATGCTCAGGCTGGGGAAGCTGGGAGGCCACAGGGAGCCGGGGTCTGGAAAGGTCCCAGCCCAATAGCATAGAGTTCACTTCACCTATAGGTGGAAGGGAAGAGGCGACAACAGGCCTTACCTTAGTCAACTGGTCCCCCTCACGCCACAGACAGAAGCCTGAACAAGGGGTTTCCCCACGCTGATATTCCGGTGTCTCCTGGTGCGTGGGCAGTGTGACTGACCTCAGTGCAATGACATAGGGGTCCCTGGAGGAGGGTCAGAGTGAGAAAGAGTCAAAGACCACCACAGGTGGAGGTAGGGACCCTGCCCTGTCTCTCAGAGCCTGATGCCTTGCTCAGGGTCAGCTGTAGACAGGGGCCATCTGTGTTAACAGCATCAGGTTCAGGCCCCATGTGTCCCCAAGGACCTGGGTGCCATGGGGTTTTCAGTCTTCTGGTCCTTGTCTCCAGAAAAAGAGATGCAGTCTATCCTGGCTATACCTATGCTCACAAGTGCCCAGAGGGCAGAGGCCAAGCAATAGCCACGTGAAAGGTGCCCCGGCTGTAGCCTCAAGTACGGCAGCCACAGCTACAGATGCCACAGACAGCCATGCTTTCAGGAGCAGCATATGCCCCTGCTGTCATGGTGAGCCCCTACTGGCTGCCTAGAAACAGCTGGTGGGTTCTGGGTCCAACCACCAGTGGGCAGCAGAGCTCTGACTCCGTGGAGCAGCTCTTCCCAGGAGAGGAAGACAAACCCCCACCCCACTCTTACTGCGCCCCTCAGGAAGCAGGCACTCACCCATTGTCACAAGGCTTCCGCCTCGAGGCCAGGATCACAAAGTCTTGGGGCTTGGTATTACCACTCAGGGCAGGGCTTATGACGTGGTAGATGGCATCATCTTCATCTACTTGCTGCACGAGCTCCACACTCCTGTGGAGAGGCTGAAGTCAGGACCCCAGTAGTTACAGCAGCTCTTGATGGGCAAACAGCTCTGCCAGGGTTCTGAGGTTGCAGCCTTATGACCAGCCCTGGGATAGGTTCCTCCTCACCTCTGAGCAGCTCAGCAGAGCCAGAGGAAGGGTGGAGGCCCTCCAGGATTCATGCACGCACGAGCACACACACACACACACGTGGGCACACACACACCAGACACAAAGTACACCAGAGCAGATCCACAGATATGCACATATAAGCATTATAGAGACACATACAAACACATAGGTACACATGTACACACGCAAACCGATAGTTAATTGTCAACTTGACAGTCTAGAATCATCTGGGAGGTGGGTCTCTAGGCAGGCCTGTGGGAGAGTCTCTTGGTTGTATTGGTTGGTGTAGAAAGAGCCATCTCAACTGGGCAACACCATCCCCTGGGCAGGGATACAGTAGAAAACATGGGCTGAGCACCAGCATCCTTGATCCCCCACTGACATGTTACTGTGGCTGGAGCGTGAACAGTTCCCACCATCACGGACTGCACCTTGAACTGTGAGCCAGAATAAGCCCATTCTCCTGTAAGTTGCTTTTGTCAGGGTATTTTACCACAGCACTGGCTTCTGTTTCCAGAACCCACATGACAGTTTATAGATGCCTATAACTCTAGTCCCAGCAACACACATAGACACAGGAACACAAAAGCTACACATAGGCACGAGCTCATGAGGGGCCACAGAGCGCATGAGGAAACAGGGCTGGGGTGTTCAGCCCGGATGGTGGCAAAGGTGTAACACAAGCCCAGGCCCTTCACCCATTTGACACTGGTGCCCACAGACACACAAGGGACCCCTTCCCATTTCCCCCTCTTCCCCTCTGCTGAACAAAGCAGCTGGCTGTACCAGGCCAGGGGAGTGTGCTGAGGTCTCCTTCCTTAGGTCACTCACCCTCAGTGAAGTCTGATCTGGTCCATACCAGCCCATCTTTTCCAGCTCCTCTGCCCAACTACCACCCACCACCAACCACCTCTCAGCTTCCTAGACTACATCACCAGTGGGTCCAGGCTACCCACGCACAGCGTTTTAAAACAATAGTTTCTCTCCGATTTTTCTTCTTGCCACTCACTTGAGCCCTTGCTCTGAGTGTGTGTGTGTATGTGTGTGTGTGTGTGTGCACGTGCAGGTATTCACATAATGGTGCACTGTGGACATCAGCAACTTCTGTGTGTGCCAGGCTCACTGGCCCTAGAGGGTCTCTATCCTATCTCTCAGAAAGAGCACCACGGTTGCGGACACCAAGAACATGCCCAGCTTTACATGGCTTGTGGGGGTTCAAATTCAAGTTTTCATGCTTGTGTGCAAGTGTTTTATCTACTGAGCTATCTTACCAGCACAGCACAGCCAAGGCTGCAAAGGAAGCTCAGGCAGGAAGCCGGGGTGTGAACAGCTATGAGCGCTCTGCTGAGGGCAGACTGGGAAAGAAGAAGCAAGCTGCACGTGGAAAGCCAACTGGTGATGGGCAGCTTGCTGGGTTCCCAAGTCCATCTAGCCAGTTAGAGAAGCACTTGCAACGCAGGTTCCGGCTGAGCCACAGCATCGGCAAAACGAAGGATGACTTCAAGGATGCTGAGCAAACACCACTTTAAGCAGTAACTTTCCCATCCCTACAAGTTGGTTCAGTGGGTAAGGTGCTTTGTCACCAAACCTGCTGAATTCAATCCCTGGGACCTACACACACACGCATGCACACACACATACACACACACAATTTTAAATAATATAGGGGTTTGGGGGCTAGAGAGGATGGCTCAGCTAGTTAAGAACACTATCTGTTCTTCCAAAGGACCCAGGTTCAATTCCCAGCACCCAAACGGCAGCTAACAACTGTGTAACTCCAGTTTCAAGGGATCCGACACCCTCACACTGACATACATGCAGGCAAAACACCAATGCATATAAAAAAACAAATAAGATAGCTGGGTGGTGGTGGCGGTGGCACATGCCTTTAATCCTAGCACTTGAGAGGCAGAGGCAGGTGGATCGCTGTGAGTTCGAGGCCAGCCTGGTCTAGAAAGCAAGTCCAGGACAGTCAAGGCTACACAGAGAAACTCTGTCTCGAAAAAAAAAACCAAAACAGAAAAGAAAAAAAAGTGTAGGGGCTGGGGAGATGGCTCAGTGGTTAAGAGCACTAGCTGTTTGCCCCAATGCCCATCTTAAGAGTTGGGATGGCTGGAGAGATGACTTACAGGTTAAGAGCAGGGGTTATTTTTTTATATGGCCTGGATTCAATTCCCAGCATCCACATGGTAGCTCAGAACCATCTGTAACTCCAGCCCCAAAGAAGCTAATGCTTTCTTCTGGCATCCATAGGCACCTGATACATGTGTGTGGTATACAGACAAACATGCAGGCAAAACATCTATACTGATAAAATAGATAATGTTTTTTAAGGAGAGGGGCAATGGAGGTCCAGAAAGGAAATGACCTGACCAATGTCACATAACTATTTTGTTGTTGTTGTTTGTTTTTCAAGACAAAGTTTCTCTGTATAGCCTTGGCTGTCCTGGAACTCACTCTCTAGACCAGGCTGGCCTCAAACTCAGGTCCATGAGTCCCTGCCTCCTGAGTGCTGGGATTAAAGGTGCACGCCTCCACCTCCCAGTGTCACATAACTATTTAGAACAGATACAGGCCTTAAACTCAGGTTTCCACATCCGGTTCCAGGCTCAGTCTCTTCCTTAGGCCCTCCTTAATATACCCATGACTTTGACTACCACCTAACACAGACACATATACCCTATAGCCAGACCCACCCCTGCTGAAGGCCAGTGGAGCAAAGCATCATGGGGGATGCTTAGCATCAGCAAGCAATCAACCCACTTTACAACTGGCACTGGCCCCTCACCGGTAATGCTTGTCCCATTCCGGCCTCCTGCGCAGGTCAGAGAGCAGCTGAAAGACCTGGGCGGCATCCACCTGCACCACCATCTCCAAGTGAATAGACAGGAAGTCCTCTTCCAGGGTGTAGAGGCAGACCTGCACAGCACAGAGGGTGGTCTCCTTCCTGCACTACGGACTATGCTGCTGGCAGAGGATGTCTGCTGGGAGCCAGCGCTGCCACTGACTTGCTATCTGACTGAAGAAATGACTGACTGTCTCTGATACCTAAATCACAACCCCATGAAAATGGACTTCTGACAGAGTTCAGTGTAAACAGACAGACAGCGCCTCTGAAAGAAGCAGTAGTCAGAGGCAGGTGGATGTCTGTGAGTTTGAGGCCAGCCTGGTCTACAAAGAGAGTTCCAGGACAGCTGGGGCTATTACACAAAAACCAAATAAATAAATAAATAAATAAGCCGTAATCAGGGCTGGAGAGATGGTTCAGAGGTTAAGAGCACTGACATCTCTTTCAGAAGACCTGGGTTCAATTCCCAGAACCCACATGGCAGCTTATAGATGTCAATAACTCTAGTTCCAGGGGATCTGACACCCTCTTCTGCCTTCCCTGGGCACTAGACATGCATGCAAGAGAAACACTTACATACATAAAAATAAATAATTAAAAAAAAAAAAAAAAAAAAGAAGAAGAAAAAGTAGTAACTGAGGCAGCAGGTCTCCAGAGCTTGGCCTCATCCAAATCCCTAATGTGACAAGTAGGGAGGTGCCTGTCTAAGGGACAGGCAAGCAAGGCAGAGTTCACACTGCCCGCTGTCCAACCCCTGCAGTGACCTGCAGTTCAAGGAGCCAGAGTGAGGAGGAAAGGGCTGTGCAAAGCAGTGGGGGCTCATAGGTAGGTAAAAGGTAGAAGGCAGCATGAAAGGACCAGAGACTTCACTCAGGGCCCTTGGAGACAGCCATGTTGCTAAAACTTGGTGGCATCATGACCTTGCTGGATTGTGTTCAAGACACCCCCTTTGATGCTTGCCACCAGGCCACTTGTAAGGTGGTAGTGGGTCACTTACTTCACCGGTCTCCATGGATAGCACCCAGTTGTCCTTGGCCATAAGCGTCTTCAGAGAGGACACATTGTAATAGCTCAGGTACACCTGGGAAGAGCACACAGATGCTAGCTTCTCCTGCCCCAGGGGCTCTCGGAGGGGGCTGTGATGATAGGGGAAAGAACCAGACTTTGGGAAAGGGGATTCAGGCTCCCTCAAGCCCTCCACACAGCCCGGAGCAGCCCTAACCAAAGCCTCTACTCCTTCTTGCAAAGCAAGGGACACGCACAAGTGTGTGTGAACAGCAGCTATGGAGCAGGGCAGAGGGTTTCCCGTAGCCCTGGACCTCTGCATGTTCCTCCAAAACTGTCCTGGCCAAAGGAAAGGAAAAGGGCGCCATGGGCTTTGAGACAAAGGGCTTTACCTGGTTGCTAGGGTCCCAGGGGACAGACAGGGCCATTTCCGACTGCTTACAGCACACAAGGTACTTCCTGAGAGAAAAGAGGACAACCTGGGTCTCTCAGAGTCCACTTGGCAAGTGGACACCATTGCTGACTACTTTGTGCCAGGCCGGTGCTGAGCCCAGGGGGCACCGGCACTCTGCCAGGCAGGGAGACTGGGGACACGGACACCGAGACCAGAGCAGCTGAGAACACGTGAGTTCAGCTAGCACTCTAGTTCACAGGGAACTGGCAAGGAAAGGGGGACAAACTCAGGCTCCCCTGTGCCCATGCCTCGAGTCCTTGTCATCTCTCCCTCTCAGGGGCTTTGCCAGGACCACAGCACTTAGCGGATGGCAAATGTCCTGTAAATGTAGACTTTATTAACTGTATAAGCATGGATACATCTACAGTGCTCTACAGTTTTTAAGGTGCTTTACAGTAGACTCAGACTTATCTTGAGCCACTGGGTCTGCATTCCAGACCTTCCTGGGTTTTTATTTTAGCTGATTTGTTTTGGTTGAGACGGGTCTCACTATGTAGCCCAGGTTAGCCTTGAATCTGTGGCAATCCTCTACTGCATCCTCCCAAGTCCTGAGATTTGACCCCTTCAGCAAACAGGCCTCAGAGCCAATAGGATAAAAACGAGTTACGATCACCCAAATCAAGCCAGAACCAACAGCAGATTTCACTCAACTGTGTGTCCTGAGAACAAAAGATCTGCCTCTCTGTCCTCAGTGTCCCTGTGTCTAGAAGAGCTTCAGAATGCTGTGTGACAACATGGAAGCAAGGGTACACAGAGGCAAAGGGCTAGCCCAGAAGACAAAGGCAGGAGGACTCACAAGAGTTCAAGACCAGCCTGAACTACTAGAGTTCCAGCCCAGCCTAGGCTACTGGGCTACAATACAAGATCCTATCTGAAAATAAAATACAATTTAAAAGGGGAGATGGGGAGGGGGCTGGAGAGATGGCTCATCGGTTAAGAGCACTAACTGCTCATCCAGAGGTCATGAGTTCAATTCCCAGCAACCACATGGCAGCTCACAATCATATATGATGTGATCTGATGCCCTCTTCTGGCCTGCAGGTATACATGCAGGCAGAGCATTGTATACATAATAATTAATAATCTTTTAAAAGGCAGCATAGGGGAGATGGGGAAGATAAGCCAGCACTGAGACCAGGAGGATTCCTGAAGAAGCTTAAATGTCCTAGGGCCAGCGCGTCAAGCCCAGCCCTGAAGCATGTCCCCAGCACCGCCCAGTCCCACTCACCTGTCCAGGCGGATCTTCCTCCTGGCACTGGCCTCTCGGTACCGCCGTTCGCCCTCCTAGAAAGGAAGCAGGCACAGGTTGTGTGGCACAGATGGGGATGACCATTTGGCCCGTAGCTCTGCCATCCTGTCCCCTGGGGCCCGAGGACCCTGCAGTCCCATAAAGAAGCTTAGATCTTGTTAGGGCAGCAAGTGTCAAAAGATTCTTACTGAGAAAGCTCCAGGGCCCCCAAGCTGCAGCTTAGTCTCCCATGGAGCCTTTAGTGACGTTGGTTACACTGACCTTTTGTGGGCCTCAGTTTTCCCCAATGTAGAATGAAAGGATTAAAGGAATAGAACCCAGGGCCACATTCCCTGGGCACTGCTGGGAACTAGGCCCTCACAAGGGTTCTGCTTGAAACCATATGGGCTTTCTATCGCATGTTCCTGGGCCTAGGACCTGAGGTTCCCAGTTTACACAGGAGGAAACTGAGGTTCAGAGGGTTGAGTGGTTCCCCCGAGGTCATAGGAGTACTGGGTAGAGCCAGGGTCAGAACTCAGGAGGCCAGCTTCAGAGCCCACCTCTTCCCCACTCCTCTTCAACTTCACCCCCACAAGAAACCACAAAGACAGCAACTGGTCCCAGCCAGCCAGAAGGGTGTCTTCCCAGACACAGAACCCAGTCATCCATGTGCCCTCACCCCTGTCCCCATAATGCTGACCGCCACCACTCAAGGGCTCCAAGGCTATGCAGCCAGTTGGCTCCCCATAGCCACAACTCAGAAGGCAGAAGTTGTAGGCACGCCAATTACACAGATAAGGACTGAAAGCCTCTTCGCCCAAGTCAGGGGTCTCTGCAATCCTATGAGCTGTTCAAGTCCATGAACCTCCAACATCATCAGCTCCCACGGTATGTGCCAGTTCTGTCAGGGAGAGCAGGTGCCCAGCTTCACGGGGGAATCCCCGTGTGACACCAGGACACTTAGACCTGGTTGTGCCTCAGCGAAGAGCCAGGGATGGGGCTGTTACAGAGTGACGAGTGAGGAAACTTGGGGACAAGGCACTTACCCCAGGCTGAGGACGAATCCAGGGCAACTTCTGAGGCTGGGCATCCTTGTCCAGAACCACAAAGGTCATGAAGGCACTGTTGATGTGCCTTCGCTGGGTCTCCTCCTCCTGGCGGTAAGCCTCCACACACACACCCACCTCCATGCTAAGGCCAAGTGAAAGAGGGAGTCAAGTCCCACAGAGCTTCCTCAAGCCATGCCTTTCCATATCACACACTCACACACAAGTGCATACAACAGGCAGGCAGCTGCCCAGAGTGTGTAAACACTCTCCTACAGGTCCTGCCTCTGCTTCCCAAGTGCTGGGATTAAAAGAGTGCACCACCATGCCTAGTTTACACATTTTTCTTTCCAAGACAGGGTTTCTCTGTGTATCCCTGGTTGTCCTGGACTCTTCTCCGTGCCCCACCCCATCCCACCTCCCGTAGACCAGGCTGGCCTCAAACTTGGAGACTTGCCTGCTTCTGGAGTTAAAGGCATGTACCATCACCGCCAGACACACATAGAAAACATAATAAAGGAACTGAGGAGATGGCTCAGTGGTTAAGAGCACTGGCTGCTCTTCCAGAGGTCCTGAGTTCAATTCCCAGCACCCACATGGCAGCTCACAACTGTCGGTACCTCCTATTCCAGGGGATCTGACACCCTAACACAGACATACATGCAATCAAAAGATCAATGTACATAAAATAAAAATAAATGAAACAAAACTTAATAAAAAGGGCCCAGGATGCAGTAGAGTGTTTGTCCAACACAGGCCAAGCCAGTCCCATTATTAGTACCACAAAAAGTGAACGAACGAATGAATGAATGAATAAACAAACAAACAAACCCACAAACCCACAGGGTGTCTGAAAGAGAAGATACAGAAGAGGTGAGCAGTCTAATTGGGAAGTGCTCATTACATGCAGATACCCAGGCACCACCTCAGCATTCTCGCTGGCTGCTGTGAGCATTTTGTAGGCAAGAACGCATGCTCAGAGACATTAAGTAACTTGCTCAAAGTCACACAGCCCATGAGAAGCAGAGCCAAACTCGAACCCAGGCTGCCCAGCTCCAGACTGCCGCTCCTGAGTTCTCATACACAGCCCTTAATGAAGTTATTAACTTATAACTTAGTTAAGCCCTTCGCTGTCCTCGCCAGCTGTGGCGAGAACAGACGTGAGAACGCATTCCAAGGCGAGATCTTAGAAAACCTGTTTAAGGACATGGGAAGGAGACGATCTGAGAATCGTGCGCAAGAACAGGCCCCACAGCCTGTGCGACCGCCAAGCCCAGTCCTCCAACCAAGCCGGGGAGAGAAGGGACACACAAGCACAGGGCACCCTCAGAAAACCCAGAGAAGACCCCCAATCCCACCATTGGACAACAGTGGGAGTCACAGAACATTCCAGAAGAGGGAACACTAGGACCGTGTGAGCAACCCAGTAATTCAGACCTCATCGGCTGGGGAAAGGCTTGGTAAGTCTGCTGCGTCAGGAAACACCCTCGGCCCTCCATGGCCCAGGCCCACCCATCCCGACCCCCTCACCTACGCTTGAAGGCGTTATTCACAATGGCCTTGAGCACCAGACGGTCCCCCACCTGCGATGGGCCTCGGAAATGGAACATCTCGATGGCCTTGAGTGTAGGATGGGCATGACAGAGCCGGCTTGAGGAGGGAGACAGAAGAAAAGGCTCATACTGCGTCGAGGTGCTTGGACCAGATTTCTCCAGTACCTAGCCCCTAGCCCATCCTGGACCACAGCAGTGATGCTCTGGCCCAGCCCCGGCAGGATTTTTCTCAGTGTACAGCACTAAAGCTGTTTCTAGCTTAGCGTGCTAAAGCCACTGCGCATGGCTAGAAAGGAGCTGAATCCGAGGAGTAAGTAAGCCTGGACTATGATCTAAAGCAAACCCCTTCCACCTCCTCCCCTTGGCATTTTCGCCTCAGCGTCCATGTCTCCTGATACCTTGAAGCCCAGTCCCTCCTCAGAAGCTTCTTGTCACTGGAGGCTCCAAGGAGGTGCTCCTCAGAACCAGGAAGCTTTCCCTGATCATCCGGGCCACCCCCCCCCCCCGGGGTCTCCTCAAGTCTCCTCACACTCATGGACCAGGCTTCCCAAATGGATATACCATCTCCAGCTCAACCTCAGAGGAGAGGTGGCCTGGGCTGGGCTCTGAGAATAAAAACTGGCCTAGCGGATGGAGGAAGGCGGGTTGTGGAAGGCTGGGAGACCAGCAAGGACAAGGCCGTGGAAGCATAAAAGTGTTACGTAAGGAAGGACCCTCAGCTATAACAAGCCTCTAGAGTCCGACCAGCCCCAGTCCAGCACAGGGGAGTAGAATTTATTTTCACCACTAGGAAGAGGGACCAGTCCAAGGTGGCTTTATGGTGGGGCTGGGTATTGTGCTCAACCATGGGGGGGGTCACACCAGGAGCAAAATCAGGGCCTGGAAAAGTTGAGGGGGACAGAGCCTGAAGGAGCAATTGCTACTGTTGCACAGGCAAAGGCAGATCATGGCAGGCCTCAGGGTCAGCGTGGCGTGGAGACTCCCAGTGGCTGCAAGGAATGGGGTGCTGTGTAGGCAGAAGGAAGCTCATCCAGCTCCCAGAAATGGCTCCTCTTTGGCTCTATAGGTATAAAACTCCAGGGTTATCCCAGCAGAACATCCACACTTCCGGAGCCTTGAGTGCTGACACCAGCAAGGGTTCCTCCTGCCAAGAAGACAGCCTCTGGGCACAGAGGGCAGAAGACAAATAGAGGAGGTCTCACCTGGCTGCGATGGTGGCCACGTTCTCCATCCAGGCCATGATCTGGCCGCCAAAGGTATTGCCCTGATGGTTGGCATGAGGGGGCAACACTAGTTCCACACTCTCCACGCGGGTTTTCTCGGCTGGCACTATATTGCTGCAGTCCTTGCTGGCCAGTTCTAACCAGGGAGGAAGGCAAGGAGGTGAGGAGCGCCCTAAGAACAAACTGTCCATGGAAGCTGCAGGGCACCAACCCCAACCCTGGAACGTTAATTTACTACCAGCGAGTGAGCACAAGGCCTAGACTAGCCCTGGGTAAAGAATGGGAGGATGGGGCTGGAGAGAGGGCTCAGCGACTAAGAGCACTGTCTGTTCTTCCAAAGGTCCTGAGTTCAATTCCCAGCAACCACATGGTGGCTCACAACCATCTCCAATGTGATCTGATGCCCTCTTCTGGCCTGCAGGGGTAGAAGCAGGCAGAGCACTGTATACATAATAATTTAAAATGAATGGGAGGAGGGACATAAGCCAGTCATGGACGAAGCACAGCTGTGAGACAAGGCGTGCCTGAGCCCACCTCTGCTCCACCCTACATAGGCTATGATGCTGGATGCACCAAGGCCTCCGCTGGCTCTCAGACACCCATCTGTAAGGAGCAAGTGTCAGCCCCAGCCAGCCAGAACTGTGTGTCAGTGAGGGATGGTTGTGGCTGTAGCGTGCTCAGCTCCCAGTCAGTGGCTACTCTCTTGGGACAGTCCTTGCTGCCCGCTACCCTGACCAGTCCCTGTTCCTTACACAGGAGTGGCTTTAGGATAACCGGGGGGGGGGGGGTGCTAATAAACGTGGCCTCAGAGGTCTAGGAAGCTGATGCCAACATGCCCAGCCAAGGCATTGTCATGCAACTCCAGGGTCCTAAGGAAGTCCTCCGCAGAGCGCCCGGCAGAAAGATGACACTCACTCAGATGAGGGGCCCTGTGAGATGTCACAGGAAAGGCAGGACAGGAAAGCTGAAAATGACCTAAGGCCAAGTTTGGAGCAGGTGCTCACAGATGCCAAGGCCTTTGGTTAAGCTGAGGGGAGGACACAGGCATTGGGGCTGAGGCAGACACGGCCTCCGGGCTCCTACATACTAGGCAGAGGTACCCGTGCGCACCACCATGCCCAGCCAACACTCAGTGTTTATTTGCTTTGAGACAGGATCTCATTATGTATCCCAGGGTGGCTTTGAACTTCATATGTAATCAAGGCTGGCTTCTAACTCGTGATCCTCCTGCCTCAGCCTCCAGAGGGCTAAGATTACTGGTGGGTGTCACTTTGCTCAGCTGAATTACATTTTGTTTGTCTGAAAATTGGCTCCCTCGATTCCAATATCAAGGAAGACCTCACATAAGAACACGGACAGGGATAAAGTGCCCCAGGGTACCTGTCCCTATCCCCTAAGGCCTTCATCCTCTGTAGAAACCTTCCTCACCTCACCACCTGCCAAAACCCCATCCAGTCCAAGGCAGATAGACCATCCTGTACCAACAGAGATCAGCCATCACGAGGGAAAAAAAATTCAAGATGAAGCTTATAGAACAATGTGTCCTGTGTGTCCCCTTCAGAGTAAAAACAGGCAACTAAATAGCACACATTTTGCTTACATCTACAGAAAGAATATCTAAAAAGATATCCCAAACCAGGTAGCAGGTCTTTGCCTCCGGGAAGACGACCTGAGGTCTGGGATGGAGGGAGCCTCACTTTTTATTTTTATTTTCCTTAGAGGGAAAATAAAATATACATAAAGATGCTTTTTAAAGTCTCTACACAGTCTTCAAAGCCTAGCCCAATACTACCTTCCCACACCTCATCTCTTCTAGAGGCCCAAGTGCATTGTGGGTAAGAGGGATTTCTGTAGGTCCCCACTCCATCTCCACTGCTTCTGGGCTGTGAGTGAGTAGCCCCAGCACCTGCTTTCCCTGGAAGGGACCATGAGGCTAGGGAGGCCAGAGGAGCCTGAGGCCATCAGGGACAGTGGTCCATAGAGTGCCTCCTCGCACTCAAAGGCAGAGCTCAGGGTGCAAGGACACCAGCTGCCTTCCTACGCACATACCCACACTCACCATCGTGCATGACACAGTGCATCAGGAGGTCCTTGATGGTGTCTGCGTAGACCAGCCGCATGCGCCTGCGCTCAGCGGCCACCCCGTGCTCGGTCTTCTCCTCCTCTGTTAGAGGTATGACCTGCTTCAGCTTCGCCTGTTGCCCAGGAGACAAGGGCACAAGCTTCTTGGGACAGCGCCCCTGGTAGGCCTGGGCTGCTGGGGGTTGTGGGGGAGGGAGAAGGAGAGGCTCCCGGGATCTCTCCCTTCTGTGCCCACTTTCTTTTCTCCACTGTAACTCATCAGAGCATAGTCCTCTCTAAAGGCCCCCTCCTCCCAAGATCCCTTCTTGACCAAAGGCCCAGAAAACAGAGGGATCTGTTCAGAACACAGTGTTTTCTGAAGGTTCCTCCTGTTTAAATGTACAGGAAGAGATAGGGAAGGGAGGAGGAGGAGGCACCTGGGTGGGGTCACGGAGGGTCAGCGGTGGGTATGACAGAGCAGCTGGGACAGCCATCTACCTTGGAGAGCCCCTGGTGGGCCACAAAGGTGGCCAAGGCCTTGCACACGCTCCACTGCTTTTCAACACACAGGTCCTCAGAGACCACCTGGATGCCCACCTGGAGAGAAAGGGGGGATACAGGAGGAAGGGGGAAAGGAAGCTGACTTTTCAAGGCCGGCAGCTTGGTGAGGCTGAAAGAGCCACCAGGCTGGGCCTCTGGAGCTTCTGTGTCACCTACTGGGTGCTGAATGACAGGGACCTAGAGTTGGTTCTGACTCTGCCTCTGGCTCCCTGGAAATCCTTGGGCAATTCACTTCCCTCATCTCTGTCCGTTTCCTCATCTATGGAATGGGAGGTGGTCACAGCTGCCCTCAAGGGATTACTGAAAGGGTTAAAATGTGCCCCTGGTCCCCTGTTCGTCCTGAAAGGACAGATCCGTGGAGGGCGGGTGCATGCGAGATAAGCGGGCATCTGTGCACTGCCCAGAAGCCTCATCAGGACCCTGGTACCCCAGCCTCTGTGGTACTCGGGAATCAATGGCTCGCTAGGTTGCAGTCCAGGAGGAGACGTGAAATCCTCCTCGGTAGCTCACAAAACCTATACGTCATCGTGCCATGCTCCCACTGAGCCTTCCGTGCCCTGAGTGCAGTAGTCATGGGCACGCTGTACAGATGTGGAGACGGAAGTCATCAAGGTGAGCTATTGGGCAAAAGCCCAGGCTTGCCCACTGCAGCACCATGGCCAGACACAGCACTGCCGTCCTCTACCGTCCCTGCCTGCTACTCAACGTGTCTGGCTAGGAAAGAAGCCCTTGCCCTCTCTGGCCCCCGTGTTCTTTCCTGTGCTGGGGGACATTAGCAAGGAAGGCCTTAGGGTCCCTCCTACCCCAGCCTTTTAGGGACTCTAGTCAGGGTCCTACAGCACGAGGGGGCTTGGGCTTGGATCCGAAAAGACAGAGTGGAACAGGAAAGCCATCCCACTCCCAAGCAGGGCCAGCCACACACACACACCTCCATGCTGGTGTTGAAGGCCCGGTTCACCTTGGCCTTGATGTTCACCACTTGGCCGACACTGAGGAAAGGAAAGCAGGAGGTGAGCCTTCCAGAGGGACCAAGGGAAAGGACAGGAGCCTCAGACACGCAGCGCCTCAGGGATGGGGGGGGGGGGGGTCGGGGAGGGGGGAGCGCTTTGACACTCCCAGAACATTCACATCTGCAGTGTCACCAAGCCAGCAGACAACATGAGCATTTGTTCCACAGCTTCCGTGAGTGCTGTCTTTCTCCTACCCACTCTCCAGGGGCGACAGTGACCTCTTTTTGCTCTGCAGTTTCCTCCCTGGAGCAGCCCTCCTATCCCCCATGTCCAGAGCTCACCCTCCAACAGTCCTCCTGGAGTAACCTCTGTGTCCCCAGCCCGTAAACTGCACTAGGTAAAGACCCCTGACTTTGATGCTCTCATCTGTTTCATTTCTGTGGTCCATAAAACCCAGGGGCCGCACAGGGCAGCCACATGCTCTCCTCTTGGGCCACATCTCAACCCAGGGAGTGTATGTTTTGCTCGCCAACACACCAAATACATGAGAAAGGACCAGACCTCCTTAAACAGTAGCCAAATGAATCCCTAAGTTCACATTTACCAAATGTTTACCAAGTGCTAATGGCCAGAGAGAGGAGCGGGCAGGGAAATGGGATTCTTAAAGGTGCCGTGCGTGCATTTACGCAAGGGGCTGAACATCAGAGAGGCTAAGCCATCTGGCCAAGGTCACCCAGATAACAAGGTCACCCAACTAACTTGCATCAGGGCTAGGATTCTAGACAGGCCGAACCAGCCCAGTTTTTCCAGCAGCGGCCTGTCCTTCTGGGAATGTTTCCCATGTCCACACAAATCTCCTGGGAGCCACCTCGCTCGCTGTGTGCCCAGCTGGTGGGCTGTGGGGCTGAGGAGGGCAAAAGGCTGGAAAACTGGCCCAATTCAATCACCGTGACCTCAACAAGTCCTTTTACCTCCCCGCAGCACTGATGTCACGGACACGCAGAGTGCACTGCCCGCCACCGAAGCCAGGAAAGGTCCACCCCAGTCATAAGGCCATTAGTGTGGCCACACAAGACTAGGTCTGTTGTGCTCTGCTTCAACTGTCACACTACAAATTGATGACCTGGGGCAAGTCAGCTGACCTCTCTGAATCTGTTTCCTTGTGTGTATAGCTCTGGGAAAGCATGGGACTGCCCATTCCTCCAAGGCCCAGTGACAGGTAGGGTGACTGAACCCAACACCAGGCCAGTCAGTCAGTGCAGAGGCTTGGTGAGTGACGGCTACTCACAGTGCTGCATACTTTGCCTCTGTTACTGTTTTCAGCAACATTGACACTCAGGCAGGCAAGTGTCATCTGTAAAATGTGTTTTCACATGCATTTGTCCATGTGTAGAGAAAGTAGTTCACAATGGGAGATAACAGATCCTAGCAACTGTGACACGTTCTACATTTTCATGTGTTTGGGAGTTTTCATGGTCAAAAGTTAGAAAAGAGGGCTGGAGAGATGGCTCTCAGTGGTTAAGAGCACTTGCTGTTCTTCAAGACTTCCCCAGTTCAAGTCCAGAAGCCACGTGGCGGCTCACAATCATCTGTAACTCCAGTTCCAGGGGGCCTGACACCTTCTTCTGCCCTCTGTGGACCCACACACATTGAGGCGCAGACATACATGCAAGCAAAACACCAACACACATAAAATGAAAAGTTTGTTTTTGTTTTGTTTTGTTTTTGTTTTTTCAAGGCAGGGCTTCTCTGTGTAACCCTGGCTGTCCTGGACTCACTCTGTAGACCAGCCTGGCCTCGAACTTACAGTGATCCACCTGCTTCTGCCTCCTGAGTGCTAGGATTAAAGGCATGCACCACCATGGCCAGCCATGAAAAGTTTTTTTTTTTTAAAGACAGATTAAAAAAATAAATAAATAAAAAACAAAATAAAATAAAAGATAGATAACTTCAAAAACTTTAATGTTTATGAAAATATATTGTTATAATTGCAAGGGAAGGGTAACTTCAAAGAGTATGTTTATGAAAGTAGATCGTCATAACTGATCAACTTTCTTATATGCCTCTCCTCCTCCACCTCAGTACCAGAGATTGAGCCAATGGCTTCAGGCAAGTGCTCGACCAGTAAATTGAATCCACAGTTCTCTTTCTACTTTAATTTTGAGACAGGGTCTCATTAAGTTGCCCAGGCTGACCTTGAACTCACTTTGTAGCTCATGCTGGTCTTGAATTCCTGACACTCCTACCCTAGGCTCTAGAGTGGCTGAAATTATAGGCTTGTGCCACCAGGCCTGGCTTGGCCTTTTTTTGTTAAACCCCGATTGCACCTAATTTTTAGCTAAGCTTTCTCATGGCTGTGTATCTACAGGAGACATCACAGTATGTGTAGGGACTGGTGCCATTCAGGGTTCCAGACACCCATCAGGGATCTGGGAATAGATTCTTCAGAAGGGATCGGGGCTTGCTGATTTACAAGTGAACTTATCTTTCTGTGGTGCTAAAAGCGGTCTGAGAGGGCTGGAGAGATGTCTCAGGGGTTAAGAACATATACTGCCCTTATAGAGGATCTGAGTTCAGTTCCCAGCAGCCATGTCCCGGGGCTCACAGCTGCATATAGAATCAGCTCCAGGAATCTAAGGTCTCTGGCCTTCACAGACATCTGTACTTACACACACACACACACACACACACACACACACACACACACACACACGCGTACACACTCACACAACTCACAGGCACACAGATACGCAAACGCAGAGGCAAATAATTTGTTGTTGTTGAGACAGGGTTTCTTCTGTATGACTTTGGCTCTCCTGGAACTCACTTTAAAGACCAGGCTGGCCTTGAACTCACAGAGATCCCCTGTCTCTGCCTCTTGAGTCCTGGAATTAAAAGTGTATGCCACCACTGCCTGGCTCAGGCAAATAAACCAAAATAATAAAAATATTTCTTTTTTTTTTTTTTTAAGAAGATAGCTGGGAGTGACTCAGTGGCTTTCCTAGCACCCCTGAGGCCCTGACAATTGCTGGCTGACAGCTGTGATGGTGGAAGACAAGTGTCACCACCTCCCCAACAGCCATCTGCACTCAGGAGCTTCTCACCATCCTGCCTGTCTTCCATCCCCAGGACTCAGCCCAAAACAGCCTCCTTCCCTGTTGCTGCTCACCTCCTGGCAGGGGGATGGGGGTGGGGGAGCCCCCAGGAGCCTCTAGCTCCCCAACACCCTCCAGACAGTCTTCACAATGCACAGAGGTGACCCCTTAAATGAACCAATGTGGCAAGTTCTTCTCTAGGGACCCATTTGTCCTCAGAGGACAGAGGGGCATATGACATTACACCAGGGTGAGGACAGAGGGGTGTGTGCCATTACACCGGGGTGAGACTCACAGCAGAACTCAAGTGATGGGATCTCATGGCAGCAAATGAGCAGGTATCGGCAACACACAAACTTCAAGGAAGAGAAAAGGAAGGAAGGAAGGGAGGAAAGGAGAGAAACAGAGACAGAGACAGAAAGACAGAAGACAGAGACAGAGAGAGAAAACAGTTCCACTCAAGAGAGCTGATTGTGGAAAGAGCTTAGGAGTCAGTGGCATTAGAAGACTCGATTGATTTGCAAACTTATTTCCAGCCTTTCTGGAATAACACAAACCAACCACATAGCAAAACAAACCCACAAGTCAGTGTGGACATAAACTGCCAGTACAGCACTGGTGGGGGAAAAACAGTTGGCCATTTCCAGGTGTGATAATCATGTGGAAGTTGTTTAAAATTAGTTCCTGGTCCTAACAGATATGTTTGGGAATATTTCACTTTGCCTTCTATTGTTTGCGGCAGGGTCTCGTTATGTACCCCCAGGCTGACCTTGAACCCATGATGCTCCTGCCTCAGGCCCTGAGTAGGGGTTTTCAAGTATGGGAGTCTCTTGAAATGTTTTTATTTATTTAATTAAACTAGTGTATTTGTTCGGAGGTTACTTTTTGAGACAGGGTTTTATTATGTCATATAAGCCAAGTCGGTTTTGAATCACACGCATAGTGACACTCCCTCGTCTCAGTCTCCCAAGTGCTAAGACTGCAGGTGTGCACCACCGTGCCTGGCTTGAAATATTTTTAAATGGCAAAAACTAAAACAAAACAAAGGGAAACCTGAGCTGTTCCCAGGTGCTGCCAGGCCTATCCTGGCCACCACTGTGCTCTAGGCTTTCTGCAGCGTGCTGTCCTTCGGTACTCCTCCACCCAGACTCAGTGTCACCTTCCGGCCCCTGCAGCAGGTCCACCCACCACATATGCACCCTAGCCCTCTCTAAGCTTCCCAATGGGGAGAACTCAAGTCAGCAACAGGGACCAGTCAGATCTGGATACTGTGTCACAGCCTCCAAAACACAAGGCTAACAGTCCTCCAACCAGCTCAGAGCACTCCAGGGAGTCTCCTTGACACCCTACCCTGCCACCCCCAACCCCAGGAAATGCACCAATAAAAAAGCAAGAACCAAGGCCAGATAGTCACTTGATAGTCAACTCTGGGTCCTCTCCCTGCCTATGACCTCAGCAAGTTTCCTCGTTTCTCCGGGCCTCAGTTTCCTCCTCTGTAAAATGAAGACACTAACAACAAAGACCTCATAACTGTAGTCTTCTTTATTAAATATGTTAACAAATTGAAAAGGCATTCTAAGCATTATGTTGGTAAAGTATAACACTGTGAGACATGAATTAATAAGAGGAACTGAGCTGGAGCACATGAGAACACAGTTGGATTCCCAGAACTGAGGGGGAGGGACATAAAATAGCAAGTATGACAAAGCGACAGCTAACCAGAGCTCATTGTCACTGGGGGACTTCTGCTTTTCTGTTGTGGTGGTGGTGGGAATTGAACCTGCGGCTCTGCATGCTGAGCACATGCTCTGCCACCAAGCCACACTTCAACACCCAACATCCCACTGCAAATACAAATGACATTTCTCTATCTGCTCCTCTGGAGACTGGGTAGTGAGTATAAGGGTTATGTTCTGGTAGTTTGTGTACCCAAACATAGCATGACACCAGTCCTTTCTGGATTAGTTAAGACTCTGTTTTTTGTTTTGTTTTGTTTTGGTTTTGGTTTTCAGTTTTTGGTTTTTGGAGTCAAGGTTTCTCTCTATAGCCGTGGCTGTCCTGAACTCACTTTGTAGACCAGGCTGGCCTCGAACCTATAGTGATCCACCTGCCTCTGCCTACCTGAGTGCTGGGATTACAGGCATGTGCCACTACGCCCGGCTGGCTCTGAACTATTTTAACTATATTTTTTCTGTTGCTGTGATGAAACACCATGATCAAAAGCTGCTTGGGGAATAAAGGGGTAAACCATGTCACGGTTCATCATCTAAGACAGTCAGGGCAGGAACTCAGAGCAGGAACCTAGAGAAGGGGCTGATGCAGAGGCCATGGAGGGGTGCTGCTTGCTGGCTTGCTCCCCATGGCTTGCTCAGCCTGCTTTCTTATACGACTTGCCCAGATTGCCCCTACATGCAGTGGGCTGGGCTCTCCCACATTAATCGAGAAAATGTCCCACATGTTTGTCCATGGGCCAATCTGACAGGGGCATTTTCTCAATTGAGGTCCCCTCTTCCCAAATAATGGCTTGGGTCAAGTTGATATAAAACTAGCCAGCACATTAACCCACACTGAACACATAGTAAACAAGCTGTTGATGACTGAGTAGAGGGCCTGGCCCAACATCCTCCTTATTAGTACACACAAAGCACCAGGCAGCCCTGAATAAGCCCTTGATACTTAATGTCCTGTGAATTGGAGGACATATCTAGGTATGGGCCAGTAGCAAAAAAGGTCTGTCCTGGGCCAAGAACTCAGCAGCCTCCTTGTGTCCCCCGCCTGATGAGGCTCAGTGGCAAAGCATGTAAGGTAGTGACAAGTTTTCTAACCTGTACAGCCACTGAAAACGAAAACCTATCCCTGAGCAAGAGCTGGATGGGTGTGAACCAAAGGTGGCTGGCTCATTCTTCAAGCTCAGGCTGGGTCCCGGTGTCTAGCCCAATGGACCAGAGACCTAGGAAGAAATGTCTGAGCCAGAAAAGCTATTTCCGGGCTGGAGAGATGGCTCAGAGGTCTGTTCTTCCAAAGGTCCTGAGTTCAATTCCCAGCAACCACATGGTGGCTCACAACCATCTATAATAAGATATGGTTCCCTTTTCTGGTGCACAGGCAGAATACTGTACAAATAATAAGTAAATAAATCTTAAGAAATTAAAAGAAAGCTGGGCGTGGTGGCGCACGCCTTTTAACCCAGCACTCGGGAGGCAGAGGCAGGCGGATCGCTGTGAGTTCGAGGCCAGCCTGGTCTACAAAGTGAGTCCAGGACAGCCAAGACTACACAGAGAAATCCTGTCTCAAGAAAACAAAAGAAAAGAAAGAAAGAAAGAAAAAGAAACAGAAAAGAAAAGCTATTTCCTGACCAAATTCAAGTCCTTTCATTTTATGGGTAAGGAAAACAAGGCCCAGAGATAGACTCTGACTTACCCAAAATCACATAGCACCACATGACACATGGACCCCTAAGCTGTTGGCTCTACATATTTTCACAGCCCAGCCTTAGGCCTCCATACGCCACCAGAGAAGTCTTTCCAACTGCAAACCTGAGGCAATTTCCCCGGCCCCACCCTAACAAGAAAGCCCCCCTCATGGCACAAAGCGGCAGGCCAATCCTATCCCATACACCTGCAGAAAGATGTTCCACCCCCGAGACACCATGGTCCAACCTTCCAAAGCCATCAGTCAACTGAGTCCGTTCCAGGTGCCACCCAGCCTGCTAGGTGAGGAGACAGGGATGCAGGCCCTGGGCTGAAGAGTCGGCAGAGACCAAAAGGATAATAAAGCCAGAGGGCCACTTACCTAATGGTATGGTCAAAGTAGATGTCATCCATGGAAGCTGTGACACAGGGGCAGCCAGCGTGCCTCTCCGCTGGTTCGGGAGAAGAAAGCCAGATGTTAGTCCTGCAGGCCTCTGAGCAAACATCTTCCAGAGGCTTCTCCACAAGCAGCGCCCACCCTTCTACTCTCACTTCTGCTTCAGGCCTTTGTCCACTCTGAGGCCTGTCTCTGACTGCACAGCTGGCTCAGGGCCTCTCACAGCCTGCTGGTGTAGCCAAGTCACCGTGTTAGACTCTGGATGCTATGATGGAGAGTGCTGTGAGCATCCACACTCAGCCTCTGGGCCTGGCCTTTACCAGCCAGTTGGGAAATAGCTGTGGTTAAGGCTGCAGTAGAGACATAGTACCAACACTCAGAGCTGGGAAGCGGGAAGGGGATGAGAGGGACCGGCTGCCTTGACAACTAGGAGATGAACGGAGTATTTGAGTCAGGGGACCAGACCAGCAGGAACTAAGGCCAGTGGGGAACAAGTGTGGTACTCGTGGGCTGGAGAGATGGCCCAGAAGTTAAGAACACTGACTGCTCTTCCAAAGGTCCTGAGTTCAATTCCCAGTAACCACATGGTGGCTCACAACCATCTATAACGCAATCTGGTGCCCTCTTCTGGCAGGCAGGTGTACATGCAGATAATAATAAATCTTAAAAAAAAAAAAAAAAAAAAAAAAGTATGGTACTCATGAGAGAGGAAGAGACCATCTTTAAAACCTGAGGTCCCTGCCCAGACTCTACAGGGCAGGCGATAGGGATGTGATGGCGAGCCTGGGGCACACTTCACCTGACAGGCAGGCTGTGGTGTCGATCCATTTGAGCAGCTGTCCAATGCTCAGCTCCCCACGGTGGTTAGTGTGGCAGGGCAGCACCAACTGGCTCATCTGTACCTCCGTTGGGTTCCGGTACTCCTCATCCTCTGCCATGGCAGAGGCATCTTCTGACTCTGAATGTGAGACTGACTTCCGGGATGTCCGACTAGAGAACACAGAGGCGAGGCCCTGGGGACAGATGAGGGCAGCATGATCAGCGTTCTGTACATCTCTGCTCTGCCTGACCCTGACTCGTCAAGTACAGGGAGGGAGAAGCAGCCAGGATCACCTCCCACCAGCCTCATCAACAGCCGCCACCACCTCCAGCCCAGGATCTCTGAGCCAGGGGAATGCCATGTGTGCCAGCTCCCTCTTAGGAGAGGGTATCCGTCCTTGTTACAGCTGGTGGGCAGCTTTAAAGGCTTCCTTTAGATTGACTTTTTAAACAGTGCCTCACCGGGTAGCCCAGGTTAGCTTTGAGCTCTTGCTCTTCCTCAGTCTCTAGAAGGCTGGAACTATAGACATGCCACCATGTCTTTCTCCTTGACTTTCTCCTTGAAAGACTTCCCCTCTTACAAAAAGGGCTAGAGAGATAGCTTAGCAGTTAAGAACATTGGCTGCAAAGTCCTGAGGACCAGAGTTCAGATACCAGCACCCATATAACAAACTGCGTGTGGTGGCTTGAATAAGAATGCCCCCCATATGCAAATGCTCTGCCTCCAGTTTATAGAACTGTTTAGGAAGGACCAGGAGGCGTGGCCTTGTCGGAGGAGGCGTGGCCTTGTCGGAGGAGGTGTGGCCTTGTTGGAGGAGGTGTGTCCCTGCGGTAGGCTTTGAAGTTTCAAAAGCCTCTGCCATTCCCAGTTAGCTCTCTGCCTCATGGCTGTGTCTCGGCTACTGCTCTGGCGCCGTGTTTGCCCTCCTGCTGCCATGCTCCCTGCCATAATGGTCAGGGACTCACCTTGGCTGCCTTCTAGTCTAGCCAAGAAAATTAGAACTCTGGGTTCAGAGAGAAAGTCTGCCTCAAGTGGGAAGTGATAAATGAAGACCTTCGACGCATTCCTTTGGCCCCTGTGTGTACACACCTGCACACACCCATACACTCACAGAGACAAGATAGAGAGATGATTGATAGATAGATAGATAGATAGATAGATAGATAGATAGATAGAGCGAGCAGTATATACATGAAGTCACATATCTCTACCTCAGCATCAACAAGGAAGGAAATTCTGAAATAGTCTCAAAAATAAGTGGAAGGTGGAGACACTATGCTGAGACACAGCAGTCACAAATGGACAAACACCTTGGGTCATGTTCCTAGTACAGTTTCTAGTACAGCTGAGCTGGTTCATGAGGTAAGCAGGGGGCGGGTTCTGGTCCAAGAAGATTAAAAGTTCTGGGAGAGTCAATAGCAAAGGAGACTGAGTGTCAATGCAGTTAATCCCGCATTTTAAAATGTGTAACTTCCTGGTACCCTCACTTCTGCCCGGAGAATACTAGACGCCTGGTAGGCCCTCTGATGGGAGCCTTGCTGTCCCATCTCTGTCCCCCTAGTCAGAAGTGTGCTCAAAAGCTGGGCATCCCTGCACATGTGAGAAAGAATGGAGACTGGGGGGAAGTGCTGGGTTCCAACACTTGGAAGGCAGAGGCAGGCAGATCTCTGAGTTCAAGGTCAGCCTGGTCTACAGAATGAGTTCTAGGATAGCCAGGGCTACACAAAGAAACCCTGTCTCAAAAAAAAGAAAAAGGAAAAAGAAAAAAAGAAAATCCTTGGGTACCAGGCACAGTGCTGGACCACAAGGGAGAGGAGGGCAGCAGACCTAGGAACTCTTGGCGTGGGTGGGGGTCCACAGATGACAGCTGTCCTTCTTTCAGGCTCTCAGAGGTAGCCTGAAGGCTGCTACACTCCAAGTAGCAGGTTCTGTTGCCATGGAAACCACTGCCAGAGGCATCTCCAGCCTGGCAATGCACTGGGGGCCTGCATCGATGCTGATGCAGGTGGCTAGCTCTCTGGGTGTGGTTGCACAGAGAGAAGGAAGGTAGGCTCTGCTTTTCCACACCATTCTTATGGTGAGGAGCTCTCAGAACATTCTAGACCAGTGGTTCTCAACCTTCCTGGTGCTGTGACCCATTAATACAGTTCCTTGTGTTGTGGTGCCCCCAACCATAAAAGTATTTCATCGCTACTTCATAACTGTAATGTTGCTACTGTTATGGATTGTAATGTAACATCTCATATGCAGGATATCTGATCTGCAACCTCTGTGAAAGGGTCAGTCAGCCCCCTTCCCCCAAATGGGTCATGACCCACAGGCTGAGAACTGCTGTACTGGACAGAAGCCCTGGGGGAGCTGAGGAAATTCAGGAAAACAAGATGCAGAAGACAGGTGGGTAAAACAAAAGAAGTCTATGGGGGGGGGGTTCTTGTTGGTGGTCATAAACACAGTAAAGACCTTCATAGTACCCTCAATTACCAGATCCTTGGCCCCACAGGATGCTCGGTGGGAGCACAGAAGTCAGAAATCATGGCCCATCTTACAGACGAGAAAACTGAGGAGAGCTGAGCCCAGGCCAGCTGTTGGCACTGAGGTCCAGGCTTGCTGTGCTTCTCCACTTCAACCCTGAGAGCCTCCTGCTTCCCTTCAGACTCCAGATGTCTAAAGACAGGACTTATGACTTACGACTCTATGGCTATTTAGGTTCATTCATTCACTCAATCATTCATTCATTTGACAAGCACCTCCTCTGCACTCTGGGCCCTAGGTCAAAGACCCGAGGATACAAGATGAACTGGACCCTACACACAGTAGGACCTCATCAGAGAGACAAACAAAAATGAAAGAACAAATTCCATCCTGCCCCTCGGACACTGTGTGGTTTCAAAGAAAGTCCTTTCTTCCCTGAGCCAACCCCTAGGGTCTAGTCTGAGTTCTTACCCACCTAGTTTGCAGTGGGAAACCATGGGGCCATCTCTATCACCCTGTGAAACAGAAATACCATGCTTGGGTGAGCAGGGCTCAGACTCGGCCTGAAGCAGGCTAAGGAGCTTGCTACTACTGTCCCCCTGCTCTGCAAAGGAGAGGCGCAGAGCCCCCAGGCTACTGCCCATTCAGCAGGACCAGGGCCTCCAATTGTTATCCCATAAATATCTCGGACTCCCCTCTCTCCTTGAGCTCCAAGGCTGTCTGTTCAGTGCATGCAGCCAAGATGGGCAGGCAGCCAGGAGGAGGCAGGGATGTGGGCAGCCAGGAACGCTTCCGCCAATGGGGAGGCTAGAGCATGGCCACACCTCCCAAGAGAGCAGAAGCCTGGGATGAAGTCAGGAACTGCCAGACAGGGCCAAGACAGCTGAGAGGGAGGGCGGGCATGTGGAGGTCAGAGACAGGCCTTCCCAGACTGCAGCTATGCCAGGCACTGGCTCCAGGCCACTCCAAACCTGGCCAGACTTAAGTCCTGACCTAGGCCCCAGTTGACCTTGCCATGGCCTTGGTTTCCCTCCTCCTAGTCCGTGGCATATCACAGACCTATTAGGTCAGAGCAGAAGAGACCACTTTGCCCAAGCACTCTACAGTGAGAGATGAGACACACACAAAGGGAAAGGCTGCCCAGTGACACCTAGATGGAGAGCCAATAGAAACCCTCACAAGCCAGGGTTGCTGCTAAGCAACCCGACAACTTCCCCTCCATTTCCTCTATGGTCCTAGCAGCCAAATCTCGCCGATCCGAACTTCTTAAACACTCAGTCCAGCCCACTGTCTGCCCACTCTGGCCTCTGCATTTCTAACTGTATATATATCCACAGCCTGGCCTTGGCTCCCACACTCTACTGGCCAGACTCAGCTTCCATTAAAACAAGAGCCCCAACCACAGCCACTTGCTGTGCCTTGCCTCCCAGGGGGATCTACTCAGGTCTCCCCCTCCCACCCCCCTCTCCCGCCCCCTGCTACAGACCTTCTTGCTGCACCCTGCCCTTCCTAAAGCGCACTCCTCACCAGGCAGGATCCTTACTCAAGACTACCAGCTGGCTCTCCACTGCTGTCAAGATCAGTGGTCAAGGTCCAGCCACTGCAAGTCCTGTCCCTCGTCCCAGCCGCTGTCCTCTCATGGCTCCAAACTGCATGGGATCCTCGGAGTACCTCCTCACTCCAGCCCTGTTCCCCTGCCGTCAGAACCTCTTCTCCTCCCCTCTCCCCCACTGTCTCCATCACAGCACTGAGCCAGCTGTGCCATCTCATCAGGACAAGGAGAGAAAGCCAGGCCAGGCACAGAGCAGGTGCTCTATATAACCGCTGCGGAAGGGAGACCGGGAACCAGCTGAGACCTAAAGGATGAAGGAAGGTCTGAGGTGTGATGAGGCTTCAGGGACCAGAGGAAAAATAATAATAATAAAAGAAAGAAAGAAAGAAAGAAAGAAAGAAAAGAAAGAAAGAAAGAAAGAAAGAAAGAGAAAGAAAGAAAGAAAGAAGAAAGAAGGAAAGAAAGAAGAGGGAACAGAAGTGGGGAGCAGGTAGGAGAATGCTGGGAGCATCTACAGGGTGAAGACAGGAGAGGGATGGTGTTTGTTTGGGGCCTGAAGATCAAACCAAAGGGGGTCCCTTTCAATCCTGAAATAACCTGTAGAATGGAATGGCCCACAGTGGTTAGTGAGGGCAGGGAGCCCAGAGTCTATGGGCCCATTCTAGAACAGCAGTCCAAGAGCAAAAAAAAAAAAAGTAGGACCCTGGAGGAGACGCAGGCTTGGGAGCCCTTGAAGCAGTAAAACCTGGCAAGGGCTCAAGTACATTTACGTAATGAACCTGCACAATCTCAGGCAATTTGTTTGACCTGTATAGGCCTCATTTTCCTCGGCCAGAGAAACAGGATCATAAGCCAGGCCTGGTGGCACACGCCTTTAATCCTAGCACTTGGGAGGGAGAGGCAGGCAAACGTCTGCGAGTTCAAGGCCAGCCTGGTCTACAAAGTGAGCTCCAGGACAGCCAAGGCTACATAGACACACCCTGTCTCAAAACAACAACAAAAGAAATGGGATCTCAATACCTGTCCGCAACGGTTATCAAGGAGAGGCCGCTAAAGGAGACTAAGCATGTAACGCTCCTGGCACATGTCCATCCGCGGCAAACATTTAGCCGTTGCCCTTCTACCACGAACTTGGCAGGGCCACAGGGCAACCAGGGTGGGGGTGGCACTGGTTATCACCAGCCTCCAGGAAACGTGCTGACAGAATCTGAAACCCCAGCAATCTATGGACCACTGGGTCACGTGGCAGTGCTTCAAGCCCAGGCACGGGCTACAGTTAGAGTTCCTCCCTCCCCTCCCCCATCCTGCCTCTCCCAAGGCCTCATGAGGTGCTGGAAGGGCATCCCACGAGGAGGTGGGAAGAGGGCCCTTTGGCCCACCCTGGAAGCCACCAGCCAATCCCCACAAAAGGCCTCATTGTCTGAAGCCGCCTTCACTGAGCCATGTAATGATGTTGCCTAAACTGGATGCTGTCCTCACACAAAGGAGGCCATGGCTCCAAGCCTCTCAGAGAGCCCAGTGCAACCAGGACAACCTCCCAGCCACTGGATCCATCAGCAAGCCAAGGACATATGTCAGCATTCCAAAGGTCCATTCTCCTCTGTCCCCTACCATCTTTCCCCAAAGGTCTGTGAAGCATGCATGCACACACGCACATGCACACACACAAACATGGGGGCGGGGGCAGTGGCACTGAGAACAAGAATGTAAGTAAATTGAGTTAAATAACTGGTAAGGAGGAAGCAACTGAAAGGAGACTCCTAGCAGCCCAGGCACAAAGGGGCATTATGGTTTCCCACTCCGAAAAGCGGGATTGGAAGGAAGGGGCCAGCGGACTGTTCCTTGGGCTTCCTTCGGTCTATAGCACCAGGCTACACCCATGACATAAGCAGGCATCTGGATGTTACTTGTAGCTACAGTATGCCAGCACTGCACTTTCCAGGTTGGGGCGTGGAGCGGCTGGAAGGGAAGAGAAATGAGCGCCAGTGTCTTTTTGCTTAAGCACCTCTTCTATGTCAGTTTGAGGGTCGGGGGGCCCACGTTAGGTGTTCCCAAGTTCTTTTTTTGGGTTTTTTTTTTTTTTTTTGGTTTTTTTTTTTTTTTTTTTTTTTTGGTTTTTTTTGAGACAGGGTTTCTCTGTGTAGCCTTCATTGTCCTGGACTCACTTTGTAGACCAGGCTGGCCTCGAACTCACACCGATCCCCCTGCCTCTGCCTCCCGAGTGCTGGCATTAAAGGCGTGCACCACCACGCCAGGCTTCCAAGTTCTTATTAATCTACCCTGCACAGCATCTGCCTCTACTGATGAACAAACCATGGAGGAGAGAAGGCACCTGGCCTCTGAGAAGCTGCTGGTGGTGGTGTCAGCCCAAGCCCAGCAGCAAAGGACTATGAGGAGCTCTCCACAGCATTTCTGCTGGCCTTAGAGGAAAGGAGAGCAGGGACTCAGAGAAATGAAGAAAATGACCCCAGGTCACACAGCCAGCCAGTGACAGAGGAATGAACATAGCCCAAAACCCTAGATCCCACAGCAGAGGCCATGGGCCGATGAGGTGATTAGGCCGCAGGCAGAGGGTTTGCCTTACTTCTCGGCCCTCACTGAGACAGGGAGAAAGGCCTGAACTCAGTATGGACAGAAAGCTGGGACGAGCCTTTTCTTTCTTCCCTTAGAAGCCCAGCCTCAGCTGGCACCTTCAGCCCTGCCCCTTGGCCTCCTGGCACTGCACAGCAAGGTCTCTCAGCACATGAACCCCAGGAGACCTGAGCAGGTCTTTCTCATCTCAGTTTCTAGACCTGCCAAATGCTTGAGACTAGTGGGACCCCAAGGACAGCTGAACTTAAAACCACAGGGAGAAGCTGGGTGCAGTGCCGCCTGCCTGTGATTCCAGTACTTTAGTGGCTGCTCTAAACAGGGAAATGACAAGTTAGAGAGGCCAGCCCGGGATGCACGGAGACACTGTGGTGGCATGAGTGAGGATGGCCCTGTAAACTCGTATATTTGAATGTTGTCATACCCCAGCGCACGCGCGCGCGCACACACACACACACACACACACACACACACACACACACACACACGCAGTCCATGGAATTGTTTGGGAAGGACTAGGAGGTGTAGCCTTGTTGGAGGAGGAAGTGTGTCACTGGGGGTAGCAAACACCCCCTGTCGTTCGTTCCCAGTAGGCACTCTCTTCCTTCCATCTGCCTTCTTGCACATAAGGACGTAAATCCTCAGGTGCTCCTCCACCACCATGCCTGCCCAACAGCTGTCATGTTCCCCGTCGTGACCGTCCTGGGCTCACCCTCTGGAACTGTAAGCAAGCCCTTCAGTTAAATGATTCCTTTTATCTCTTTTTTTAAAAAAATATTTAATTTTAATTTATGTGCGTTGGTGTGGGAGGGTGTCAGATCTTGGAGTTACAGACAGTTGTGAGCTGCCATATGGGTGCTGGGAATTGAACCCGGGTCCTTTAGAAGAACAGGCAGTCCTCTTAACCACTGAGAGCCATCTCTCCAGCCCCAGATGCTTCCTTTTATAAGATGCCTTGGTCGTGGTGGTGGTTTGTTTTTTTTTTGTTTTTTTTAAATCACAGTAACAGAAAAGTAACTAAGACAGACACTGTCTCCGAAAGAAAAAAAAAAAGAAAACAGCAATGAAATCATTGGAAATAAGTGCTGGCCAGGGTATGGAGACGACCCCTTAATGTCTGGCCAGGAGTGTAGACAGGTTCAACACCTGTGAAAGGCCATTTCCTCATAAAAGAATGTTGGGCAAAGGGTCCAGAGACACTGATCCCTAGTGAAGGAAGCGTGACTTTCTTGCTGAAGACCAAGCTTGCTTCCAACACCCATGTCAGAAGGCTCACAAGCGCCTGTAACTCCAGCTCCAGAGAATCTGACACCCTCTTCAGACCTCCATGCACAAACTTACATGTGTACATGACATACTTTTTAAAATTAAGCAGAAACGCCTTATGCTTGGACACTCTTAACTCCTAGCATAGTCTCAAAATATGTTTTTGAAATGTTATAAAAAAATCAAAATAGGTCCTCGAAATATACGGGTATACAAGCTTCAAGTTCAGTTAGAGACCCTGTCTCGACAAATATGGTAGAGCACAAGATGAGAAAGACATGTGACATTGACCTCTGGCCCCCACCCACCTGCACGCAGACACACGGGAACCCGTGGACGCACACACAAAGCTGGGGGAGCAGAAAGCAGGGCACACCAGCGTGACAATGGCACATGGCAGAAGCCTGCGGAACACAGATTGTTAGCTCTCTGGCCTCACTTTCCTCCGGCTTCCAAACGGCCCTTGACCAAAGTGTCTTCCAGACCTTCCGGCCATGAAAAACTGCCCTACAGAAAGAAACGCTTGCCAACGCCTCCAAGGCATGTATACCTCCCCTCTATTCTGTTCTCCACTGCGACACTCTTATTTAACTGTGAGAGTGCTAAACAGAGAAGGGGGAGGGAGGGAGGGAGGGAGAGGGACAGGGACAGGGAGAGAGAGAGAGAGAGAGAGGGAGGGAGGGAGGGAGAGAGAGAGAGAGGGAATCCTCTCCCCACTCCTGGTACCCTCAGGGCCTTGGAAGCAGGCCTGACTTGATGTGAAGCAAATGCAAGAGTCTGTACAGGGGATCCCCAATCCCAGTTAATGCCAGCCACAAGCGGGAAGAATACAGACCATAAGCCCCTGCTCCCGCACCCCATTCTAGAACACAGCAGAACAGCATCTGCCTCCCTCCACCCCAAGGATAAAAATAACCTCATCTGCAATCTGATGCTTGCTGTCACCAGAACTGCCCGGGCCCACCAAGGAGCTGGCAGGGGACTAGATCAAGCACAGGGCTGTTGTCTAAATGCAATCACACACATCATCGTCATCATGATCTGACCCACACACACTGGAAGCGCTCTCACTGACAAAATGTATGGGAAGCCAAAGAGGTCCCCCACACAGGGCCCGAGGAGCCCAGCTTTACGCCAGAGGACCAGGACTTGAGGCCATGCTTGCCTGTGTGCAGCCTTTGTCCTAGCATCTTGAAGCCGACAAGGTCTTAGAAATTAATTATACCTATCAGAAATGTCAGTGGGGAAACAGAGGCACAGGAGGTCTCTTTCCCAGGTTTTAAATCAGTGAGTAAGACTAGCCGTTCTAGGGCAAATCACTACAAAGTTTATTTCCTCCAAACTAAACTTCTCAAGGAAGGTCCTGAAAATGGCTGGACCTTGCTTGATGAACAGTGTAACTGTGGAGAGATGAGACAAACCTATCTTCGTTCCTTTCCAGAGGCCAGGGAGCCCAGGGTCTCTCTGTAGCTCAGGCTGGCCTCACACTCATGACCTTCCTCCTGTCTCAGTGCTAGGATTATAGGTATGTTAGTAGCCCATCCCAAAGCCACTCACAATCATCTCCACACTTGACCCAACATCATCTTAACCAGCAGAAAGCCTCTTGGAATGTGTGAGTAACCTAGCATGCAGTTATCCTTCACCAACCCCAAGGCTAAAACTGCAGCATAACTAAGGCTGCAGCATGCTCTCTGCGCTCTCTGCTGTGGCTCACCTACCTGATACCTCCCACAATGTATTACCTCAGCACACAGGCTCAGTCTGGGTGTTTTTTTGTTCGGCTGTTTGGTTGTTGGTTTTTGGGTTGGGTTGGGTTGGGTTGGGTTTTGGTATGGAACCTTCAGGAGAACAGGCATACCTGCCCCCATCTCCATCCTAGGTATTGTGAGGAATAACACAGACTTCTGAAACCACAGGCACCTGGCTCACCGCAAAGTACCAAGGTGGGAGACATGATATGGAAGAGACTGGAGAGCAGGGAGCAGGGGCCGGCAGCCATCACAGATCCCAGCAGCCTGTCTCCCACTCTGGGAAACAGGAATGTGGAGACGGAGGTCCTGGGGTCTCCAGATGGCATCTCCGTCTAGTCCAGCCCAAGCGTCTCTGAGGGTCCTGGGCACCTCACTTCCCTTCTGTCCAATTAGATAATCTTTTGCTCAACAGCCACCTGGCGACCCAATGAACCAGTTTCCTCATCTGTAAAAGGAGACTCTGAAGACTTAGCAGGACTGACTTGAGGTGCAAATGAGGGGACATAGCCAAAGGACTTTGCCAATCACAGAGGCTCTGACCTCTAGCTGCGTGCGTGCACATGGGCTGGCCACCAGGCTGGGTCAGCCTATCCAGTAAGTGTGTCTAAGCAGGCCGCCATCCCAGTGTCAGGTCCAATGAGAAATAGACTAGGTACATAACATAGAAAATGCTGTCACACCCAGGGCTGCAGGGCCCATGTGACCAGGATTCAGTTCTCCCCTGGACAGCACCCCCACTACAACTTCTTTGTATTGCTTGGGCACTGTACCTACAATGTGCCAGAGCTTACAGCCTGTAGGGTATGAGCAAGTATCTCACCCCCTCAAAGTTTAGATTCCTCAATTCATAAAACTTAAAGGGATAAATGTGCAGATGACACGGAGAATAATCACGGCTCTATGAGGATATTTTGGGGGTTTTGTTTTGGTTTGGTTTTGTGGGGGATGGTTTTTTTTTATTTGTTTGTTTGCTTGCTTGCTTGCTTGCAGGGTTTCTCTATGTAGCCTTGTCTACCCTGGACTCACTTTGTAGACCAGGCTGGCGTCGAACTCACAGAGATCTGCCTGCCTCTGCCTCCCGAGTCGTGGGACTAAGGTGTGTGCCACCACCGCCCAGCTGGACATTTTCGGGTTTTTTTGAGATGGTGTCTCATTCTGTAGCCCAGGCTGCTTGACCGTTTTTTGCTACACTGCCTCCTGCCTGCCTGCCTTCTGACTCTGGGCATCTGATACCACCACAGGCAGTCCAAGCCAACACCCACACCTACATTTGGGTTTCCCCTCACATCCCTTCATGTCCCTCTGCAGGGATAGAGATGGTAGAATGACCTGGACCAAAACTTTCTGAAACATTACCTGCTGGCCCACCCTCATGGAGGAAAATGCTGGAAACAACTCTGTCCATCTGAGAGGGTACCTCACATCAGTTAGACAGACCCTGCTCAGATACAGCTTTGCAGCCCACCACAACCCCTCCAGCTGCTGCCTAAGCATGAGCTCGCTTGCCCCAGAAACACAGAGGGCTCACTCCATGCTGTTAACCCCTCAACTATCCAGTGGGTCCACCTCCCACCCTTGTCCTCCATGCCTCCCTGTGAGCCACTGCCCACCCATCCCCCTTCCCCCCATCACCAGAAGGCCTAGAAAGAGACCAGAATGCTTTGAGCAGTGTGGCCCCAAATGTAAACTTAGCCCCCTATGTGCCCCCCTAGACACTCCGACCACACCCAGCCCAAAACCCTCCTCCTCAATTCCCCCATTTGGAGCCCTGGCATTGGGGTGAGCCATTCAGGGGCTTATAAAGGAAAGGCCTGGCTTTCCCCATCAGAACCCTTCACACCCTCCCCACCACACGGCCAAGAATGCAGCTTGTCCCTGCCTCCGGGTTACCATGGCAACAGGAAGCCAGGCAATGGGCCCAGGGCCCTGCCATCCTGCAAGCCACCTCATTTACCCTGAAGCTGGGCACAGCAGCCACAGATGTCACAGTTCCTTCTAGAGAGGAGACAAGAACGAGATAGAAGGGGCAGAAAAAGAGATCAGTTACAGAGAGAGGGGGAAAGCAGAAAAGAGATGTCAGACCGAGAAACAGGAGAGAGAGGAGGGGGGCGGGGAGAAAGGGGCCCCTCCTGATCCGCGCTCCACACCACACATTCCTGGGCCTGAGCTGCTCACAGCTTTTGAGATTCTGGGCAGCTAAGACTTCCTGCCCCAGGAAGCTGGCAGCCGCGCTGGGCCCCTCCAGCTGCTCTCAGAGCCTCGGAGCCCCCACCCTGCTACGAGATAGATCCCAGGCCTTCTGCCAGCAATCGGAGCCCCTTCGTCCATCCCCCAGGAATCCTCAAACTTTCTCCGGCACTTTGTCCTCCCTACCCCCACCCTACCCAGACTCCTCTAGCGCAACCCAACTCTCTGTATTTAAAAAGCCATTCCAAAGAAGCATTGCAGAGCCCTGGAAGAAGGGGGTCCTGTCACTCAGCACAGGGGGTGGCCCGAGGAGATGCTGAGCAGGGCCAGGCGGGCAAGCCTGGCAGAGAAAGGCTGAGGCCGAGAGCTCTGCAGGGGCTCACCCCTCAACATCCCAGGTGCTTCGCCCAGTCTCTAGCTCAGAAGAGATGATGGACTACAAAGTAGCCTCGACCTCTCCTGGCCCCACAGCACCCACATTCCTCACACTGTGTGAGAGGAACCTGGGCCTGGCTCAGAGGTTAAGAGCTCTGCCTGCTCTTCCAAAGGTCCTGAGTTCAATTCCCAGCAACCACATGGTGGCTCACAGCCACCTATAATGAGATCTGGTGCCCTCTGCTGGCCTTCAGGCGTACATGCAGGTAGAACACTGTAAACATAATAGATAAATGAATCTTTAAAAAGAAAAGAAAAAAATGAAAAGGGTAGAAGAAAGATAAATACAGGGTTACAGGTGATTAACAGGAGGGCTGTGGCTAAGCCCAGCAGGCTCTGGGTACTCTAGACGTGATTTTTGCCTCTAGTTTGCTGGGGAACCAGGAGCCATAACTTAAGCCACTCTGGTTTGGTTTGGTTTGGTTTGGTTTTTTTTGAGACAGGGTTTCTCTGTGTTGCCTTAGCTGTCCTGGAAGTGCTTTGTAGACCAGGCTGGCCTCGAACTCACAGCAATCCGCCTGCCTCTGCCTCCCGAGTGCTGGGATTAAAGGTGTGTGCCACCACCGCCCGGCCTTAAGCCACTCTGAACCTCATGGCTCACATCTATAAAATGGGAACTGAGTATCACAAGAAGGTGTCACTGTGCTTAGGCCAGGCCCTGAGCCACAGGAAGTAGCCCAAACTGCCAAGGCACCACAGAAAGACAGATCAGCCTTCACATCCCAGGGGTAAGCGACATCTGCTGAGAAGGGCCAGGTGGCCTGTGGGGAACATGCTTCCAGGGTGCCTGGGGCCTACTCCCAGGACTACCAATTGACAACAAAGCCTCTCTACACTAACTAAGGCTTCGTTTCCAGACTCTCAGGAAGGAAACAGACTTGGAATCAAAGTCTGTGATTACTAGAAAGCAGCTGGGGGTTGGTAGACACCAGGTGGGCCAGGCCCAGGGAGGAGCCGCTGGGCCATGAATAGACTATTGTCAATATTTCGCATTTGTACAGGTTGGAAACATCACCAGCGCCCAGTGAGAACCTGGAGATTGAGCCCGGGGGGGAGAGCAAGGTTTTCCACGGAGCTGTGCTCCTGCTCCATCAAATGGCTGGAGAAGGCCGGACCTGGTCATCAGCAGTCACCTGAAAGGCTGGACAGACAGAAAACAAGCAAAGCAGAGGTCCCTGGTGCCCGCATTTCAGCACTATCGTCACTGACCCCTTGTTTTAAGTTGGTTCCATTCAGGGCCGGTTCTACCTTAATAGCTGTTTGTGTGAAAACAGCCTCATGACTTCATCCATCCACAAACTCAACTGTGGCAACCCCTGTCGTAACCAAAGCGTAGCCCTGTGGTGGCTGAGGCTTCCCGCCCCCAGCAGGGTGGGAGAGGAGAAGACAGGAAAGAATGACTCAGAGCAAAGGAGGCAGCCCCAGGCTGGGGTTTCCCTTGAGGCCCAACTATGTGAGTGGGGAAACCAGAAGGAATGGGGCTGGTCCCCAGACAGGACAGACCACCAGGCTGGAGGGAGAGCAAAGAGAGTGTAAGCTATGTCTGACCTGGCCTGGGGTCTCTAGCTGCGGGTCTAAGGGCTGGAGGAGTCCAGGTAAGGGTAAGGTCAAGAACTCTCCAGGTGGACAGGTAGAAAGACGCCAACTGTACAGATCAACGTGGTTTAGCGCTGCTGAAATGCCTATTCACTTTTTTTCAGGACAGAGCACTGAAGGGAACAGTCTCTCTCTCTCATGACTAGTAAAAAGGGGACAAGACCATTTAAAGAAGGAAAGAAAACACAGAGCAGCAAGGGGTGTGGCTCAGTGGGTTCAGCGCTTGCCTAATATTCAAACAGCCCTAGGTTTGATGCCCCCAGCACTGCATAAAACAGCTGTGTTATCCCAACACTTAGAAGACGGAGGCGAGAGGACCAGTGGTTCATGGTCCCAGCTAGAAAGCAACTTGGAGGCCAGCCTGGGTTACATGAGACCCTGTCTCAAAAAGAAAAGGAAAGAAAAGATGGAGGGGGGGTGATGAGGAGAGAACGGGCAGTAAGGGAGGGAGGGGGCAGATGGGCGGGGGTCCTGCTGAGCGTATGAATGAATGAGAAGAAGCAACTATGAAAGGCATGGGCAGGGGGTGGCTCTAGAAAAGAGCGAATGCAAAGTCCCAAGAGGACAGCTGTGACCATCAGAGGGCAGTGGGTGAGAGGTCGGGAGGGTAGCCTGGTCCACGTGGCCCAAGGCTGGGTAGATCCCCAGAGAACAGATTTGACTCAAGTTCTGAAATTTTTTTTTTTTTTAGGATTTTCTTGCCAGGGTTTCTCTGTGTATCCTTGGCTTTGTAGACCAGGCTGGCCTCGAACTCACAGCAATCTGCCTGCCTCTGCCTCCCAAGTGCTGGAATTAAAGACATGCACCACCACCGCCTGGCTAAGTTTTGAATCTATAAATGGAGGGAGATGGGGCCTGCCTTTCTGAGTGCGCGCGCGCGCGCGCGCGCGTGTGTGTGTGTGTGTGTGTGTGTGTGTTAGAGAGAGAGAGAGAGAGAGAGAGAGAGAGAGAGAGAGAGAGAGAGAGACTTGCAGGGTGAGGAGAGGCAAGGAGAGTCCTCAGTGTTGCTATGCTGCTGTCCAAAGTGTCAGCCTAGGGCAGATTTCAGAGGTCCAGCTAGCAGCAATAGCTGGCTGAGAGTCCATCTTTAGAGTGAGAGATAAGGAGGTGGAGCTTGAAGTGAGGGAGAAGTTCTAGTACTGAGTTGGGGTAGCCGGGGGCCGGGGGGCGGTTAGCCAGAGGGGGGATGGAATGAGTAAGGATAGGGATCAAGAATTTTCTGGGTTGGGTGTAGTGGCATATACATTTGGTCCCAGCACTCTGGGAGACAGAGACAGGTAGATTGCTGTGAGTTCAAGGCCAGCCTGGTCTACAAAGTGAGTCCAGAACAGCTAAGACTACACAGAGAAACCCTGCTCAAAAAAAAAAAAAAAAAAAAAAAATTTCTGGATATTATTACCAAATGTATAAAAGTTCTGATTTGCAGCTCACTGTTGAAAAGGGGCTGAGGACAGCCTGGTCCCTGGTCTACAAAGCCAGTCCAGGACGGCTGAGGATACACAGAGAAAGCCTGTCTCGAAAAAGAGAGAGAGAGAGAGAGAGAAAGAAAGAAAGAAAGAAAGAAAGAAAGAAAGAAAGAAAAAGAAATGACTCTCTTGAGACTGTCACAACAAAGAATCCACATGTGGGTGCTCAGGACGACATTCCAGCTAAGCTCAACCTTGCAGCCATGCCCACCATAATGCCCATGAAGCCATACTAGACACCCCCCCCCCCCAGTGCACTCACCCACAAGCTAAACAGCACCCAGTAGCCTCCACTTGGGCTTCCCAGACAGATGAATTGCCCTGCAGAACTCTGCCCAGCTTTGCCCAAGCTTCCAACCCACAAATCACAATACATCACAAACTGGTGGGTTTGCTACGCCACAGCGATTCAGGCCAGCAGCCTGGTGCAGGAGGAACCCCAGACAGGCTCCCTGACGTGCCAAGCATCCTGAAAGCAGATAGGGAAGGGGGAGGGGACAGAGAGGAAGGGAAGGAATCCAGTCAGAGTGACTTCAGAAAAAAAGATGAGAGGCGGTCAAGGGGAACCCGGTACCACACGAGAAATCCTAATGGGCGACCGGGGACCTGAACGGCTTTGCCTGCGTGGACGCTGGAAGGCTTGTTTCTCTGCTAAGGGATACAGCAAGTAGAGCCAAAGAGCTGCTCACAGGATAGGTGCCTAGCATCTGAGAAGTGCTCAGGCACAAGCTCTTAAAGATCCTTTTAGAAATCTGCTGTTTGGCATAAGCCTACTGGGCTGAGCCCGTGGGCAACCTCTTCATTGTCAGCTCTACTCGGGAACAGGTAACCCAAGACCCAAACAGAACATATGAGGGAAAGGAAGCGCGGACGGACGGGAGACAGAAACCACACACACCATGACTGTCCATGAAAGGGCCAATGGACGCTCACCCAGCACAGGTGCTGGAGAAGGAACCTCAGGCAGCAGGTCATCCCCTACAGTTGCCTTTTGGCTCTCTGCCAGAGCTGGGGTAACTAGTGGTCCCTCCTGGGCTTGAATATCTTTCCAGGTAAAAGCACCCAAGCTGCCAAGTCACTACCACCACTCCCCATCCAAAGGGCCAACACAGCAGGCTCAAAATCCATTCTCAAGGGAGACCCGCCCTTATCAGCCCTGCCTGCCAGGAAGCTTTACTTTTTTTTTTATCTTCAAAGCAAGAGGAGGGCTGGGCTAAGCTGACTCAGAGGGCCTCAGGGTCCTGGGGAGAGGCTGAAGGGAGGCTGGGAAGTAACCAGGGCTATCTCCCCCACATCGGGCTCCCTTTAAAGATGGCCCCTCCCCTTGCCCCAGTCATTAAACCTTTGGCTCACCACTTGCTCACGTTTGAAAAAGAAATTATTAGATATTATTTATGTATGTGTGTGTAGCGGTGAGGGAGGTGTGCACAGCACCCCACGTGCAAAGGAACGTCAGAGGACAACTTGTAAGAGTCAGTTCTCAATTCTCCCTGCTCTATCGTGTGTAACTCAGGAATAGAACTCGGGTCACAGAACTTGGCAGCAAGTGCCTTTACCCACCAAGCCATCTCACCAGCCCGCCACTTGCTCTCTTAGAATGTCTCCTCCGTCGTGGAAATGTCAGATGATACGAAGCTGCTCAGTTACAGGGACCATCAGGACCCCACATTCCCAGTTGAAGTAAGGACGCTGAGGCTGGGAAAGAGATAGTGGACACCCAGTCATAGGGGTCGGGAAACGGCTGAGTGGGTAAGAGCACTAGCTGCCCACTCATGAGAAGCTGGGTTTAAATCAGTTTAAACTGAGTTTAACCCAGTATTCTCATAAAGTCAGCTATGGCCTTGTGGGCCTGTAAGCCCAGCGATGTGGGGGAGGGGGCGAGGGGGATGTTAGTGACAGGAAATTTGTAGCTTTCTGGCTGTGAGCCTAGCTCCAGGTTCAGTGTCAGACCTTGTCTCAAGGGAATAAGAAGAGTGACAGAGCAGGACACTGATGCCATCCTCTGGCCTCCGCTAGTGTGCACGACACACATGCACACACACACAAAGAATCAGTCAAGAATTTCTCATCTACATGTGTGCGCGCACACACACACTCAAATGCTCACACTCACACATACATACACACACATACACCACATACACACACTCAGACACACACACCATAACACATAGATACACATACACACACATACGTAAACATACAACACACACACACACACACACACACACACACACATACACATACTCACACACGCACAGACACACAGACGTACACACTCACACACGCTCCACCCAGAGGGCTCTATTCGGGGAAGAACAAGATGCTGACCTGGTCTCTTTAGGCCTCATAAAAGATCTAAAGGAAGAACCCATGGGGGCTTTGGGAAAACAGGACTGCCTATGGAGGCTGATGGGCAGTTCCTCTGTCAGTCCTCTGGCCTAGGCCTGGCCGCACCCCAGGGTGGGTCACAGCCTGTTCTCAAACCACAGATAAAACAAGGACAAGGCGTGGAGAGGCGTAAGAATAGGCCGACAGGTCCCAGTGAGCACGGGGGACAAAGGTCTAGGCTAGGCCCCTGGCTTGACCCTGGTTCCCTGGGCCCTGAAGAGCCAAGGTAAAGTTCATGCAGCACTTTCTAAACTGTGAAGTGAATGCACACTTGAGGAGGTAAGAAATACCCTGAGAATAGTAGTAGTAATAATAATAAATGAAAAAGGAAAAGAAATACCCCAAGAAGCATAGTAGTGACACCCTCCTGTAACCCAGTTCTTGGGAGGTGGAGGAGTTCAAGCACAAAGATCAGGAGTTCAAGGACAGCCTCAGCCACATAATTCAAGGCCAAGGTGTCTCAATAGTGGAGGAGGAGAGGTAGGGGACTGAGCGCAGGCCGGCACGCAAGCGACCTCCCATGTGGCAACCCTGACAGCATTCGGCCACGGTTCTGCAGGCTCCACCTCATGTGCTTCCTGGCACATCCTGCCAGGGACAGAGTTCCCTCTGGCACCGGAAAGAAGCTACAGCCAAGGTGTCCACAGGACTCGCCTAAGGCACAGATATGAAGCTGAGATCTTGCTTTTCTCACTCCCAGAGACGGCGCCGCCCACTGGGCTACCTCAACTAACACTGATTCATTGATTATCAGTCCCTGAGGGCAGGTAAGGCTACAGAAAAGGCTCCAGGGAAGATACCTCTGTCACATGGCCAAGGGGACCAGAAAGCCAGTCTTCGAGGGGTCACTCAAGGTCCATACAGGCACTTCTGATGACTTCTGCTTCTTCCCCTAGAGAAGCTGACAGGCTGAGCTAACTGTCACCTTCTCCAAGAGGCCTGCCTCGACCCCCTCTTAAGTCATGAGGGCCACTCAGCCTTCCTCTGCCACAGTCTAGCTACAATGCGCTGTCTTTATCAGTATATGGCCGCCTCAGTTGTCCCATCAGCCTAGGGGCACTGAAGGACAGGTCTGATTTGACTCATTCCTATGTCCCTCCCCAATGTACTATGGTCATTTTTTTATCATCGCCATGATTTTAATCTCGTCTTCTACCTGCAGGGGGCACTACTCCTGGAACAGCAGGGACACCCACAGGTGTGGCCAGGGGTCTGCTGACTGCGCCATCTGTCCCGGAGCCACAGGACAGAGCAGGCCTAAGGCAAAGATGTCAGGCTGTTGGCTCGGCCAGGGCAGCCTAGGACAAGGTGAGAAGCAATAGCACCCAGGACCCTGCCCGGCTGGAGCTGGGGTCAGGCCAGATTTTTATTTTTAATTTATTTGTTTTTACTTTATTTGCACAAGTGCTTTGCCTGCATGTACATCTGGGCCCTGTAGGCTGTGTCTGGTGCCCATGGAGCCAGAGGAAAGGCATTGGGTCCTCTGGAACTGGAGTTGCAGATGGTTTTTAGCCACCATGTGAGTGCTGTGAATAGGGCCTGGTCCTTTAGAAGAGCATCGAGTGCTCTTAACCACTGAACCATCTCTCCAGCCTCTGGACAAGACTGTTTGATTCCCTAACTAGTTCAAAGTGATGTAAAGCCAGGGCCTTGACTTTCTCATCTGTGCAGCCAGCTGTACACCGGCAGCCTCACAGAGCAGTACGCCTGACATTTAGCAGGGCCTCAGCAGAAACCATCCTTTTACCGTCTCACCTGACCGAAAACCACAGAGGAAACCCACGGGCAGACGAGAAACAGGAGTGATTATTCACCACGGTTCTGCGCAAGTTCTGCGGCTCACCAGCGTCCAAAACGCAAGTTCTGTGCCTCCCCAGTGTCTAACACCGGCTCTAACAGAGGCCTGCAGAGGGGGTGTGGCTCATAGAGGGGGTGTGGCTCATAGAGGGTGTGGCTCACAGAGGGGGTGTGGCCTACACAGGCAGTGGGTTAGTGCCTCTGAGGCTGGTCTCTGGACCCTTCCACTCTGGAGCAAAGTAGTGGGCATCTCTCCCAAGGCTCTAGGAAGACAACATGGCTGCACTATCACACTAGGCATAGGTGAGTGAGAGTCCTGTAGCCCTACACCCTGGCATGTGTGTTGTGGAGTCAGCTCAGACAGCCCTCGTCCCCCAGTCCACACAGTCTGTACAAGGATGAGCAGAGGAGACTTTCCCAGGGACGACAACAAGGCCACTCATTAGGGTTACAGATTCCTCCATAGACAAACAGAAGCTGAAGAAGGCACCCCAGGCTAGCTCTAGGCACCTGCTCTAGTGTCTTACGGGTTCCTGCCTGGTCCTAACCTAACTCCCTGTTGTGAGGAGCAGGAGAGATAGGAAGGTAGCTTGATGAAGGCGATCAGGTCCTAAGTGAAGGAACCACCAGGGATGGTGGCACACACCTTTAATCCCTACACTGGGGAGCCAGAGGCAGGCAGATCTCTGCGAGCTCAAGGCCAGCCTGGTCTACAGAGTGAGTTCCAGGCCAGCCACGGCTACATGATAAGACCTTGTTTCAAAGATTAAATTAATTAAAAGTTAACTAAGCCAGGAGACCAGAGAACCCGAAGAAAGCTCACAGACAATACCCACAATGCTCCAGACTCCAAAGCCAACTGTAGTGCCTCCAACCAGCCGGCACTGCTCCCAGGCTCAGGCCTCTCTACATCACTAAGGCTCCTTTCAGCAGCTCAGATGCCTGGTACTCCCCTGCCTTAAAGCCTGCAAAGAAACAGCTCCTCTGCCTACATGAGCCTCCATGAAACCCATCCCCTCGGTGTAGTGGATGTAAACATGTTTTTGTTTTGAACCCAAGTGCGGGATGTGAAACAGACTTGTGTGAGGGTGTACGTTTCCACTGAAAACAGACTTGTGAGAGAACAGGTGATGTTTGTCCACTGGATATCCTAGTACAGACTCTGAGAGGAGACATATATATGAGCCCAAAACAAGAGGCGGGGCTTTTGGTCTTGGCTGCTCATCACTCCACTTCAAGACGCTCCTAGAGAGAATGGCTCTAGCGGGTTCCAGCGGCTGCGGTTGCAGTCACCTTCGCTGAATTGCTGGTTTGCCGTTTAACTGGTCTATTGGAATCCTGCTGACTACACCAGTGGAATTGCTCCAAGGAACCGAGACTAAAAGGTCTGCTTCTCCTGTTCCTATTAACCTCTTTTCTCTCCTATCTAGGGTAGGTGGGTTGGAAGGGAGGTATGGGCATTAAAGAACCCAAAATAAATTAAGTTTGAAAAAGTTCAAAGCCTACACCTCAGCCTCTAGACCCCTGCTTAGATGTCAGTTACTCAGGACCCCACCTTTATTCTCTCTGTTCCTGCTCTCTAGATAGCCTGAGTTCAAACCCTTCAGTGCCGCTTGACAGTCCTGTGACCTCTGAAAGGAGACTTAACCTCTCTCTGTCTCCATGTCATCTTTTTTGTTTTGTTTTGTTTTCTTGTTTTTTCTTTTTTTTTAAATTTGTTTCTTTATTTTATATACAATGTTTTGCCCGCATGTGTGAATTCACACCAGATCTCACTATAGATGGTTGTGAGCCACCATGTGGTTGCTGGGAATTGAACTCAGGACCTCTGGAAGAGGACACAGTACTCTTAACCCCTAGGCCATCTCTCCAGCCCCTGTTTTCTCATTTTTCAAGACAAGGTTTCTCTGTATAGCTCTATCTGTCCTGGAACTCACACTGTAGACCAGGCTGGCCTCGAACTCAGAGATGTGCCTGCCTCTGCATCCCAAGTTAAGGGATTAAAGGTGTGCGCCGCCGCCACCCAGCCCCATTTCGCTTTTAATATAGGGCACAAGAGCAGTCTCTATTTCAGAGTGATAAGGACTGAGTTCATGCATGCGCAGACAGGTAGCATCTGTTCAGTATTACTGTTATTCGCAGCATTTGTGACAGGTTTCCATCGTCATGGGTTGCCTGCCTTTATAGTCTCCTCTATTAGCTCTTAGCTGTCACAAGTCACAGCAAACTCCATCCAGCACCTGCCATATGCACATACATGCTAATCTCTCAGTAAACATTCATGTAGGGGGCAAGAGAACTGGGCATACTATTCTAAGGGGGTATTGTTAACTCTGGGGCCAGGTAGGATGGGGAGTCAAAGGGGGAGTGATGCCTGAGCTAGGTTTTGAAGGACAAAGACAAATCATCTAGACAGATTGAGAACACTGTGGGTGTCTGCCTGTGGCTGAGTCTGGCATTCATATGTAGCCGTTATCAAGCCCCTGAGGTCACTCATTCAGCCATGTTAGGCCCCTGCTGTGTGACAGGCATTACCATTTCTGTCTCTAGGCCTCCCCTCGCCTGCCACACACCCCTGCCACGCAGTGAGGACCACCATCAGAGTGGTAATGCCAACACCTCACAAACATTCAGACTCAAGGCTGGAGGGCTCCTTGGACCACTCAGACACGGGGCTCAGGGACAGTCACCTGGCCTAAAGTCACACGGTGAGCAAGAGGGTGAACGTGTGCATGTTTGCATGTGAGCGTTTTGTGTGTGGTGAAAACGCAGCTGCGTATGCCCACGAGCGTGCATGAGGTCCGCTCTGCCTTATTGCTTTGAGGCAGGGTCTCTCATTGAACTGGAAGCTGGCTATTTTCTCTAGGCTGAAATCTCAGCCAGTTCGCAGGATCCATCTGTCTTTACCCTTCAATACGTTTTGAATAGGTGTTTGAGATTTGAACTCAAAATTCCTCTCGCTTGCACATCACATGTCTTTATTGACTGAGCCAACATCCCAGACCTGGAAACAATATTCTAACCCAAGCCTGGCATGATGGCATACATTGTAACCCCACTACTTGGGAAGCTGAGGCAGGAGGATCGGGAGTAGGAAGCTATCCTGAGCTACATAGTGAGCAATCTCAAAACAAAGCAACAACAAAAAGAAGAAGGAAAACAGGAAAAAGAGGCTGGGCATGGTGGCACATGCCTTTAAGCCTAGCACCTGGGAGGCAGAGGCACATGAATCTCTATGAGTTCGAGGCCAGCCTGGTCTACAAACCAAGTCCAAGTCAGCCAAGGCTGTTACACATAGAAACCCTGTCTCAGAAGAAGAAAAAAAAAAAAAAAAGTAGGGAGAGTGAGAAAGAGAAGCAAGATTCTAATTCAAAGGCTAGTTCCCAAACCTCAACGTTTCCTGGGCCAGAGCCCTAATGAGGCTGAAAGGATGAACTGTGGAGGAGTCCTCCCCCACCCCCACCCCAGCTGTCCTGGAATTCAAAAGGAGTGGCGGGCCCTATGGAGGTCTGCAGCAACATGCAGGCCTATGAACAGACCACAGACGCCTGCTGCTGTTTCTGGTCTCCACCAGCTTGCTGTTAGCACCACCTGAGTGGTCTCAGGAGAATGGGGCGAAATAGCCCATGGCCAGGTATGGAGTCAAAACAGTTCCTGAGCCCCATTGGGAGCCAACCTGGACTAAGCTGGAAGTAAGGATCAAAAGTTCAAGGTTACCCTTCTCTTGCAATTAAAAAAATATATTTTCATAAACATTAAAGGCTTTGAAGTTATCTATCTTTAAAAAAAAAAAAATTTTCATGGCCTGGCATGGTGACACATGCCTTTAATCCCAGCACTTGGGAGGCAGAGGCAGGCGGATTGCTGTGAGTTCGAGACCAGCCTGGTCTACAATGTGAGTCCAAGACAGCCAAGGCTACACAGAGAAACTCTGTCTTGAAAAACCAAAAAATAAATAAATAAATAAAAGTTCAAGGTCATCTTTGGCAACATCTTCATCAAATCTAAGGCCAGTTGGGACTACATGAGACCCTGTCTCAAATAAAAATTAAAAATAGCTTAGCACGAAAAAGAAAAGAAAATGCCCCCAAACTCTCCTTTTTTCCATAAGAGCAAAGGAAATTAAGAAGAAGTCACAGAGATTCAAAATGTGCCAACCAGATACAAGTTCAAAGGGGACAATCAATGTCACTTTTACCTAATGTGAGGTCCCTGTGGCCCAATTTCCACACCCAACACCCAGCTCCATCGCCTGAGGCTGGATGCTAGCTGAGTTTGAGTCAGGACTCAGAGTTGGAATACTGCTTGTCAGCCTTTGCCTGGCTAAGCCTCATGTCCAGAAAGTTCTGGAACCAGAACCATTGAACTCAAATCCCAGCTCTTGCCCCTTCCTACCTCTGTAACCCTAGACCGGCTGCTGACCCCTCTGAGCCTGGGTTATTTCTCAACTGGGATAAGTGTGGTGTGGAAAGAGAAGTACAGGGTGGAGAGAGTATTGGTTACTTTTCGTACTGTGATAACCAGACCCCTTAAGGAAGGAAGGGCTCACGGTTCGAGGAAACACAGTCTCCTGAAGGAAGGAGATGAAGGTGGCAGGTGGTTACACTGTGTCCACAGTCAGCAGCCACAGAGAGATGATGCTGGGACCCTGGTCCTTTCTCCTTTTTCTCTTTTTATTCAGTCCAGTGCCCCAGCCCATAGGACTGGGTCATCCACATTGAGGGTGGGTCTTCCCTTCCCATCTCAACCTCTATGGAAACAGACCCACAGATTCAGAACCCAGTCAAGCTGATGGTAAAGATTAACCACCACAGGGATGAGAAGGTGGGCCTGCCTCACTGAACCCAACAAGTTAACACGTGCACACGCTGAGCATGCAGCCTCACAAAGGCAGGGCACGAAGATGCTCTACCCTGGGCTGAGGGGACAGAAACAAGAGGCTGAGTGGCTCAGGTTCTACCCTGAGCATGACTGAGAAACTGCCAGCCCACATTCACCCTCTAGGTATGCCCCGGCTTCTGACCAGGCCTAGATACCCCCAAGAACAGCTGGTAAAGCTCACTGAGGTAGGAAAGAAAAAGATACAAGGCAAGCTCCGATCCCAGGAAGAGCAGGGTTCCCAAAGAGTGCATGGCGTCATGAGAAGTGTAGGAAGGCTTCCCAGAGGAGGCAGCATCCCAGCTGAATCTGAGGGCTGAAAAGGAGACTGCCAAGGACCTGGCAGGCTAAAGGAGGTGCAGGGTGGCTGAGGTCACTGGTGGAAGGCGCGGAATGCACAGAGGCTGGAAAGCGCCAAGACGGCCCACTGAGGCAGAGTACGGTGCTGCTGTGAACACACAGAGGGTTGGATGATAGGACTTGGAGAGAGACCTAGGCCAGAGTGCGACCTGCTAGGTAAGTCTGAGGCCGTGAGCAGGTGCCACAGTCAAGTGTTCAAAAGCAGCCTTTTCTGTGAGAGCAGGTGGCAGAGACTAGGTGAGGTCCTAAGAGGACAAAGTGCCCTGGGCTGGGCAAGGACACTGCACTGAGTGGCAGCTGCTGAAGAGACAGGTAAAGCATATGGTTTGCCCCAGGGCCCCTTTTCTGAAAGGTCCTCAGTTGGCAGCTACTCTGACCCAGCACCACACCGGCTGTACAGTTTGTCCTGAGCCCTTCCTAGCACCAGGCACCAGGCCAAAGGCCCCCAGTGGGCCGCTGAGAACTCGGGTGTTTCTGGGACCTCAGCACCTATCTTAGCCCCAAAGTCCCAGTTAGGAGGTTCCAGGAAAAAAAATGCTCCTGAAGGTCACTCCACAGGACATTTTCCACGTGGCCTTTCCCTCACATGGTTTTGTTCTTACTCTCCTATTCTCGCCTTGCGGGTGCACACTCACACACTCACATCCTCGCGTCATGAATTCTTTCAGGTCCACAGCCTTGGAGTCCTTCCTGAGCTGGGGAAGTGAGGAGGCACAGAGCCTGGACCTCAGACGGCAGCAGGATTGTGCACAGGACACAGACACACACACACAGACACACACACACGGCCACAGGACTGAGCACAGGACACACACAGCAGCAGGAGGATTGTGCACAGGACACACACACACACACACACACACACACACACACACTCAACCAACAGAATTCCAGAACTTACTACAGAGGATTCCATTCCACACAGCCCACAAACTGCCAGCCTAAGGGAGCCCACTACTGCCCCTGGGACTCCCCCTTTGGGAGAACCTAATAGTTACAACTTAAGAAGTCTGTGGGTTCTGCGATTCCGAAGAGGATTACAAAACAGGCAGCAGATAGCGAGACTGAAGATGCAGATCTTGACTTAGGAGACAAGCATCTACTCTCTGAACCCCACACTGGAAGACCCACGTGGCTCCCAGGCCACCATAACCCACAGTCCATACCCTTCGCAAGTGACTTCCCACGTTCTGGATCATAGCTGCTCCGTTTGCTGGGTTGCCAGGCTGTGCGGAGTCCAGAGTCTGTAGGCTCCTAGAGGGCCTCTGGTCACCTGAGCCCCAGGCGGCCAGCAGCTCCAAAAGCAGCCTGCGTCTCCGGCTCCTCCTCCCAAGCTCCCCGCCCTCCTAAACCAGCTGCCTCTAAGCCCAGCCAAACTCCAGCCCCTATTCCAGCTCATTACCCAGTGCCCTTGGCTGAGGGCTGACAGACTGCCTCCTGGATCCCAGAGCTCCAGTTCTCCTGAGAGCGATTCCATCCTTCCACAAGAGGGCAGGCTGGAGCGTGGCAGGATGCCAGGGAGCTGCCAAGGCCTCCTAGAGAGACACCAGACTCACTTGCCAGGATCTCACCTTCCGGAGTGCTACCCATCGGCTCCTGGACCCAGGCTGTCCGCATCCAGCAACTGCTGAACTGGGTAAGTATGCCGGCCCCTGACAGCCACTTCCTTATAAGCAGGTAATTCTTCTAAATGAGGCACCTGCCAAAGTCCACCCAGCATGCCACACAGGACTCAGCGCCCATGGTCATCAGTGAGCAAAAACCCTCCAGGATTTTCCCTGTCCTCTGTCACTTCTGCATAGAGGTTAGAAGTGGAAGACTTGACACCTAGGCTTGGAGGCAAAAGGAGCAGGTCCAAAGCTGAGTCCAAGTCCTAGACCGCCAGACCCCTGCTATGATTCAGACTTCCTACTGATCCTGTCCACACCCCTCAAGGATGATCATTGGGGCTGGAGAGGGATACGTGCTAGGCGCCATGGCCAGTGTGGAGCAGATGGAAACAGACGAGCAGAAGTTTCTTCTGCCCCCTGCCTCCACTTCATTCACCACACAATTAAAACATGCTCACTGCCAAAGGCCCTAAGTTCACGCCTATGCCCGTGACTCTGGGCAAGTCCTCTCCCCTCTCAAAGCCTTAGCTGTAGGCATCAAGGACTCTTACATGCATCCTTGTGAGTTCTTGTCATCCATCAGCACTTCCGTAACTGCAGATGAGGAAATAAAGTTAGACCTTAAAGACAGCAAGATGAGCTAACTCATGCCTGTAATCCCAACACTTGGGAAGCTGAGGCAGGAGGATGGCCACGAGTTCAAGGTCAGCCTAGGCTACATGTTGAGTTAGTTTCAGGCCAGCTATAATACAACGTTGGACACTGTCATTGGAAAAAGAGAGAGAAAGAGAGAGGGTAGGGGCTGGAAAAATGGCTTAGTGGTTAAGCGTACCTGCTACTCTTCCAGAGGAGCCAAGTTGGGTACCAGTACCCATGTCAGGTGGCTCACAACCATCTGTAACTCCAGCTGTAGAAAATTCGATGTCTCTGAGCTCCACGGGCATCTTTATGTGCACACACATACCTGACGCAGACACACACACACACACCCATACACACACACACCCCTAATTAAAAATAGTAAAAGCAAATCTTTTCTGAATGGGCGTAGAGGGCTCAGTTAGTGAAATGCTTGTTGTTGCAAGCATGAAGACCTGAGTTTATTGTCTCTTAGCACCCGTGTAAAAAGTCGGGTGCAGCGGTGGGCCCCTGGAATCCTAGCACTAGGGAGGTAGAGAGGTACAAGATCCCTGGGTCTTGCTGACCAGCTTATCTCACGGAATGGGTGAGCTCCAGGTTCACTGAGAGACTCTGTCTGAAAAATAAAGTGAGGCCGTGGCTCAGTATGCAAAGGGCGCTTGCTGCTTGGTGGTCTGACCAAGAATGTCCCCGCCACCACAGGCTCAGATTTGAATGCTTGGGCATCAAGGAGTGGCATATTTGAGAAGGATTAGGAGGTGTGGCCTTGTTGGAGGAAGTGTCTTGGGGGGTGGGCTTTAAGGCTTCAAAGCCCAAGTCAGGTCCAGTCTCTCTCTCTCTCTCAATCTTGGTTTTTCTTTCTTTTTTTAAATTAATTTATTTTTATTTTATGTGCATTGGTGTTTTGCCTGCATGTATGTCTGTATGAGGGTGTCAGATCTTGGAGTTATAGACAGTTGTGAGCTGTCATGTGGGTCCTGGGAATTGAACTCCGGGTCCTTTGGAAGAGCAGTCAGTGCTCTCAACCACTGAGCCATCTCTCCAGCCTCATCTCTTTGGTTTTTCAAGACAGGGTTTCTCTGTGTAACAGCTCTAGCTGTCCTGGAACTTGCTCTGTAGTCCAGGCTGGCCTCGAACTCACAGCGATCCACCTGCTTCTGCCTTCCAAGTGCTGGGAATAAAGGCATGTGCCACCACAGCCCAGCTATAAATAACATTTTTAAAGATGAACAATTGAGGAAAATAACTGCGCACGTGCACATGCATGCACGCGCGCGCACGCACACACACACACACATGCGCATGCACGCGCATACGCACACGAAAGGCACACATGGCACTGAGGACTAGAAAAATCCAGGTGGCTTCTGGAGAAGGTGGTACTAAGTAAAGCCAGCCTGAATGGGGTTAGGCAGGCTGGGAGGACAGTTGAGATGGATGGCCTGGCAGCACAGGACAGATACAGTCCTGGGCTATGGGGAGCGTCACCCAACAGGAAAGCAGGGACCTGTTGCAGAAGGCCTCACAGACCAGGCATTGGAGTGTAAGCACTGAGGTTCCTCTGCGTCCGGTGAACGTGCCCAACGTGACAAAGCCTTGCAAGGAAGACAGAACAGATGGGGAGAGTGCCCCCTGGACGGTTCATCTCACAGAGTCCCCGCCTAGTGTAACGTTCACAGCCTCCAGCTCCGGGCTCCACTCTCTCCAAAGGATGTAGAAGAATTTTAATCTGGCAACACGGCTGCTCTGATCACATCCAAAGACCTTCTGGGTGTGTGTGATCCGGCTCGAACCACACCTTTAATGCCAAACAATGAAGATAAGTTGGTTTGTAGAAGGAAGCACTGATGTTGGAAAGCAATGAGGACGATTTGACAGACTAGGATATGGCCAACTCTCTGAGAACAGAGTAGAAAGAGAGGCAACTTGAGAGGGAAGCACAGAGAGAAAAAGAACAGAGGTAGTTTTACCTGAGAGAGTTCCACAGAGACAGGCTGAAGAGGGAACAAGCTAGACACAGGTGAAGACAGAACAAGCCAGAGAGTGCGAAGGGGGCGGAAGATTAGAACAGATTACTAGTTTGAGGCCAAGCAGAGCAATTCAGTCAGAAGCTGAGAGAAGCCAGTTTGAATCAGTCAGCTTGGAGAGGCATTTTGTTTTGTTTTGTTTTGCTTTTGAGGCAGAATACCTGAGTTGAACCAGCCAGCCCAGACCTCAGAAAGAAAGAACCAGAAAGGGTGAGTTTAATCAGCAGTAAGTCTCAGAGGCTGATATTGTATGGAGGCTAGAAGCTTCCAGAACTAGCCCTAGGTTAGCAGATGGAGGTGGTAAGGTAAGCCTCGGAGATGACAGCTACAACAGAACATCAATAGAATAAAAGTTCCTCTTACAGGGGGAGCACCATAGCTCAGGCTCACCAGCCTCAATCCAGCACCTCCATCTTAGACACGGAAAGACCAGAGACGGAAAGTGAAGCTCGAAAACACATACTGTGCAGAAGCTGTCTAGAGTCACCCGTCCCTACCATAAGCCCAGAGCCCCTACTCAGCTGATCCTGCCACAGGGCACACAGTGGGAGGGACATCACTTAGACCTCAGAAAGGACTTCCTTCAAGGCTGAGTAGAAAGCATTTCTTTCTTTCTTTCCTTCTTTCTTTTTTTTGGGGGGGAGGAGGGTGGGTTTGTTTTGGGTTTGTTTGTTTGTTGAGACAGGGTTTCTCAGCGTAGCCTTGGATCCTCCTGCCTCTGCCTCCCCGATTGCTGGGATTATATGCGTGAGCCACTGCCCAGGGCTGAGAACTATATCTTTCTACGTCCTGACTGAACTGGTCCCTGCGAGCACTCAGCGGTTCTGTTACTACAGAGGTGTTACCACAGGTATCCATCCACCTTCCAGCTCACCCGAGTCCCAAGGACAAGGACATCACCCTTATCCTGGGCCCTTCCCCAATAGTCAGACCACAGCCCTATCTACAGATGTCCGTTCTAGGTCCTGAAAGGACCCAAACTTCAGCCTGTATCACAGCCACCTAAAGGCCTCCTTGGCATCTAGGGTACTGGGTCCCACCCAGGTTTTTTGTTTCTCTTTTTAATTTTATATGTACGTGTTGCCAGTATGTAGGTCTGTGTACCGCTTTGGTGTAGCAGTTGTAGCGCTATTGTGCATCACGTGGGAAGCTCTTTGAAGAGGATGCCAGATACCCTGACACCGGATTTACAGATGAGTCTGAGTAGCTTTGTTGGTCCTGGGAATTGAACCCTGGAGCTCCGGTAGAGCAGCCAGTTCTCTTAACGGCTGAGCCATCTTTCTAGTCCCCATACTCCAAGGTTTTTCTCTCAGTAGAGCAGAAGTTAAACCCAAGAATTTGCCTGCCTCACGAACTCCCTAAAGATGTTGATTTTCCTGGACCATCGAGATAGGTCAATGGCACTGTACAGTAGGAATATAACAGTCTGCCCCCAGAGCAGCAGCCGCAGGAACGCCACCATCTCCAGGAAGCCTCCTCTGCCCCTCCTCCATGGTACACATGGGAGTGTGCACCTGTACGCACACTCTTTGTTTTTTGTTTTTGTTTTGTTTTGTTTTCGAGACAGGGTTCCCTGTGTAGCCTTGGCTGTCCTAGACTCACTTTGTAGACCAGGCTGGCCTCGAACTCACAGCGATCCACCCGCCTCTGCCTCCCGAGTGCTGGGATTAAAGGCGTGTACGCACCCTCTTTATAACTCTCTCTCTCTCTCTCTCTCTCTCTCTCTCTCTCTCTCTCTCTCTCTCTCTCTCTGTGCTGGAACTTAAGCCCTGGGCATTGCGCATGGGAGGAAGACTGGGGCTTCTCCCTAGTGTTTTTTCTCTTTAGTTCAATTGATTTATGTTGGCCACCGTGGAAATGCAACAGACTCCCGGAACACCCTGCCTGCCCCTTCTCAATGAGAGCCTTGAGCATGGGTGTTCAGTGGGCGTCTAGTAACGGACGCAAAGGACGAGGGGGACACTGTGAACGGAAGTACATGCCCAAATAAACACCTGATTAAGTAAATGCATGCAGAAATACTGTCATCTTCTCAGGGTCCCCAGCTTCTGGGGCCCTGGAGTGTGGCCTGGCAGATTAAAGGAAGTTCTGAGATAAAGATGGGGGTGGGGCATCAATGAAGGGAGGGGTCAAGAAAAGAGTAGTGACACCAGCAGGAGAGAAAACAGAGGTGACAGTATTCAGAGCCAGGCCCTCTCTCCAAACCCCACCCTTTGTGGCGGAAAAGCCTATAGACAGCAAGGGAAGGCCACTAACTGACAGAAGGAGAGGAGAGGCAGTGGTAACGGAGGTGGGAGCGCACCAGGGGAAACAATGTTCTACCGTCCTGCCCGATAGTTTCTGACACAGGGATTCTAGTCTCCGCCAACCCTAGATGAAAATGGACCTCCCACGTGGCCAGCTGCTGAGGAGATGGGCCAGGCCCAACTTCCCTCAGATTCTGCTCAGGAATTGTTCTCACCTCACCCTACGCCAAGTGAGTCATCATCACACGGTGCACCTGGAGAACCTGAGCCCTCAGGTGCCCCGGTAGGCAGCCGGCGATCTTCCCCTATCCTCAGTGGGTGGCACCTAAGCACCCTTCGCCTGAGCGGAGGCCAATCTTCAGCAGAAACCGACCTGTCCTAGGAGAGCCGGTCTCTACGGAGCTGAGACGTCAGGGACAGTGTATGCCCTTCCAGAAGGGAGGGGGCGGCGCACACGCGCGCTCCAGGGTCTTACCCAAATGCTGGAACAATCCTGACCCCACGGCTGGCTGGCCCCAGCCGGCCCCGAGCCCAGGACGCCCGCCCGGGGTGCTAGAACAGCGGCTGTGGGAGGCTGGAGTTCAGCGGAAGCTCGGCTGTAGACGAGAAGGCGGGAGCGGCCAGACGAGTTCCTGGGCCAATCTGTGTCCTCCCTCCCCTGCCTGGAACGGGAGGGGCCACCCGGGGCCGCGAGGTCAGCAGAGCCCAGAGATCCAGGCCCTCCCGTGGGAGATCTTAAAGGATTGACCCACAACCGATGGGCGGTAGACACTTCAGCCCCAGAGCTGTCAATCCCTGGTCACAGGGCAGAAATAGAAAAGTGAGCACCCACACACACACACACACACACACACACACACACCCCACCCCACCCCGCCCCACCCCCCGGCGCCACTGGAAGCAAAAGCTGACTGTTACTTTTATTTTTTGTTGTTGTTGTTTTTTCCAAGACGTGTGTGTATGTGTGTGTGTGTCCCCCTAGCTGTCTTAGAACTAGCTTTGTAGACCTGGAACTCACAAAGGTCCACCTGCCTCTACCTCCCGAGTGTGCCAGCAGCACCTGGCTTTGCTAAAGCAGAGCCTACTAGCCTTAGCGTTATCTGCCATTAACCACATCTTTACCTTTACCCGTCCTGCACTGTGTGCTGGACTAAGGTGCTAAACAAAACTTCCAGTATGCTCTTAGATTCGGGGGGGGGGGGGGGAGTGCCGGGGTGAGGTGGGGGGCGTGGATGTGACCGTACAGAACAAAGGCAAGAGCAACAGCACCCAATGACCTCCTCACTCAGTGAGAGCCCCTGTTAGCACAGAGGGGTGGCTTCCAGAGCTGAAGATGAGCCCCCCACCACATCCCTCCATCCCCCCATTGGTGTAGTTAGTTTTCACCTTACGCTGTACACAGTGTGAACTACATGCTACCGAACACACCCATAGGACTGGAAGGCTACCTAAAAGATGCCCATCAATGTTTATGTTTGGGGCACTGACTCATCTGTCAAACCCAGAAGGGACCAAAAGGGGGGAGGGGGCAGACTTTGACAGTCCAGGGCATTCTACAGGGAGGTGGGGTCTGGAGGGGCTTGTCCCTCCAGACAGACACCCAAAGAGGCCCATGGGAACTTGTCCTGCCCCAGCCACTCTGGGGACAAAAGGATAGCTGTTTGTGAGCTGAGAGCCACGCCAGTGGGGACCTCTGGTGACAACAAAGGTCTTCCCCTGGTCACTTGTATGACCATGCTCTCAAAGCACACTAAGAGTGAGGGTCTCACAGAGCCCCAAGTTCCCACGCGTGGGTCTGGGCAGCAGCCAGGCACGGACCAGCTCTGGCTCAGCTGGCGGCATTAAGGCCCAGCCTCGGCTCAGCAGATATCTCGAGTCAGTGACAGCAAATGATATGTGACAGCGATTTCCGAGTGCAGATGAGACACATCTGGGGACACCAGGAGCCCCATGGGACCGTCAACTCTTGCAAGGAAGAGGAACTGCCACTCAGGCAGAATGCCACTAGGCTGCCATAAACCACAGCTTACTTTTAATTTAACGTGACACCAGAATCAAATGGGAAATCCTATTGGTATTTAGATAATATTTTCTTCCTTTTTGTGAAGCTGGCAATGAATCCATGGCCTAATCAAGTACTCTATCACAAAGCTACATCCCAGCCATCAGAATACCTTGTTATTGTTTGTTTTAGGACAGAGTCTTATGTAGGCCAGGACGGTTGTGAATTCCTGGTCCTCCTGCAAATGCTGGAATTACAGGCATGCCTGTTTGATAAGGTGCTGAAGATATAACCTAGGGCTTTGTGTGTGCCAAGCCAGCCCTCTATAAATGAGTCACATAGCCTTCAATTTTTTTTTTTTTTTTTTTTTTTTTTTTTTTTTTGGTTTTTTTGGTTTTTCGAGACAGGGTTTCTCTGTGTATCCGTGGCTGTCCTAGACTCACTTTGTAGACCAGGCTGGCCTCGAACTCACAGTGATCCGCCTGCCTCTGCCTCCCGAGTGCTGGGATTAAAGGCGTGCGCCACCACACTCAGCTGTCTTTTTTTTTTTTTTTTAATGACCAAGATATCCCTAGGGTTCTGCACGACCCCCTTCTTCCTGACAGGCTGCCAACGAAGAGCCGCAGTCATAGCCCTGTGCTCCCCCACCGCCATGGGCCTCGACAAGGGCCATGTGGTGACGAAGAACATCAGGTGCCACAGACTCCTGACTAAGCACAGAGAGTTCACGTGAGACATGAACCGGGAGGTGCATGGCGCCGTGGAGCTGCTTAAGGTGTCCAAGGACAAGCGCATGCTCACCTTCATAAAGAAGGCTGGGCACACACATCCACGCCAAGAGGAAGCAGGAGGAACTGAGCCATGTACTGGCAGCCACGAGAAAGGCAGCAGCCAAGAAGCACTGATGCTCCCTTCCCCCAATCAATGTTTGTGCTGCACCAAAAAAAAAAAAAAAAAAAAAAAAGAAAGAAAGAAAGAAAAGGCCACATTGATTGCACCATTTTGGGTGGGTAGGGTACATGTTCATGTACAAGTGGTACCTTTGAATTGGTGGATATTCTCCAACATGTGGAGGTCAAAAGACAACCTTTGGTGTCATTCCTGTGGCACCTTTCACGTTTTCTGTTTTAGACATGGTTAGGGTTAGAATTGGCCTGCAGGGGCTGGAGAGATGGCTCAGTGGTTAAGAGCACTGACTGCTCTTCCAGAGGTCATGAGTTCAATTCCCAGCAACCACATGGTGGTTCAAAATCATAAGGTAATCTGATACCCTCTTCTGGCCTGCAGGTGTACATGCAGGCAGAGCTCTGTATACATAATAATAAATAAATAAATCTTTAGAATTGGCCTGAAACCTTGCCAGCTGTGGCTAAGACCTTGCCTGGCTCTCGTGACGTTTCTCGGCCTACAGCAGCTGTTTTCAACCCGTGGGTCACAACCCAGTTCAACGACTCTTTCACAGGAGCTAAATAGCAGATATCCTGTATTGCAGAATATTTGGTCACATTGTGAACTGGCAAAACCAGTTTCTTATTGTGATGTGGCTCAGCCCAGGCACACACCTTTGACACAAGAGCTCTCTGTAAGCAAGAGCTAAATATTGCCAACCATAGGTCAAGACCCAGAGCAAACAGCCAGTTTGCAGGGAGTGAACATAAAAAAATGAAGAAGAAGAAGAAGAAGAAGAAGAAGAAGAGGAGGAGGAAGAGGAGGAGGAGGAGGAGGAGGAGGAAGAAAAAGAAGGAGAAGGAGAGGAAAAGAAGGAGGAGGAGAAGAGAAATGTTCCTTAGAAAGGCAAGACATTGAGTTGAAGGGTTTTTTTTTGTTTTGTTTTGTTTTGTTTCCCAGAGCTGAGGGCCGAACCCAGGGCCTTGTGCTAAATCCCCAGCCCCAGTTGAAGGGGTATTTAAAACAGCGTGGAGAGGAAGAAGAGGCTTTTCCCCTTGGGGTGTGGCTTGAGTTAGCTAGATGTTTTCTCTGTCTCTCTGAGCTGGCAAGTTTTCAGCCCCGCATCTAGCTTCTGGGTCTTTTGTTTTGTTTTGATTTTTGAGACAGGTTTTCTCTGTGAAATAGCTCTGGCTGTCCTGGAACTCTGTTTGTAGACTAGGCTGGCCTCAAATTCACAGCAATCCTCCTGCCTCTGCCTCCTAAGTGCTGGGATTAAAGGTGTGCGCCACCATGTCCGCTAGCTTCTGAGTTTATAGTGGTAAAAATCAAATCTTTGAGATTTTGCTTTAAAAAAAAAAACAGTCCTTCTTATCAGATATTTACAATCTGATTCATAACAGTAGCAAAATTACAGTTATAAAGTAGCAACAGATAACTTTATGGTTGGGGGGATCACCACAACATGAGAAACTATATTAAAGGGTCACAGCATTAGGAAGGTTGAGAACCCCTGATGTATAGTTTAGTTAGAAGTGTATTACTGGGCCAACAAGATATTTCATCAACTAAAGATACCGGCCACCAAGGTTGATGACTTCAATTCAGTTCCTGGGACCCACACAGTAGAAGAGAGAACTGATCCCCACCAGTACTCCACCCTCCACACACATGTTGTGGTATTCTCATACACACACACACACACACACACACACACACACACACACACACACACGGAACCGGAGAGATAGCTCAGTGGAGACCTAATACACACTGCTGTTTTGCGGACCTGCCCCTACGTGGGTGGCTCACCACACCACCTGCCCTAACTTTAGCTGCAGAAGAATCTGATGTCTCTCTGGCCAATGAGGATACCCACACAGAGACATACGCACATCCATATACTTTTTTTAGAGATTTATTTATCTATTATTATATACACAGTACTCTGCCTGCATGTACACCTGCCCACCGGAAGAGGGCATCAGGTTACAAAGTAAATGGTTGTGAGCCACCATGTGGTTGCTGGGAATTAAACTCAGGACCTCTGGATGACCAGCCAGCGATCATAACCTCTGAGCCATCTCTCCAGCCCACATTCATATAATTTTAAAATAAGATACGTCTTTGGGAGTGGTGAGATGGCTCTGCAGATAATGGTACTTGTCACCATGCCTGGCAGCCTGAGTTTGATCTCCAGAACCCACATGTTGGAAGGAAAATGAAATGATGAGTTTAATCACAGAAATTCATAGTATGAAGAGAGAACTGACCTTCAAAAGTTGTCCTCTGTCCTCTACACACACACACACACACACACACCATATGCAGTAATAAAATAAAATTTAAAAACAAAGATATCCAGCTGTCTAGTTTTTTTTGTTTTTTGTTTTTTTTTTTTCCCTTTGCTGTGATGAAACATCCTGACAAAAGCAACTTCAGGGAGAGCATTTGCTTGGCTCCCAGTTTCAGGCTACAGCCATCCCGGCAGGGAAGTCACAGCTGCAGGAGTCTGAAAGCTCTGCTCACATCTCATCCACAGTCACGAGCAGAGAACAGCTGACTACTGCGTGATTCTAGTGTTCAGCTCGCGTTCTCCAGGCCTCTCCAATTCAGGATCTGCTTCCTAGGGAGTGGAGCCTCCCACAGTGAGCAGTTCTTCCCACCTCATTAAATATAATCAAGATACTAGGGAGGCTTGGTAGCCTGTGCCCATATTCCCAGTGGTCTACATAGTGAGTTCAAGGACAGCCAGGGCTATGTAGAGATACTAAGATAGATAGATAGATAGATAGATAGATAGATAGATAGATAGATAGATAATATACTCTCCTATAGATATGCCCATTAGACTCTATCTATAAATCAATCAATTAATTAAAATCAAAAAGATACCTTCCAACAAACATGCCCATAACAATGTAAACTAACATCTGTTGGTTGCAATAATCAGATGAACTTTGAGGAGAGATTTTTTTGTTTTGTTTTTTGTTTGTTTTTGTTTGTTTGTTTGTTTGTTTGTTTTTGGGTTTTTTGATTTTTTTGGTTTTTTGAGATAGGTTTCTCTGTATAGCTCTGGCTGTCTTGAAACTTACTCTATAGACCAGGCTGGTCTCAGACTCATAGAGATCCACCTGCCTCTGCCTCCCATAGAGAATCTTAAATAGCCTAATTCATAGAAGTGGAGAATTAAATGGAATTATATATATATATATATATATATATATATATATAATGTATTTATTAGTGTGTTGGTGTATACCTTTAATCTCCGCACTTTTGAGGCAGAGGCAGGCAAATCTCTGTGAGTTTGAGGCCAGTCTGATCTAATAGTGAGTTTCCAGGACAGGCAGAACTAGATAGTGAGACTCTCTCTGGAGAGAGAGAGAGAGAGAGAGAGAGAGAGAGAGAGAGAGAGAGAGAGAGAGAGAGTCAATTGATAGTATCATTTCAATCTTTTTAAGATTTATGTTCATTTATTTAATGTATATGATTGCTCAATCTGCATGTACACCTTCATGACAGAAGAGGGCACCAGATCTCACTATAGATGGTTGTGAGGCACCATATGGTTGCTGGGAACTGAACTCAGGACCTCTAGAAAAGCAAACAGTGCTATCAACTGCTGAGCCATCTCTCCAGCCCCTTATTCCAATCATTTTAATCCTTGTTGATACTTTATAAGTTCCATGAAATATTGAGAAAGGAGATATTGAAATCTACTATCATTGTATATTTGTTCATTTCTCTTTGAAGTTTTATTCAGTTTTCTTTCATGCAGTTTGACTCTCTGTAATTAAGCATACAGTCACATAGAATTGTTACAGCAAGTTAACAAAATGATCCTTGAACTGGCTGGTTTTGACACAAGCAAGAGTCATCCGAGGAGAAGGAACCTCAGTTGAGAAAACGCCTCCATGAGATCCAGCCATAAGGCATCTTCTCAATCAGTGACCAATAAAGGAGAGCCCATTCCACTGTGGGTGGTGCCAGCCCAGGGCTGGTGGTCCTGGGATCTATAAGAAATCAAGCTGAGCAAGGCATGGGGAGCAAGCCAGTAAGCAGCACCCCTCCATGGCCTCTGCCTCAGCTCCTGCCTCCGGCTTCCTGCCCTGCTTGAGTTCCCCTCCTGACTTCCTTTGGTGATGAACAGCAGTGTGAAAGTTTAAGAGGAATAAACCCTTTCATCCCCAACGTGCATTTTGGTCCTGCTGTTTTTTTGTCAAGGCACTAGAAACCCTGACTGAGACAATCCTCTTAGCATTCCATGACTGCCTTCTTTTGCCCCTGGTACATGCAAGGGTTAGTCTCCATTGCTAACTTGAGGGAACTTAGGCTCATAACAGAATCACACCAGCAGGTGCATCCATAAAGGGGATTTCTAGTTAGGTTTGGTGAGACGAAACAACTCTCCCTACCGAGAAGAAAGTAACCTGAGCACCAGCATTCATCTCTCTGCTTCTTGATTGTGGACATTACCAGGCGCCATGTCTTCCCTACCGTGGTGGGCTCTACCCTCAAACAAAGAGCCTCTTTCTTTCTTTCTTTCGGTTGTTTTGTCACAGAAAAAGAGAGTAACTAATCCAATGGTGTTCTTGGCTCCTAAATCTACTTCCTTTGGATTCGTTTTAGCACACTGTACCTTTTGAGTTCGTTTTGAGGTTTTGTCTGTGTGTTTATACTGTTAGAGTGTATTACTTAAAACACTATGTATTTGTGTCTCTGTTGTTGTTGTTTTGTTTTGTTTGGGTTTGGGGGGATGTTTGTTTGTTTGTTTGGTGCTATGTGTATGGATATATTTGCCGGCATATATGCCTGTGCACCACATGCATGCAATGCTCAGAGAGGCCAGAAGAGGGCACTGAATCTCCTGGATTTGGAGTCACAAGCCGTTGTGTGACACCATGTGGGTGATGGGAGTTGAACCCAGGTCCTGTGGCAGAGCAGCCAGCGTTTCTAGCGGCAGAGCCATCTGTCGAGTACCATGAGTCTGCAGTTTTATGTAACTTGACATCCTCTGCCCCCTTGTCGGAATGTTTAGGCTACTTACGTGTAGTGTGATTATTAATATACTTAAGTTGGATCTACCTTTGTGCTGTGCTTTTGTTTCATCTGTTTATGTTGTTCTCTTTGCCTTCTTTTTCTGCCTCCTCCTTTTAAAAAAATTTTTTTTATTTATTTATTTTTGGTTTTTTGAGACAGGGTTTCTGTGTAGCCTTGGCTGTCTGGGACTCGCTTTGTAGACCAGGCTGGCCCCAAACTCACAGCGATCCGCCTGCCCCTGCCTCCTGAGTGCTGGGATTAAAGGCTCTGCCTCCTTTTTTTTTTTTTTTTTTTTTTTTTTTAAGATTTATTATTTATTTACTATCATGTACACAGTGCTCTGCCTGCACGTACACCTGCAGGCCAGAAGAGGGCATCAGATCACATTATAGATGGTTGTGGGCCACCATGTGGTTGCTGGGAATTGAACTCAGGACCTCTGGAAGAGCAGTCAGTGCCCTTAACCTCTGAGCCATCTCTCCAGCCCTGGCTCTGGCCCCAGCTCTGCCTTCTTCTGAATGAATCAGATATCTATTGTAACTCCAACCCTACACTAGGTAGCTGTCGATAGCATAACTATATTGCAGTGACTGAAAATCAGCTACCTAGACATAGCCTACTAAAGCCGTACTGCACGCGGTCTCTGCACTGCTCCTCTCTGGCCACATCACAAGAGCCCACAGCTATTTCGACACCGCCTAGCATCCGTGGAAATTCTACGAAGGGGAAGTCAAGATAAAGAGGCAGCAGCCTTAACGGACTGTGGTTACAAACAGCTCCCATTTCCAAGCCTTACACAATGACATGATCACGTGCCCGCCACACTGCCTTATATGGGTTTGTTGACCCATCCGTCCTCCTGCACTCTGGATTATGAACAGTTGGGAAGACCTAACTTGTCTCTGCCCTGGCATCTGACTCCATGCCAGCCCCCAAATATGCGCTTACCGGAGTGACTCCTATGAGCAAATGAGCTGAGCCCTAGGCTGAAAGCCGGCAGTGTGAGTTTGAGGTTGCTGGGAATTGAACCCCGGACCTCTAAAGAACAGACAGTGCTCTTCACTGCTGAGCCATCTCTCCAACCCTGGAACTTGTATTTGAATCCAGCCACTAATGAGTGGGCGCTACAACCTGGAACATGCCATTTTATTGCTTTGATCTTCAGTTTCTTTGTTTTATTTATTTATTTATTTATTTGGGTTTTTTTTCAAGACATGATTTCCATGTGTATAGCCCTGCTTATCCTAGCATTCTCTCCATAGACCAGGCTGGCCTCAAACTCACAGAGATCCACCTACCTCTGCCTCCCAAGCACTAGGATTAAAGGCATGCACCACCACACTGGCTTCGTTGTTGTTGTTGTTTTAAATAAAATCTCTTTTTAAAGCATAAGTGTTTAAGTTTAAACAAATATTTTTTAAAGATTTATTTGTTATTATGAATACAGTGCTCTGCCTGCATGTACACCCGCAGGCCAGAAGAGGGCATCAGATCACATTATAGGTGGTTAAGACCTCTGGAGGAGCAGTCAGCACCCTTAACCTCTGAGCCATCTCTCCAGCCCCTAAACAAACATTTTTAAATTACGTGTCTATGGTGGGGGTGGGGGGGATATGGGCTTGTGTGAGTACAGGTGCCCATGGAGACCAGAGGAGGGCATCAAATCCCCTGGAATGGGGATTAGAGACAGCTCTTTCTTTTTTCTTTTTTGTTTTGTTTTGTTTTTTGTTTTTTTGGGACAGGGTTTTTCTATGTAGCCTTAGCTGTCCTGGGCTCTCTTTGTAGGCCACAGTAGCCTCGAACTCACAGAGTTCCGGCTGCCTCTGCCTCCCCAAGTGCTGGGATTACAGGCGTGCGCCACTCCACCAGGCTAGGGAATTAAAGGCTGGGTGCTGGGAATTGAAGTTGGGTCCTCTGCAAACAACGTTCACTCTTAAATACTAGCCATCTCTCCAACTCCAAGATTAAACAACAAAATTTTTTCATTGATTTTTTTAACCTAAACATATAGAGAGAAAATTAAATAGCACTTACAATTTGTGGTGAAAAGTCAGCCTCTGCCCCGACTAATTCTACGACACAGCCACTTCCTGGCTGTTTCTTTTTGTTGTCACTGGGGAGGAGCTGGTGTAAGAGAAAAACTGGGGATTGGACGTAGGGTCCGACACAGACAAACAGGAGCGACCACAAGGGCCCGTGGTCGCCTTCCACACGTAGCTTCTGAAGCTTGTAGGCAGGTAGTCAGACTTCCTGGCCAACACCTTTAACCACCTTGAAGGAGAGAGAAACCTGTTTTTTAGGATTCCAAGTGTGGGATTAGAACAGTCTCGTGAGAGAACAGGTGAGGTTAATCCACTAGAACACCAACCACCTCATGCAGGAGCTTAATTGTTGCCAGCTGAGAAGATCCCGTGACCACACTCTGGGAGGAGATATATAAATGAGCCCAGGACTGGAGGCGGGGCTTTTTGGAGACTTGGGGTAGTTTTGGCTGTTCATCGCTGCACTTCGAGATGCTCCTAGAGAGAACCGCTCGAGGGAAGGCTTCGGGGCTCTGGCTCCTGCTGAGGTCTGGGTTCTGGTTACTCCAGGTTCCAGCAGAAGAAATCCTGCTGCTCACACCAGGAGAATCGATCCTCGGAACTGATATTCTTATGGTTTTGTTATTGTGTCCATTAATCCTCATTTCCTATTGTTTTGGTTAGTCGGGTTATAAGTGATGTATGCTCGGTCACTATGTTGTTAATAAGAAAATTGATCATATACCACCTCGTCATCTTTTTAAAATAGAAAAAGAGGTGCTAGAGAGATGACTCTGTGGTCAAGAGCTGTTACCGCTTTTCCAGAGACCTGAGTTCAGTTCCCAACACCCACACCAGGGGCCTCACAACTGCCTGTAAGCCCAGTTCCAGGTGATCTGTTGCCCTCTATGGTGTCTGGAGGAACCGCACTCATAGTCACAAACCCACACCCAAATATACATACATACACATAATTTTCCTTTTTCTTTTAGGAGCTAGAGAGTGGCTCAATGGTGAAGACCACATATTGCTCTTCCAGAGGACCTGAGTTCAATTCCCAGCACAAGCATCAGGTGGCTCCAGTTCCCCTGGGGCTCCAGCAGTCAAGTGCACATACCCACAGACAGACACATGTACATACACATAACTTAAAATAATAAAACTAAATTTAAAAAAAGATTAGCATTAACTATTTAGAAGGGTGGGTGGCTTAGTGGGAGAAATTCTTGCTGTGCACGTGTGAAGACTAGAATTGGATCCTAGCAACCATGTAAATGCCAGCCAGGTGAGCATAGTAGTCCACCAGTAATCCCAACACTGTGGACAAGATGGTGAGTTAAACTAGCTAAATTGTTGGGCTAGGGGTTCAACTGAGAGACCCTGCCTCAATATATAAGGTAGAAAACACAGAACATCAACCTCTGGCTTCCACATCCATGCACACCCACATGCAAACATGCATACACACGTTCAACACGCACACACACACACACACACACACACACACACACACACACAAAATCGCTCAAACTATTCTTGTTCTTGTGGCTTTGAAACAGGGTCTCTCTAAATTACTCAAGCTAGCCTTCGAGTCCCTGTAGCCCATGCAGGCCTTGAATCTGAGATCTGTCTGCTTCGATCTTCTGAGTAGCTAGGCTTGTAGGCCTGAGCTGCCAGGCACGGCTCCATTTTTTCTATATAGTGCATTCATACAATTCCTTGCTTTATCAACGTAACCAAAACAAATGTGTAGGCTGCTGCTCCCGTGGCCAGTAATAAATTAGCAGACACCCCACAGCAGCTCTCGTCTCCCTCTGTCAAGATCTGTAATTCCTGTCAGGTTACCTCTTTGGGGGGCGAGCAATGCGAACACACTCTGTCCCGTTGCTCCATCATCCACAGACCATTGTGTATGACCTCCCCACTCTCACTTGAAAAATGAAGGCTGTCTAGACCCTTACCTTCCATCCCCCCACCCCCCCAGATCTCCTCTCCCCTTTATATCTCTTACTTTGTTTGAACTGTCAGGTTGTCGGAGTAATTGACATGGAGTTCGGTCCTGTAATCGTAAGTAAGCCTTCAAATAATTGATAGGTTGATCCTATCAAAACAGTGTGGCTTCATCCCAGGCTGGGGAGGAGGGTGCATTAGTGACTTCAGAGCCATGTGGGTCTCCGTCATGTCCTTTCCCTCCCTCTAGACCTTCTTGTTCCTGCAGGAGTTTCTGTCTGCTTCTTGGCTTCCTCGTAGAGCTCTCCTTGGTTTGGCCACACTCACTGGGTTTGAACTGGTCTGGACGGGTCACACCTGTGTGCCCCTCCCGGATGTTTCCCTTTGGCCCCTGGCCAGCTTCAGGTGCCTAGCCTCATCCCCCTTTCTTTCTTCCTCAGAGGCTCTACCCTGTGGTCAGCTTTAGGCTGCCTGATGTAAGCCCGCAGCTCACCCACAGCCCCACTTCCCCCTAAGGATGGAGAAACTGCACAGGTCTCTCCCTTTGATGCTAGGCTGGGCCATGTGACTTGACTGGAACAAATTATTACATGTTTCTCTCCTAGCTTGAAATGGTTTTTTAAAATTTATTTATTATTATGTATTCAGTGCTCTGCCTGCATGTACACCTGCAGGCCAGAAAGGTGCGTTAGACCACGTTATGGATGGTTGTGAGCCACCACCATGTGGTTGCTGGGAATTGAACTCAGGACCTCTGGAAAAGCAGTCAGTGCTCTTAACCTCTGAGTCATCCCTCCAGCCCCAGCTTGAAATGTTTTCAAATTTGCATTACATGATTTATTTTTTGGTGTGTGTGTGTGTGTGTGTGTGTGTGTGTGTGTGTGTGTGTGTGTGTTTGTGTGTGTGTGTGTGTGTGTGTGTGTGTGTGTGTGTGTGTGCGCACATATGTGCCACAGCACATGTGTAGAAGACAGAGGATGACTTTCAGGAGTCAGTTCTCTTCTTCTAACAAGTGGATCTCTGTGATCAAAGGTCGGGGGGGGGGGTGTCATCAGACTCGATGACAAGTGCCTCTGAAGTTTCTTTTAAAAGTTTTATTACTTTTTGGGGGGAGGAGTATGTGCTTGCTGTGGTGTGCCCATGGAGGTCAGAGGACAACTTTCAGGAGTCAGGTCTCTCCCTCTACCATGTGAGTTTTAGAATCAAACCCAGATTGTCTGGTTTGGTGGCAATAGCCTGCACCACATCTGGTTTCTTTCTTTCTCTTTTTGTCTAGACATTTAGTAGACATTTTTATAGGCTTGTGTCTAGGAAATCATTATGTCTTTGGGTTATTCTATCTTTGGGATAATTATAGTTATTGTCATTAAACCCCCATATTGATCCTCTTCCCCCCCCCCCCACTGCTATCTCCATTTTGTTATTTTAATTTCTGGAATATTTCACTTCCATTTTGCCTTAGCAATCATTTTCTTTTTTTAAATATTTATTTAGTATTTATACAATATTCTAAGATCTCATTATAGATTGTTATGAGCCACCATGTGATTGCTGGGAATTGAACTCAGGACCTTTGGAAGAACAGCCAGTGCTCTTAACCTCTGAGCCATCTCGCTACCCCCTCGTTTTAATTTTTTTTCTTTTTTCTTTTTTCTTTTTTTTCGAGACAGGGTTTCTCTGTGTAGCCTTGGCTGTCCTGGACTCGCATTGTAGACCAGGCTGGCCTCGAACTCACAGGAATCCACCTGCCTCTGCCTCCTGAGTGCTGGGATTAAAGGTTATGTGCCACCATGGCCTGGCTCATTTTCATTTTTAAAACACTTTCTTCTCTCTCTCTCTCTCTCTCTCTCTCTGTGTGTGTGTGTGTGTGTGTGTGTGTGTGTGAACCTGTACACACAAGGAGTCCAGAGAAAGCATTAACTGTTCTTTTCTATTATTCTCTACCTAGTCCTCTGGGGCAAGGTCTCTCCCTGAACCTGAGGCTCCCATTTTCTCAGGTAGTCCGGAAACCAGCGAGTCGCCGTGATCCTCCAGTCTCCACCCTTGGAGCTGGCATTACAGACATGCACAGTCCACCTGGTTTGTTATGTGAGTTCTGAGATCCAAACTCCCGTCCTCATGATTGTACATACAGCCAGTGCTCCTAACTGCTGAGCCATCCCTCTCCCCCAACGCCCCCACCCCCAGCCCCCCCCCCCACCCCGCTTAAGATACTTCCCCTCCTCACATTTCTCTCATTACATTCCTTCGCCTGGGAGTGAATCCCCAGTTCTTGGGGCACCCATAGGTTCTGGAGAGCCTCAGGATTTCTCCAAACCTTCTGCAACTGGGTGTGCATTTTAGGAAGGAACCCTGCGCACCTATCAGATTCCAGGATGGCCTCTGCCAGCACACTAAACCATCTCATGTGCAAGTACCTCCCTGAGAACTGGACAGTTACCGCCCACGCTACAGACGAAGGTGCATGTAAGCCTCAAAGAGGTTAAATGCTTTGCCCGAAGCCACACAGCTTAGACGTTAGCAGGCATCGCTGAAGCCCAAGCTGTCTGATCTCAGAGTTATATACAGCTCCTGTCCTCTGCAGCCTCCGGTAGGCAAAGGGTCCTGCGCTAGAGCACCCGGGCTATGTCGGTCCTGGCTTGATCAGCTGTAGAAGTGGAACCTGCTCTGCCTCCCTCTCTGGGCTATTCAGAAGCAGCGGAGGCCAGGGACAGGAAGACTCTGCAGCCTTGGTGTGACAGTGGCCCCGCAGTCCCAGCACGTGTAAGACCGAGGAAGAAGGATCACTGAAAACTCAAGGCCAGTCTGATCTACACAGAAAAGCTCCAGGCCAGCCAGAGCTACAGGCTGAGACCCTACCCCAGAAATAAAAAAGAAGACAGAAAAGAGAGAAGAGAGGAGAAGGAGATGAGGAGGCCCTGCATACACAGTCAAAGGCAGCACAGGGCACTGGGGGAAAAGAAGAGACGGGGTCTGGCTAGCATCCTATCCTCTCCCTGCCACCGCGACCGGCATCTCAGGAGATGAGGACACTGGGCTAATCTGGAAAGCAACTGTACTCCAGGGGCCTTGTGTTGAGAGATCGGCAGACACCAGCTCAGGTGTAGGGGATGACCTCAAGAAGCCATGAGAACAGAAAGTGGAAAAACAGGCCTTGGGGTGGCTGAGCCAAAGGAAACCTGGGGCAGCACCAAGGCAGAGGCTTCCCTTTGAGGAGACATGACCTGTTTACACCCGGTGCCTCCCAGTCCTCCCCTGGGCCATCCTCTCTCCCACTTCCCTTGGAGCTTCCTCAAGCCACCTCACGGAGCCTGGTGGCCTCTGAAGGTGTGTGCTTGGCATGCCACGCTCTTGCCTGGGGCCCTGGGTGACCTCTGTCACTCTAATCACCGTGTCTTTCCCAGCTCTCACTAACTTGCTCAGACCCGCTCAGCATCTGAGATTCCGCTGGAAGCAACAACGCTCCCCACATGTCCCCAGTGCCACAGCAAGGGCCCCATAGACACTTTGGTGAACAGGTTGAATAAACGGATGAAATGAGCCTCCCTGTCAGTGCAGTGGCCTTTAGCCACATGTGGCTACTCAGACTCAGAAAGAAAAGTAAATGCATTCAGAAGTCAGCTGCCAGCCAGGCAGTGGTGGCGCACACCTTTAATCCCAGCACTCAGGAGGCAGAAACAGGCGGATCGCTGTGAGTTCGAGGCCAGCCTGGTCTACAAAGTGAGTCCAGGACAGCCAAGGCTAACACAGAGAAAACAAAACAAACAAAAGTCAGCTGCCGAGTACTCCGATGACATCACAGGAGGCTGGGGCTACTGTAGAGGGCAGTATAGGTTAGGATATATTGTAGGTTCAGAAGGCTCTAGACTGGTGGTTCTTAACCTCCCTGATGCCACAACTCTTTAATACTTTAATACAGTTCCTCAAGTTGTGCTGACCCCCAACTGTAAAATTATTTTCATTGCTACTTCATAACTGTACTTTTTCGCTACTGTTATGAATAATAACGTAAATATTTGTGTCTTCCGATGGCCTTAGGGGACCCCTGTGAAAGGGTAACTGGGGTCACGACCCACAGGTTGAGAACCACTTCTCTTGCCCTAGTGGAAGGGAAAGTGGATGGCAGCTGTGGGGCAGAGGGCACAGTGTGGACAAGGCCCCACGTGTGAGATGTGGTGACATGTGTCTGGGACAAACAAAGAACACAGCACCATTCTTTGCACCAACCTATTGGTTGTCAGAATGCTCATCTTTAGGCAAGAAAGGAGATAGGAACCAGGGACTTCCCCAGAGACCAGCAGGTCCCATCCATCCCTATTTGAAACAAAGACTCAGGTGGAGGAGATGGCTCAGTGGGTGACAGGCCTGCCACACAACCATAAGGACCTGTGTCTGAATCCCCAGCACCCATGTGAAGTGTCAGTGTGGCCCCACATGCTTGTAACCCCATCTCTGAGGAGATGACATGGGACGCTCCTTGGGAGCCTGGCTGACTTGCTAGCCTAGCACACTTGGCATACACCAGGCCACTGAGAGACCCTGTACCAAACTGAAACACTCAGGGTATAACATCTGAGCAAGGACAGCCAAGGTTGTCCTCTGGCCTCCACCTTCCTGTGCACACACATGCACACAGACTGCAGCATACACGTACACACACACACACACACACACACACACACACACACAAAGCAGAGGCTAGCCCAGAAGGAGAAAGGTCCTACTCGGGGTCACAGAGGAAATCATATGAATGACACCAGACCCCAGGCCTCCTGACTGCCTTCTTCCAGACTTTTATGTATTTCTTCCCCCACCCTCCCCCTTCCCCAGGCTGGCAAGCACACAGAGCCCCCCACCCAGGCAGGTCTTGGTGCTCACACTAGCAGCTCTCATCTCTTATTTACCCCCCACAGCAGCCCCCAGCATCTGACCCTTAGAAATTTAGACATCCCAAGGAGAATAGCTGCTTATAAGCATTTGCTAATTACACGTATGGATGTCAATTAATTCATTTTGCTAATTAGCCACTCGATGAGCACCATGCACCAAAGAACTGTAAAACACAGGCATATGGTGAGAGAGGGGGGTGACTGCGTGCTCATGCACCATGCAGGGACTGGGAGGGTGCGGGTGGTCCTGGTCCCCCACACACACACTCCCAGATGAGCAGCTTAATGGCTAGGGGAGCCCAGCCGTTCCTGCTGCCGTAAAGCATAATTACAGCTTTCCACTAATAGTGCTGGGAAAAGGCTTGCGCACTCAGCCATGTGCAGACAAGCGCCCAGGCGTGCCCACGCAGTTCTGTTTACACATACCCACCCTTGGTGCACACAAACATAGCACACACACACACCCATAAGCAGAGCACGAATACACATACACACAACACGTGTGTGGACCTGTGGGAACCACAGTGCTGTCCTAGCCTGATGCCACCCCAGGTGGAGGCTGCAAGACGACCACTCGTTCGTTGCACTTTGTGCCACCACTGGGCTCAGCCTTGATGCATACAGTACTTCCAATAGTGTGCGTGCAACCCGACCAAGAGTGAACTGTCACCATGTTACAGATGTGAGATTAGGTGCCGGGGATCTAAAACAGCTGCTCAAGGCCACACGTCAGGGACAGCCGAGCTAGGACTCACTCTCTTGCCTCCGTGAGCATCTGAAGCCGGGGAAAGAAGTTCCCGTCTGCTTGCTGTTGGCGGGCCTGGGGCAAAACTCATGCTTACAAAGAGAAATGGCTCGTCACAGGCTTTGTCCCTCAGGAACAAGAAGGAAAACTGAACACCAGTCAGAAGCCATTGGCAAAAGACACCCAGCTGAAATTCTTTTTTTTTTTTTTTTTTTTTTTTTTTTTTTAATTTATGTGCTTTGGTGTGAGGGTGTCAGATCTTGGAGTTACAGACAATTGTGAGCTGCCATGTAGGTGCTGGGAATTGAGCCCGGGTGCTCTGAACCACTGAGCCAACTCTCCAGCCCTGAAACTCTTATTAAATCTTTTAAATGGCACTTCATTTATTTCAGGGGAGGGGGGTAGGGGTACGTGCCACGGTGTCCCAGTGGAGATCAGAGGACAACGTGGGGCTCCAGGGATCAAACTCAGGTCATCTTGGCAGCAAGCACTTTTTCAGGTTGAGCCACTTTGCCAGCCCATGCAGCTGGGACCCTGACAAACCAGCAGGGTGCTGGCAAAGGAATATCCCAGCAGGCTTCACTCTGAGTCAGCTCTGACCCAAGCCACGTGGGTCAGGCCTGAGATGCATGGGCTGGCACAGAAAGGCCCAGGAGCCACAGCTGAGTAGCGCAGGAGCCAGGCTTAAGTGCGCACATCTGAAACAAACCCAGAGCTGTGGCAGGTAGGCAGGTGATGGATAAGGCCAAGGACCCCTGTGCCCATCCATGCAGCTTCTCCCCAGGGCTGCGTGAGTGCTCTTACCACAGCCAGGTGTGGTTCAGTGCTGGAGGGAGCACAGAACCTTCCAGTTCAGGCAACTTCAGGCTATGGAGGAAGCAGAGGGGGCTGGGACATCACCGTTTTGTCCAGGCATCTCCCTAAATGAGAATGGGAGGCGACAGCCAAGGACACAGGGAGGATCCCTTTTCCTTCAGCTCGGCCATGCCTGGAGGAAAAAGCATCACCCTCTTTTTGAGCACCATGGGGAATTTTCTGAGAGGTTACTGAATGAGCCAGGGGAGAGAAGGCTTCTCAGAAGGATCTGTCTGAAGAGGTCGGTCCAGGAACTTCAACAGTAACCAAACTTGACCATGATCATGGCTAAGGAACCGGATCATGAAGACTTAGCTTCCCCTGTGTTTAGATTTCTTTGTCCATAATCTCATAAAGTTGACAGTAGCAGTGACACAGAGAGGACCAGAGTTCCATCGGCAGCACACCTGTCAGGCAGCTCAGCTCACAAATGCCTGTAACTGCAGTCCCAGGGGCTCTGACTCCTTTTTCTAGCCTCCATGGGCACTGCATATACATGGCGTACTACACACACTCAGGCACATTAACATACACATAATTTTACATAAAAATGAATCTTTTTATCCCAGCACTCGGGAGACAGAGGCAGACGGATCACTGTGAGTTCCAGGCCAGCCTGGCCTACAAAGCGAGTCTAGGACAGCCAAGACTACACAGAGGGAAAAAAAAGAAAAAGAATCTTTCTAAAAAGAAAGAATGTGCCAGGCATGGTAGCACATGCCTTTAATCTCAGCACTTGGGAAGCAATGTCAGGTGGATCTCTGGGAGCTCAAAGCTAGCCTGCTCTACAAAGCGAGTCCAGAACACCCAGGGCTACAACAGAGAAAGCCTGTATCAAAAAAAGCTGAGAGAGGGGCTGGAGAGATGGCTTAGTGGTTAAGAGCACCACCTGTTCTTCTAGAGGTCCTGAGTTCGGTTCCCAGCAACCACATGGTGGCTCACAACCATCTATAATGGGATCTGGTGCCCTCTTCTGGTGTGCGGGCATACATGTAGGCAGAGCATTGTATATATAATAATAAATCTTTTTTTAAAAACTGAGAGATAGAGAGACAGAGAGACAGAGACAGGGAGAGTGCAGGAAGAAGGGAGGGAGGAGAATAAATGCAGGAAGGAGACAGAGAGAGAAACCCTTTGGAGGGGGTTAGGGTGTAGCTTGACAGTAGACTACTTCCTTAACATACATAAAGCTTGACTTCAAGCCCCAGTATTAGGGAATAGGAAGAAGGGAGAAAAAGAACGGGAGAGAAAAGGGAGGGAGGGAGAGAGAGAGAGAGAGAAACCCTTTAAGGTGCACAGGGAGTCAGAGAAGACGTTTTAAGTCCCTGTCCACGTTCCACGTGGTGGTAATAAAGTTGCCTTGTGTTTTTTGCTCTTGAGACAGGGTCTCACTATGCTGTCCAGGCTAGCCTACGTTCCGTCCTCCTGCTATGTTTCCCGCCTCACCAACCCACACACACCCCCTATAAGTGCTGGAATTGCACTTGAAGGGGAGCACCCTTGGGAGCAGCAGGTACGTGTACCACTCGGTTTCTAGAGGGAGTCTGGACTAGAGAGCCAAGAAACAACTGTCTGTGTTTAACTTCAGGCCTGCCACATATACCAGCTGGGTAAGTGTGGGCCAGCAATCTCCACAACTGGTTCCCGGGGTTGGAGGATGAAAAGAGGCCCTCCTTCACGGTGCCTGAGGACTGGGCCAACAAACATATGGAAGGTGCACAGTAGCGCCTGGTAAGCAGGGAACACTGGCCACAGGCCGACAGGGGAAGAGCATAAATCCTGCTAACGGAGTCCTGAGGGAACAGAGGCGCAGGTGAGTCTAGAGGAAAGATTCTTGTTGCTGATTTTGTTCTGTTTTGAGACAGGGTCTTACCTTACTACTCAGAATGACCTTGAACTTGTAGACCCCAGAGATTCTCCCAGCTCCCCACGCACTGGGACTACAGATGCACGCCGTGGCTCCACTTTTTATTTTTATTTTTATTTTTCCAAGACAGGATCCCAGGGATCAAATTCAAGTTGCCAGGCCTGCAAGGTAAGGGCTTTTTCCTGGGAAGCCATCAGAGCCAGCCCCCTGTAGCATTGGTTTTCTAAAGCAGGCTAGGCTAAGTCCAAGTGTTTGTCAGGCATGTTAAAACATGTTTGATTTATGATGTTTTCAAGATAACTCTAGGCTGAGCAACATTGTATGTCAGATGTCAGATAAAAGTTTACGAAAACTAGCTGGGGGTGGGGTGGGGCCTTGGAAGGCAGAGGTGATCTATATTGTGAGTTTCAGGTCAGCCAGAGACACATAGCAAGATTCTGTCTAAAAAAAATTAACTTTAGGAAAAATTCAGGAGGTCTGAAGAATCCGACCAGTGCAAGGGGAAGACCACAAGGAGAAAAAGGCAGAACTGTGGGGCGAGACTGGACTGCGGGGCGGGGCTGGACTGCGGGGCGGGGCTGGACTATTGAACCATCTCACTGGCCCTTCCTTGTTAACTGCCGGGATTTCCTGTTTGTTTGTTTTTTGTCTTTGTTTTTGTTTGTGGGTTTTGTTTTTTGTTTTGTTTTGTTTTTTGAGACAGTGTCTCTCTGTATTAGCCTTGCCTGTCCTGGACTCGCTTCGTAGATCAGGTTGGCCTCGAACTCACAGCTATCCGCCTGCCTCTGCCTCCCGAGTGCTGGGATTAAAGGCGTCCACCACCATGCTTGGCCCACCTTTATGTTCTTTAAAATAGGGCATGACCAAAAAGGACCTGGCTACCTCCACTGTGATCTTCACTCATCCCGCCTGCTCACCAGAAATGCTGCCAAGCCTCAGCTTTCCTGGGGAGGCGAGTAGACTCGGGGAGGTTCTGAGTTCAGAGGGGAACCAAAAAACGAAGCCAGCAGGTAGAGGCGTGCACTGGACCTCAGGCAGGCCCTGCCTCTTCCCCTACTGTTGACTAAGGCCAGCTGAAAGGGTTCTCTGAAGTTCCTCAACCACCCAGAGGCATGGTTTGCTGGGCCTTCCCTTCCACAAGAAGGAACCTGGGAGACAGTCTGAGGCCCCACCACCGCCTCCAGGGAGCAGTGGGAACAGACCTGTATGGTTGAGCACACAGGTGTTCAATTCTGCTCTAACACTTTAACCTAGTTGCCTCGACAAGTCACACCATGCCCCAGCTGGTACCAGTTCCTAAGGAAGGTGACCTGGCCATGGCACCTTGTGATGCAGCCCTCAGCCCTGCAGCCCTCAGCTCTGCGCCCACACACCTCACCTGCAGCCCTTAGCCCTTCGCCCACATGCCTCACCTGCAGCCCTCAGCCCTGCACCCACACGCCTCACCTGCAGCCCTCAGCCCTGTGCCCACACGCCTCACCTGCAGCCCTCAGCCCTGCACCCACACACCTCACCTGCAGCCCTCAGCCCTGCACCCACACACCTCACCTGCAGCCCTCAGCCCTGCACCCACACACCTCACCTGCAGCCCTCAGCCCTGCGCCCACACACCTCACCTGCAGCCCTCAGCCCTGCGCCCACACACCTCACCTGCAGCCCTCAGCCCTGCGCCCACACACCTCACCTGCAGCCCTCAGCCCTGTGCCCACACACCTCACCTGCAGCCCTCAGCCCTGCACCCACACACCTCACCTGCAGCCCTCAGCCCTGAGCCCACACGCCCCACCTGCAGCCCTCAGCCCTTCGCCCACACGCCCCACCTGCAGCCCTCAGCCCTGCACCCACACACCTCACCTGCAGCCCTCAGCCCTGAGCCCACACGCCTCACCTGCAGCCCTCAGCCCTGCACCCACACACCTCACCTGCAGCCCTCAGCCCTGCGCCCACACGCCCCACCTGCAGCCCTCAGCCCTTCGCCCACACGCCCCACCTGCAGCCCTCAGCCCTGCACCCACACACCTCACCTGCAGCCCTCAGCCCTGAGCCCACACGCCTCACCTGCAGCCCTCAGCCCTTTGCCCACACGCCCCACCTGCAGCCCTCAGCCCTGCGCCCACACGGCCCACACGCCCCACCTGCAGCCCTCAGCCCTGTGCCCACACGCCTCACCTGCAGCCCTCAGCCCTGCGCCCACACACCCCACCTGCAGCCCTCAGCCCTGCGCCCACACGCCTCACCTGCAGCCACAGCTCTCACTGCTATGAACAGGGCCTTGCTTTCTTAGTTTCCGCAAGAAGGTACTTGGTATTTTGTTCTCACTAGATCATATTTAAATCTTCCCAGTGTGCAGCATTAAAGGAGTGAAAGTTTAATCAGGGACGCAGTTTAAAGGTGGGCCTTGGGTAAAGATGCTTGCCGTATGTAAGCCTGACAACCGAGTTCAATCCTCAAGACCCACATGGCAGAAGGAAAGAATAGACTCCTGCAAATAGTTCTCTGACCACCACATGTGTGCCACATACACCCATGCACAATTAAATAAATGTCAGGTTTTGGGATGTGATTAGATTAGAAAAGTTCATCAGAATGCAGCCATATGATTGAATCTTGATGGCTTTAGAAGGGACCAGAACATGCATACGTACATAGTGAGGACAAAATACCAAGTACCTTCTTGCATAAACTAAGAAAGCAAGGCCCTGTTCATAGCAGTGAGAGCTGTGGCTGCAGGTGGGGTGTGTGGGCAAAGGGCTGAGGGCTGCAGGTGAGGTCTGTGGGTGCAGGTGAGGTCTGTGGGTGCAGGTGAGGTCTGTGGATGAAGCTGAGGTCTGTGGGTACAGCTGACGTCTGTGGGTGAAGGTGAGGTCTGTGGGTACAGCTGAGGTCTGTGGGTGCAGGTGAGGTCTGTGGGTGCAGGTGAGGTCTGTGGGTGCAGGTGAGGTCTGTGGGTGCAGGTGAGGTCTGTGGGTGCAGCTGAGGTCTGTGGGTACAGGTGAGGTCTGTGGGTACAGGTGAGGTCTGTGGATGCAGCTGAGGTCTGTGGGTTCAAGTGAGGTCTGTAGATAAAGGTGAGGCCTGTGGGTGCAGGTGAGGCCTGTCAGTGAAGGTGAAGTCTGTGAGTGCAGTTAAGATTTGTGGGTACAGATGAGGTCTGTGGGTGCAGCTGGGGTCTGTGGGTAGAGGTAAGGTCTGTAGATGAAGGTGAGGACTCTGGGTACAGGTGAGGTCTGTGGGTGCAGGTGAGGTCTGTGGATGCAGGTAAGATCTGTGGATGCAGGTGAGGTCTGTGGGTACAGGTGAGGTCTGTGGGTGCAGGTGAAGTCTGTGGGTACAGGTGAGGTCTGTGGGTGCAGGTGAGGTCTGTGGGTACAGGTGAGGCCTGTAGATGAAGGTGAGGTCTGTGGGTGATGATGAGGCCTGTGGGTGCAGGTGAGGTCTATGGGTGCAGGGCGCTGTCTCGAAGCTTTGGTACCATGTCTTGTCAGCTCAGTTGCCCTGGTGTGTAGGGGTTTTGACACACTACAGAGCTTCACAAGCACTGTCACTAAATGCCACTGCCACCCCACAAACCAGTCTTCATCGCCATTTTAAAATGGAAAACAGACCAGTGGCCACCGCTAGAAGGAAGCTGGGATGGGATTTGAACCCCTAGATGTATCTGAACACAAGGGCCATATCTGTCTCATCGAGCCACAGAAAGGCAGCCATGAGAGCTAACCAGCAGGGGTGGGCAGACTGAAGCTAAGAATCCTCAGAAACATGAGGTGTGGGTGAGGGTCATTCAGGGCTGCATGCAGGAGGTGGAGGAGTGGGGACCAAGCATCCTCGGCAGCCCCCAGATGTTAACGGATGTGGCGGGAGGGAGCAGGAGAAAGTCTGGGTCGTCGGCAGACTGCTCCTCCTCCACCTCCTCAGCGGATCGCCCGCCCAGGCTTTCCAAGTCACCCCTCCCTCCCGAGGAGCACAGACCGCACCCCACAGACACCCCCTCGCCGCCCGCCAGCCCAGCCTCCCTTCCAGAGCGGCCGGAAGCCGCAGTCGCTCTGCAGACACCCCCTGGTGGAAACAGCTCATTACGGGATGGAGAAAATGTGCTAGAACATTAGCTTAATAAATCAAACGCTCCCGCAGCAGCCAGCCGCCGCCGCTCGGCTAGGCGGTGCCGCGGCGCCCACGCCCGCTGGGCCGGGTGGCGGGAGTAGGCGCCCGTCGCAGCTCCCTCCTGCCTGGCGGAGCTAGGCGGGCACCCCCCTAACCTCCCGCCCCGCCCTGAAGCCGCCTCCGCAAGGGCGAAGCCTATCTAGGTCCCAGGCTCCTTGATTTGACTGCTGGCACTGGCTGGCCTGTGACTAGAACCGACTCTCCCAAGGAGCCTTACCCCTCCAGTGAGGGATCTCCAGTGAAGCAAAGCAGATCCTTGACTAGAGGCCAACCGGGGGCTTGTGCCCTCTCTAACTCACCGCAGCCCTCCCCTTTTTTTTTTTCAGAATGGTGATCCTGGCAGCCTGTGGTCACTTCCAGCCTGGCCTCCCTTCTGCCCTTCAGCACCAGCTTGTGAAAACACACAAACACACACACACACACACACACACACACACACACACACACACACACACACACACACACACACTTGAACCCACAGAGGGTGTTTTGCCTGAAGAAAGACCTTCCAGCCTGGCCTCCCTTCTGCCCTTCAGCACCAGCTTGTGAAAACACACACACACACACACACACACACACACACACACACTTGAACCCACAGAGGGTGTTTTGCCTGAAGAAAGACCTGCTAGAAGGCCAGCTCTGCAAGTTGGCTGGTCTGTAGACAAGATCACCTCCCTGGACAGAGATGGGCAGGAAGTTGCTCTGGGCCCGGAACCTGCTAGGTTTCTGCACTGGTTGAGCAGGGTACCACTGCTGAACACAGACCCTCCCAGCATCAGCTCCCACCTTCTCGGAGAGTTAGCCTAGAAGGCCTTTCTCTCCCAGCCATGGCTTCTGTCCTCATACAGTGGGCACCCCAGGAGCAGACCTCTGACTCTATGGTGTCAATTTCCCCCTTTGTACAAAACTTGGCTTCAAGATTCTGCCTGCTTCTGCACTCCTCTCATTGGCCTAGGCAGGGAAAGGTGAAGCTGCCAGGGCTCCTTGAGCAGGGAAAGCTAGTCTTCAGAGCCATTTTTCCTGCTCTCTGGGGGTGGAGGGAGGAAGGGAGAGGAAAAAAAATTCAATTACCAGACCTTCTATTTGTCAACTCCTCCCTCTCCATTGACTTAATTTTCTTCAGCCAGACCTAGAGTCAGAGGAGGCATGAGTGAGCCTGCAGGCCTGGAGAGGGAGGGAGGGAGGGAGGGAGGAATGGGGAGGGAAAAGGCCCCAAACAGATGTGGGGATGGGTGCATTGGACACACACCAAACCAGCAATCTTCTGGTGGGCCAAGAAAATGGCAGACTTAGTGGGTGTGCAGGTATTCTCTGGCTCCCCACCGAGGGATGCGGAGTAGCTCCTTCAAGGAGACCTTCTGACCCTCCCAGGCTGAGCCGGGCGCCCGAGAGTTCCTCCAACACTATGCTTTGTTAACTTTCACTCTATTTATTGTTAGCTTCTCCCTCCCCTGACTGTGTGTGTGTGTGTGTGTGTGTGTGTGTGTGTGTGTGTGTGTGTGTGTGCGCGTACATGTACATGATGTGGGTATTGTTTCAGATTTATTTTTATTTCTTATTTATTCGTATGTGTGTGCTTGGGTGACTATAGACCACATGTATGTGTGCGCCCCCACAAGTCAGAAGAGTACGTCTGAACCCCCAGAGCTGGATACGGGCAGCTGTGAATCACCTGATGTGAATGCTGGAAACTGAACTGAATTTAAATCCTCAGGAAGAACAGCACACGCGCTTGACCACTGAGCTCTCTCTTCAGCCCCATGATCTGGGTGTTTGTGTGCCCGTGTGCCCAGGCCATGATGCAGAGGTCAGAGGACAACATTCGGGGAGGGCCTGTTCTTTCTCTCCACCTTGCTGAGGCAGAGTCTCCTGTGGTCCCGCCACTCTGTGAACTTAAGGCTGGCAGGCCTGCAAGCTTCGGGGAGAATCTTCCCTGCCTCCCGTCCTGCGGTGTTACGATTACAGATGTGCGCCACCACCACATCAGGCTGCTGTGGGTTCCAGGGGTTCAACGCAAGTTGCCAGGCTTCAGTGGCAAGGAACTGTGCCGCTGGTTCATTCGTTCTTTGTGTTTTAGGGACAAGGGTTTCACTGTGTAGCCCAGGTTGACCTGAAGCTGTGTGAACAAAGGTGGCTGCATGACAATCATCCTGCCTCAGCCACCAAAGCACTGGGATGTCACCTGTGCTGCCAGCATGCCTGGCTTTTTTTTTTTTTTTTTTTTTCCCCTCCTTTCAGAGTCCTACTAGTGGCCCATGCTGGCCTCAAATTTAGGACAACTCACCTGGTGTGGTGGTGCACGGCTTTAATCCCAGCACTTGGGAGACAGGCACAGGCGGATCTTCATGAGTTTGAGGCCAGCCTGGTCTATAAAGCGAGTCTAGGACAGCCAAGGCTACACAGAGAAACACAGTCTTGAAAAAAAAAATTAGGACAACTTCTGTTTAACCTCCAGAGAACTGAGATTACAGGTGTAAGCCACCATGTCTGACCACTTTCACTTGTTGTTGTTGTTGTTTGAGACAGGGTTTCACTGTGTAGCTTTGGATGTCCTGGACTCACTTTGTAGACCAGGCTGGCCTTGAACTCACAGCAATCCACCTACCTCTGCCTCCTGAGTGCTGGGATTAAAGGCATGCGCCACCACGCCCATCTGCACTTTCACTTTTTCATACATCAAATATCTGTGGTATATCTAGAATATTCCAACACATGTGCTGGGAATCAAGCAGGAAATGGGAACTGTTATCTGTTAGCAAAGACTGAAAGGTAGTAGAACCCTGTGGAATTAGTACTGCTGTGTAACAAGCAGCCCACACCTTCCTGCTTTAAAGTAATAGCCATCATTTTATCATCTTCCCCTATGTGGGTACATAAGGGGCTCGGAGGCGGCTTGGCTGGGCAGGTTAGCTCAGGGCTCCCCTTGTACTGCACTCAAACAGCAGGCAGACGTGATGAGCAGGGGACTTCAGGAGCCAGGGAATGGTTAAGCACCTCACCCTTTGACTTAGCCTGGACTCCTTTTGTGCCTTCTCCGCGCTTGTCACGGCATGGCGGCTTCAGGACAGTCTGCTTCTTAGGTGACATCAGGTTTCCACCACAGTGACCTCCCCAGAAGCCCCGGCAGCCGGACGTGGTGGTGCAGGCCTGTAACTGCAGCTGGCAGGAAGTACCTGAGTTCAATGCCAGCCTGACCTACATAGCAAAACCCTGTCTAAAACAATGAACAAAAAAGGAAGGAAAGGGCTGGGGAAATGGCTCAGTGGTTAAGAGCGCCGCCTGCTCTTACAGAGGTCCTGAGTTCAATTCCCAGCAACCACAAGGTGGTTTACAACCATCTGTAATGTAATCTGATACCCTCTTCTGCAGATAAAGCACTCATATGCAATAAATAAAATAAATAAATCTTAAAAAAAAAAAAAGAGAGAGAGAGAAAGAAATGCTAAAAAAAAAAAAAAAAAAAAAAAAAAAGGAAGGAAAGACATTAACATATGGGGGAGGGGGTTGAGAAAAGAGTCTCCCTATGTAGGCCAGGCTGTCCTGGATTCACAGTAATCCTTCTGCCTCAACTTCCCAAAGGATGGGATTAAAAGAATGTACCACCACACCCAGCTGCACTTTTACTTTTTCATACATCAAATATCTGTGGTATATCTAGAATATTCCAACACATGTGCTGGGAATCAAGCAGGAAATGGGAACAAGTGGTCCCTCTTGGTCCTTGATCTCCCTGACACTGAATCACCGTCCTTTTTTATACAGCTTTCCTGAGTGTTCACCTGCAGGGTTTCTGATATCTAAATGACTTGGGTTACCTGTGTGTGGTGGGTTGAATAGGTAGGGCCCTTATAGACTCATGTGTTTGAATGCTTGGCCCGTAGGGACTAGCACTATTAGGAGGCGTGGCTTTGTTGAAAGTAGGTGTCACCTTGTTGGAGGAAGTGTGTCACTGTGGGGGGGGAGGACTTTGAGGTCTCTTATGCTCAAGCTATGCCCAGTGTGGCACACAGTCTCCTTCTGCTGCCTTTGGATCAAGATGCAGAACCCTCAGCTGCTTCTCCAGCGCCATGTCTGCCTGCAGGCTGCCATGCTTTCTACAGTGCTGATAACGGACTAAACCTCTGAAACTGTAAGCCAGCCCCACTGAGATGTTTTCCTTTGTAAGAGTTGCCGTGGCCATGGTGTCTTGTCACAACAATGAAACACAAACTAAGGCACTGTGTTTCTAAGACAACACAGTACACTGAAAGAGGCAAACTAAACAGAGTAGAATTGCCCCCAAAGAGCACAGGAGATGCCATATACAGGGCTTTTCTGCAGGACAGACCCTGTGTGTGGCCATTCTCCTGCCTTGGGGAAACTTGTGTAATGTCCAAGTTGGGAAACCCCCCAAAGACCCACCAGGAATCAGCCGGATGCAAATTACACAGGGTCTTGTTTATTTCAAGCTCAGAGCCTGGACAATCAGGCCCCTCGTGAGGAGGGAAGATGGCGGCCCCTAGTGCTAGGGGAACAGGGTTTTTAAAGGAAAAAACTGCAGGCAGGGGGAGGGGGTATCCCAAGCCATTTCTAAGCCTTGCTGCTATGTGATAGGATGGGGGGGGGCAGTACAGGAAAGTTGCCCTTTGAGCTGACTGGCTAGGGGACCAGGGCTAAGCGAGGGCCCCAAGGCCAGACTGCAGGGGGTAGTTTGCTTGTTTGTTCTGGTCACTGTGGCCTGTAGCTCTGAATGGTTGGCCCTGGGTACAAGCTCCTGAGAACGGTTACTAACTGTGTTTGTGGCTCTCCCTGGAGATCAGGGTGATCAAGTTCTCAGGTCCTGAATACAAAATGGTGTTAGTTTGGTCTCTACCAACAGGAAAATTTCCACAGCGTTTCGGGAAGTACCCACCCACCTTCTCAGGAGGGAAAGGCCCCATGGTCAGCTGAGCAGCTGTCCGTCCCAGAAGATGCGGAGAACTGAACTCTATGGAGACCATCTTAGATAGGGGGTGGAGCTGGGAAGGTGAGGTAAGGGGGAGAGAGAAGAGATAAGGATGGAGGTGAGGGACCCGGGCATGGTGACGCTCACTTTTAATCCCAACACTCGGGAGGCAGAGGCAGGCAGATCTCTGTGAGTTCAAGGCCAGCCTGGTCCACAATGAGTCTAGGACAGGAAAGGCTACAGAGAAACCCTATCTAGGAAAAAAAAAAAAAAAAAGGAAGGAGGCGAGGTGTGCAGAGAAATGAGAGAGACCCCAGGCACGAGCCTCTGCCTGGACAGGGATGTCTAATGCTCGAGTCATTCAAGTCTCTCCCTAATGTCCTCAAGTCCCGAAGAAGAAAAAAAAAGGGGGGGGGAAGGACCCACCTCCCAGACCACAAGCCCTTCAAGCCAAACTGACCTTGCCCAGGTGTCCTCAGTGGCCAGGTGGCCACGCTATGCCAAGCTGCTTGCACTCACCAGTAACCTGAGATGACACTGTTGTGCCAGCACTCAATCCCAAGTCTGCATGACTCTGAGTGCCGTCGGGTGTGTGTACCCTCTCAGGAACTGCTGGTGGCTCAGTAGAAAGCAACCTGGAGATATTTGGTAAACTAACTGAGCAGGGGCCATGGAGATGCCTCAGCAGGCTTAAGTGCTAACTAGCCAAGTCAAAAGACCTAAGTTTGATCCCTGGAACCCACAGAAAAAGCCAGGTGCCTGATGCCAGATGCCAGGCTAGGTGGTGGCGACACACACACACACACACACACACACACACACACACACACACCACAATCCCAGAGGCAGAGGCAGAGGCAGGTAGATCTTATGAGTTCTAGGCCAGCCTGGTCTACAGAGACTTCCAGGACAGTCAGGGCTACACAGAGAAAACCTGTCGCGGGGCGGGGGTCAAATGCCAGGAACTTACCTGTAAGCCTTTACACAGCAAGATGGAAGGACATAGTTCAGGAGCTCACCTGGAAACTCGAGAGTCAGGTCACCTGGGTTTCTATAGAACACAGCAGCAGAAATAGGAGAGACCCTCTCAACGAAGAAGGCAAAAACTGACTCTCAAAAGCCATGTGCGCGCACACACACAACTAATTACTTGAGAAGATATGGGATTTCCCAGGACACTCCCACACAGGACCTCAAGGGACATGGATCAGGGGCTTTGCGAAGGACTTACTTGAGAGGCCGCCGCCAGGAGGATGGACTCACAAAGACCTCTCCACTGACTCTGAGCATCAGAGAGGGCTAATCAGGCACAAAGTGTGGAAAGGCTGCAGGAGACCCTCACCACCCAAACACCAGTATGTTCATCATTAACAGCACAAGCAGAAGTCAATGGAGCAGAGGCTTCTGGGATGAGAAACCTGGAAGAGGAGCCAACTCAGGGAAGGAAAACAAAGGACAGAAACAAGTCCCACTACACATGAGGTATTTCCTGTAAACTACACCTGTGTTTGGAGCTTTCTGCCTGCTCAGTTCACTCCTGGAAGAGTCTAGCAGAAAGGTACTGTCTCTAGAAGTATCAAATGAGGAAACTGAGGCATTGTATTACTCAACGGCACACAGCTGAGGAAGTAGGCGGAGGTGCCAGATTTTGATCTCAGGCTTTGACAGCTCTAAGAACCTCTTCCTGTCTGGGTTCACCAGGCAAACCTCAAGCCTATTGAAACTGAACTTGGCTCCTATGTCTAATGCTGGGGCCTGGACCATCACTGCATTCAGTGGTACTTAAATGCTAACCAGTGTCCAGCCTCTACTTTTCTTCTGGATGTCCCTACCGTGTTCTGTCCCACCCTACTGCTGCAGCTCCTCCGCAGTAGTCAGCACCCCCACTCCACAGTGTCAGCACCCCAGACAGTGCACAGGCCAATGTCTTCTGGACCGTAGTAGCTCCCACCTGCCTAGGTGCCAGCCCATGCCCTCTGCCACAGTTGAAGCCAGTTCCTCTCCATCCTCCCTTTCTTGCTTTTGTTTTTTTGTTGTTGTTTTGTTTTGAGACAGGGTTTCTCTATGCAGCCCTGGCTGTCCTGGAGTTTACTGTGCAGACCAGACCTCAGACTCACAGAGATCCACCTGCCTCTGCCTCTGCCTCTGAAGTGCTAAAATTAAAGATGTGCACCACCACATCTGGTTCCCTTCTTGCTTTTAAAAGACGTGCCACCTCTGATTAAGTTCTGGCTTTGACTGCCCTAGACCTTTTCGCTATGCACAGCGCCGACCCTCCGCAGGACGGGGCCCCATGCCGTAGACAGACCATCTTCTCCTGGAGGGTTTCCAGATGGCTCAGGGAACCAGTGTGAAGGGACCAACAAAGACTTAGGGGCCACAAGGGTCAAGTTTGGGCCCTGATTTTCATCAGTTATACTTTCTTTCCTCTTGTAATTCAAAAACCAACACATCTTTGCTATAGATTTTTTTTTTCAAATGTAAGGACTATTACACATGGAGGGATTTTTCCCCTTTCTTTTAAAAATTGAAGTGTTCTTAATTCTTTCAGAAATAGGAATAAGGGTTATGTCTCAGAGGAGAGGGAGGGCTTGCTCAGCATTTGCAAAGGCCATGGATTCAGTTCCGGCATTGTGGGGCGTGAATATAATTTGCGTCTATAGATCTTAACTTGAGCAGGTAAAGTGAGTTCTGGCACATGTTGGCCACTTGATAGACCTTCCCCATGTCTGAATAACTTTCCTCATCTGGAAAATGGGAAAACTACCATGAGACAAAAGCACAGGGCGTAGCACACAGCAAACAGTAGCGTTATTGCGTTATCACATTGACTGACAATGTTGTTCTAGACACAGACTTAATTGAGCATCTACTTTATGCCCAGGTGTATGAGCTTCAGGAGACCCAAGGCTGAGTGAGATGTGGGGTTGCCAGCGAGAATTGTGACACTATGTTGGGGGGCGCCACGGTCAAAAGGCACAAAGGGAGGTGGAAGCAGGCGGTGGTGGAGCACACCTTTAATCCCAGCACTCTAGAGGCAGAGGCAGGCGCAGGCAGGAGGACAGCCTGGTCTACAAAGTGAGTCCAGGACAGCCAGAACTACACATACAGCTTGAATGGCTTCTAACTACAAGCAGGTGAATAAAGGCAGGACAGCAGGCAGCTAAGTGTGGTTGTGCCCAGTTTCTTATGCGCGGATCACCCTCAGGAAACTCTGCCCAAGGATAGAGGCACACACCTATCATTCCAGCCCTTAGAAAATGAAGAAGGGGGCACTGCCAGGAGTTCTAGTCTGCATGGCAAGTTCCAGGCCAGCTCCATGAGGCTCTGTCTGAAGAAAAAGAAAAAGGAAAAAAAAAAGCTAAGCTAGGCATGATGACCTATGCCTTTAATTCTAACACTTGGGAGGCAGAGGCAGGCTGCTGTCTGTATTCGAGGTCAGCCTGGTCTACAGAGTGAGTTCTAGCACAGGCAGGGCTAACCAGAGAAATCTTGTTATGAAAAACAAAATAGTGCATGTGTGTGTGTTTGCATGTGTGCGTGCATGCAGACACGCGCATGCGCACACACATGCGCACACAGCTCACAGCTACTATGGAAGCCATAACCCCTGAGGCGACCTTGCTCCAGTCATGAGCAGTACACACAGCTTTCACTAGCTTTGAAAGAGACGGCGCCAAGCAGAACAAGTACCCTACTCACCCAGTAGCTATTGTCATGAGGAGGCCTGAGAGCTTTGTTATGCCAGGCTGTGGTTGCAGAATTACAGTCACAGGTGGGCCACAGCCTTTTTCTAGACACATCAGCAAGCTCTTTCTCAAGCCCGCTAGACTAGTCCAGAAGGCTTCTTTCTCTCCTGTGTATTATCCTTCGATATTACATCAAACCCTAATAAAAGGCTTCTCTTGGATGGGCTCTTATTGTCCGTCTGTGATCTGTTGTACGTGTGGAGTAGGCTGAGCTGGGTACACAAAGAACTGAGGAAGCTCCTTGGCTTTTAGCCCCAGACACGTCCAACACAATGAGAAAGCAAACTGGAGAGTTCCAGAGGGTGATGAGAGCAGAGGCTGAGCTGAGACTACAGCCGATGAGAGGCTGCTGAGGGCCAAAGGCGAGTGCTGCAAGCCCTGGGCCCAACACCCAACACAAGTGAGCTGTGCTACTAGCTTCTGTGTCGTGGCAGGCAAAGCCTAGAACAGGGAGCCCGAGACCCGAGCACCACGGTCAGGGTCTAGCTTTCAAAGCTTGGAGCATCTAGTTCTCAGGGCATCTGGATCCTATGCCTTCGAGGATGCTGTGTCCCCGGGGGGGGGGGGGGGGGAGCCTCTGGCTTCGAAAGGCCAGAGTTGGCTCTGATTTGAATACAGGTAGTTTTGAGCCTTTGGATGTTACAAGCCTGAAGCCATCCTCTCCTAGTTCCCAGGGCTTAGCCAGTGTGTTCACTCTATTAACACCGAACTTCGTGCATCTCAGGAGAGCGACGGATGAGACTCAATACACTTGTGGATGGCAAAAGGCTTGGACACTCTTGGCCAAGCTGTAAGGTCTGGACTCTCAGGAGCTGAGACTGCCAATGCTGAAGTACCCTTGCACAGTCAATATTTCCATCTGAAAAGAGAAAGACCCTCAGGCTAGACTTCCTGTTACACACCTGTAATGCAGGAGAATCACCCTAAGTGTGAGCCCAGCCTGGTCTACCTAGCAAGCTCCAAGACAGACAAAGCTCCTGAGGGACTAAACCCTTATTTAAAAAAAAAAAAAAAAGGCAGGGGGCCGGGGAGAGGGGGAGAATACCCTCAACCAACCATATGTGAGCCTCAGGACTCAGCCTTCAGGAAGCCTTTCCTGACCCAGTCTAGGTAAGGAGTCGAAACAGGGTCTCTCTGTGTAACCCCATCTGGGTTAATATATCTCGTCCCCAAAGGTTAACAGGCAAGCCAGGTCTACATAGTGAGATACTGCCAATAATAATAATAATAATAATTATCATTATTATTATTAATATTATATTCTATCAATAGTTACTCTGTCACCATGCTATCTGGTCTAGCAACCTGTGACTCTGCAGGGAAGGGCTGGAATTACTCACTAGGTATCACCAAAGTCTGGGCACCCACCAGAGTCCAGCCAAAAGGACAGTCTCTACAATATAATGCACGTGTCAGAGAGGGGCCCAAGAGGAGTCTGGAGAGGAGGGGCAATCTTGAGAGTAACTGGAGGCTGGGCAGGGTGTGCAAGAAGGCTCAGAGAAACCAGTTCAGAGTCCCCAGAACCAGCAGGGATAGGTTGCTGAGAAGGTAGAGAAGACAAATTTAGAGATACTTAAGACAGGAAAGGACCAGACTTTTGGTGCCTGCTTGTTCCTAACAAGAGAGGGAGGGAGGAGTCAAGATGACTCCAGGCAGCTCCCCAGTCTCCAGGGAAAGAGGGAGGCGGTTAGCAGGCAGCTTGGACACCAGTTACCTTGGACACAAATAACCCTCAGGGACCCTGGCCCCGTCAGCGCGAGCGAGCTGCAGCCTCTTGGCAGCGGCCACGGCAGCAGCCAGTGCACCCCCCTTCCCTTCCCCAGGGGCTGACTTGACGCTCCGCTGGCTGCGAGCCCACCGCTCCCTCCCCGCAGTCAGCTCTGCGCCAGCCAGGAGGGGAGGGAAAAGGAGGGGCGGCCCCCGGAGCCCTGCAGGGAAGAAGGGAGGGCGAGTAGAAAGGAAGCTAGTCCCGCCGACCCTAACCAAGGAGCAAAAGAGCACAAGAGAGGGCGTGGCCGGCGAAAGAGGAGGAGCCTGTGTCACCGGGGGGTGGGGGAGTTGGAACGGGGGTGTGTGTGCGGTGAACGGGGAGAGGGGAGATGATGGCCCCATGTCCCACTCCCATTTTTCAGATGTGGACACTGAGGTCTAGAACCCAGCGTTTTGCAAGTGCACACCTTTCTGTAGAGCACCCTGTCCCCGGATCCAGGAGCAAACCACTTCCACCCGGGTCTGGCAGGTTGTAGCTCAGGGCTGTAAAGCAGAGGGCTTGGCCTGCTCCCCAAACCTAGATTTCCGTGCCCATAATACAGGAGATAAACCACAAGACATGCATGGACTTCAGATCTCTGCTGACTGAACGAGTGAAATTTCTTTTGAGTTCTCACTTGTAAAATGAGACTTGGTGCCTCAAGAATGGCCCCAACGACACCAGACAGCGGACGGGAGTGAAAACAGAACAAGTCCATGAGTGAAGGCTCCCTTCTTCAGGGGTTAGTTTGAGTAACTACAGGACCAAGAGACTTGACTGGGGAAGCTACGCGATCCAGCATCCTTCAGAAAGGCAATAGGATGCACCCAACTTTCCACCCAAGTTTTAAACTCTAGAGCAGAAACATAAACCCTCCCACCCCATCCCCCGGCCCTTAGAACTGTCACTTGGAGGCAGTCCCCAATCCTGTCAGCAGCCTACCTGGGACCACCGCAGTCCAGCCCTGAGCCCCAGGACTTGGCCTCCACACCCTCTCCGTCCCGCGGCGGCCTCTAGGGGGCAGTGTTGCCCCGAACTTGGCCGGTCGCCTCCACTGCCCCCCCCGCCCGCCCGCCCCCGCCCCGGCGAGCGCCGAGAGGACGCTAGGGTTCTGGGAATACTGGATGCCCCCAGCACACGCCGCCCCCCGCCGCCGGCCCAGCCCCGGGGCTCCCGCGCTGCGCAGCCCGCTCGGTGCGGACTTGCTGCTGGCTCCCACCCCTCCCCGCAGAAGGCACTTCGCGGGAAAAGGCTGGTTTTGCCTTTTTATTTTTCTTCAGAGGTTGGGGCAGACATTGGGTTCAGGCTGTGCGCTCCAACCTATGTGTCTGTGCTCAGAGATGAGGGGGAAATTAGAGAGGCGAGGGGGCTTGTTCTCCCCAAGAACCTGTCAGCTGCTCCTCTGGCACCTTTTTATCCTCTGCCACCCCCCTCCCGGAGTCTGACAGGCATCCATCCTGCAAAGTACTCTTCCCAGAGCATCGCCAAGGAGCCCCAACCCCAGGACGTGCCCTAAGGCTGTAGTGTCCGAGGGTCCTGGCCCCATCGCGAGCTTTGCCTGCGCAATCGCGAGGTCCGGGATGCGTTTCGGGGGATGACTTCTGCTGGGAATGCCCTCATCGCCGGGCTCAGAGCCTTAAAGTCCGGCGGGAGCGATGGCTTTAGTGGGGAAACGGAGGGAAAGCCCCCACTCGAGTTCCGGCCAACGGCTTAACGGGAGGCGGGGGGGGGCGGGCTAAAAAGCCCCGAACCCACAAAGCAGACTTTTTAAAAATTCTAATTGAAACCATCTCGAAGTAAAGGCCGCCAGGAACGGGCCAGCTCCCCGCCCCCCCCCGTCCCATCCCCCTCCTCTGCTCCCCGGAGTCCGATGAAGTCATGATAACTAGACTGCAAAAAGAAAAAAGTGGGGAGTAGTCTGGGGGGTACGGGGGTCCCGAGCGGGGGCCCCGCACGGACAGAGTTTGGATACTATGGTTACGCGATCCGACCCAAACAGCGAAGACGGACAACAATAGCGGCCGCCAGAGGAGGAAATTCCTTCCGGGGTGGACGGCTCGGGGGGAGGGGCGCCTGGCTGGAACGCCGAGGCGGCGGCTGGGCCAATCAGCGCGGGGCCGCCGGCGGTTTCAAGGTGCCCCGCGCCGCCCGCCCCCCCCCCCCCCTTCCCTCTCCCTCCCCTTCTCTCCTCGCCCCCCCCCCCCCCCCGACCCCCGTTTCCCCCGCGCGCTCAGCTCCGGCGCTGGAATTGCTGAGACGTTTCCCTGCACGCGCCCGGGTAACACTGCAGGGGCTGCTGCCCAGGCCGACACCCCCAGCGCTCCCCACACCCCTCCAGGAGCCCACCGCCCAGGCTCGACTGAGCGTTCCACTGCACGAGTTGCTTGCACTCGAAGGGGGGGAGGGGGGATCTCTGCCAGTCACCCCTTTCTATGGTTGCTGCACAAGCCTGTTTTCTATTTTAAAGCATGTCTCAAGAAAAAAGAAGAGGAGAGAGAGAGAGAGAGAGAAAGAATGTCAGTCCACTAGCAAACCTGGGAGGACGTGGCCCCTGCCTCCTGGATCTCAGGGTTTGTTACGTAATAAGTTGGGTTGTTGATATTGCAGCTCTTGTCCGGGCATCAGGGAAGCAGGAGGCCAAGGGCAAAGCTGCCATGTAGAACCCAACCACCACCATCAAGTTAAAATCATCTACCTAGTAATAGCCAACACAGGGGCTCCGTTCACCTGACACCTGGATTTTTTATGTGGTAACTAGTGATGAGATTGTACCACCATCTTCCAAGGAGTCTAGAGTCTGCCCCAGGTCACCCTGAACAAGCTGCCAAACTAGCCAGGTTTTCCTCTCATTCCTACCCTGCCGGTATGCTCAGCTCTGCGAGCATTGCATCCTCGTGGGTCCCTTGTCTTTTTTTAAGCTTCTCACTAGGCTTTTGCTTTCTGAGGCCTCCTGGGCACAGAACACCACTCCCCTCAGGAACACATGCTTTCTTACTACTGCATGCATCGAGATTTGCGTCTCTGGAAAGATCCATTGCTCAAAACTGCCTCGCCCCCTCTCTCCACAGATAATGGGGGATAGCCCTAATTCCCCAGTTCCCCGTGCGTCTTTTTATAAATAAATAATGAGATTTTTATTAATTATGCACGCAGGGTTATCTGCACGCAGATTGCTATGTCTCTTGGTGCCTAATAATAATAATAAGAGAAAGAGAAACACTCCACACTGTGGCTGGGTGTGTTTTCCCCCTGCAAGCAAACAAAAACTTCAAGGGGCCATATGTCCTCGAAGGGGGGGGGGGGAGGAGAGGAAGACAGAAGTTGGGGAGTGCGCGTGACACGGAGGGATTAGCGGGGCTTCCTCACAGGTTTTCAAGGCAGCTAGCTGAAGGCTGGCTTCAAGTTGCCGGCTTCTCTTTTTGTAATTGAACTGCAGGTCTGAAAAATTTCACCAAGGTTCTCTGGGGCATCTGTGTGCTAGGCAGGCGGGATGGGCAGCTGTTGGCGTAAACAGGAAACCAGCAAGAAGGGAGTTGCCGGGAGCCCCAGTCCCTGTTTCATGTCGAGCCCCTCCTCAGAGCCCCCAACCCTGAGCTCTCAAAACACACTTAGCTCCTGAGCGCTGTAGCGTCCATGTTCCTGAGACTGGCACAATATAAGGACTGGGGAAAAAACAAAAACAAAACTTTGCACACTGGATGCATAGAATGTGAAACATGCTGTTAGAAGGGGGTGGAGGCGGGCCTAGATCTTAGGTACCTCTTCGTGGAAGGTGGAGGGGCTGAGATCTGTTCTCAGACAATGGGGTGGAGGGTGGGGGTGGGGCAACTTGGTGGGGCCCCTGAAGTTGCCTGGCCAGGAAAAGGGACAGAGCAGAGCTGAATGTTAAGAGGCTGAGACCAGATAGAAATTAAGAGTACCGAGCAGGGTCAGATTGGCCAAGAAGGCCTGGACACCGAGGAGGGTGTTCCCCAGACTCAGGACTCTGAGGTTGTGTAGCCTAGTGGCAGGCTGTAGAGGCGGGCTTCCACTCCAAATATTCAAGTTCTGAGTCTTTTTGGTTTTGTTTTCGAACAATTGTTTGATTGTTTTGTTTTGTCTTTTTGTTTGTTTGTTCGTTTGTTTTAGACAGGGTTTCTATTTGTAGCCCTGTCCTGGAACTTGCTCTGTAGAAGAAGCTGGCCTCATGCTACAGAGATCTACCTGCCTCTGCCTCCTGAGTCTTAAATTAATTTTTCATATATACACAGTTTTTGCATGCCTGCACACCAGAAGAGGGCACCAGATCTCATTACAGATGCACGTGAGCCACCGGATGGCTGCTGGGAATTGAACTCAGGACCTTTGGAAGAGGAGCCAGTGCCCTTAACCTCTGAGCCATCTCTCCAGCTCCCAAGTCCTGAGTCTTAATGAAAAGAAGGATAGGAAGACACAATGAGGAGACTGAGGACCCTAGACCACCACCTTAAGCTGATGTTTTGGTTTTTTCTTCCAATGCTGAGGATCTGGAGGGATCGGCTCCCATGATGGGGAAGCGCACTCCCACTGACCCCTAGAGCCCTGGAATTGTTAAATTACATTCCTGTGTGTGTGTGTGTGTGTGTGTGTGTGTGTGTGTGTGTGTGTGTGTGTGTGAAGTTATAGGCCAAAAGACAACTTTCAAGGGATAGTTTTCTCCCTTTACCACCTAAGTCCCACCCAGGTCAAGCTGTCAGTCTTGGTGGCAGGCACCTTTCTTTGCCTGCTGAGCCATCTTGGAGCCCTGTCTCTGGAAACCATAATAAAGAAACAGACAAGCAAGTGGTAGGTACATACAGTTACCCATGCAATCATCTACCCAGTGAGGACGGGAGCGGGGTATGAGTCCATCAGGAGTCCCAAGTGTTAAAAATGCATCTATAGGATATCAGAAAAATGGCTGTACAAAATCCAAAGTGCTCTGGCAAAGTCCGCTTTCCTTTTTTTATTTTTTGTTATTTTTTTATTTTTATTTTTTGGTTTTTTGAGACAGGGTCTCTCTGTGTTAGCCTTGGCTGTCCTGGATCCACTTTGTAGACCAGGCTGGCCTCAAACTCACAGCGATCCGCCTGCCTCTGCCTCCCGCGTGCTGGGGTTAAAGGTGTGTGCCACCGCGCCTGACATGCTTTCCTTTTGCAGAAGGGTGCCATGGAGTTGCTCCTCACACACAGCAGTGAGGCTGAGCTGGCACTCCTGCCTGCCTCATGAGAGGCAACTGTCTTCTTTCTAAGCCGCCCCAGCTCAGACCAAGCTTCCTGACAAAAGGGTTCATTAAACTGGACTGCTGTTCCTCACACTCATGGCCATAAACACGTACACACACAAGTTGTGGTTGCCATTTCTCCTGCCTGTGAGATGCCTACGTATCACTGCTGAGTTCAAACATAAAAATAAAATTGCACTGGCTGTGGTTACCACAAAGCTGTCAAGCTGGGTCTTGTTGCCGAAGCCCTGGCATCTGCTGTGTAATTTGGGGAGCACTTAAGTCTCCCATCCTTGCGTGAGTGGGGGTGGCCGTCTGGCTTACCCTCCTTGTGTCCTCCTAATTAAAAAGAACCAGGATCTCTTTGCATGTGTGTTCTAAAGCATCTCCGGCAGGGAGAGGCGAGGCAAGCACCGCAAACCCAGAAGCCCTTGGGGTTTCGGGAAACAGGTCAGGAGTCTGACATGCTCCCGCCTGTCAGAGGAGTCATGCCCCGATGGGTGACCCTGGGCAAGGCCCTTCATTTGCCCACGAATCCAACTGGGTGGAGACCGCTGATCCTTCTTGTTCCGTGATGCTCCGTCCCCATGGCTGTGGGCTGCCTTCCCCGCGGTCTGTTGAGACGGTACCCCTGTTGCATGTAGCCATGATGCCTATATTCTGCCCCTCGTTCCAATCTCGGGCCAAGATCGCAAAAAGCAAGCAACGGCTACATCACAGAGCTTCCTAAATTAGGCATGCTAAAGAGCTGATAGGCACATTGCCACACAGCAAAGCGCACATCGCAACCTGTCTGGTCTGAGAGGTCAGGTGGTCCAGCTCGCATAAGAGAGATGCAAATAGAGAGAGCCCCCTCAGCCTCCCCAGCCATTGTGCGTCCAGCCCCTATTTGAATGCAGTGACAGGGAGCTCATTACTATAGTAGATCCTAATTGTTCTGTTTATCAAGAAGTCCTGATAACAGTCCCATCATGGTCTGAAAGTGATCCCTTGACCTCAACAGACCTGTCCATCTCCTTTTTTTTTTTTTTTTTTTTTGGATGTCCTGACTCCAAAAATTGGCACCCCAAGCTAGACGCTTAGGGAAAATCCTTCATTTCTTAGCCACCCCATAGTCAGCCAGTCCAAATCCTGATATTCTGACCTCCTGCTGTCTCCCCAGTCAGCTTCCACCTCTATTCTACAAACTCATCGTGTTGCCTGTTAGTTACAACTGTTTTCTAGCTACCTGGTGCTGCTGCCTACCTGGTCCCTTGTAAATTGTGCTCCATAAGACCTACCAGGGTCTCTGCTCAAGCCTTCCTCCCCAACACATGACCTGAGCTGCCCACTTAACTTGAGTCTGAATTCCTTAGCACTTATCCAACGCATTTTGGGCCCTGGCCACACCCACCCACCACACACATGCATACACCTATCTATATGCTCACATGTTCACACACACACTCACGTGCACACTCACTACTTCAAGTTTCCACACCAACGGAAGCACAAAGGCAGGGATTGCCATGAACTGGAGATCAGCCTGGGTTACATAGGACAATTTAGGCTACAGAGGAGAAGGAGGACGAGGAGGAGGGGCCACCACAGCTGTTATAATGGTAATATGGCAGGAGAAAGGTGGTAGCTTGCTGTCCCAATTACGGGAAATGGATTGTTGTCCCCTAAATTTTTGTTCTATCATGCCTCTGGGTCTTTGTATGTGCTTTGCTCTCTTAGGAAAAAAGAGAAACAAGATCAAGTGACCAACAGCACTTGAAGAACCCACATCTAGTTCTGCACCACCCAGTACGGTGATCTCTCACTGAGTGGCTCTCCTGCGCTGTGAGCGGTAGCCCCATGCTTTTATTCTCAGCACTCGGGAGGCAGAGGCAAGTGGATCTCTGTGAGTTCGAGGCCAGCCTGGTCTACAAAGTGAGTCCAGGACAGGCAAGGCTACACAGAGAAACCCTGTCTCGAAAAAATAAATAAATAACTATAGCTACTACGGCAGGCATGAGAACACATACCTGCAATCCCCAGGATTTGGGAGGCTGATGTGGGAGGATCAAGATTTCCAGGCCAGCCTGGCGGCGATGGCACATGCCTTTAATCTCAGTTACACAGAGAAACCCTGTCTCAAAAACAAACAAACAAAACAAAACAAAAAACAAACAAACAAAACGAGGCCAGACAGAGTATGGCAATCCTGTGATCCTAGCTTCCCAGGAGGCAGCAGTTAAATCTAATCAAACTCAAGGCCTGGTCAAGGCAACTGAGATCAAAATGTCAAAATGAAGGTTAGGAGTATAGAGGGCAGAGACCAGTGGCAGAGGTCAGAGGTCAGTAGCACACACAGTTAATAAGCAAAAGATGTCCGGCATAATCATACATATGCCTACCAACCCAACTTGTGTAAGGAGGCTCAAGAGTTCAGGGCCAACCTTGACTACATGAAATCTTGTTTCAAAAAAAAAAAGAAGAAGAAGAAGAAGAAAAGAAAAGAAAAAGTTACGTTGTGCCTGTCAACAGTCAATCTCGCGTATTGGGAGGGCCTCATGGGGGACCCACCTCTCCTACTGGCAGTTGACAGAGTCACAGAATGGAATGACAGTCAATGTCTTCACTCGTGTACCAAAGATTAAGCCCACCAGGGGCTGATGGATAGTTCCAAACTGGTGGCCACACAGACAGACCTGGTTAATATCAGTGAGTCACAAAACCAAATGGCATAAATGTGAGAAGGCCTGTGGGGAAGGGGTGTGTGACGGGAAGAGGAAGACGAAAGAGTGTGAGGGGTCAGAAAATACACATGGATCAAACCATCAAAGAACAAATTAATTCATGAAAGAAAGAATGTGTAATCCAACAATCAATGAATTAAACATGGCTGCTATAGAATAAAATGGATGTGACCCACCTCTCTGACCTGGGACAGCACAATGAGGAACAGACGTGAAAACGGGAAATTACAGGCAATTGCGGGTACCAGAGAGATGGTTAAGAGCACTGTCTACTCTTCCAAAGGACCTGGGTTCAAATCACAGCACACACACACGTGGCAACTAGCTGTCTGTAACTCCAGTTCCAGAGGATCCAATGCTGTAGCAGTGCACACAGACAAGTGGATCTTTATGAGTTCAAGCCCAGCCTGGTCTACAGAGTGAGTACCAGGATAGCAAAGGCTACACAGAGAAACCCTGTCTCCAAAAAAAAAAAAAAAAAAAAAAAAGTAACTAAATAAATAAAGAGAGGGAAGGAGGCAGTTACGGGAGTGATAGCACATACTGCAGTTCCAGCACTTGGAGGGCAGTGACAGAGGCAGAGGGATTGCCATGAATTGGACACATGCCTGGGCTGCATAGTGAGTTCCAGGACAGCTTAAGCTATTCAGGAGGAGTGGGCCACCACGGTTGTTAAGATGGTAATATGGCAGGAGAAAGGATGTGTCAGTGGCCTGGCAGAGGGCAGTGCTGTAAAAAAAGGGAAGGTTTCTCCTCGACTCTGGCCAATACCAGTCCACGTCAGACTTCCCAGCAGAATGGCATGGCTTCAGCAGCACCTGGGTTCCAGTGGTTTGCGATGGCAAGTACTGGTTGAAACAAGATTATCAAGAAGGTCACTCGGTCATTTTCTCCGGAAAGCTGTCCTGACTACTCTATCCGTTGCCCAGTCTTGGTCCGACTCTCCCCAGGATGCCTGCCCCCCTCTGCTCCCTGGTCACAGCATCAGCCTACAGGGTTGACAAGGACAGCAGTGGGCTTTCTTCCCAGACACCGCCGCCTTCAGGGTAGTGGGCCTTGCTGCCTTTGGGTTTTGCCCCAGCGCTTGAAGCAAGGAAGACATTCAGTAAATGTTTGTTAAAACTGGAGAGAATTCCTTCATTCAGCAAACATTTATTGACCCCCAGTGACCTTTCCAACTGCAGCTATCAACAGGCCCACATGTTCCCGGCTGCTTGCCTCCAGCCTTGCAGATCCACTGGAAATGGTAAGTGTGCCTAGCTTCGTCGCTAAGACCATGTGGTAGTTATATATGTCATCAGGGACAGGTCCCTTGAGGAACTCAAGGTTCAGATAGGGGACAGAACTATGTTGCCCAGGCTTCTGATGAGGCTGACCTTCACCAACCCCATCCAGCTCCCAGACCTACTACTGCCTGACACAGGGTGGGTCCAGGGTTTTCTTGGGACAGTCCCAGTTGAGCTGACCATCCCAGCCGCCTAGCCTGGATCACCAGCCTGCCGATCCTTCACTACCTCTCCAGCTGTGAGGCAGCCAAGTCTAGCGCATACACAGCCCAGCAGCTGGAGAGCCCCCTACCCCTCAGTCGGTGTGTGAAAGTACCCCCCTCCCGTGCTGCTTTAGGGTAGGCACCCCACCCCCAGTACCCCTAGAGGCCCCATTCGGGGAAGGGAGGAGGAAGGGAAAAAAACCCATGGGGCCTCTGGGGCACAGCCCTGGAGGAGCCCCGGTGTTTGGTTTCAATTAGAAGAAATTCCAGGAAGCCAGGCCAGTGCTGGGGGAGGGGGTGTGCAGGGCAGGGTTTAGAAAAAGGAGGCTCCTGGAATCCAGCCTCCGGAAGAGGCTCCCAAAGAGCCGAGGGGCCTTTGAGGAGTTATGTAGCTTGTAGGGCCAGGCTCAACGCCCAGGTCTGTGTGTACCTTCAGGGGTGGCCAAGATGTGGGCCAGGTGCATGTCACCCTACAGATTCTCAAGGCTCAGTGAACAGTGGCCAGCATTGCAGGGCTCCTGTTCTTGCTCACATTGTTCTGGAAATTCCAGCTTGGGGTGGGGAGGGCTGTCTGATGGATGACAATGCAATCAGCCACATACCGAGATGGCCTTAGCCAGGAGTTTGAGCCAGCCCAGGAGACCCAGGTGCAAACAGAAGAGCTCTGCTGGATAGTCCCCTGGAGACAGACGCCCTGGAGCTGGGAGCTGAGAAACCAAGGAGAGAGAGAGGAGGGGCCTGTCCTGTTCACCCTGCCCACCTTGGCACACAGCAAGTGCTAGGTAGAGACTTGCTATGTCGATGGCGGTGAACTCTGCTGGGAAATTTCAGGGGGAAGGTTCTTAGAAAAGGGGTGCATCTAAGAGGGGTTTTAGAGATAATAAAAAGAAGCTTGTAGACCCAAGTAAGAAAAGCTTTGGGGCCAGGCGTGGTGGCGCATGCCTTTAATCCCAGCAATTGGGAGGCAGAGGTAGGCGGAACGCTGTGAGTTCAAGGCCAGCCTAGTCTACAAAGTGAGTCCAGGACAGCCAAGGCTATACAGAGAAACCCTGTCTCAAAAACCCAAAAAAAAAAAAAAAAAAAAAAAAAAAAAAAAAAAGAAAGAAAAGTTTTGGGCATTCTTTAATTCATCCATTCGACTGCTATGGACTACATATCCCGGAGCTGGACCTGGAAGGAGCAGGTAAGGGCCCGTCTGCAGCACAGTGGGCGTCTCCTGGTGTGCTTACTACCCTGTAAGCTATAGGGATCCTCTAGAAGAAAGCCAGGGCAGCACTCAGACAGGAACCTACGGTTCCCGGCAGTACTAGGGAAGCAGAGCAGGCTTCACTTCAGTTCTCAGTGACTCTGGATTACGTCTCCCCTCCCTAGACCAGAGGATCAAGTGTGGCACAGGCTGTGTCAGTGGGATGAGGTGGGGGCAGTAGGTTCCAAAGTTCACACACCAAGCCATAGACAAATAGAGCCTCTGGCTGGTCGTGGTGGGGGTGAACATCTTCAATCCCAGCGTTCAAGAGGCAGAGGCCACAAAAAAACCAGAGCCATATATATACACACATTTTTTTTTAGATGAGTGCTGGATCTGCACATACACCTGCAGGTCAGCAGAGGGCACTAGAGCCCAGCATAGATGGTTGTGAGCCATCATGCTGTTGCTGGGAACTGAACTCAGGACCTCTGGGAGAACAGACAGGGCTCTTAACTGCTGAGTCATCTCTCCAGCCCCCTAGTTTGTTTTTTTGTTTAGTTGGTTGGTTTTTTGGGACAAGGCCGCTCTATGTTAGCCTTGGCTGTCCTCAACTCATTTTTGTAGACCAGGCTGGCCTTGAACTCACAGTCCACCTGCCTCTGCCTCCTGAGAGCTGGGATTAAAGGCGTGCATCATCACTGCCCAACCCCCTTGTTTTTTTGTTTTTTGTTTTTAATTTTTATTTAGGGTGTGGGGACACAACTGTGGAGGCCAGAGAATGACTTTCAAGAGTTGGTTCCAGGGATTGAACTCAGGAGGTCAGGCATGGACAGCAAGCAATTGTACCCAGTGAGTCTTCTCACCAGCCCAAGGTTTGTTTTTGTTTTTTAAAGATTTATTTATTTATTATTATGTATACAGTGTTGTGCCTGCATGTACACCTGCAGGCCAGAAGAGGACATCAGATCACATTATAGATAGTTGTGAGCCACCATGTGGTTGCTGGGAATTGAACTCAGGACCTCTGGAACAGCAGTCACTCTTAACCTCTGAGCCATCTCTCCAACGCCCCAAGGATTGCTTTTTTGTTTCATTTTGGTTTGTTTGTTTGTTTATTTGGTTTTTTGTTTGTTTGTTTGTTTGTTTGGGGGGGGTTGAGACAGAGTTTCTCTGTGTAACAGAGCTCTGAATGTCCTGGACCAGGCTGATCTCGAACTCACAGAGATCTGCCTGCCTCTGTCTCCCAAGTACTGGAATTAAAGGTTTGTTTTTGTTTTTCTTTTTGTTTGTTTGTTTGTTTGGTGGCTGGTTGGTTTTTTGTTTTTTGGGTGTTGTTGTTTTGGTTTTTCGAGACAGGGTTTCTCTGCGTGGCTCTGGCTGTCCTGGACTAGCTTTGTGGACCAGGCTGGCCTTGGAACTCACATCAATCTGCCTGCCTCTGCCTCTGGAGTGCTGGAATTAAAGGCATGCACCACCATGCCCAGTGGCCTGGTTGTTTTGGTTTTTTGGGTTTTTTTTTGGGTTTTTTTGTTTTTTTGTTTTGTTTTGTTTTGTTTTTTCAAGACAGGTTTCTCTGTGTATCATTGGCTATCCTAGACTCGCTTTGTAGACCAGGCTGGCCTCGAATTCACAGCGATCCTCCTGCCTCTGCCTCTGGAGTGCTGGGATTAAAGGAGTGTGATACCATGTCTGGTCTCTAGTTGGTTGGGTTTTGTTTGTTTTTCTTGTTTTTCCTTTTTTCTTTCTTTCTTTCTTTTTTTTTTTTTTTTTTTTTTTTTTTTTTTTTAGATTTTTCAAGACAGGGTTTCTCTGTTTAACAGTGCTGGCTATCCTGGACTTGCTTTTTGTAGACCAGGCTGTCCTTGAACTCACAGCAATCCACCTGCCTCTGCTGGGATTAAAGGCATGCATCACCATGCCTGGCTGTTTGTTTTTCTTTCTTTCTTTCTTTCTTTCTTTCTTTTTTTTTTTTTTTTTTTTGGTTTTTGTTGTTGTTGTTGTTTGTTTTGTTTTTCAAGACAAGGTTTCTCTGTGTATCCTTGGCTGTCCTAGACTCGCTTTGTAGACCAGGCTGGCCTCGAGTGATCTGCCTGCCTCTGCCTCCTGAGTGCTGGGATTAAAGCCTGCTCTGCCACCACCGGGCTCAGCCCAAATTCTTTCCAACATTGTTTCTTCAGTTAAGTTTAGGGGGACAAAGGCTCAGTTTAGGACTAGTGTGATGGTTGATATGTCTCTAAAACCTTTGTTTGTGAGACAGTCCTGCTTTGTATCTGCAGCCAGCCTTGAACACTCAGGCCCCTCAATGCCAGGGTTCCAAACATTTTCCACCACCCCTGGTGTTAATGCCATTCTTACTTTGGTAAATCTGCCCGTATGGCAAAGAAAGAGCCATCTTAGCAGACAACGCCCATTTAAGCTGGAATTGGTTCCTTTTCCTTGAATTTATTTTTATCTTTGCCTTCTGGGTTTTTTAGTTTTGTTTTGTTTTTTGGGAAAGTCATGCTGGCTTTCCAGTTTGAGTGCTGATGCAGTTACCTTGTTATATATAAAGTTTGCAAAACTGAACTAATTCAAAGGAAAACACTAAGTCACCCACCTGAGTCTCTTTTGCTTGAGCCTAAGAGTTCAAAGCCAGCCTGGCCATCCTCAGGAAGGGAAGGGAAAGGAAAGGAAGGGAACGGGCGAGAACTAAGCAGACAGTATCGACAGACATGACAAACCTCCAGAGAAGCCCTGGGTGGTGGTGAGACCTGTCATTCCTCCTCTAGGGAGATACAAGCAGGAAAGGCAGGTGGTCCCACCCTTTTGTTCCAAGCCTGTCTTTCTTTCCTTTCCTTTCTTTCTTTTTTATTTATTTTTTTTATTTTAATTTTTTTTTTAGACAAGGTTTCATTGTGTATCCTTGACTGTCCTAGAACTATCTGTTTAGACCGGGCTGACCTCAAACTCACAGAAATCCTCCTGCCTCTACTTCCCAAATGCTGGGATTAAAGGTGTGTGTCACTACCATGCAGCCACCCAAATTGGAGGCCAGCCTGGGCTACTTGATATTCTGCCTCAAAAAAACCAAACAAGGGCCAGAGAGGTGGCTTAGTGGGTATGCTTCTGCTCTGCAAACAAGAAGACCTAAGTTCAGATCCCCAGAATCCATGCAAAGCTTAACAAGGCAGCATATGCCCAGAACCGCAGCATGCCTATGAGAGGTTGACGCTCACAGGCCAGCTAACCTGGCAGTGCAGTGATAAATAGGAGATGGGGGAAGGTGAAGATGGATACTGAGGTTGCCCTCTGACCTCCACATGTATGCTGTAGCACATGTGTATCCACATTACAGATGAGAATACACACTTTTGCGCGCGCGCGCGCCCGCGCACAGACACACACACACACACACACACACACACACACACACACACTTGGTGCTTTTCTTATGACTCTCTAGCCCTGAGCTTGGTTCTTCCATAGGAAATGGGCTTGGAGTCTAGGTCCCCAGTAGAAGCAGGAAAGAGCATTTCCGGGGGCTTTAATGATGGGTGAGCCCTTGGCAACTTCAACGCCAACCGCTTGACCTTTGCTGCTCCTATGTTGAAGGGAGATGAAGGAGAGACCCCCAGTTGGAGTGGCTGAAGCAGAATCCTGGCAATCCATTTTTTAAATTACATTTTTAATTTTTCCAGGGTTCGGATTGAACCCACAGCCCCGTGCATCCTGGGCAAGCACTCTGCCACTGAGTCATATTCAAGCCATGGCCATCTCGTCTAGATGATACTGGGGTAGGCTCTAGGGAGAGAACTCTGGGACTAGAGACAGTGGAGAGCAGCTGTCAGGAGGCCCCTTGGCAGGCCCTCTGATCTTACTTTCAGGAGAAAATGCTAATGAAGCAAAGACTCACAGGATGCCTTCCTCCCAACTGTAATGCTTGAGTTTCTTAGGCATCATCGCAGAGCTCAAACTCCGTCCACTTTTCCAGTCTACCTGGCTGGGTCCTGCTCCCTCCTCAAGATTCCTCTCCTACTTCCTGGTATGTGCCCTCTCAGCATCCCAAACCCAGGCACCTAAGTCAGCATTGTGTTTGTGTATACATTGTCCCCAGGGATAGGAGGCAGTGTCTGCTTCATGTCGGTACCCAGCACAGGGTCTGCGTCCAGAAAGTGCTTGGAAAATTCTGCAGAATTAAAGAGGGCACACTTCAGGGGGTATTGTGATGGCATCAGTCTGATTCCTCTGAGAACTGTCATAGGCCCGGATTTCTATAGGTCAGAGTTGTCAGAGAGCCGGGCATGGTGGCACATGCCTTTAATCCCAGCACTCGGGAGGCAGAGGCAAGCGGATCGCTGTGAGTTCGAGGCCAGCCTGGTCTACAAAGTGAGTCCAGGACAGGGAAGCAGAGATTTTACACCAGATACTGAGTTTCAAATCCTGGTGACTGTCCAGCTGGAGTGGTTAGTTTGTTTAGCAGAGCACATTCTGGGGTGTAAACAGCTATCCTACTCCGTAGCACATAGACAGACAGGGTCTACTGGGTGGAAAGGTGATATAAAGTGAGAAAGCAATGTCTACAACTCAGGTACACACTTGCTAATTAAATTATGCAAATGTTCCAACTACAGAAAACACAGAAGGTCTAGATACTTATTGATAATTGTGTCCAAGGGACTTAGATAGGGAAAGTACTATGCACTGTGCTGGGCTTTGAAGCTTAAAGGAGTCCCTCGTGTCATGAGTTAGCCCTGAAACTTAAGAAATAAAGTGTGGGCCGGGCGTGGTGGCACACGCCTTTAATCGGGAGGCAGAGGCAGGCGGATCGCTATGAGTTCAAGGCCAGCCTGATCTACAAAGTGAGTCCAGGATGGCCAAGGCTACACAGAGAAACCCTGTCTCGAAAAAAACCAAAAAAAAAAAAAAAAAAAAAAAAAATGCTCGCTTGCTTAGCACCCCCAAAAAATAAAAGGTCCTGGACTTGAGCCCCAGAACTGAAGAACAGATTCTAGGGCAGGTTTTGACTAAAGGTATAGAATGGCCTGGAAGAACAGAGGGGCCCTGCCTCATGAGTCAGAGGTGTCAAAGGTCACTGGTTCATCTTTCCGTGGCCAAGCCCCAATTATAACCACTTTTGTCCCCAAGCCTGCTTCCTTTGTGCTGCAAGTGAATCTCGCCTTTTTTCTTCTTTTTCTTCTTCATGAGTCGGGGAGGCCCCCTCTTAATTCTTGGGTTTGTGTCCAACAGGCTGGGCCCATGGCCAAACAACCCCTCCCTCTCTCTCCCAATGCCTGCCCTCCCTCCTCTGCCTCCTGAGCAGGTCCTCTACCCCTCCTGCAGCCTTGACCCCAGGAAGGCACGCCAAATTCAAAAACAAGCCCTTTTCCTAGGCCAGAGGCCTAGGAGAGGGCCAAGCCCAACCTTGGGTCAGAGCTCCAGGCCCTGCTCTTCCTCCCCTTGCTCCTGTTGTTGAAAACTAGACCTTGGGGGATAGCTGGAGAGGGAGAGCCGCCTCTGCAAGTGCTGCTGACGTGTGTGTGTGTGTGTGTGTGTGTGTGTGTGTGTGTGTGTGTGTGTGTGTGTAGAGGGAGGGAAAGAGAAGGGGAAATATGTAGGGGGATGGTGAGAGAAAACAGAGCTTGGGAGTGTGTGTGTGTGGCTATGTGACTGCGTGACTGTGCAAGAGACGTGTGTGTGTGTGTGTGTGTGTGTGTGTGTGTGTGTGTGGCCATGCCCTGCTCCTGCAGCAAGCTGTACCTTAAAGGCACAGACCCTCCTCCTGAGTCATTGACCTCCATCCCTCTCAGCCAGAAATGCCTCCTGTCATCTGCTCGGATCCAGCATCCACTGGTCCCCAGCACCCTAAGCACAAAGGAAAGAATGGCTCCTGTGCTCTGATGCTCTCACAAGCTGCAGTCAGGGATGTGGAGAGGTTGTGGCAGGAGAAGTGGCGAGCAGAGCCAGAGCACCCTGGGGGAAGGGGTCAGGTAGAACCCCAGCTGACAGCACCCAGACCCCCACCATCACTGATGAAGATGGGCAGGAGGGGAGCAGACGGACTACCATAGTCTCTGTGGCAGCCTGAGCCTTGGCCTCAGTTCTGTGCCCTCAAGCAATCTTCTTGCTTCCTTGGCAGCTGGAAGTTTGGGGGTGTCCTCTCACTGAAGCTTCCCCCATCCTCTCACCAGGTTTTGGCTCCACCAGAGGGTGGAGGGGTGGTGCACTGGAGGCCAGGTTTCTTTCCTTCTTTTTTTAAAAGATTTATTATTTGACTTATTTCTTTATCTTTGGTTTTCGAGACAGGGTTTCTCTGTATAGCCTTGTCTGTCCTGGGCTCACTTTGTAGACCAGACTGGCCTCTAACTCACAGAGATCCGTTTGCCTCTGCTGGGGTTAAAGGCATAAGCCACTACCACCCAGTGAGGCCAGGTTTCTTTCTTTCTTTTTTTTTTTTTTTTTTGGTTTTGGTTTTGGTTTTTTGAGACAGGGTTTCTCTGTGTAGCCTTGACTGTCCTGGACTCACTTTGTAGACCAGGCTAGCTTCGAACTCACAGCGATCCACCTGCCTCTGCCTCCCAAGTGCTGGGATTAAAGGCATGCACCACCAGGTCCGGCAGAGGCCAGGTTTCTTATCCTGCTTCTGTCTCCTCCCCAGTTTGTGACCCCAGACAGGTCCCTCACAGGCGCTATCTGGGCTACTGTTGCTTCCATGTATGTACAAAGGAGACATTGGGTGCTGAGAGTCTGCCAGCTGTCTCAAGCGACACTGCCTGGCTCGGCACCAGCTTTCAGCCCTCCAAGCCTTACCCCAAGGCTACAGAAAATACTGTTTGTTTGTTGTTTTGAGATGGGAGTCTCATGTGGCCCAGGACAGCCAACAACTCACTATGCAGTTAAGAGTGACTTCCAGGGGGCTGGAGAGATGGCTCAGTGGATAAAAGCATTGTCTGCTCTTCCACAGTTCTTGAGTTCAATTCTCAGCAACCACAGGGTGACTCACAACCATCTATACTGTAATCTAATGCCCTCTTCTGGCCTGTAGATGTACATGCAGATAGAGCATTCCTACATAAAATAAATTCACAAATTTTTTAAAATATTACTTCCAACCCAGCTCAGTGGCACAAGCCTGTAATCCCAGAACTCTGGGAGGCAGAGGCAGGAGGATCTCTGTGAATTTGAGACCAGCCTGGTGTACAAAGCAAGTCCAGGACAGCCAGGACTATAAGAGAAACCCTGTTTCCTGGAAATAATAATAATAATAATAATAATAATAATAATAATAATAATAATAATAATAATAATAATAATAATAATAATAATACCAGGCATGGTGGCACACACCTTTAATCCCAGGCACTCAGGAGGCAGAGGCAGCGGATCGCTGTAAATTCAAGGCCAGTCTGGTCAACAAAGCGAGTCCGGGACAGCCAAGGCTAACAGACCCTGTCTCAAAAAAAAAAAAAAAAAAAAAAGAAAGAAAGAAAGAAAAGAAAAAAAAGAACGACTTCGATCCGGCTGTGGTGGCACTGGGAAGGCAAAGAGCCAAAAGGATCTCTCTAAGTTTGTGGAAAGTTCCAGGTCAGCCAGAGTTGTGACCCTGTCTCAAAAAGAAATGGGGGAGAGGGTAGTGTGCAAGTGTCCTGGGAGTGTCCAAGGAACCCTTTTGGTCCAGTTTAGCAGTCACAGCTTGGGGAAACTGAGGATGAGGCAGAAGGTGAAGAGCTGTCCAGAGAACCAGAGGTCATTGCAGGTCGATGCCCGAGCTACAGAGTCAGGTCCCAGACTCTAACTGCTGGAGGCTGAGCAGCAGGGGAGCTAGCAACGACCCCGCGGGCCCCTTCCGACCCCTCCCCCAGCCTGCACAGGGTCCAGCCACCTGCTCCCCCACCCACAGGGGCGGGGCAGCTGTCCTCGGTCCCCATGGCAACACGCTGCCCGGCAGCCCCAGCTTCCTTGCCACAGCGCAGTCCATCTGGCCCCTAGCCCACCCCAGCTGGGCGGCCCGAGGCTTGCTCTCCGGGGGGACTCGGCTGCTCTCCGGGGGGCCATAGTAGCTCTGCAGCGACCAGGGCCCAGAGCAGCAGTGCCAGGTGCTCGCACCTCCCGGTACCAGCGAGATGACTTGCTTTGGGGCTCAAGAAGTGGATTAGAAACCACCTGCCTTCCTGGATCTAGAAGGCAGGAACACGCCCCTCTGCCCAAACCAATCCAGTACTGCGGGAGGCAGCGTCTAACAAGCTCAATGTTGCATTAGAGGCCAGCTTTCCGAAGACAGTAGACCTGAGTTCCAGTCCCCAGAAGTGTGAATTTAGCCTTGTTACACTTGAAACAATGGTGGTCTTAGACCCTGCCTCCTGGAATGCTTGTGAGCATAGGTGGGTCTATAGAGAAAAATGCATGGAGGTAGAATGAATAAATACACCACCCGCTATATTCTTTTGTATGTTTGGTTTGGTTTGGTTTTCGAAACAGGGTTTCTCTGTGTAGCCTTGGCTGTCCTGCACTCGCTTTGTAGAGCCCTGGCTGGCCTCGAACTCACATAGATCTACCTGCCTCTGCCTCCCCAGTGCTAGGATTACAAGCGTGTGCCACCGTGCCCGGCCCCAGCTACTATTTTTAGGAAATGCCACCAGTGGGCAGGCAGGTCAGGCCAAAGCTGAGGGGTCCTGGCCCAGTCTGAGACACTGTTGGTTGGACCTTAGAAATAGCAAGGAACTAAAGCAACAGGGGACATCACGTGCAAGGACAAGGAGGTGAAAGCATGGGATGCAAATTGTGGGGAGACTACTGCCACCCTGGCTTGGCAGCTTACCACAATTGCCTGGGTTGTGTAACAGTGAGAGGAACGGGGGGGGGGGGGGGTGTGCGGGGGAGGGGCAGAGCTTCTAAGGAGGGAAAGTTTCCTTAGCGGAGACAAACAGCCCCTGTGGTTGATGTCAAAGTGCCCAACAATGGAATAGTTTGGATAAGTTAGTGGTCCTGGGCGACAAGGGTCAAGCAAGGCAGATCCAGGGAAGGGGCGGGACTAAGAGTTGTTCATGCTATGGGTCTCACAGCGGGGCAGTGGCCTATGGATCACAGGTACTTTGGTTAGCCACTGGGAGCATCACAGGGGAGAAAAAGGAGTGTATGTAAGGTGAGGAGGGGCCGAAGTTCTGACTTCGAGAAGCAATTGATGTAGTGTTAGTGCTGGCCAGTTTGCAAACACTTCACTGTGGAGCTAAGAGGCTGATGCTACAGACTAAGGAGACGAAGGCCACGGGCTAGATGGAAATCAGCCCGGTTCGAACCCCAGCTGGGCCCAGAGTCGGCAGGTGTAGGTGCCCCTTGCCAGCGTACAGGCCCCCTTCACAGAGAAGAGAACCATCTTGCAAGAAGAAACCCTAGGTGTCCTTGCCTGGACACGCAGTGGAACCAACCGGGTCAAGGGATGGCTCAGCAGTTATGCGCATCTTACATAGACCCAGGGTTTGGTTCCCAGCCACCCACGTGGTAACACACAACCATCTGTAACTGTAGGCTCAGGGGATTTAGCACCCTCTCCTGGCCTCTGCTGGTAGTGCATATGCACTCATGCATGAAAAAACACTCAATAGGTAAAAATAAAGAGTTGGGTGTTTTTTTTGGTTTTTTTTTTTTTTTTTTTCTCGAGACAGGGTTTCTCTGTGTAGCCTTAGCTGTCCTACACTTTCTTTGTAGCCCAGGCTGGCCTCAAACTCACAGTGATCCACCTGCCTTTGCCTCCCAAATGCTGGGATTAAAGGCGTGTGCCACCACGCCCAGTAAAACCAGGAAATCTTTTAAAAAACAACAAAACGCCTTTAATCCCAGCACTCAGGAGGCAGAGACAGGCAGATCACTGTGAGTTCGAGGCCAGCCTGGTCTACAAAGGGAGTCCAGGACAACAGCAAAACTCCACTGGGTGGTGGTGCCTTTCACCAGCACTTGGGAGGCAGAGGCAGGTGGATCACTGAGTTCAGAGTTCCAGGACAGCCGGGGCTACACAGAAAAACTCTTAGAAAAGAAAACAAAACCAACCAACCAAACAACTCCAGGATTCCAACCTACATTCCACACATGGTATGAGCACAGGCGAATGAATCAAACCGAGAAGCAGACACAAAGCCCCCAAGCCTGAGCTCTGGCCGAGGAGCAGCAGTCTCCAGGAGCATGCCCAGGTAGTACAGGCAAAAGTGGCCTCCACCAGCCGGTCCCTGAGGACTCCTCGGGCAGCCCCTCTACCAGGCCAAGAATTCCAGAGTCCAGGCACCTAGAATGAGAGCTTGAGCTCAGAGGACAGACTCTCGTGTGCCCCCATTAACCTTATAGGGAGGGGTGAGTCTGGGAAACAGCTTAGGAGAAGCCTACCTAATAGTGTGCAGAGCAGGGACCCAATTGCCTGCAGGGGCTGCAGACTGCCTGCACCTGTTTCCATCAAAGCTACTACTTTGCAAGAAACAGCACAGAGGCTGAAGTCATCGGCCCTCTGCTCCCTGGCCAGCGAAGGACTCCTCCGGTTTTGCCTGCCGGCACAGCCAGGTTCCACTGGCTTAGGGAGAGTGGAACTCGATTCAGCTTCCTTGTCAGCCCCATCAAGGACTATCACAGCCACCACACACGCCAGCCTCTGCCGCTCCAAAGAGGTGTAACTGTGGAAACAGGCAGGCACAGTAGCTCACTCACTGTAGTCTCAGCACTCAACAGACAGAAGCAGGAGGATTACCATGAATTTGAGGATATCCTTGGTACATAATGAGACTTTGTCTCAAAAACAAACAAACAAAAACCAGGTCTGGGCTGGAGAGGTGGCTCAGAGGCTAAGAGCACTGACTGTTCTTACAGAGGACCCAGTACCCACATGGAGGTTCACAACTGTAATTCCAGTTCCACAGGATCCAACAGGCACACACACAGTGTACACAGTGTACATACAGGCATGCAGACAAACACCCAAACACATTAAAATAAAAACATGCAGTTCATGGTGGCACACATCTATAGGTGCAGCACTCAGGGAGGCAGAGGCAGGTGGATCTCTGTGAGTTTGAGGCCAGCCTGGTCTACAAAGCGAATCCAAGACAGCCAGAGTGTGTTACACAGAGAAACCCTGTCTCCAAAGACCTACAAAACAAAATAAAAACAAGAACCAACCAACCAAAAAAAAAAAAAAAAAAACAAGGCCAGCAAGATGGCTTAGTGGGTAAGGCCTCTGGCTGCCAAACCTGACAACCTGATTTTGGTCCCCAGGGTCCCCATGATGGAAGGAAAGAACCACCTTCCCACAAGTGTTCTCTGAGTTCCATAGGAACATACTGTGGCATTACCCACCTCACTACTACCCACTTCAAACAATAAAGAGTAAATAAATGCTTCTTGTTGTTGTTTAATTTTTTAGGGGGAGGCAGCGTAGGAAACACTAATAGAAGGCTAAAGAGAGGCAGGGCTTCCTAATAGGGCATCACTCAGCCCCTTTGTAGCCTCAGAACTCTCCCGAGCCACAGGTGAGGACCTGGAAACTCAGAAAAGAACTGTAGCTTCCTTCAAGGACCATCACGCTAGAAGGAGAGCGGTGGGATTTGACGTGGACCCTTAGAGGCCTGGGCTAGGCCCAGGACAGACCTCATGGGCCTTCAGTAGGTCTAGCTTAGAGGATCTGAGGCTAGCAGGAAGTCCTGGCTGGCCAGCTCCAGTGAGGGCCTTGGAATGTGAGGAATGTCCATCCCCAGGGCCCGGGTGTGGACAAGGTGACCTCTGGGGAGATAAAGTCAAATTCCAGTCCTGCGAAGTAAAGTCTCAGAAAGCTGCAGAAGCAGGCCTGGGGTGGTACAGGGAGGGACCAGAGTGGGAAGAGCAGCCTGCCTGGCTCCAAAGCCCGCTCAGAGATAGTCCTTAGAATTGGGGAGTGCAGCAGGAGCTGGGGGGAGGGGGGCAGGGCAAGATTACAAACCAGCCCTCAGGACAGGTCAGCTGCATTCCTTGAGCCCTGTCCCCAAGCATTACCTGGTCACCTGCATGTTGCCACTTGGAAAGCTCTGGAGGACCTCAGCTGCTGTCACCTCACTGCATTCCCTGCCCACCTCCTAGCATCCTCTCTGGAAATGCTACCTCTGTACCCCTAGCTGAATGCTCCGAGCCTTGCTTCTCCCTTCTCCCTCTCATGCTATGGGTCTGCATGCAGTGTCCCTGGGATCCTTCCTCCGCCTACCATCATGAGCCAGTCTTTCTGCTCTTGTCCAAAGGGCTGCAAGTACATTCACTGAGAGCTGGGGAAATAGAGGTGATTTGCCAATGATCACCTAGATGGTTCAAAAATTAAGTATAAAATGAAAAAAAAATTAAAATATTTATTTATTTATTATGTATACATTGCTCTGCCCACAAATACACCTGCACAGCAGAAGAGGGCATCAGATCACATTATAGATGGTTGTGAGCCACCATGTATGTGGTTGCTGGGAATTGAACTCAGGACCTGTGGAAGAACAGTCAGTGCTCTTAACCTCTGAGCTATCTCTTCAGGCCTAAAATGAAATTTATTTATTTATTTCTCTCTCTCTCTCTCTCTTTTTTTGTTTTTGTTTTTGTTTTTGTTTTATGGCTCATTTGCAAGTTCCCTCCCCCCCCATGGTACAATGATGGTAAAAATGATGGAAAATACAGTATCTAAAATGAAATTTCAATGGAGCTGGCTAGGTGGCTCAACAGATGAAGGAAGGTTCCTGCCTCCAAGCTTAATGACCTGAATTCGATCGCTGGAGCCCCACGTCAATGAGAGGAAAGAACTGACACCCACAAGTGATCCTTTCATTTCCACATGAACAGCATGGCTTGAGCACGCACACACTTACAACAAGAACAACAACAATAATAATAATAATAATAATAATAATAATAATAATAATAATAATAATTGCAATAAAATATGTAGCATTGATTTAAAATTATTTAAATTTCAAATCAGCCAGTTAAATTAGAATTTCAATATACCACCAAAATGTTTATTGCAAATATATCACCAATGTTGCATGGGTTATATTTAAACTAGAATTGAATTTGGTTGGTTGTTTGTCTGGTTGTTGTTGTTGTTGTTGTTTGAGACAGAGTTTCTCTGTGTAGCCCCAGCTATCTTGATGCTCACTCTGTAGACCAGGCTAGCCTCCAACTCAGATCAGCCTGCCTCTGCCCATTGAGTGCTGGGAGTAAAGGTGTTGGCCACCACCATCTGCTTAAAATTCAATTTGTTATTTATCTGACGCAGTGTATTGAGAACCATGTGTTTTACCAGACCATCCTGAGAAAGCCCACTTTACCACTTGAAAGTCTCCAGTGGGGGCCAGGAAGATGGTTCAGTGACTAAAAGCACTGGCTCTTCTTCCAGAGGACCCAGGTTCTGATCCCAGCATCAACATGGTAGTTCACACCCATCTGTAACAACAATTCTAGGGAGATCTAATGCCCTCCTCTAACCTGTGAGGACACCAGGCACACAAGTGGTATACAGACATATACCCACACTCACTAAAATAAATAAATGAGAGCTGGGCTTGGTGGTACACACCTGTAACCTCAGCACACTGTGAGTTCGAGGTCAGCCTGGTCTACAAAGCAAGTCCAGGACAGCCAAGGTTATACCAAGAAACTAAATAAAACTAACTAAATAAATAACAAATAAAGTCTTCAGTGGTGGGCTGGAGAGATGGCTCAGTGGTTAAGAGCACTGGCTGCTCTCCCAGAACACCTGGGTTTGATTCCCAGCACCCACAGGGTAGTTCACGTCTAAAACACCCATACAGATAAAAATGAAATACTAATTTTAAAAGTTTTTGTTTTGTTTTGTTTTGTTTTGTTTTTTTGAGGGCTGGAGAGATAGCTCAGAGGTTAAGGACACTGACTGCTCTTCCAGAGGTCCTGAGTTCAATTCCCAGCAACCTCATGGTGGCTCACAACCATCTATAATGTGATCTGATGCTCTCTCCTGGCCTGCAGGTGTACATGCAGACAGAACACTATATACATAATAATAAATAAATAAATCTAAAAAAATTTTTTTTTTGAGAAGCTTGGATGTGCCCTGCTTAGAGCATTCTTCTTCCACTGGTCCCCTCTACCCAGCTGCTGACTTCCTCGGTTCTCAGGAAGCCTTTTTCCACCCATTCGCTAGGCTAGAGGCAGCTCTGAACTGTGCCTTCTCCCTGGCTGAAGAGTTCAAGGAGAGAATCCTTTTTATTGGCTCTGTTTTGCTTGTTTTTCAAGCTTAGCATCTTCCATGAGAGAGGCGGGGGCCAGCCCAGCTTGGACAGGTAATGTGAAGTAAAGACCGCTTATTGGAAAGGTCTCGTTTTCTGCCCGGATGGAAGGTGTGCGTGGAGGCTCCAGAGGCTCAGCACCCAGACAGGGCGCTTTACCCAGCTCTCTAGCTACCAGACTTCTGGGCCTCCTCCAGGAAGCGCGATGCTTGAGGACCAGGAGGGTGTTCACTGGTCACAGGACAAAGTCTTTTACCCTCTGTACCTGCCTCCATGGTCCTCCAATGCTGCCTGCTACTTGCCCAGTAGTGGGGAGAGAGGCTAAGAATTCCCTGCTGACTCTGTGGTTCCCTCTACCCACACGGTTTCACCAGTACCTGGGGCTAGGTCTTCCTGGGGTCTGCTAAGTCTCCTTATCTGGGCAATCTGGGGCCAGAACAGGCTATTGGCCTGGAGTGCTGGGGCCCCAGGACTGGGAGCAGAAAAGTGGTTTCTTGTTTCTGAAAGGCGGCTACAAGACAAGCCTTCCCCTCCCCCTCCCCCTCCTGCCTCCCTTTGCCCCAGCTCCCCAGCCCCTCGACTCGCTTCCTGTCGGTCCAGGAAACAGGCCGGCCTGAGCCCAAGAGCCTAAGAGGAGGGGGAGCAGGGAAAGCTTGGCCTCTGTGCAGCTGGTCTGTCCTTCCTCTTTTCCTTTGATCAGCCTGCCCAGCCACCTTGCCGGGATGGACAGCGCCTGCACCTACCTTCCACAGGAGAAAATTGAGACCCCAAAATGTGGCCATCCTAAACTAAGTCACACAGTTGACTGCTTGCTCTCTCACTGGTGGTGGTGGTGGGGGGGGCAGCACATGGGGACGGGATGGGAACCAGGCTAGCAAGAATGGGTGTTGTAATTGATCAGAGGCAGTCTCCTTCAGGATGCCCCTCCCCCGCAGTGATGATGCACACCTGTCTCTAATCCCAGGGTTCTGGAGGTTGAGGCAGGGGAATGTTAAGGGAGAGAGATACTGAGTTCAAGGCCAGCCTGGACCGGACTACAAAGTCCTCTGTCCCCAAGTCCTAGAGAAAAATGTCCAAGTTCAGTCAGGGTTCTCAGAGAGACCAGGCTGGCCAGATCCTATCCCAACATGCAAGTCAGCCCACACCTCTTGAGGAGCCCTCTGTCAGCCGTACTCTGCCGCGCAAGGACCTTTGCCCTGTAAGTCCTGAGTGCCCTGCCTTGGACGCAGACTTCACTATGAGTCTAGCCCTATTGTTTCCCCTCTAGAAATGAGCGACTACAGTCAGATGCTTCTGGCCTTTGCAAAACGGGGTTCTCTGGAGAGAACAGCTCAAGAGAGAAAGAGCTGTAAGACGCAGACCTACAAAATTCTCACTATTTCAGTGGGGAATCAGACAGGTGACCCCACCCACTCACACACCTAAGAGACTTTGGCACATTAACTCCAAGCTCAGCTCTCACTGTGACAGTCTTCGAGCCTTCATCCTACTCAGCCCTGGGCCCTGCAGCTCCATCCTCCCCTTTCTCCCCCCCCCCAACCCCCTTTCTCCTCACCCCAGAACAAAAGGGACATTTGACATTCTTTGTCAGGTGCAGATGCATTCTGGGAATCCTGGGACCCACCAGGCCCACAGCTGAGACCTGCCACCTTCCCCTAGTACTGGCCTGGCTCTCTCCAGGGGTGCTTTCCAGGGGAGAGGAAGGGAGGGGCCTTAAAGGAGCAGAGCCTGCTTTCAGAACTTGCAGGAAGGAAAGGGGGAGGGCACAAAGTGGCCGGAGGAAACTGTAGTCATGTGACCTGTCTGGGGACTCCACCGAGGCCAGCAGCCTCTCCTGGCTCTTAGCCAGTTTTTCATTCACTGGGGTCTCAGGATTGGGTTTTATTTATTTATTTATTTATTTATTTATTTTTTGTCTTTAGATCTTTTTTGTTCCTTTCTCATTTTGTTTTTGTTTGTCTATCTGTTTTGAGACAGTGACATTCTATGTAGCACAGGTTGGCCTGAAATTTGTGATCCTCTTGCCTCAGCCTCACCAAGAACCTAGTCCCAGTTCTGCCCCTCTTCCACTGCATTAGCCTTGGTGGATCACAGCCCCACCCCGAGCCTTGGTGTCTTCTGTGTAAAATGAAAAGGGAGAATTAGGGTGTGTGTGGAGAGGCAGGCACTGGGGAGGTGCAGGACATGGCACCAAGCCAGTTCCCTGAGTCTAGTCCTGGGGTCCATCAGGAAAGGGCGCAGACGGTCTTGTGGCAACGTCTCCACTGCAAGAGAGGCCCCAAAACCTGTCTGCTCTCTGCTGGTGTGGTCTTAGAACTCACAGAGTCCGTTCACCACCCTATCTCCTTCCACCATCAGTGTCCTCCACCCCCATGTGTGTGGTGTGTGGTGCGGTGCACATGCATGCTCTTGAGTGTGTACAGGTAGTGTGTGTGTGCGCGCGCCTGTGTGCTCATGGGTATGGAAAAGATGATAAGAAGATAGGAGACGCTAGATATTAGAACATATGAGGTTTATTAAATGAGCAGGGGAGAGAAGGAAAGGAGAGAGGGGTACGAGTACGAGAGAGAGAGAGAGAGAAAAGAAGAAGGAGAAGAAGAAGAAGAAGAAGAAGAAGAAGAAGAAGAAGAAGAAGAAGAAGAAGAAGAAGAAGAAGAAGAGAAGAGAGTAAGGGGATAAAAGGGAGGGGCAAGGGAGGTCTGTCATTTTATATACTGGGCAGGGCCACGCCCCCATGGCAGGTAGGCAATGACATCACAGGTAAACAGACTGAAGTAAAAATTCTTTTTTTGTTGTTGTTATTTTTGTTTTATTTTGTTCTTTTGGTCTTTCGAGACAGGGTTTCTCTGTGTAGCCCTGGCTGTCCTGGACTCACTTTGTAGACCAGGCTGGCCTCAAACTCACAGTGATCCGCCTGCCCTTGCCTCCCAAGGGATGGGGAAGCAAAATTCTAACAGAGGCCAGAGATCAACTTTAGATGTTGTTTCTCAGGAGTTGTCCACATTTGGTTTTGGTTTGTTTGCTTTGTTTTTGAGAGAAGATCTCACTTCATAGCTCTGCCTGGCCTGGGACTTGTTGCCTTGTAGACCAGGCTAGCCTCGAATTTACAGAGATGCACCTGCCTCTGCTTCTCCAGTGCTTGAATTAAAGGTGTGCGCCACCATGTCCATATCTTTATTGTTTTGGTTTGGTTTGGTTTTGGTTTTTCCAGACAGGGTTTCTCTGTGTAGCCTTGGCTGTCCTGGATTCGCTTTGTAGACCAGGATGGCCTCCAACTCACAGAGATCCACCTGCCTTTGCCTCCTGAGTGCTGGGATTAAAGGCATGTGCCACCATGCCCAGCTTCTTTATTTATTTTTTTTTTTTTAATTGTAAAAAGAAGTATTATTCGCATGTTAGGGTATACTTGCATGTGAACATTACAGAGTTGGTCCCATCCTTCCACCTTCATGTAGGGTGACAGGGCAGTCACACGCCACCATGCTTGCAACCGGCATCAGACTGGCTGTGGGTGGAAGGAGCAAGGCAGAAACCCAGACCCTGCTGCCCTTTAGTTTGGCTGAAGTCTAGGGTTTGTTTTTTTGGGGGGGAAAAGAGGAAGCTGGGGGCCCAGCAGCTGGCTAAGAAGGCTGTTCTGTGGGCGCAGAGAAGCACTGGGGCTCACTGCATGCCAGGCAGGGTTTACTCACCGCGGTTGCTGTACAGAGCGACTGCAAGCTAGATCATGTGGCAGGAGGGACAGCTGTACACACAGGTACCTTCTGACAAAGGGACGTGGGGGTGGGGGGGGGGAGGGCTCACAGTGTTGCTGAGCAAGTCCTCCAGGGAAAGAGGGGGAAGTGAGCCGGGAGACGGAGCAGGGAGAGGAAATGGAAGATTAAGTGCACAAGGCCCATAAAGCTCAGCGCAGGCCCAGCAGGATGGATTCCCGGTTTATAGATACATTTTTTTTTTTTTTTTTTTTTTTTTTTATTTTTTATTTTTTTTTTTTTTTTTTGGTTTTTCCAGACAAGGTCTCTCTGTGTTAGCCTTGGCTGTCCTGGACTCGCTTTGTAGACCAGGCTGGCCTCGAACTCACAGCGATCCGCCTGCCTCTGCCTCCCGAGTGCTGGGATTACAGGCGTGCACCACCACGCCCGGCTTTAGATACATTTTTATGTTCAGGGATGCCCCACTAGGCCTGAGGGCGCAGCGAGAGCAGTCACCCATCAAGGCAAGGGAAGACACTGGGTTGGAAGGGACCCTTTAAGTACTGTGGTCCTCTCTTGCCACCCCCCCTCCACCTATCCCTAGGCCTCTGCCTGGCTGACAGCCCAGCTGGAAGCAATTGTAGGCGCCCCCAGCCTAGAGCACTGCATCCTACAAAAGGCCCTGGTAAATAGCAGCCCACACCCTAGACAGCCTGCGGCAGCACCCCCTACCCCTCAACCCTCCACCCCCGCCACCCCCTTGCAGCCCCCAGCCCGGAAATTTAAAACAACTGCTCAACACAGTCTTAAATCCTCCAGGAAGGGGCTTGGGGTTGACAGAATGCAAGTTTGAGGCTAAGCCTAGGCCCTGCTTGGAGATCCCAGGGGCTCCCCAGCACTCCCTGAGCACAGGCTGGCCATGGTCTGATCAGACCTGTGTCCTGATTGGGACTGCTGTGTCCTGGCATTGGGACTGGCAGGGAGAAATAGTACCCTGTATAGGAAGAACCAACAAACAACCCTGTCATGTGACCCTGAGCCATCAAGATGGTTTGGGGCTTGAGTTTCCTCATCTATCAAATAGGTGTGACTTTTAGCTAGTCTATCTCTCAGGGTTATATAAAAATATGTGTGCTAGTGCGGCTGTGGGTGAGGCTGAGATGGTAGCTTACTTCTATAGTTTGTATACATAAATCCTGGGCCCAATATCATGTAGAAATCAGCCATTGCACACCTCGAACGCCAGCATATGGAAGGTGGGAGCAAGGGGATCAGAAATTCATGATCATTTTTAGCTGCATAGTAAATGACAGGCCAGCCTGAGCTACGAGGTACCCTATCTCAAGCCTTAGCAGCATGGCTCACTGAGTAAAGGTGCTTCCTGTCCAGCCTGACAACCCAGAGTTCAAGTCTTGTGACTCACATGCAGGAAAGAGAGAATTGACTCCCACAAGTTGTTTTCTGACCTTCAGATATATGTTATGCACACCCCTATCCCCACCACCTGCACAAATAAATGTTATTAAAAAGTTTTTGTTTTTGTTTTTTAACGTGGTGTTGCACGCCTTTAATCCCAGCACTCAGGAGAATGAGGCAGGTGGATCTCTGTGAGTTCGAGGCCAGCCCTGGTCTCCAAAGCAAGTCCAGGACAGCCAAAGCTACACAGAGAAACCCTGTCTCGGGGAAAAAAAAAAAAAAAAAAAGAAAAAGAAAGAAAAGAAAAGAAAAGAAAAAAAGAAAGGAAAGGGGAAGGTGGGAACGGGAAGATACAAGTGAAGGGATAATAATTGGGATGTAATCTGAATAAATTATAAACAAAACAAAACTCTATCTCAAAAAAGAGGAAGGAGGGAAAGAAAGAGAGACAGACAGACAGACAGACAGAAAGAGAGACAGACAGAGAGAGAGAAAGAGAGGACTCCTGCCCCAAGGAAGCATAGTAGGACAGCCACAGACACTGATATGTGGCCAAGGCATGGTCTGGCAAGATACAGCCCTGCCCGTGTACCCGGCTCACTCCTGCCACCTATTCTCCTGGGGTTGCTTTGGCTTCCCCTGGGAAGTACGAGGAAGGATATAGCCAGTCCCTGCACCAGATGGGTCTTCAGCAGCATTACAAGGCCCCAGGCAAGCCTTGGACAAAATTTCCACCAGAATCCCCTGGCCCACCCCGCCCCCCACTCTGGGACAGACCTCAGCCAGCAGGCCTCCCAGCTTTGATCAATACAGGGCAGGCAGCCAAGGCGGCTGCAGGCTTCATCCTCCCAGGAGGCCCCAGCTCAGCCAGGGTCACAGTGGGGAGGGGCTGACGCCCAACTCAGGGGCTGGGGGCAGGGTGGGTGGGGGAATAAAAAAGGCTTGGCTCGCCGTCATTCACTCCTTTGCCCCTGTCTATTCAGTCCACAAATATTTAGTGAGCAGCAGCTATGTACCAAGCCCTGTCACCAGCATTGGGGACAACACAAGGAGCAGCTTGCAGGAAATACATGGAGAAGAGACGAAATGCATGAACAAAACAGCAAAAAGAAGCTGGGCGTGGTGGCTCACACCTTTAATGCAAGGCAGAGGCAAGCAGATCACTATGATTTCGAGTCCAGCCTGGGCTGGAGTCCAGGACAGTCAAGCTACACAGAGAAACCCGGCCTCAAAAATAACAAAACACACAAACAAAAACCAGCAAAAAGGATAGTCTTAAAAGGTGGCAAAGCCTGGTGTGGTGGCATACATATGTAATCCCAGCTCTCAGGGAGGCAGAAGTAGATGGATCTCTGTGAATTCAAGGCCAGCCTGGTTTTCAAGTGAGTCCAGGATAGCCAAGGCTACAAAAACAAAAACAAAACAACCTTATCTCAAAAAACATGATGATGATGATGATGATGAGGCAAAAACTGGGCATGGATACCTGTAATCCCAGAATTTGGCAAGCAGGAGCCACAGAATCACAAGTTCAAGCCCAGCCTGAGCATAGAGTCTGTCTCAATAAATAAATAAATTGTTTGTTTGTTTGAGATAGGATCTTTCTTTCCTTCTTTCTTTTTTTGGGTTTGGTTTTTTGAGACAAGGTTTCTCTGTGTAGCCTTGGCTGTCCTGGACTCACTCTGTAGACCAGGCTGGCCTCGAACACACATGGACCCACCTGCCTCTGCCTCCCGAGTGCTGGGATTAAAAGGAGTGAGCCACCACCCCTGGTTTGAGATAGGATCTTTCTACGTAGTCCTGGCTGTGCTGGAAATCTCTATATAGACTATGCTGGTCTCCAACTCAGAGTTCTGCCTGTCTATGCCTCCTGACTGCTGGGATTAAAGACGTGCACTATGCCCAACTAATTTTTTGTTTTGTTTTGTTTTTCAAGACAGGACTCTGTGTTAGCCTTGGCTGTCCTGGACTCACTTTGTAGATCAGGCTGTCCTGGAACTCATAGAGATCTGCCTACTTCTGCCTCCTAGAGTTCTGTAATTACAGGTGTGCACCACCGTGCCTGGCTCTATTTTTTTTTTTTTTAAATGAATTAATGGAAAAGAGCTGCTGGGCAGTGGCAGTGCATGCCTTTCGTCCTAGCACTCAGGAGGCAGAATTCTGGGCCAGCCTGGTCTACTGAGTGTACAGAGGTCTACAGGACAGCCAGGGCAGCACAGTAAACCCCTGTCTTGAAAAAAAAAATTATGATGATATGAATTTCATGATGAAATTCATAGTGTGAAGAGAGAATTGACCTCCAAAAGTTGTCCTCTGCCCTGTGCGTGTTTTCTCTCTCTCTCTCTCTCTCTCTCTCTCTCTCTCTCTCTCTCTCTCTCTCTCTCTCTCTCCCTGTTTGTGTGTGTGTGTGTGTGTGTGTGTTTCTCTCGCTCACACACACACGGACATTATATGCAATAATAAACAAAATTAAATTAAATTTAAAAATAAGGATATCCAGGTGTTTAGTTTCATTTCCTTTGCTGTGATGAAACATCCTGACAAAAGCAACTTCAGGGAGAGCATTTGCTTGGTTGGCTCCCAGGTTCAGGCTACAGCCATCCCGGCAGGGAAGTCACAGCTGCAAGAGTCTGAAAGCTCTGCTCACATCTCATCCACAGTCATGAGCAGAAAACAGTTGACTACTGTGTTCTCCAGGCCTCTCCAATTCAGAATCTGCTTCCTAGGGAGTGGAGCCTCCCACAGTGAGCAGTTCTTCAGAGTAATTTCCAGGATAGCTACACACAGGGAAGCCCTATCTCAGGGATGGGTGAGATGCTGAGCATATAAACCCAGAACTGTGAGGCACAGAGACAGGAACACTGGGGTTCGCTGGCTACCTGCCCAGCTCCAGGTTACCGAGGGACTTTGTCTTGTTTTGTTTTGTTTTTTGAGACAAGGTTTCCCTGTGTAGCCTTGGCTGTCCTAGGCTCACTTTGTAGACCAAGCGGGCCTTGAACTTACAGTGCCTCTGCCTCTGCCTCTGCCTCTGCCTTACAAGTGCTGGGACTACAGGCGTGTACCACCACCACTGCCCGGAGGGACTTTATCTTTTAAATATAAAACACAGAATGATAATCTGGCCTCTCTGTAGACACCACATACATATCACACACACACACACACACACACAAAGGGTGGTAGGATGACTGGGGAAACATTCTCTATGGCAGAGAAGAGAAGGGTGCTAGCACTGTGCCGAGGGTCGGGACACCTAGGAAGCTGAAACTGGTCAGGGCATGTATTTAAAGCACGTGTGTGACTCACTGTGAGTCAGAGAGGGAAGAGATTTGGGTGAGGAAAAAGGCAGACTGGGCTGCAGGGACCACAGAAGCCTTTGCTTACTCCCACAGGCTCTGGAGCCAGAAGCCTTGCTTGGCCTGGCTTGAGGCAACGGGCTGGGGCTCTGAACCTCTCTGAACAGCCATGGACCTTGGCCCCAGGAAGGGGCCAGCTGTCTGTTGATGGACAGTCTCAACATCTGTTGCTGTCAGTGTTCTCTGCCACTAGAGGAATGAGAACCTCACCCCAAAGGGGGAGATTTGGGTGACACGCTAAAGCATCCACTACATGTTCTGACATTCTGACATTTACAGGGCGAGTGTCCCAGAGAGAACACTTCCAAAGCTGACTGTGTGGCTAGTGGGTGGAGGCACAGCAAGAAGCCAGTGGTAGGGGACACTAGAGAGAGGGGCAGTGTCAGCATAGCAACTCGAAGAGGTGGGTAGAGACCACGCAGAGGAACTTCCTGCAGAAAGTTAGCAGAGAGGAATCTGCTGATTACCTCATGGGGAAAGACCCCGGGTGGAGATTAGGGCAGGGAACGCGGAGGAGGTGTGGACAGTCATGACTTAGGACTTAAGGCATGAGTGCTGAGATGAGGGGCCTGGGAGGTTCCGGGAGTCCAGGGAAAGACTCTCACAGGTTATGGGCTACCGTAGCGTATTGTAGAGATGTTTCTAGCATCCCATGGGGGTGTTAGATTTTTTTTTTTCCAACCTTAGAAGATTCTGGCATGTTGTGGATCAGAGAAGAAAGCTCACACCACTTCTTTTCCTTAAGGTGGGTAGTTATCACATTTCTAAACCCGGCTGACAAGAAGACATGCAGCTCCTGTGTGCCCCAAGGGCAGCACCCCTCTGAGTTTTGATTCTTCTGGAATGTTCATTCCCAGAGCTGCCTTCTTGGAGCTGCCTCCGGGGTCCCCTGTTTTTCTTTACCCTGATTGCAGCTGTTCTGCTTTCTCTGTCAGCTCCACATGGGTCCTGTCTCCATCCCCACCCCCACACCTGTGAGTTATCCCTGAGTCTCCATCACATGGAGCATGGGCTCTAACAGTTAAGCAATGGAGAAAATGGACAATGAAAAGATGGAGGGTGTGTGCCAGGTTGCCAGCACAGAGAGTTTAGCAGAGGTCCAAAAGTTGGCCCTCTGTGTTCTTGGGCCCTGTATCTGCACTGTGGCCGACACAGAGCAAAATGTATAGGAAGGCACCAGGAAAGGAAGGGCCGGGGACATAGTTTAGGTAGTGGCATGCTTGCCTGGTAAGCATAAAGCCCTGGGTCCCCAGGCACTGCATAAAATCAAGCACAGGGGTAAGTGTCTGTATTCATAGCATTTAGAAGGCAGAGCAGGAAGATTGGAAGTTTAAGGCCAGCCTATGCTACATGAGACCCTGTATAAAAAAGAAAGAAAGAAAGAAAGAAAAATAAAAAAAAATGTGGTTGCACATACCTTTAGTCCCATCACTCAGGAGGCAGAGGCAGGCAGATCTCTGAGTTTGAAGCCAGCCTGGTCTACAGAACTAATGCCAGTTCAGCCAGGACTACAGAGAGAAACCCTGTCTCAACCCCCCCCCCACACACACACACAAAGAGAGAGGGGGAGAGAACCATAGACATCCTCTGTAATTATTGTCTATATGACAGAGTATTTCTATAAAATTTCATTGTATTTACTATTGAAAGGAATCTTGAGATGACAAAACTGCTTAAGAGGTCATATGCAATTAAGGGATTTGAGCATCTGTGGGTCCACTTGGGGTCCTGGAAATAATCTCCCATGGATACTAATGGGCCACTGTCCTTAACATAGATGAGGAGGGCTAAGAAAACCTACTGGGAATGGTGAGGTCCCCTGAGCCACGGAGGGGGGAGCCTTACCTCTACAGTCCTGACTGGGTGAGAAAATGATCATTATAACCAGATAAGCACTCAAGCCAAGCCTTGGAAGTGGGCCATGGAAGTGGACCTTGGAAGCAAGGGGTGGGGGCCTGGGGGTGGGGTGGGGCCTCCTGACAGAGCCTTGACCCCAGAGGGGAGGGAGGAGAGGAATAGATGACAGGTTTTTTTCTTTCCTGCTGGGGTCTTCTGATAGTTGAACCATAGGCCCAGTTTCCCAGGTTCCTAGAAATCAACCTTCGGAGCATGAAGCTAGCTAGCCAAAGAGGGAAAAGAAACAATAAGAAACAGGTCTTGGGACAGAGTGTGCTATGAAAATGAGAGCATCCAGCCCACAGGGAGGCAGTGCACTTGTGCTCTAAAAGTCACGAGATGTTTGGCCAAGGATATTCGAAAAAAACATGATAGTTCAAAGCCAGCCAGTGGTGGCGCATGTCTTTAATCCCAGCACTCAGGAGGACGAGGCAGGTGGATCGCTGTGAGTTCGAGGCCAGCCTGGTCTACAAAGAGAGTCCAGGACAGTCAGTGCTATACATAGAAACCCTGTCTCGAAATACAACAACAGCAAAAAGGTAGCTCAAATGATGCGTGCGAGTTCTAAGAGCAGAGTTCTCAAGCGGCTTAGGAAGAACAGACAGGAATGGAGCTGGCACCTGTCAGAGAGTGGGGAAGCAAGGGGCCAATGAGAGGGCTCAAAGGTCACGGAGCCTGCTGCCAAGACTGATGATCTGAATTTAATCCTTAGGACCCACGTGGTGGAGGAAGAGAATAGACTCCTACAAGTTGTTCTACGACCTCTACAAGTGCCCTGTGGCATCTGCATACACACACACACACACACACACACACACACACACACACACACACACACTCATGGTAAATAACAAATAAATAAATAAATAAATTTAAAAAAAGAATGAAAAAAAGAAAGGACACTTGGCATAGTGGCACATGCCTTTGAATCCAACACTTGGGAGGCAGAGGCAGGCAGATCTTTATAAGTTCAAGGATAGTCTTATCTAGAAAATTCCAGGACAGCCAGGGCTATGTAGAGAGTATCTCAAAAAGAAAAAGAAAGAGGGCTGGGGAGATGGCTTAGTGGTTAAGAGCACTACCTGCTCTTCCAGAGGTCCTGAGTTCAATTCCCGCAACCACATGGTTGTTCACAACCATCTGTAAAGTGATCTAAAAAAAAAAAAAAATGATCTGATGCTCTCTTCAGTCATGCAGGCAGAAATGCAAATAGAGTGCTCATACGTATAAATAAATAAATCTTTAATATATATATTTATATATATTTTAAATCTATCATATATATATATATATAGAGAGAGAGAGAGAGAGAGAGAGAGAGAGAGAGAGAGAGAGGATGGAAAGAAGAGTCTAGAACAGCATAGGAGATAAGTAAAAACATAGCTTCTTGGACAGGACTGAACAGTTCTATGGAGGATTAAAAAATATTGAGAAACCTATGGAGTGGAAGGTAGAGATTGATCTCAAAATTTTTTTTTTTTTTTTAAGATTTATTTATACAGTGTTTTGCCTGCATGTATGCCTTCAGGCCAGAAGAGGGCATGGATCTCATTATAGATGGTTGGGAGCCACCATGTGGACGCTGGGAATTGAACTCAGGACCTTTGGGGTTTTTTTGTTTGTTTGTTTGTTTTTTCAAGACAGAGTTTCTCTGTGTAGCCTTGGCTGTACTGGACTAACTTTGTGGACCAGGCTGGCCTCGAATTCACAGCGATCTGTCTGCCTCTGCCTCCTAAGTGCTGGGATTAAAGGCGTGCACCACCACTGCCCGGCAGGACCTTTGGAAGAACAGGAGCCATCCCTCCAGCCCCAATCTCAGAAATATTGCTGTAGGAATAAAATAAAGCCACTGGCCATTTTTTAGCTTATTTAGAATATTTACTGAAGCCAAGCATGATGGAATATGTGTGCAATCTCAGCATGCAGGAGGCTGAGGCAGGCTTCATGGCTGGCCTGGACTACATTGTAAGTTCCAAGCCCATCTGAGGTATTGTTAAAAAAAAAAAAAAAAAAAAAAAACTCTCAAGGAAAAAAAGCTAATGAATGTTCTAGGAGCTGACATTATGACCCTTAAAAATGTAGTTGGAGTGTTGGCTGGAGAGATGGTTCAGTGGTGAGGACTTGTTTTCAGATTTCCAGAATTCGTATAAAACTGGGTGTGGTAGCTCTAGTCTATAATCCTGGTGCTGGTGACAGAGACTGAGGCAGAGACCTTGTGCTGGTCTGCTGGCTAGTTTTATGTCAATTTGACACAAGCTAGAGTTATCTGAAAGGAGGGAACCTCAATCAAGAAAATGCCTTCATAAAATCCAACTGTAAGCTGGGCAGTGGTGGTGAACATCTTTAATTCCAGCACTTGGAAGGCAGAGGCAGGAGGATCACTGTGTATTAGAAGTCAGCCTTGCCTACAAAGCAAGTCCAGGATAGTCAAGGCTATACGAAAAACCCAGTCTCAAAAAAAAAAAAAAAAAAAAAAAAAAAAAAAAAAAAAGGAAAAAAAAAGAAAAAGAAAGAAAGAAAGAAAGAAAGAAATCCAACTGTAAAGCATTTCCTTAATAGTGATTGAAGGGGGAAGGCTCAGCCCATTGTGGGTGGCACCATCCCTAGGCTGGTGGTCCTGAGTTCTATAAGAAAGCAGACTGAGGGGCTGGAGAGCTGGCTCAGAGGTTAAGTGCACTGTCAGTTCTTTCAAAGGTCCTGAGTTCAATTCCCAGCAACCACATGGTGGCTCACGACCGTCTATAATGAGGTCTGGTGCCTTTGTCTGGTGTGTACGCACATATTCAGGCAGAATGCTGTATAAATAAATAAATAAATAAATAGTTTTTGAAAAAAAGAAAGAAAGAAAGAAAGAAAGCTGAGCAAAACACAAGGAGCAAACCTGTAAGCAGCATGCCTCCACGGGCTCTGGACCAGCTCCTGCCTCTCAGGATCCTGCTCTGAGTTCCTGTCCCAACCTCCTTCAATGATGGACTACAATATAGAAGGGTAAGCCAAATAAACCCTTTCTTCTCCAACTTGCTTTGGTCAGGGTATTTCATCACAACAAAAGAAACCCTAGGACACAAGGTATAAATTTCGTTATTTGTTTACTTATTTGTGTGACATGGGCTGTTTGAGCTTTGAATTGGTGACCTGCCTGCTTTTTTTTTCTCAAGTGCTTAGGTTTCCTAAACCTTTTTTGTTGTTGTTGTTGTTGTTATTTTTTGGTTTTTCGAGACAGGGTTTCTCTGTGTAGCCTTGGCTGTCCTGGACTCACTTTGTAGACCAGGCTGGCCTCGAACTCACAGTGATCCACCTGCCTCTGCCTCTAGGGTGCTGGGATTAAAGGCGTGTGCCACCACTCCCAGCTTCCTAAACCTTTTAAACTTTTTTTTTTTTTAAAGAATTTTATTATTATGTATACAATGCTCTGCCTGCATATACATCTGCAGGCCAGAAGAGGGCATCAGATCTCATTATAGGTGGTTGTGAGTCACCTTGTTGCTGGGAATTGAACTCAGGACCTCTGGAAGAGCAGTCAGTGCCCTTAACCTCTGAGCCATCTCTCCAGCCCCTTTTAAACTTCCCCCCCCCCCCCCCCCCCCCGCTAAGACTGGGTTTTCTTTGTGTAGCCCTGGCTGTCCTAGAACTCACTCTGTAGACTAGACTGGCCTCAAACTCAGAGATCAGTCTGCCTGTGCTGGAATTAAAAGTGTTCACCATCACTGTCCAGCTTAATTTTTTAAAATTTATTTTAAAATTAAATTATGTGTATGAAAATAAAATAAAATAAAATAAATTATGTGTATGGATGCATGTCCACCTGTGTACAGGCACCTGTGGAGGCCAGAGGCATTGGATCCGCTAGACGTGAAATTCAAGCAGTTGTCAACCACTTAATGTGGGTCCTGGGAACTGAACTAGGATCCTCTGGAAGTGTAAGCAGTAGGTGCCCATAACCACTGAGCCATCTCTCTAGCTTGAGATTCCTGAAATCTGAAGAATATCATTTGAATGATAACTACTATTTATATAAACATTCAGAGCACAGGGGTTGTTGAGATAGCCCAGCAGGTAAAGGCGCTTGCTGCCAGGCCTGCCAATTAGAGTATCTTAGATTTCCTTCCCAAGCATGCTTGAAGGAGAGCAGAGTCTTACACTCATGCACTCACGCACACACACAAACGTAGCTGGGTGGTGGTGGTGTATGGCTTTAATCCTAGCACTCAGGAGGCCAAGAGGCAGGCAGATCTCTGAGTTCAAGGCCAGGCAGAGACACCTCATGTCAAACAACAACAACAAACCAACAAAGCAAACAGAAACAAAAACTGCCAACAATAAAGAAAAGAAAACACAAAACAAATAAATGTAATTACTTTTAATTTTAAAAGTTTGAACAAGCCAAGAAGTGGTGGTGCATGCCTTTAATCCTAGTACTTGGAAGGCGGAGGCAGGCAGATTTCCCCCCCACAAGACAGGGTTTCTCTGTGTAATAGCCCTGGCTGTCCTGGAACTCTCTTTGTAGACCAGGCTGGCCTTGAACTCACAGAAACCTGCCTGCCTTTGCCTCCCGAGTGCTGGGATTAAAGGCAGGCAGGCAGATCTTTAAGTTTAAGGCCAGCCTGGTCTACAAAGTGAGTTCCAGGGCAGCCAAGGCTGCACGGAGAAATCCTGCATTTTCCGGTCTCCAGAACAGTCTTATGTCTTCACTTAGCCACAGCCCTATAAAGTAGCCAGGGTTGGGGTTGGGGATTTAGCTCAGTGGTAGAGCGTTTGTCTAGCAAGCAGAAGGCTGTGGGTTCAGTCCTCAGCTCGGGGGGGGGGGGGGGGCAGGGGGAGGCGAGAGGAAGACAAAATAAAGTAACCAGGGTCACAGGCATGCTAGGCAAACATTCTACCACTGAACTACATGAACTACATTCTAAATTTTAGAGACGAGAGCTTTCTAGATAGCCTAGGTTGTCCTTGAACTCATAGAGCTCCTGATTGACCTTCCCAAGTGTGTGTGGGACTGTAGGCATGTACCACCACACCACTGAGATTGATGCCTCTCTGTGTGTGTGTGTGTGTAATACCCTTTTCCTACCAGTGAATCTCAGTGGCCTTTTTCACACACGTGTGGTATATAGATAGAATCACTGTTCTGCGTTAGCAATCTATTTGTATACCTTGTACTTCTGAAGTGGTTTTTTTGGTTGGTTGGTTGGTTAGTTGGTTGGTTGGTTGGTTGGTTATGCTCTTTTAAGACAGAGGTTCTCTGTGTAGCCTTGGCTGCCCTGGACTCGCTCTGTCTGTAGACCAGGCTGGCCTCGAACTCACAGAGATCCACTTGCCTCTGCCTCCCGAGTGCTGGGCCTAAAGGCATGAGCCACCACGCCCAGCTTTGGCTGAAGTTTTATAATGAAGACACTTTTTTCCTTGTGTCAGGGTTTTGAGGGGTCTAAGTTGGTCTGGAACTCTTTCTGTAGTGGACAGTGATCTCGAGCTCCCAAGCCTTCTGCCTCTACAAGCCAAGTATGGAGTCTTGGAATTAGGAGGCATGTGCCAGCATGTGTCCCGGTTTACAAGATGCTCTAAATGGATGTAGTCCAAGGCTCTGTGCACGCTGGCCAAGCTTTTACCAGGTGAGCCACACCCCCCTGCTACCTGCTTCCTTTCTCCTCTCTCTCTCTCTCTCTCTCTCTCTCTCTCTCTCTCTCTCTCTCTCTCTCTCTCTCAGGATAGGGAGATAAGAACTCCCTGTGTAGACCAGTCTGGCCTTGGAACTTGTGGTAATCCTGCATCCTGTGTGGCACAGAGCCTTAAATGTTGGGCTTTGTCAGCTTTATAATTTGTTAATTTCTTTGTATTTCTATATAAAATTCAGAATGCGCTTTTTTTATTGTTTTTTTTTTTTTGTTTTGTTTTGTTTTGATTTGTTTTGGGTGGTTGTTGCTGTTGTTTGAGATGGGGTTTCACTATGCAACAGAGCCTTTGCTGTGCTGGAACTTGGTCTGTAGATCAGGTTGGCCTCCCTCAGACTCACAGAGATCTACCTGTCACTGCCTTCTGAGTGCTAGGGTTAAAAATGTGTGTCACCACTACCCAGCTAGTTCTTTTGTCTTTTATTTTTAAAAAAAGGCTAGGGGGCATGGTTAAGAGCACTGAGCACTCTTCCAGAGGTTCAGAACTCAACTTCCAGCAACCACATGGTGGCTCATAGCCATCTATAATGTGATCTAATGACCTCTTCTGCTGTGCAGGTGCATATGCCTATACAGAACTGTATACATAATAAATAAATAAATAAATCTTTTTAGTTCGGTTTGGGGTTTTTTTTTTTTGTTGTTGTTGTTTTGTTTTGTTCTTGTTTTTCAAGACAAGGTTTCTCTGTGTAGCCTTGACTGTCCTGGACTTGCTTTGTAGACCAGGCTGGCCTCGAACTCACAGCGATCTGCCTGCCTCTGCCTCCTGAGTGCTGGAATTAAAGGTGTGTGCCACCACCACCTGGCATAAATCTTTTTTAAAAGTGTAAAATCTTCACGGAATTTTCATTGGTATTATACTGAGTCTTTGGCCAACATAAGAAAGATACAACATTTTGAGGTTTGTTGTTGTTTTAAGATAGGTCTCCTGTAGCCCAAACTGGTCACGAACTCAAGAGAGGATTCCAGGCATACATGGCTTCTGCAGTGGTGGAGAGCAAACCCTGAACCTGGCTCTCACTAGGTGGGTGCTCTACTCTTGAGCAATAGCCCCAGCCCTAGTTTGGACCTTAAGTTCCCCCCACAAAGGCTTATGTGTTAAGACATGGTCTTCAAGCTGGGCGTGGTGGCTCACTCATTTAATCCCAGGATTCAGGAGGCAGAGGCAGGCAGATCAAAGCAAAGCAAGTCCGAGACAGCCAAAAGAAACTCTGTCTCGAAAAACCTAAAAATGAAAGAAAGAAAGAAAGAAAGAAAGAAAGAAAGAAAGAAAGGAGAAGAGAAGAGAAGAGAAAAAAGACATGGTCCTCAGTTAGGGATGCCGTTAGGAGATGGTAGAAGCTTTAAGATGCAGGGCCTTGTGGAAGGAAGTTATGTTATTGCTGAGTATCTCTAGAGGTACATTAGGACTCTGGTCCCTTTCTGTCTGTCTCTTTGCTTCCCAGCTACCAATATGTAAGCAGCTTTGCTCTGCCCCAGGCTCCCTGCTGTGATGTTCTATTTCACCACAGCCCAAACCAACAGAACCACAAGTCCGGGTTCTGAAACCAGGAGCCAAAGGAAACCTTTCCTCTTTAGATGTTGATTATCGCAAGTATTTTGTTACAGTGACGGAAAGCTGCCTAACACAGCATCTACACGGAGACCATAAAGGCTGATGAATATATGTGTGGGTGGATAAACCACGTCTGGCCACTCAGGACTAGAGCTCAGACAGGATCTGCAGAGAGAGGTTCACATACACATCTTCTGCTTAGAGGACATTATTGAAATCCAGGGGCCAGAGGACATGGTCTGGAAACAGAACACAGAGTGAACTGAGGAAAGGCCCAGAACAATTCTACAATCAGAAGACAGGGGAGAAATGAGAGAAGAGCCAACCGGAAAGTATGAGGGAGCCCAGGAGCCGAAGCATCGCAGAGCAAGGAAGACCACATTCCAGAGGAAGATGGGATGCTTGGCGTGAAAGCAAGAGTCAAAGGATGAAACCACTGGCTGGGTACAGTGGCACATCTTATAATCCTAGCATTAAGAAGTAAAGGCAGACCAGGCGGTGGTGGCGCACACCTTAATCCCAGCACTTGGGAGGCAGAGGCAGGCGGATCGCTGTGAGTTCGAGGCCAGCTTGGTCTATAAAGTGAGTCCAGGACAGCCAAGGCCAATACAGAGAGATCTTGTTTTAAAAAACAAAAACAAACAAACAAACAAAAGATTTATTCATTTATTTTACGTATATGAGTACACTGTCTTCATGCACACCAGAAGAGGGCACCAGATCTCATTATAGATGGTTGTGAGCCACCATGTGGTTGCTGGGAATTGAACTCAGGATCTCTGGAAGAACGGCCAGTGCTGTTAACCACTGAGGCATCTCTCCAGCCACATAAATAAATATATTTTTTTAATTTTTAAAATTTACTTATTTATCTATTATATACACAGTGTTCCTCCTGAATGTACCACTGCACACTAGAAGAGGGCACCAGATCTCATAGATGGTTGTGAGACACCATGTGGTTGCTGGGAATTAAACTCAGGACTTTTGGAAGAGCAGCCAGTGCTCTTAACCTCTTAGCCATCACTCCAGCCCCAAATCTTCAAAAATAAATAAATAAATAAATAAAATTTAAAGGCAGCAAGGTGCAGTGGCGTATGCCTTTAATCCCAGCACTAGGGAGGCAGGGGCAGGCAGATCTCTGAGTCTGAGGCCAGCCTGATCTACACAGTGAGTTCCAGGACAGCCAGGGCTACACAGAGAAACCCTATCTCAAAATGAAGAAAGAAAAAAAAAAAGGAGAAGGAAGGGGAGAAGGAAGAAGAAGAGGAGGGAAAGAAAGAAAGAAGGAAGGAAGGAAGGAAAGAAAGAAAGATTGGGAGCCCAAGGTCCGCCTTAGCTACATAGTGAATCTGAGGCTAGCCTGGGCTATAAACTGTCTCTAAAACAAAGCAAAATAACAAATGTAACAAAAGAATAGATGTGATGGGGCTTAGTGAAATATCTCTTGGTTTGGGTGGAGGTGGGGAGAAACAGATGCAGAGGGGTCCCCCAAGTTAGAGAGAACTGGTTCAGCTGGAAGCAGAAGGAGACATCATTTCACATGTGAGACGTAGGCTGAGTGAGAAGCAGCATCTTCTTCATGGTTACGTGTCATAGCTACAGCAAACAAGCACTAGAAACCGGCCCTCTGAACCCCAGTCAAGGGGGCCAGCGAGACGATTCAGCGTATAAAGGTGCTTACCACCAAGCTCGACGTCTTGCATTTGATCCCCGCCCACAAGGTAAAAGAAGAGAATAGACTCCCATTTGTTTTCCTCTGACCCAGATATACATACAAGGAAATGTAAAATATATATGTGTGTGTGTTTAAATTAAATTTAAATACAAACAGCCAGGCTATTGTGCCCAAGAATACTAGATGACTTAACATTTACAAAGTTCTTGCTAAATGCCACACACTGTCCTAAGCATTTTCCATTCACTAACTGATTTTTTTTTTTTTTTTTTTTTAAGATTTCTTTATTGCTGGGCGGGGTGGCCTTTAATCCTAACACTCAGGAGGCAGAGGCAGGAAGGTCTTCGTGAGTTCAAGGCCAGCGTGGTCTACAAATCGAGTCAGGATAGCCAAGGCTACACAGAGAAACCCTGTCTTGGAAAACAAAAACAAATTTTTTATTACTATGTAAACAATACTCTACCTGTATGTACACCTGTATGCCAGAAGAGAGCATCAGATAACTTTATATATGCTTGTGAGGCACCATGTGGTTGCTGGGAATTGAACTCAGGACCTCTGGAAGATCAGCCAGTGCTCTTAACCACAGAGCCATCTCTCTAGTACTCACTAACTGATTTAATCCTCAAAAACATGTGATAGTGTAATACCCAGATTGCCCAGATCGTGAGACTCCAAAAAAGACCACCAGGACTCAATACCGGTGCAACATACACAGGGTCCTGTATTACGGGCTCGAGCTCGGGTCACAATCCTTCCTGATGCAACAGGATAAGAGAGTAGTGCTGGGCTTCAAGGGTATTGGGATTATAAAGGGGGAAAACTCAGGGGCTGGAGAGATGGCTCCGAGGTTAAGAACACTGACTGTTCTTCAAAGGACCTGAGTTGAATTCCCAGCAACCACATGGTGGCTCACAACCATCTCTAATGTGATCTGATGCCCTCTTCTGGCCTGCAGGTGTACATGCAGGCAGGGCACTGTATACATAACAATAAATAAATCTTTAAATAAAATAAAATAAAGGAGAAAAACAGCTAGCTGGGTTGTGGGTCACAGGAATGTCAACCTTTAGGCGGGCTGGATGGAGGCTGGATCACAAGGGGAAGGTGTGGGTCACAGGAGTGTCGACCTTGGTTAGCCATCTTCAATTACCAGTAATTTATAAGCAAGGTTTACAGAACACAATAAATTTATAATTTAAATAAAACAAGTTAAAGCAAACATACAGTGGCCACACACATGCATTTTAAGATAGACAGACAGAACTTTCTCTAGATGTAATTTCAAAGGAAAAGTACCTTGTCACTTGTTGAAAACAATCGATACAGACAAGAGCTGGGGCTTTCCAGCGGTGTCCCGGATCAGGTGACCAGTGTACCATACTTGGGGGGCCCAGGCTTGTGACCAGACTGCAAGCTGGAAAAAGCTTTCACTAAGACCAAACAGCAGCAGCTCCAAAGCCCTGCAGTTCCTGTGTCATGCAGGTGCTTGTTCAGTGCAGATGGTGGGACATTTTAAAAGACAAGAAGGGAGCAGGCAGACCTTAGCAATCCTGTTTCCACCCATCTCCTGAGGCTGCTTAAGCCATAGAGAACGCAAGCAGGTGGGGAGCAGGGCATGTTGCTGCTGGCTGAGGGCTCAGGTGTTCTGTTTTGTTTTTAACTTATGTATTATTATGTATACAGTGCTCTGCCTGCATATATACCTACAGGGCAGAAGAGGGCATCAGATCACATTATAGATGGCTGTGAGCCACCATGTGGTTGCTGGGAATTGAACTCTGGACCTCAGGAAGAGCAGTCAGTGCCCTTAACCGCTGAGCCATCTCTCTAGCCCCAGGTGTTTTGAACCAGCAAGAATCCAATAGGCTCCCATGTTCCTGGCGGGGGTCCCCAGAAGGCCTTTGGTGCTTGGGACAGGCCTCTCTACCAAGGACTCAGCAGCAGCCAAGTATTCAAGTAGGGAGTGGGAGGCACTAGGCTCAAGCTGCTATGCTTTAGACCTGGCCCATTTCTAGAACTGAAACGGTTACAAGCAAACAGAAACACAAAACAACTACACAAACAGAAAAATACTGGTATGGTGACAGAAAAGAACCAAAATTCAGAACTGCGACTGTCCTGAGAGACAGCAGGCTCTGTCATGTTCTGCCAGAAATCAAACTCAAAGCAGCCTATTCCGTAACTGGGCTCTGCCTGAATCAGAAAGCCAGACCTGGTATGGAAATCCTACAAAAGATTCTTAGTCACAAGAGTCACACAAAGACAAAAAAGGAAACAAAGCACAAAACCGACAAAATCAGACTTCCTGGTGCGCACAGGTAGTGAGACATTGGCATCTCGCTGTACCACAGGAGTGACCAAAGTTGAGTTGTCTATCCTGGCCTTCTGTCTGTCAAAGTCTCAATCAACACTATACACATATACAAAACAGTTGGACGCACAAACACATTCAGCTCACTGATTTGAGAGGAAACAAAAGTACTGGCTCAGCCACCCAGGAGAGTTTTCAGTAGCCAGATCTGGTAATAAACAGATGTGAGGCTCTAAGTCCTCCTGATGAGGGTCAGAGAACCCCCCTCCTGATGGGGACCGAAGCCCCCCATGAAGTTCTAAGACCTCCCTGATGGGGGTCAGAAACCCCCTCCTGATGGGGACCATCCTCCCCCCTCCCCCCCCCCCCCCACCCCCCACCCCCACCATGGGATAGAATTTCTTCCAGACTCCCGCAACCGTGACTATACAGCATTGTCTGCTAAGTCACTCCTGGCTGCCACAGATACAGAAGTCCCCAGATGCTTGGAAATACAGAGCCGTGGCACAGTCACACAGAAAGACAGTATATTTACACAGACACACACTTACTGGCCAATGTAGGACCCTCAGTTCACGGTCCTGGGGGTGTGTGTGGGGGGGATCCCGGATGAGCCCCCAAATGTAGTACCCAGATTGCCCAGATGGCGAGCTCCACCAAAAAAAGACCACCAGGACTCGATACCAATGCAATATACACAGGGTCCTGTATTACCTTCTGGGCTTAAGCTCAGGTCACAATCCTTCCTGATGCAACAGGATAGGAGAGTGGCACTGAACTTCAAGGGTAATGGGCTTATGAAGGGGAAAAGCCACTAGCGGGGGTTGTGGGTCACAGGAATGTAGACCTTTAGGCAGGTTGGGTGGCGGCTGGATCACAAGGGGAAGCTGTGGGTCACAGGTGTGTTGAGCTTCCGGTGGGTTGAGTGGAAGCTCAGTCTCCAGGGAAATTGTTTATCTCAGAGGAACATTGGATGCTGATTGTATGTAATTGCCCTGGTGGAATCTCTGAAGACTGCTGCCAGGTACAGTTTACAGCAGTACGTGGTCACTCCTGGAATGCAGGGAGAAGGGTCACAGTTCTCACAGAAAATAGAGAGCATACAGAACATGGCATTAGTTTGGTCCTTACAATGGGTGCCATTATTTCTCATTTCATAGATGAGATATCTAAAGTACAGAATAGCAACATAATCTACCCTGAGAGTATAGACCAATAATCCCAGATACTTGGAGGCCAAAGCAGGAGAAATTCAAGTTCCAGGCAGCTTAGTAACACCCTATCTCAAAATGAAAACTGAAAAAGCCCTGCGGTTGGCAAGACATGGTGGCATAATGCTTTTAATCCCAGCATTCCAGAAGCAGAAATGAGCAGATTGCTGTGAATTACAGGCCAGCCTTGTCTACATAGTGAGACTTTGTCTCAAAATAAACAAACAAAACATCAGGGCCTGGAGAGATGGCTCAGCAGTTAAGAGCACTAGTTGCTCCTCTAGAGGACCAGGGTTCAATTCCCAGCACCCACACAGCAGCTCACAAATGTCTGTAACTCCAGTTCCAAGGGATCGGATATTCTCTCTTCTGACCTCTGTGGGCACTGTACACACATGGTGCACAGACAGACATGCAGGCAAACACCCACATGCATAAAATTAAATAAAATTAAACAAACAAAAGTAGCTGAGGTCAGCCGTGGTGGTGCATGCTGCTAGGCAAATGCTGAACAGGAGGAGGTGGGGTCACAAGTGTGAGGCCAACCAAGGCTATAACATAAGCAGAGAACATAGCTCAGAGCATCTGCCAAGCATGTGCAGGCCCTGGATTTATTATTTATTTAGGGTTTGTTTGTTTGTTTGTTTTTGAGACGGACTCTCTCTAGAGAACCTTGGCTGTCCTGGAACTCACTCTGTAGACCAGGCTGGCCTCGAACTCACAGAGATTTGCCTGCCTCTGCCTCCCCAGTGCAAGTGCTCCGATGGAAGGTATGCGCCACCACCGCCCTGCTGAATTGTATTCCTAGGCATTGCTCTAAGTTCCCTCACTCGAATATTAAAAGCTGTCCCTCCTTCTGGGTCTGAGTTGTGAGTCTATAACCACTCTCTAGGCCTTCACCAAGAGATGTTTGGGCTCACCCTACCCCTTCTGTGCTCTCTCTCCTTCCCTACTGAAACTCACCTTCTAAGGCATCCTGATTAATAGTCTTCCAGGAATCCTCCTGAGACTTCATCTACACTCACCCCTGCTTGGGTTGGGTGGTATGTCACTTTAGTGTCCCATGGACCTCCACAGCTCTGATCAGAGCATGCGCACCTCCCTGCTGGATGTGAGGGACACTTGAAGTGAGTTTGTGGATGTGACTGGCAGGCAAGGATCCATATTTACCTGTGTATCAGTGTTCCACACTGTCCTGTCCTCAGGAGGCAGAGGCAGGTGGATCGCTTTGAGCTCGAGGCCAGCCTGGTCTACAAAGTGAGTCCAGGACAGCCAAGGCTACACAGAGAAACCCTGTCTCGAAAAACAAACAAACAAACACCCCAGAAAACAGCAGCCAAGCCCAGTGTGGTGGTGCATGCCTTTAATCCCAGCACTTGGGAGGCAGAAGCAGGCGGATCTTTGTGAGCTCAAGCCAAACCTGGTCTACATAGCAAGTTCCAGGACAGCTAGAGCTGTTTACACAGAGAAACCCTGTCTCGAAAACTGAAAACCAAAAACCAACGAACAAACAAAGCCAAAAAGCCAAAAAAAAAAAAAAAAAAAAAAAAAAAGAAAAAAGAAAGAAAGAAACCAGCAGCCAACATGTACACACACCTTTAGGTTTAGCAATCGAGAGCTTAAGGCAGGAGGATGAAGAGCCTTAGGCCAACCTAGGCTACAAAGTGAGACACTGAAGAGTGAGAGGGGAGGAGGGAGGAAGGAAAGAGAAAAGGGGGGAAAGGAAGGAAGAGAGGAGAGGTGAAGTGTGATCACGAGGCTCCCCTGAGCGCCCTTGGGCACTTGTGGCGTGGGTCTGGCGAGGTTTAGGTTCTCCACATGTCTACAGTTTTAAACTTTTGACCACAGCCAAAATCATTTACATTCAAACCATGTAATTGGTTATTTAAAGAACAATAAAAACAGTTTGCTTACTCACCTTAACAAATTCATTTATTTTCTAATTATGTTATGTCATTTTAGAAAATTTGAGAAATACCAAACTATGGTAAAGAAGGAAATTAGAAGCATCTGTACGCCGACCAGTGCTGCCTTCGTCAGAGAACTCCTTCTGGTTCGTCTTCCATTGCTACTCAAGGCGGGTTTCTTTTTGTGTGTTTGCTTGGTTGGTTAGCTCGCTTTGATTTGGTCTGGTTTTGGTTTTTCGAGACAGGATTTCTCTGTATAGCCTTGGCTGTCTTGAAACTCAATCTGCAGCTCTCTAGACCAGGCGGGCCTTGAACTCACAGAGATCAGCCTGCCTCTGCCTCCCAAGTGCTGGGAGATGTACATACCACCACTGCCAAGAGTTTTGGTTTTTTTTTAAATTGTTGTTGTTGTTGTTTTGCTTGTTTTTTGTTTTGATGGGGAGGTCTCTCTATGTAGCCCTGGCTGTCCTGGAATCTGTCCTCAAACTTGGAGATCTTCCTGCCTCAGTCTTGTGCTGGGATTATAGAAATGTGTTGCCACAACCAGCCCTCTCTCTCTCTCTCTCTCTCTCTCTCTCTCTCTCTCTCTCTCTCTCTCTCTCTCTCTCTCTCTGTGTGTGTGTGTGTGTGTGTGTGTATGTATATTTCATGTGGGTACCTCCTGAAGAGGCCAGAAGAAGGCATTAGATCCCTTGGAGCTGGAGTTACAGACAGTCCTGAACTGCCCAACACGGCACTGGGAACCAAATTCTGGTCCTCTATAAGAAGAGCAAGTGCTGGGCCGGGCATGGTGGTACACGCCTTTAATTCCAGCACTCGGGAGGCAGAGGCAGGTGGATCGCTGTGAGTTCGAGGCCAGCCTGGTCTATAAAGTGAGTCCAGGACAGCCAAGGCTACATAGAGAAACCCTGTCGCAAAACAAAACAAAACAAAACAAAAACAGCGCAAGTGCTCCTAGCCTTCCTCTAGCTTTTCTTTTTATATTTTTTTTATTCACCCTTCTTTAGTCCCTACACTATCGGTACCAATAACATCTCATTTTACAGAGGAGAAAATAAATACTTTGACCAGAGAAATGGTTTTGTTCAAATTCATAGCTACTAACAGATACACATTATATATAGTCTCTTTCTCTCTCTCCAAGTGTGTGTGTGTGTGTGTGTGTGTGTGTGTGTGTGATGTATATAATTTGGATAAAAATTGTCAAATCCTATATAAGCTGTTCGCGCCCTTTTTTTCTCTCCTAAGCCAGGAACTCACATAGCCCAGGTTGACCGTGAACCCTCTATGCAGCTAAGAATAACCTTGAGCCTACCGTCTCCACCTCCCAGGTGCTGAGATGCTGCAAACATGTACCACTACTCCCAGCTGTCCCTCTGTTTTCAGTCAGTGTTAAGATGACCTAGAATACATTCTGTAGTCCAATTTGGCCTAGAACTCAGAGCAATTCGTCTGCTTCAGACTCCTCGACTTCTAGGATTATAAGACTCAGCTACCACACTCAACCAACAATTTCTGTAAAACAGCGTTGTGAATGACTGGAAACTCTCAGCATCTTTGTTCTGACCAGTCTTCTAGTAGGTGAACATGCCTGGTTACTGTTCACATTTAGTTCCCAGAAGTATACTTAGTGTGTCCCAGAAGCCCTCCTGGCACAGGCTGCCACCTGCTCTCCAAAAGGGCTGGCCAGGTACACACCCAGCAGTGTCGGAATAGGCCCAAGCCCCGGCAGCCCCTGCAGCCCCGGCAGCCTCACTGTTTACCCCCCTCCTGGAGCAAGACAACCATTCACGGGTGCTCTTTCTGCCCTCATATCATGTAGACACAGCCATAGGCTTCCCAGTGTGCTCTTACCTCTGCCCTATTGCTTCCCATGCAGGCATGGGGCCTCCTAAGAAGCCCCATGCAGGGGCTGAAGGTCAACACTTGCCAAGCACATGTGAGACTCTAGGTTTGACTCTCGGCCCTGAAATTAAACAAAATGGCAAAGAAGTAAGTTATCAAAAACAAAAATAAAAAACAAAAACCAACCAACCAAATAAACAAACAAACAAAAAAGCTGTATCTATAGATTGGGAATGGAAGAAAATCTAAAACATGATGAAAGAGATAGAAGATGCAGTTGAAAATGTAAGGGGCAATTAAGACATTAATAAATCAAGAGCTTGTGGACCAACTGTCTAAGTTAAACTCCAGACAGAAGCAAGATTTTAGCATAAATGATGACATCATGAAAGTTCTGGAGAACTCTCCCACGTGGAACTTTCCTGACTGGGAACCTACATATACTCTCAGGCATGACATCAACCTAGAAACTATGAAAAAAGATAACAATAAATTGGAGAACATAAAGCCGGGGCGTGGTGGCGCACGCCTTTAATCCCAGGGCTAGGGAGGTAGAGGCAGGTGCTCTCTGTGAGTTCGAGGCCAGCCTGGTCTACAAAGTGAGTCCAGGACAGTTAAGGCTACACAGAGAAACCCTGTCTTGAAAAACCAAACCAGAATTGGATAACATAAAATATATGTTAAGTCAAGCATAGTATCTCATGAACGTAATCTGAGTACTGGGGAAACTGAGGCAAGAGGACAGATGTGCATTTGAAGCAAGCAAGAACTACCGAGTGAGTTCTAGGCCAGGCTACACTATATCCCCCAAAAACTTTGGATTTATTTTCATATCACAGAAAAACTGTAAAAGCAAGTAACAAATAATTATACACATGAAAGTAGGAGAATTTCTTTTATAAATGGAAGCTTACTTTTATTAAAGTAGAAATAATCTTTACAAATTAATCAAATAAACAGACAAAAGGTGGATAAAAAACAGAATTGAGCTGGGCAGTGGTAGTGTACACCTTTAATCCCAGCACTTGGGAGGCAGAGGCAGGTGGATGTTGTGAGTTCGAGGCCAGCCTGGTTTACAAAAGTGAGGCAAGGACAGTCAAGGCTATGCAGAGAAACCCTGTCTCAAAAAAAAAAAAAAAAGAATTGAGTTAAGAAACACAAAAACCTCTCAGTATGGTGACTCACACCTAGGCAGATCTCTATGAGTTTGAGACTACCCTAGTCTACATAGTAAGTCCAGGTCAACCAGAGTGACACAGTAAAATGCTGTCTAAAGGGCTGGAGAGGTGGCTCAGAGGTTAAGGGCACTGACTGCTCCTGCAGAGGTCCTGAGTTCAATTCCCAGCAACCACATGGTGGCTCACAACCATCTATAATGTGATTTGATGCTCTCTTCTGGCCTGCACAGACAGAGCACTGTATACATAATAATAAATAAATCTTAAACAAACAAACAAACAAACCCTGTCTCAAAAAGAAATGAATGGATAGTGGAGCCGGGCGTGGTGGCGCACGCCTTTAATCCCAGCACTTGGGAGGCAGAGGCAGGTGGATCACTGTGAGTTCGAGGCCAGCCTGATCTACAAAGGGAGTCCAGGACAGCCAAGGCTACACAGAGAAACCCTGTCTCGAAAAACCAAAAAAAAAAAAAAAAGAAATGAATGGATAAATAAAAGAAAGACAAGTGGCCAATAAATATGCTAAAATATCAACACTCCCACTTATAATTAAACAAAAGTAAGTTAAGCCAATGAGAAACTAGTTTCACCTATCAGATTTTCAAGATTAAGTAATGTGCTAAAGGGCTGTAATCTAGCACTTGGGAGGCTGAGGCAAGAGGATCAGAACTCCTGGACCAAAGTGAGATCCTGACTCAAACCAAACAATCAAACAAGTTGAAACAAGGGTTGGAGAGATGGGCTCAGTGGCTAAGAGTACTGTTCAATTCCCAGCATCCACATGGCAACTTACAACTGTCTATAATTCAAGTTCCAAGGATCTGACGCCCTCACACCAATGCACATAAAATAAAATTAAATAAATAATTTATTTAAAAAAAAAAAAAAACCAAGTTAAAACAAATAAACAAACTGGACAGAACGGTTGTGATAGCTTGAAAAGAGAAATGCCCCCCATGGGCTCAGGTATTTGAATATCTGGGCTCTTTGGTTTGGAACCTTTAGGAAGTGCAGCCTTGTTGGAGGAAGTGCATGACTGAGGAGTTGGACTCTGGGGTTTCACACCCTTGCTCCCCTTCTAGTTTAATCTCTCTGCTTCCCGGGTGTAGATGGAAGCCTGGGGCTTGCTGCCATGCCTTCCAGCTTCGGTGGACTCTCTTCCCTCTGGAAGTGTAAGCCAAAGGAAACACTTCTGCCTGGAAGTTGCTCTTGGTCACGGTGTTTTATCACAGCAAGAAAGGGTACCTAAGAGAGTGGTACACACCTCTAATCCCAGCACTCAGACAGGGGAGGCAGGAGGAGCAGAAGTTATCCTCAGATGGACAGAAACTTGGAAGCCAGGTTGAGCTACACAAGGTTGCTCCAAATAAACGGAAGAAAAATAAATAAATAAATAAATAAAAAGCCAACCCCCACATCTGCTGAAGATGGTGACAAGGGGTGACAGCTCACTGGAACACACATACATTCTCAGTGCTGAGTAATCTTGGAAGATCATTTGTTTAACTCATACCCTGAGGTACTATAAAGCTCTTATAAAGAACCAAAAACAAACAAGCAAAAACAAAACAAAAAAGAGAAATGTCGCATGCCCGTAGTCACAGATACGCAGGAAGGTGAGGTCCGGGAACCACTGGATTATGAGAGTACAAGCCCCAGCAACCTCGTGAGGATTCCCTCTCTGTAGGAAACGGAGCCCACAGCCTCCCTGGTGCTAATAGTAGGCTCCGCCCCTGAGCTCTGCCAGTGGACTTTCCCCTCCCACGGCCTTTGCCCTCACCTTAGCCGGTCATTAGAAGCTTTTGGTCCTAGGCAACAGAAACTGTCTGTGACTGTTGTGAGCCTAAAGCGGTGAACTGGAAGGCTGCAGTGCAGCTGTTCTGTAACAGAGGGAAAACACAATCATTACAACTTGGTGAGGATGACAGGGACAGTCTCCCAGGAGGCAGCTCAAGCAGCCCTTTCCAGGTCTGCATTAGGCACCATCCCTGAACCCTTCCTCTTCTGCCCTCCTTTCCTTCCGCGCTGTATGCCCTTTACCTCTGTGTGGGTACCAACAGCCTTCATCTCAAAATGAGGAGCCTCTGCCTCCTGCCTCCTGTCCTTGCATCTCTGGTGCTACCATTTGAGGTACCGGTAGGTGCTGGGTCTTCACATGGGCAACCCAGAGAAGTGAGGCGAGCATCCTAGCCCAAGGCGCTCCTGGCTCCCTTCCTTCATCCTCGCACTGTTCTGAGGTTCAGGCTGTCCTCTGTAGAAGGTTCCAGTGGGACGGAACATCCATCCGGAATACAATTAGAGCTCTTTGCCCCATTTTCTCTTCTCCTTACCTAAGTCACTCCCCAAATGTACTTCCTTCATATCAGTCCTTGCTTGGGGCTTTATTTGGGGAGTACAGACTAAAACAAAGTTCCATGCTGGGGGTGAACTAACTACCTTATGCAACAGACCAGAATTCAGGTCCATAGAGAGGTAGGCATATCCCAGCACTCAGCCTCCTGAGGCAGGAAGATAGTAAGTTTCATCAACCTGGTCTACAGAGTGCATTCAAAGCCAGGCAGAGATAGCCAGGGTTACATGGTAAAACTTCCTCTCCAAAAGCCGTAAAAAGGCTTTGGAGATGGTTCTGTGGCTAAAGCTGCTTGCCACCAAGGCTGACAACTTGAGTTCATTCCCAGAAGCTACATAGGAAAAGGAGGAAACTGATATCCAAAAGTGGTCCTCTGACTTTCAGCACTGCAACACACACACACACACACACACACACACACACACACACACACACACACATTAATAGAAAAATAAATGTTAAATAGCTTAAAACAACAACAGTTGAGTGGTAGTGGTGCACACCTTTAATCCCAGCACTTAGAAGGAGGCAGGCAAATCTCTGAGTTTGAGGCCAGCGTGGTCTACAGAGTAAGTTCTAGAACAGCAAAGGCTACCCAGAGAAACGCTATCTCAAAAAAAAAAACCCGACCCCCATACCCCCCAAAAAGAAAAAAACTTAAACAAAACAATGTTAGAGGAAAGCAGGCCCTGTCATTAGCCAGATACAAACTATAGTCCACCCTATACCTCCACAGGGTCTCTCTGTGTAGCCTTGGCTGTCCTGGAACTCACTCTGTAGACCAGGCTGGCCCCAAACTTACAGAGATCTACCTGCCTCTGCCTCCAGAGCCCTGGGATTAAAGGCATGCGCCACCACTGCTGGGCACCTTTTGGACTTATCACAGTGGCCTTAAGATGATTTCCTGTATAGCACATTTCCCCAAAGCAAGCCGTGATGCTCTCCTGAAAGGCCCTGGAAGCCCTCCAGTGGGATTTCCCCAACACCAGTGAGATGTTGGGGCACCTCATTCACATCTTGTCTAGACTTAGCTTTGTCTCCCATACATGTCTGCGTGCTCCTGTCTCAGCACACTACCCTTCAGACGCCCAAGCCTGAAAGCAGTGAGAACCTCATCTTTGTCCCTATAGGCACTAACCATCTTTTCTTGTTTTCCTCCCCTGCTTCTCTTTCCTCCTACAAGGTTTTCCTAGACCTTAGCATGGCCTTAAACTCACCATGCAGTTTAGGTTGGCCTTGAACCCTTGGCCCTCCTACCTCCATTTTCCTGTGCTAGGGCTGTTGGCATGAGTCACCAGGCTGGGCTTCCTCCTTCCTGTCTATTCTCCTCCCCTGCCCTGCCTGTTGTCTGTCCACAGTCTTTCCCATTGGCCTCCATGCTTGCTCCTCTCTTCTTCCCATCAGTTCCAGTTCCAGAACAATCTTCCTAAGGGACAAGTCTTAAAAATCACTTTGCCGCCGGGCGTGGTGGCACACGCCTTTAATCCCAGCACTCGGGAGGCAGAGGCAGGTGGATCGCTGTGAGCGCGAGGCCAGCCTGGTCTACAAAGCGAGGCTAGGACAGCCAAGGCTACACAGGGAAACCTTGGCTGGAAAAACAAAACAAAAACAAAAATCACACTGCCACACAGGACTCTTGACCAGATCAAATTAAAAAAAAAAAAAAAAAAAAAAGAACAACCCCGCCCTCGTCGTCCTCCAGGAAACGGTCTGGCATCTTCACATCATAATCTGCATGCCCTGGCCCATCTGGCCTCTCCTGGGCAGCTGGCAGCATCCCCCGCACTGGTCCAGCTTCTGCCACTGCCATTCTGTGCGTCAGATGTTGCTCTTCCTGTCACTGGGGCTCAGAATGTCCTTTGGCAACATTGAACGTCTTGTCCTGACTCAACTGGTTGAAACCGCCAGAAAGCAGAGTACCTTGCTCTGGGAGGAGGCAGAGAGGGAGCCGAGCCACCTCTAGACAGTCAGCAGCTGAAAAATGCCGAGGAACCAGCTTTCTGTCTCTGTCTCTGCCGCCCTCAGGGGCAGACTCATCCTGAAGTCAAACCCTTTCAAGGTTGGAAGATATGGCAGCAGATACAAACCGCACGCCAGTCACGACAACACCCGGCAGAGGAAAATCGCCCTTGTTTTCTGTCTCTCTGTAAGGCACTCTCTCAGTCTTAGAGGCTTGCTGCTAAGCCAACCAGTAGATGCCTTTAGGATAGGTCCAAGAGTTGCTTAGCGTCTTCTCCTCGATCCCAACATTCACTCTTCACCTCCCACCCCTCCCTTACTCTCAGTTTTTCAGGACAGGGTTTTCTCTGTGTAGCCCTGGCTGTCCTGGAACATGTTCTGTCTCAGAAAACCAAAACCCAAACAAACAAAAATGTACTTTATGTCGATGGGTGTTTTGTTTGAGTGTGTATCTGTACACCACAAGCATGTAGTGCCTGCACTGGCCAGAAGAGGGCATCAGATAACCTTGGCTGGTCGTTACATCTGGTTGCAGGCCACCTTGTGGGTGCCAAGACTCAAACCTGGGTCCTCTGGAAATGCAGCCAGTGTTCTTGTCTGCAAAGCCATTTCTCTAGCCCCAAGTCTAGTTTTTTTTAATATTTATTTATTTATTTATTATGTATACAGATTATATTATAGATGATTGTGAGCCAACATGTGGTTGCTGGGAATTGAACTCATGACCTTTGGAAGAGCAGTCGGTGCTCTTACCCTCTGAGCCATCTCTCCAGCCCCCCTAAGTCTAGTTTTTTTTTTCCCCTTCCCCAAACCAAAGTGTTACTGCCTCGGAAACAGCGGTTCTCAACCTGTGGATCACAGCCTCTGAGGTTGTCAAACAGCCCTTGGACAGCGGTTGCTTAGACCACTGGAAACACAGGGATTTATGCTACGATTCATAACAGTAGCAAAATTACAGTTATGAAGTGGTAGCAAAAATAATTTTACGGTTTGGGGGTCATGGCAAATGAGGAGCTGTATAAAAGGGTCGCAGAACAGGGAAGGTTGCGAACCACTGCATTTCAGAGCCCTAAATGTGGCCGAGAGTTAGAGCTCTGTCTGTCTATCCCACCAGACCAGAGCTGTCAGGCATGGCCATGAGAGCTGTGTGGCATACAGAGTCGTGCTCACCAATACCTAGTGCTGGGGTGACTGGCTTCTTTAGTTTATCAAATATGTTTACAATTAATACAATCTTTAAGCCAGGCATGGTGGCACATACTTACAATCATAGGACCTGAGAGGCTGAGGCAAGATGACAGCTAGTGGAAAGCTAGCCTAGGCTACGTAGCAAAGCCTAAGCAAAAGAAAGTAAAGGACCATGAAGCCCATATAGTTTGTTACTGTGTGTGGGCTTTTTTTTTTTTTTTTTTTTTTTTTTTTTTTAAGGAAAAATAGTCTTTTGAGTGCCCTGCAAGAGGGTAACAGACTGGGGGGGGGGGTAGCTAGAATTTGACCTGAAGAATAGGCTTGCAGCCAGAGTTTATGTAGTATTCCGTAATGTCGATACACTGTGTCAAAGATTATTCCACCCACATGGATTATTTTCCTTTCAAGTGTCATAAACAATGCTACAATCAATTTCCTTTTACAGTGAATTTAGACATTGTGTTATTTTCCTTATGATATAAATCCTTAAGAAGTGCGTATATGGGGGGAGGGAAGACAGCAAGGTTCAGTGGCTCATGAATCCCATGAATATAGTGTCTCAGTGATTTGGGAGGCTGAGGCCAGATAATCACATTAGTCCAGGAGTTTAGTTCCAATCTGTCTGGGCAGCACAAGACCCAGGCTTTCGCCAGGCACAGTGGTACGCATCTGTAATCCCAGCACTCAGGAGGCAGAGGCAGGTGGATCACTGTGACTTTGAGGACAGCCTGGTCTGCAAAACGAGTTCAGGACAGCCAAGATAACACAGAGAAACCCTGTCTTGAAAAAAAAAACTAAAAAAAAAAAAAAAAAAAAAAAAAAAAAGACTCAGGCTTTAAAAACATACTAGGGAGGCCAGAGAGATAGCTAGCCCATTGGTGAAGAGGCACTTGCTGCTTTTGCAAAGGACCTGGGTTCAGCTCACAGCACACACACCACAGCTTGCAGTCATCTGTAACTCCAGCTCAAGGGAATCCAACAGTCTCTTCTGGTCCCTGAAGGCACTACGCATGCATATGGTGTATATGCATATATGGAGATAAACACACACAGAATATATATATATATATATATATATATATATATATATATATATATATATATATATATATATATATTTTTTTTTTTTTTTTTTTTTTTTTTTTTTGGTGTTTTGAAACAGGGTTTCTCTATGTAGCCTTGGCTGTCCTAGACTTGCTTTGTAGACCAGGCTGGACTTGAACTTGCAGTGATCCACCTGTCTCGCCTCTCAAATTCTGGAATTAAAAGTGTTTCCCACCACACCTGGCTAAAAATGTTTTAAATGAATAAAATAAATGATTAATTCATATTTTTAAAAAAAGGTTTTAACTCTTGGATCTGGTCTTATGGTAGGTGTCGTCTCTGTCCTCTCCTTTGTTTGTTTGTGTGCTATTATTGCTTTTTTTAAAGATTTATTTATTATTATGTATACAGTGCTCTGCCTGCATGTACACCTGCAGCCAGAGGAGGGCATCAGATCTCATTATGGATGGTTGTGAGCCACCATGTGGTTGCTGGGAATTGGACTCATGACCTCTGGAAGAGCAGTTAGCACTCTTAACCACTGAGCCATCTCTCCAGCCCCCTATTGTTGTTTTTTGAGACAGAGTTTCTCTGTGTAGCCTTGGCTGTCCTGGACTCACTTTTTAGACCAGGCTGGCCTCGAACTCACAGAGATCCGCGTGCCCCTGCTTCCTAGAGTGCTGGGATTACAGGCGTGCACCACATCACCCAGGGTTTCTTTTTCTTTTTTAAGACAGGGTTTCTTCGTGTAGCCCTGGCTACCCTGGTACTCTTCTGTAGACCAAACTGGCCACAAACTCAGAGATCTACCTGCCTGTGCCTCCTGAGTGCTGGCATTAGAGGTGTATACCATCACTATATGGTAGACATAAACTTTTGGTTCCTTAATAAATCCTGAACTAAAATTGTATGGCTGCCAGGCATGGTGATGCATGCCTTTAATCTCAGCACTCAAGAGGCAGAGGCAGGTGGATTGCTGTGAGTTCGAGGCCAGCCTGGTCTACAGAGTGAGTCCAGGACAGCCAAGACTACACAAAGAAACCCTGTCTCAAAAAACCAAACCAAAGCAAACCAAACAAAAAACAAAATTGTATGGCTTAACATAAGAAAGCATTTGTCAGCTTTGAGAGCTCCCTCCAGGACACAGTGGGGAAGGTGTATGCCTGGTCCCTGGTGCCATGGGCATATTTACTACTAGGTCTGTATTCAGGTGAATTTCCTGGAAACCCACCTTCATTGTGACAGTTGTAGTTGAGGGTTCAGTGTAGAGAGAAGGCAGGAAAGCAAGCCCGGGAGAGGCAGTGGCTGGGATTAAAGGCGTGCGCTACCACATGTAGTACCCCTGAGCTTTTTAAGCATTTCTTCTCACCCAGACAGCCTGCCTGGTGCAAACATTCACCCTAAGGAACTGAGCCCTAGGTTACTGTGCCCTGTTCAGACCACAGTGGCTCTACTTGCTCACATGGCACTAATGCCAGGCAAGGGACACCAGAGGGCATCTCAGTGAGTCACCTGAGTGTGACTCAGGGGCACTCTGTTCCCGTCCTGTGGGAACATTCCTTTTGTGCTACTGATGGTCAGGGTCATCTCTCACTGTTGACATTTCCTTTGCTGAAGGCAGCCACAGTAGCCCCTGGAGTAGTCATGGTTTTAATGAGCTTAATAGATACAGTGACAGCATTATTTCCTTGAGCCCTGTAGGCCCCAACCATTTTTTCTCCTTCGAGACAGGGTTCTCTAGGCCCTGGCTGACCTAGAACTACTGAACATTGTAGACCAGGCTAGCCTTGTACCTCTGCTTCCCAAGTGCTGGGATTAAAGGCATGTACCACCACTGCCGGGCCCACCTATTAGGGTTTTAATTGTTGCTGTTGTTTTGTTTTGTTTATTTTATTTATTGTATATGAGTGCTTTATCTGCAGAAGAGGGTATCAGATGGCATTATAGATGGTTGTGAGCCATCATGTGGTTGCTGGGAATTGAACTCAGGACCTCTGGAAGAGCAGGTGGAGCTCTTAACCACTGAGCTATTTCTCCAGCCCCTGTTGTTTTGTTTTGTTTTGGTTTGGTTTTGGTTGTTCGAGACAGGGTTTCTCTGTGTAGCCTTGGCCATCCTGGACTCACTTTGTAGACCAGGCTGGCCTCGAACTCACAGCGATCCTCCTGCCTCTGCCTCCCGAGTGCTGGGATTAAAGGTGTGCGCCACCACGCCCGGCCCTGTTGTTTTGTTTTTGAGACAGGATTTCTCTATGTAGCCCTGGCTGTTCTGGATCTCACTCTGTAGACCAGGCTGGCCCCAAATTCAGAGATTCTTCTTCATCATCGTCATCGTTATGAACTCTGTGTGTGTGTGTGTGTGTGTGTGTGTGTGTGTGTATTAGTACTGTAGTGCACATGTGGTTGTAGAAGACAATTTGAGGATGTTTGTTCCATCCTTCTGCCATGTAGGTTCTAGGAATCAAACTCAGGTCATCAGGTTAGCAGCAAGCACTTTAGCCTGCTGGGCTAGCATTGTCCAAGAATTAATTCTTTTTGGTTGTTGTTGTTGTTTTGTTTTGTTTTGTTTTGTTTTTCAAGACAAGGTTTCTCTGTGTAGCCTTGGCTGTCCTGGACTCACTTTATAGACCGGGCTGACCTCGAACTCACAGAGATCCACCTGCCTCTGCCTCCTGAGTGCTGGGACTACAGGCATGCACCACGAAGCCCGGCTCAAGATTTAATTCTTTATGAAAAGATAAGCCTAGCGGTGGTGATGGTGGTGGCAGAGGAGGTGGCACACAACTTTAATCCCAGCACTTGGGAGGCAGAGGCAGGCAGATCTCTGTGTTTTAGTTCAGCCTGGTCTATAGAGTGAGTTCCAAGACAGTAGGGGCTACACAGAGAAACCCTGTGTCTTACAACCTAAATAAAATAAATGAAAAAATAAATCAGTAATCCATTTACTTCAATTTTATTGAATTTACTTACATTAATATCTGGAGCTGCTATGGTGGCACCTTTAATCCAGCACTTGGGGGTGGGGGTGGTAGAGGGAGGCGGATCACTGTGAGTTTGAGGCCTGGTCTACAAAGCAAGTGAGTCCAGGACAGGCAAGGGTACACAGAGAAACCCCATGTCAAAAAAAAAAAAAAAAAAAAAAAATTGGAGAGATGGCTCAGTGGTTAAGAGCACTAGCTACTCTTCGAAAGGACCTGGGTTCAGTTCCCAGGATCTACACAGTGGCTCACAACTGTCCACAATTTCAGTTTTAGGGGAGATGACACCTTCTTCTGTGTCCACAAGTATTACATGGAACATATATGTGCATGCATGTGTGCGTGTGTGTGTGTGTGTGTGTGTGTGTCTGTGTGTGTGTATCACAAACTGGATGTGGTGGCACATACAGAGTCAAGCAGATCTCTGTGAGTTCAAGGCCAGCCTGCTCTACAAAAGGAGTCCAGGACAGCCAAGGCTACAGAGAAACCCTATCTCAAAAAACCAAAAACACAAAAACAAAGCAAAACAAAAACAAGAAAAAGCTCACATAAATAATAATTAAACATTTTAAAATTTGCTTTTGGCTGGGCTTTGTGGCACATGCCTTTAATCCCAGCATGCAGGAGGCAGAGACATGTGGATCTCTAAGTTCGAGGCCAGCCTTCTCCACATACTGAGCTTCTGACCAGCCAGGACTACATAGTAAAACCTTGTCTCAGACAAACAAGACAAATAGAAACAAGGAAATTAGCTGGGCATGGTGGTGCACGCCTTTAATCCCAGCACTTGGGAAGCAGAGGCAGGCAGATCTCTGTTAGTTCGAGGCCAGCCTGGTCTACAAGATGAGTCTAGGACAGCCAAGGATACACAGAGAAACCTTGTCTCGAAAAACCAAAAAAAAAAAAAAAAGAAAGAAAGAGAAAGAAGGAAAAAGAAGAAAATTGCTTTCATCTTTAATAAATGGTAAAATTATATGTATACCAAATAATAATAAAATAAAAATTCGAGCCAGGTGTGGTGGCATGTGTCTTTAATCCCAGCACTTGGGAGGCAGAGGCAGGTGGATCGATGTGAGTTCGAGGCCAGCCTGGTCTACAAAGTGAGTCCAGGACAGCCAAGGCTACACAGAGGAACCCTGTCTTGGGGAAAAAAAAACTTAATTTTTCTTGTATTTTACTTTATGTGTATGAGTGTTTTGCTTTTGTATATGTTTGTGCATCAAGTGTATACCTGGTGCCCGCCCACAGACACCAGAGGAGAGTATCTCATCCTCTGGGACTGCACTTAAAAGTAGCTGTAAACCAAATACTGAGAACCAAACTTCTGTCCTCTGAAAGAGCAATAAGTGCTCTTAACCCCTCAGCCATCTGTCAGCCCCGAGTCAACTGCTTTATGCTTTATTAGCCATAACTGTGTGTTTGTATACTTTTGAAATATTTGTTTTTATCATGTCTGTGTGTGTGTCTATGTAGGTGTACGTATTTGCATACAAGTACTTTTAAAATTCACTTGAGTGTATCGTATACCTTGGATCTGGATGTACAGGAAACGATGGCCCACTAACTGGGGGTTCTGGGACTCGAACTCTGGTCCTATGAAGAAGCAGCACCTTCTCTTAACCACTAAGCCAGTCCTCCAGCCACCACACAGACTTATTTCTTCTTGAAGTTACATAAAATGTTCTTGCGGGGTGTGGTGGGAGGAGGCTAAGTAGCCTTGAACTACATCTTCTGCGTTCATGACGCAGGAAGAGAAGCACCCCTTAAAGTAATGTGCCTCAGTGTGAAGTGTGGTCATGCCCTGAAGCCAAACAGGAGTTCCCAGGGGAGTTCTCCTGTGGACTGTCAGCAGCCAGTATCCCCAGCAGCTGACAAGAGTGCTGGAGCTACCACCGTGGCATCCACGGAAGCATCTCAAGTGGGGGGGTCACACAGCTTATCACCATGGATACTTGGGAGGAAATAAGGTGGTGCACCTTTAAAACCCTGAAATTGCTCACTGAACATAAGTTTCTATTCCCTATTTCAAAAATATTTATTCATTATTTTAATTTCTGTGTATGTGTATGTGCCCGGATGGGTTTATGTGTACCACAAGCATGCAGGTGCCCACAGAACCCAGAGGGAAGTGGATCCCCTGGGACAGGAGTTACAAGTTGTGAACTGTCATATTGAGTGCTGGGAATCAAACCCTGGTCCTCTTCAAGGGCAGTCCTTGATGACACAGCCATCTCTCCAGCCCCCTCTGTTCCCTTTATGACAAGAGCTCTGTATCTTTTTATCTTGTTTCTCTTTTAAATTAATTAATTTGGTTTTTCGAGACAGGGTTTCTCTGTGTAGCCTTGGCTGTCCTGGACTCACTATGTAGACCAGGCTGGCCTCGAACTCACAGAGATCCACCTGGCTCTGCCTCCCGAGTGCTGGGATTACAGGCGTGCGCCACCACGCCCAGCTTCTTGTTTCCCTTTTTATTTTGGCCAGCAGGGACTTCTCATGATCATTCATAGCATATATATGTTCGTTTTGTTCTTTTTTTTTTTTTTTGGTCCTGATTTCTCTTCTTTTCTCTTTCATTAACCTTGAGCCCAGTTGCATTGTTTCGAAACGTCTCTTTGCATTGGAATCATGTTTATAGACCCCTAAGGAAATACCTAGCAGAGAAGGAGACGCTTTGAACACGGCTCATTTTCTGAGACGTGTTGTTGCCTTACCTAGAGCACAGCCCCAGCCCTCTTACTCAAACCTCGCCTTGATTCGTTTTGACATCAGCCAGCCAACCTACCAACCACAGGCAGCTAGGCTTGGGAATTCAGTGTGACTCACACGGCTATGACAAATTGGAAAAATAAAAGCAGGTACCAAAAATGGGGGAGATGGGGTGGCGTTATCATGCAGACAAGCAGGAGCCTCCTTCCTGCCTCTTCCTCACTTCAGACTGCTTTGCTAAGCCCTCCCACTCTCCCACTGGATTCCAGCCACTTGGAAGACAGAATGGAGCATGTGATGCTTAGATACTGGGGGACCTGGGTGACTTAGTCTTGGGATCTGTTGGTAGGCTACACTGGCATCTCTCTGCTCTGTGCTGTTCCCAGGATCATCTTGTCATTGAGGGTTGTCGTTTGCTGCCCACCTTCCTGCCTGGGGAAGCCTCTCTGCCTGCCACCCTCCCACTCTTGTTTCCATGTATAAGATGAGCCACACTCAGGAATAACACTTGCTTGCAAATAGCAGACACCGCTGCGGAGGAGGTTCAATGCCCCATCATTCACAGCTCTGGCCGCTTCCACCCTTCTTCATGTCCACTTCAGGGCTCAGCCTCCCAGGACCTGGGCTTCTGCTCTCATAAAGTATTTCCTCTTGCAAGCACACTGGGGCCCGGTGAGTCAGCACAGGCTTGTGCTCAGGGAGGACTATGGGCGGGCGTGTATATGGTGAAAGTTCTAGGAGCGAAAGATACATTTCTTTTGTTTTTTGTTGTTGTTGGGTTTTTTGTTTGTTTGGTTGGTTGGTTTTTCAAGACAGGGTTTCTCTGTACAGACTTGGCTGTCCTGGACTCATTTTGTAGACCAGGCTGGCCTTGAACTCACAGTGATCCGCCTGCCTCTGCCTCCCAAGTGCTGGGATTAAAGGCATGCGCCACACCGCTGGCTTTTTTTTTTTTTTTTTTTTTTTTTCCTTTTTTAAAAAAAGATTTATTTATTTATTTATTATGTATACAATGTTTTGCCTATATGTATGCCTGCCTTCCAGGAGAGGTACCAGACCTCATTATAGATGGTTATTATGAACCACTATGTGGATGTTGGGAATTGAACTCAGGACCTTTGGAAGAGCAGACAGCACTCTTATCCACTGAGTCATCTCTCCAGCCCCCCCCCACCCCCTTTTTTTTTTCAAGACAGTATTTCTCTGTGCAGCCTTGGCTGTCCTGGAACTCGATTTGCAGACAAGGCTGGCCTTGAACTCAGTGGTGGTGCACGCCTTTAATCCCAGGACTCAGGAAGTAGAGGCAGGTGCATCTCTGTGAGTTCGAGGCCAGCCTGGTCTACAAAGTGAGTCCAGGACAGCCAAGGCTACACAGTGAAACCCTGTCTCAAAAAAATCAAAGCAAACCTAACCAAAAAGGTATGCCTAACTTTTTTTTTCTTTTACACTGTATTTATTTTGGTACGCATATGAAGTGCCACACTGTGAGTGTGGAGGTGGGAGGAGAATTTGTGGGAGTTGGTTCTCTCCTTCCACACATGCAGCTTGTGGCTTGAGCACAGGTCATTAGCTTAGCAGAAGGCTCCTGGTTTTATTCACTGAGCCATCACACCAGCTTCAAGGGTGCCCAGGGTCCAACCTTGCAGCCAGCTAATGCAGCCATGGCAGGAGGTGGAGTATGGGAGAGTGGGTGGGTGGGTGAGGCGACATGTGCATCACTCTTCCCCCCCTAAGCCTCAGCTTCCTCTCCTGGGAACTAAATGAAATGCTACCTGCTTTTAGGTTTGTTGCAGCCACCTAATAACATAGTCCCTGAGTGTCACCTACCTTTTCCTGGTCACACACCAGGTCAGGCACTTGACTAAGCAGGCGATGGCTGTCATCCCACTTAGCTACCTGCAGCCTCAAGAACTTGTGTGGCCACCCTCAGTTTATAGAGTGGAGGCCAGGGTTTGTGGGACAACGGCATGGCCATAGGTGGCAGAATGATGCCTCACAAACTCAGGCCTCGCTGATCTCAGGTTGGAGCATTTCACTACCACGGAGACTAGCCTTTGGTGCATGTACAGTTGCATGATGGGGATTTTATACCTCTTTGTCCATTTTCCTTGGCAAATCCCCTGAGCATACCAAGTAACTGAAGCAACCACATATGGTGACCTGTTTGGCCCATCCTGCTCAGTGCTGTACCCAGAGAATGGCATCACAGCTCTTACTTCCGGCCTGGGATACACGGGGCAAGATTAGGGAGCAGCGAAGAACCCAGACTAGGGGGCAGGCTAGGGGTTGGGGTCTGGGATGAGCAACCTCTTTATGTGAACTCCTTTGGTCTACTCCTCGCTCAGAGTGGAAGCGGGGCCCCTTGAAAAGTTGGGTGGTGACTGGGTCTCATCAGACAAGGTGTAGCTTCATTCAGCACCTGTATCTGGGGCTCGTTCTTGGACAGGGAAGCCCTTTGACCCTAGGGTCAGGTCCTTAGGTGGGGGCACTCGCTGGGCTGAGAAAAACTAGGTCTTAGAAGCCAGGAGCCGGGCTGGGCGTGGTGGCACATGCCTTTAATCCCAGCACTCCGGAGGCAGAGGCAGGCGGATCACTGTGAGTTTGAGGCCAGCCTGGTCTACAAAGTGAGTCTAGGACAGCCAAGGCTACATAGACATAGAGAAACCCTGTATCAAAAGAAGAACAAGAAGAAGAAGATGATGAAGAAGAAGAAGAAGCCAGGAGCCAGGGAAGACATCAGAAAGAATCTGCTGCTGCTGTGTGCATGTGTGCAAGAGAGAGAGAGAGAGAGAGAGAGAGAGAGAGAGAGAGAGAGAGAGCCTGCTGCTGCTGCAGCTACCACCTACTGCTGCTGTGTGCATGTGAGCGAGAGAGAGAAAGAGAGAGAGAGAGAGAGAGAGAGAGAGAGAGAGAGAGAGAGCCTGCTGCTGCTACAGCTACCACCTACTGCTGCTGCTGCTGCTGTTTTGTGCACACGTGCAAGAGACAGTGTGAGAGAACAGAAGGGACAGAGTCAGAGCACAGAAAAAGCGAGAGACAAAGGAGTAGAGGGAGGGAAGGAAGCCCGTGTTAAAAGATCCGAAACAGCAGATGAAGGCCAGGAGGGGCCTCAGACCGTGAAAGTGGGTAAAGGTGCATGCTGACAAACTTGATGACCTGAGTCCACTCTCCATAACCCACAGGATGGAAAAAACCCAAGCAAGTGCCAAGGGTTGTTCTCAAACCTGAACCCCCATATGTTGTAGTGGTTGTGTACACACACACAAAGTAACAAAAACACATGGCGAGTGAGGTTAAGAGGGGAGACAGAGGGCAGGGAAGGACAGGACAAGAGAAGGAGTGAGGCACAATCGCCCCTCAAACACTGTTCATGCTCTTTCACCAGGCCGGAGACCACACCACACGCATAAGGCATCCAGCAATGGCCAGAGCAGGCCAAAACCCAGTGAGGAGCCTGCTGAAAGAGACAGAGAGACAAGAGGACAATCCAGGAGGCAGGAACAGAGGCTGACAGAAATGAGAAGGATGGGGTGTTCGAGGGGGGGGGGGGATGGAGCAGAGAGCTAAGGGAGGGGCAGGTCTGCTGGCTTGCCCTAAAGAAACTCTTTTCCCTCAACCTGACTTTGGCCACCAATCAGGCTTGCAGCAGGGGATTTGTGTTCTCTCATTCCCCCTGTTGTGAGCCCCAGGTTTTTGGGTTTTTTGTTTGTTTGTTTGCTTGTTTTTGTTTTTGTTTTTCGAGACAGGGTTTCCCTGTGTAGCCTTGGCTGTCCTGGACTCACTTTGTAGGCCAGGCTGGTCTTGAACTCACAGCAATCCGCCTACCTCTGCCTCCCGAGTGCTGGGATTAAAGGCTGGCTGAGCCCCAGGTTTTAAAGACCAGGAAAAAGGTCTTGGGTTCCGTGGCCTCAGCTTTGTGAGGGGAAGCTTTGGAGACCCCAGCCTCAGGCTGGTAGGCTCCTGAGACACTGACCACACATCTATTGACTTCAGGCCCTGTCACCTCAGTGGTCAATTAGAGCTCTACCTGACTGTGAGACTGCTGCTTGGACATTCTGGGTGGGGTCAGGCCCGGATATCCACTGTAATATTGAAGTGGGTGCTAGGTGGATTTGGCCTAGATGGAGCGTGGGGCGTCCTGCAGGCCCGACAACCCTGATGCAAAAGTCACATGAGAGTAAGTTTGGAAGAGACCTGTATTTGAAAGCTGGGACTTTGACAATTGCCGGTGCCTGTTTCCGTGGAAACGGGGATCAGAAGCAGAGAAAGAACCTATGAGCTCTGCTCTAGGTACCCCAGATAGTGAGGGGGGAGGATCGATGGCACCCACCCCCTTCAGCGGTGGTCTCTGGACCTTCTCTGCCTTGGGCTGAGCAGGGAAGGCTGGGGCTGCCTAGGAAATGTGACCTCTCCTGTAATCCGTTGCTCTGAGCCTGCGCACTGGGGGATGCTGGAGCAGGACCACCTCAAGACTTAGCTGCTTAGACTCCTCCCTCTCTCCACCCCTGCAATTAAAAAAAAATGTGTGTGTGAGCATGAGTGTGGTTTTTTTCATGCCATTGCACAAGCGTGGAAGTCAGAGGACAATTAGTGGGGATGATCTGTCTCCCCACCATAAGGATCCGAGAGATGGACTCAGGTCGCCAGGTTTGGTAGTAAGCACTTTTTTGTCTTGTTTTGTTTTTTCGAGACAGGGTTTCTGTGTGTAGCCTTGGCTGTCGTGGACTCGCTTTGTAGACCAGGCAGGCCTCGAACTCACAGCGATCTGCCTGCCCATGCCTCCCTAGTGCTGGGATTAAAGGCGAGTGCCACCAACGCCCCCGGTTTATGGTAGCAGGCACCTTTACCTGCTGAGCCCTTTCGCTGGCCCTCGCTTTTTGCTTTTTGAGATAGAGTCATCACAGGCAGCAACTCTGGCCCCAGATTCCCGAAGTGGCTGAGGATGACCTTGAATTTCCCCTGTTCCTGCCTCCGCCTCCCCTGCACCCCCTCTGTGCTGCTGGTATCACAGGCATGCATCAGGACTCCAAGTTCAGGCTGCGGTGGGGATGGAGGTTACTACATCTTTGTGCGTATTAGGCAAGCACTGGCCTCGACCCCACCCCTTCCCCACTGTTTGGAGACTTTGTGTGATGTTGTCTTCTGCCTTTTCAGATGGGCACCTGCCAACCTGCATGTACACAGCTCTTCACCCTAAAACAGCAAGCACTTGCGCCTGGATGATGGCGCGTCCCTCGTCCTCCTGACAAACAAGCGAGCGAACTTCTCAGAAGCGACCTCTGCTCTTAGTGCCATTCTTGCCTCTCCCTCCGCCTCTGCTGTCTAGATCCAACTCCTGCTGCCGTTGCTCCCCTTCCAAAAGCTCTTTCCAAAACTGTTTGGGCCACTTTCTCACTGAAGTGCTGTCTTTCTGGTTCTTATTGTATTGTATTTTATTTTTTTTTATAGAGTTTCTCTGTGTAACCCTGGCTATTCTGGAACTCACTCTGTAGACCAGGTTGGCCCACCTCTGCCTCCCAAGTGCTGGGATTAAAGTTAAAGGCCTGTGCCGCCACCACACTCAGCTTCTGGTTTCTCTTTATCAACCTCTCTGAGCAGTCCTCCTTGGTCACCCACCTGGCTACTCTTTCATTGGACCTGTTGGTGCTCTGCAGAGCTGCCAGAGACCCAGCTTCTCCCTGGGAGGGCTCATCATAGCCCATGACAGTCCAGGCAAGGCCATCTTCCCTGACCCCCAGTCCAGTTTATCATTCCTACACTGTCCATAGGGGCTCATGTGCTCCGTCATTGCCCTGTCACCTTAGATCACAGACACTGCAGGAGCTGTCTGCTTCCCCACACAGGGACCATGGGTCTCTTATGTACACATCTGCCCCCACTACCCAGAACAACCTGTGCAAAGAGGCGGAAGCCAATCAGGCTTTCATGGCAAGGAGCATGGGCTCCATCCTGTAAGTTAGGGAGGGAGCCACTGACAGGTCTTTTTTTTTTTTCCTCTTAAGATTTATTTATGTATACAGTATGCATCAGATCACATTATAGATGGTTGTGAGCCACCATGTGGTTGCTGGGAATTGAACTCAGGACCTCTGGAAGAGCAGTCAGTGCTCTTAACTGCTGAGCCATCTCTCCAGCCCCCCACTGACAGGTCTTGAGCAGGATAGGGTCTCAGACCTGTGCTTGGAGTGCATGCCTTTGCTGGCAAGGGAGGATGCAGAGACGCTGCAGAGACAGACAGGACAGTGTTCTGCATGCCAGCAAGTCAGTGGGGCCTGTGCAGACCCCAGCAGGACAGTTGCAGGAAGAGGTGAGTGGTGGAAGGTGGAGCCGATGAAGAGTGCTCACCAGGTCCAGCTGGTCAGCAGGGGTAGATGCTATCTCCAGCTAGCTGCCCTGGGACCTGGGCTGGGATGGATCTAGGGGGAGATCCAGTGGAAGGAAGTTCAGGGGCCATGCCATGCTCATATGTGAACTTGTGCAAAGAGCCAGAGCCAGAAGAGAGCCAGGGAGGAGCCAGCTTTGATGGACTGTGTTACCAGTCTGTACACATATATGCACACACATATATGTATATATAGTCTTAATATATATGTAATATGTACAAGTGGCCTGGGTTCTCTGCCATGTTGATGATTTTGGATTTAGGGCCCTTATGCTTCAGCTTTCTGGGTGCTGGGATCATAGCTACATGGTGCCATTGTTTTGTTTTGTTGCTTGTTTAGTTTTTCTTCTCTCCCCCCCCCCCCTTTTCAAAACAAGGTTTCTCTCTGTGTAGCCTTGGCTGTCCTGGACTCACTTTGTAGACCAGGCTGGCCTCGAACTCACAGCGATCCACCTGCCTCTGCCTCCCGAGTGCTGGGATTAAATCTACCCTCTTCTGAGCCATCGACGTTGGGGCTTGGCATGTGATACTGGAGCAGAGTGGGGGAGCACATGGATGGGCTTGGCTTCTAGTGCTGTTATTAAGAAAGGAACATGCCAGGCACCCCTTGAGTGGGGACACTTGTGGGGGTACAGGGAAGTTGCAACGTGAAGCTGAGCTGTGCAGCTGATGGCGGACCAGTGAGTGAAAAATAAATGGCTTTTATGATAAGCCACTAAGATGTGAGGACTGTTGCATAACCCTGTATCATTGATGGTGTGACTAATAGCATTTTAAGTGGAGGCTGAAGAAAAAGAATCCTTCAAGGTAACAGGAAGAACAGAAGGGAGAGAGGAAAATCAGGAGAGGTGGGGCTGGGCATTAGGGCAAGGAGAAAGTTCTTGAGTTTTGAAACCTTGAGCTCAGACCCAGGAGGTATCATATTTGCATATACAGAAGCAAAGGTGTCTGTAATCCCAGCATTTAGAGGCTGAGGCAGTAGTGCTGCCCAGCCTGGGCTATGTAGGGAGTTCCAGGCCAGCCTGGGCTACAGAGGGAAGACAAGCATCTTTAACTATACAGTGTGCTGGGCTCCCTTAGCTTGGTCTACACTCCAGATACCAGTGACTCTCCAGAGCTCTTCCTGGGACTCCGGACTCATCTTCTGATGTCTTTTGGCTGTCTCCATCTCCCCTGGACCTCTACTGGGCTTTCTAATCCCAACCCACCCAGGACTGACCTTGTAGCCTGCCCCTTAGAGTGTTCCCTTCCTGGATTCTCTGAACACAAGTACTACACCCACACTGGAAGCCAGGGAGTCCTCTATGCTTCTTTCCAAGTTGACAAGCTCAGGAAATGCTCACCCAGCTCCCACCCTAGCCCCTGGCCCTCTTCCATCCTCTGTGTGCACCGAGGCACCCTAACTGCCTCCAATACCTTTCCTGTTACCCTGGTCCCCAGCTCCTTCCCTGAACAGGGGATCCTCTCCTGCCTAAATCATCAGGGCTTCAGCAGGAGACAAAACCAATCTTCTTAGCATGATGCCCAATGCCCTAGTGCCAAGCGGTGCATGTGCTAATTCACGGTGCCCTTTCTGTCCCATCCTTCCCTAGCTCCTACCAGGGCCTCCTGACAGGCAGCTTTCTATGCCCCTCCCAGCCCAGTCCCCTGCTAGTTCAACCATAATATGGATCTTGCACTTAAGGTGGCCCCTTTGAGAACTCAGATGTCCCCTAGCAAACAATTCTTCTGCCCCTGCCTGAGTGCTCTCAGCTCAGGTTCTTTTTCTGTTTTTTGTTTTTCTTTTTTCTTCTGAGATATTGTTTCTCTTTGTAGCCCAGGTGTCTTGGAAGTCAGATCTTCTCTACCGTACCCAGATTCTCTTCGCTCAGGTTTTTGGTTTGTTTTTTGTTGTTTGTTTTTTTGTTTTTTTGAGACAGGGTTTCTCTGTGTAGCCTTGGCTGTCCTGAACTCACTTTGTAGACCAGGCTGGCCTAGAACTCACAGTGATTCACCTGCCTCTGTCTCCCGAGTGTTGAGATTAAAGGCGTGCGCCACCACTGCCCGGCCTTAGCTCAGGTTATAATTTCTTTGAATTAAAAAAAAAAAAAAAAAAAAAAAGTGGTGTCAGGCAGTGTTGGCACATGCTTTTAGTCCCAGCATTTAGGCAGAGGCAGATTTCTGTGAGTTCAAGGCCAGTCTGCTCTACAGAGCAAGTTCCAGAACAACCAGAGCTACACAGAGAAACCCTGTCTCTAAACAACAACAAACAAACAAACAAATGTGGTAAGGGCTGGAGAGATGGCTCAGTGACTAAGAAAACTAGATGTCCTTCCAAAAGACCCAGGTTCAATTCCCAGCACCCACATGGTAGCTCACAACTGTGTAACTCCAGTTCCAGGGAATCCGACACCCTCACACAGACATGCATGCAGGGAAAACACCAATGCACATAAAATAAAAGTAAATAAACTAGTTAAGAAAAAAAAAAGGTTTAAAAAATGTGGTAAAGCTGGCGTGGTGGCATACGCCTTTAATCCCAGCACTTGGAAGGCAGAGGCAAGTGGATCGCTGTGAGTTCGAGGCCAGCCTGATCTACAAAGTGAGTCCAGCACAGCTAAGGCTACACAGAGAAACCCTGTCTCGGAAAAAAAAGAAAAGAAAATCAATAAAAAATGTGGTGAACTCCGCAAACCAGAAAAAAGAAAAGAAAAGAAACTGAGTTAACTATTTAAGTGCACAGCTGGGCAGTGCTGAGACCATTCACACTGCTGAGCAACCATCATCATGTCCAGCTCCAGATTTGTTTAATCTCCTCGAGTTGGCCCTGTAGCTAAGGAACTACCAATCCCTGTTCCTACACTGTGGTTGCACGGCTTTCTGTGCCTGCCCACGCTCTGAATAATGACACAGAGGCCTCTTATATTTATCATCAGCTTAGGGTGCTACAGGCGATCAGATACTCAGCTTCCTAACCTGACAACTCAACACCAGCCTGGATTACGTCTCACCCTGGGGTCCATTACCTGCCATCTTGTTTGTTTGTTTGAGAATGAGTTTCTCTGGTGTTTTTGTTTGTTTGTTTGCTCAGGGGGTTTCTGAGACAGGGTTTCTCTGTGTAGCCTCAGCTGTCCTGGACTCACTTGCAGACCAGGCTGGCCTCAAACTCACAAAGATCCACCTGCCTCTGCCTCCCAAGTGCTGGAATTAAAGGCGTGCGCCACCATGCCCGGCTGGTTACCTGCCATCTTAATCTCGTTCTGGCACCTGCTTCTTCATTTGTGTCCCGATGGCAACTCCTCTCTCCCTCTGGTCCCTATGCGAGACAACCCTGGCCCCTGGAAGTCCCACCTAATCTCTCCAGCCCAGCTATTGGCTGTGCAGCTCTTTATTTGACCAATAATAAAGTGATAGAAAACAATGCTTACAAAATAATACGACAGGAGATGCTTCGTAATAATTACAATAGCAAAGTCCTGCCTGTAATCAGATCTCTGCGGAACAGAAATCAGTATTTGAATACACAGTGCCCAAAGACTTCACTCCCTCCTGAGTGTGACTCCTCATAGGAGTGGAGAGATACCTCAGCTCTAAGAGCACAGGCTACTCTTCCAAAGGACCTGGGTTCAATTCCCAGCACCCACATGACAGTTCACAACTATCTGTAATTCCTGTTTAACAGGAACGGACACCCTCACACAGACACACATGCAGGAAAAACACCAATGTACATAAAATTATAATTATTATTTTAAAAAATATTTATTTATTTATGTATACAATGTTCTGCCTGCACACCTGCAGGCCAGAAGAGGGCATCAGATCACATAATAGATAGCCGTGAACCACTGTGTCGTTGCTGGGAATTGAACTCAGGACCTCTGGAGCAGCAGCCAGTACCCTTAGCCTCAGCCATCTCTCCAGCCCAAGAATAAATTAAAAAAAAAAAAAAAAAAAAAAAGAGGAGTGGACTCAAACAGCATTTGCTCTTTAGCATTCTGTTAACATGCCCCCATCCCTACCCCCACCCCTACCCCCACCCCTACCCGCACCCCCACCACTGCTCCCTCTCCTGACACTGGGTCTCAACTATCGCACACTGGCCTTGAACTTAATATGTAGCCAGGGATGGCTTTGAACGCCTTCTTCCAGGAGGTGTTTGCCTCTATATATACCCAGCTCTTTTTGAAAATTTTCTGTTTCTTTTTTTTTTTCTTTCTTTCTTTCTTTCTTTCTTTTTTTTTTTTTTTGTTTTTCGAGACAGGGTTTCTCTGTGTAGCCTTGGCTATCCTGGACTCACTTTGTAGACCAGGCTGGCCTCGAACTCACATCGATCCGCCTGCCTCTGCCTCCTGAGTGCTGGGATTAAAGTCGTGCGCCAGCACGCCCAGCTCTTTTTTTTTTTTTTTTTTTTAAATCCGAGACAGGGTTTCTCTGTGTAGCCTTGACTATCCCGCACTTGCTTTGTAGACCAGGCTGGTCTTGAATTCACAGTGATCTGCCTGCCTCTGCCTCCCTAGTGCTGGGATTAAAGGTGTGCACCACCATGTCCAGCTTTGAAGTTTTTAAAATCTTTTTTTTCTCCTTTTGGAGACAGGGTCCCCTCAGGTAGCTCATGACCTTCCTGCCTCAGTGCTTTGATTACAGGCGTATATTACCTGTTACCATGCCCCTTCAAAATTTCCTTCCTTTCCCCCCCTTTCTCTAAGGCCCTGCCCCCATTTCCTTACTTTTAAAAGCTAAATACTACTCCATGCATTTTATTTATACATTCATAGGTGGACACTTGGGTTGTTTCCATCTTGTGGACACTGATGTACAACATCTGGACTCCTGCTTTTATAGTACTCAGAAATAGAAATGTTGGATTTTTCTTTGTTTTTTGAGAGAAGGCTTCTCTGTGTAGCCTTGGCTATCTTGGTCTCATGTTGTAAACCAGGTTGGCCTCGATCTCATAAAGATCCACCTGCCTCTGCCTCCCTGAGTGCTAGGATTACAGGCCATCCGGCGTCACCACACATGGCTGACATGATGGCTTTTAGGGTGACTTTCCATAATGGTTCTCACAGTGGTTGTCGCATACCCCACTGACAGTACAGAATGTCCGATGCCTTCACATCCTCAACATTCTTCACTTCCTGTTTCCCTTGTGTGGCCTTGCTTTTTGGTGACAGCCACCCTCATGGGTGTGACTCCAGTCTTTGCTCAGTTGCCTGGTCCCTGCACTGTTACATGGCAGCCCTCCTTACCAGCTCTTGTCTTCTTTCGTGGGCAATCTCTGGCACCATAGCAAGAAAGACTTCCAGAACCTGTGAGCTTCCTGCTGAGGCCACGAGGGTCAGATATCACCCAGTCTCCCTGGCAGAACTCATGCCTGCTGCAGACCCCCCTCTCTGAAACACCTCATCCACACTCCTACCGTTTCTCCCCTTCCCTCCCTCCTTTAGAACACAGAGTTGAGGTCATCCCCTCAGAGAAGCCCTCCTTCCCCACTGGCTCTCCTCCACCCAGTCAGCCTGCTGTTATTTGCTTGTGTGGGGCAGCCTGCCTCTCTCTTCTGACTGTTCCTAGCACTCGGCACAGTTTGTAATGACTGAAGTACCTGCATGCCTGCTGAATTAACCTTGTCTTCTCTGCTGGCCTCTTAGCTCCACGGATAGGAGCTGAGACATCTTTTTGGTCTCCCCATTGTACGCCCAGCACTGACCAGTGCCCGGCCACCACTAGGTGTTCAGAATACCCTTGCTGAGTGACCCTTTCAACTTCACCTTAAAGTCCCATGCAGTGTTCATGCCCTAATGAGGGAAGTGACGGTTGCTATGGAGAAAAGAAGAGTGGATCTGACCAGATGTCTTTCTCTGGGCTCCTCAGGGAGGGACTGCAGCTGCTGACCCGGAGGAAGTGAGGGGATGCCACCAACAAGGATGCTTCAGGGAGTGAACACACTTGGCTTGTGGCTCAAAGCACACTAGCTAGGTGAGGGGCACAGCTACTAAGAAGCAAGAAGTGGGAACAGAGACCACACAAAGGCCAAGTGAAGTAAGAACCCACTGCATCAGTGGCAACTTCTCCCAGGCACCTGGACAGACCTTTACTGTCTGATAGTGTCCTGTATTCAGGGCACTAGGTGCTTTCTACTAGGAGATCCATCCTATACATTTCCTGAAATGGGTTTTACTCCAACACTGAATTACTCTGTATTCCAAAGCACATTTGACTTTAAATTTCAACCCACTTTTTTTTTTTTCCTCTTTAGTAAAACCTGTTTGTGGACATCCTGTCTGCCTCCCCAGTGCTGGAATTAAAGTCAGGCACCTCCTCTGCCTGGTTTGGAACTTTATATATATATATATATATATATATATATATATATATATATATATATATATTCTTTTTCCTTTAAAACATGGTTTTAAGGAGCCCAGTGGACCTGAAACCTAGCCAAGGTTGGCTTTGAACTCTTCAAAGTTCTTGCCTTTACCTCCCAGAGTGCTAGAATTACAGGCATGCACCATATTGCCTTGCTAGTGACCATCTTTTTAAAAAAGTTTTGTTTTGTTTTTTTCCTGAGACAAGGTTTCTTTGTGTAGCCCTGGTTGTCGGAGAACTCACAGTGATCCACCTGTCTCTGCGTCCTGAGTGCTGGGATTAAAGGTATGTGCCACCACTAGTGCTTGGCAAAAAAAAAAAAAAAAAAGAGTTTTTCTATTATTTAAAAATTGTATGTAGCTGGCTCAACCTGTAATCTCAGCACTTAGGGAGGCAGAGGCAGGTGGATCTCTGTGAGTTCAAGGCCAGCCTGGTCTTCAAGGCAAGTCCAGGCCTGTCTTGAACCCCTTCCACACATGTGTGTGTGTGTTTGTATACATGTGTGCCTATAAACGTAGGTACCCTTAGAGACCAGAATACCGTGTTGGATCCCCTGGAGTGGGGCTTACAGGTGGTTGGGAGCTGCTTAGCCTTACACAGTGGATGTTGGGAACTGAATGTCAAGCCTCTGCAGCCACTGAAAGCACTCTTAAACTGCCACCTCGCCGGCCCCAATCATCACCTGTTTTTCAGTTTGTAGAAACTTTTCCAAATCCTGACTTCTGAGTCCCCAGACTGCCCCCCCCCCCCCCCAGGCTGTGGGCTCCGACAATAACGCTGCTGACAGAGAGCCTGGAATGCGATTTCCTATCTTTTCCCGTCTCCTGTCCTCAGGCCTTTGACTTGGACAGTAATACCCTCACTGCCCAGACAGGACACGGAGGCTCTGTGTGAGCTATCTCTTGCCCAAAGATTGCAAGCAAAGCAGGGAAGACCTGGAATTCGCACCCTTCCTAGGGAGCCCCTGATGCCCTTGGGGGATGGGGGTGGGGAATTCCTGCCCAAACCCGAGCTGACCCGGCGCTGGCCAAGGCTTCCAGCAGGGCTGGTGGTGATTGGATTCTCTGGACTGTGCTGGGGCCCGCAGGGGTAAGGGCTGGATGCTAAGCTTAAGTCCCAACAGGCTCAGAGGGCAGGAGGGAGCCCCAGCCTTCGGCAGCTGTGAGGAACGCCGTCGTCACACCACCAATAGAGCTGAGAACCAGCCAGAGGGAAACCAGATACCCTGGCTTCCCTGGCCAGCACAGCTTCCTCGGGTTGAGCTCCCTGGCTTCAAGTCCCTCTCTTTCAACTGCCACCTTTTGAAGGCCTGGCGGTCTCGAACCGTCACCAGTTTGTGGGAGAGGAAGAAGTGGCCTAGTTCGCCCATCTGTGCGTTCCTTTCGCCGCCGTTGCCGAATGTGGTAGTCCCTAGTGGACTGGCAACTTCGCTGACCCGGAGGAGTGGAGTCATGTTTCCATGGGGGTGGGGTGGGGTGGGTGGGGGTCGATGCTTAGTGAACCACACTGAAGCAAGGTGCAGCCTTTAGTGCCTGGCTCTCAGATCCGGTTAGCTGGAGGCATATCTTACTGCAGCCTGGGAGCTTGGGGGTGGGGGGTGGGGGAGCAGGGGGTGGGTGCGCAGGAAGTTCCTCAGTAGGGGGACGCGACCATCCAGCCGAAGTAAGGAAGTCGCGTGTCACAGGAAGAGGCTCCCGGCAGAGTTTTTTTTTTTTTTTTTTTAAACAACAGTGTAAGCCCCACAGGATAAGTGGTTTTGTTTATGTTTGGGTTATTACTCTGCGCTCAGGGCAGCGGCTACATAGTAGATGGGCTACAGAAACAGGTTCTGAAACCAAGGGGTTGGGAAGGAGTTGAGTGCATGTGTGAAACGGCTCGGTCATTATGGGATCTGACCATCCAGTACAACTAGGTGGTAGAAGCTGTGGTGGGTGGGGCTTAGTACCGGGCGTGGTCTGATCTAATCCTATTGTGGGTGATGTCGGTTTCTTATCTCTCCACCCAGCCCAGAGCTACTTCAAGCCTAGGGTGTTTTTTTTTTTTTTTTTTTCTTACCCTGGGTCCCCTGGTGTCCTGTCGTATCAGAATACACACAGGTACGGAACCTGTGCTGGGTTCAGGAGAGCCACGGACCCTTCCGTCTGGTTGGGAGACAGTAAACAAGATGGAACGCTACTGTGCGGGTTCAACTGAGCCAACGGCACGGACACGAGCCCACAGGATAGGAGCCGGGGGTTTTGCAAGGAGATTACGTGTGGAGGAGTGGTAGTTTTTGAAGAGAAGGGGTCTGGGGTGAAAGGCATTCTAGGCAGAGGTGTCAGCCCAAAAAAATGTGCTCCAAGGGAGGTAGGGAGACCCAATGGGAAAAGATAAAGTTGGGGACAGAAAGGCCACCTAAGGGTGTTTGGGCCTGCTTCTGATTTGACTAGATTCTGGAGAGCTGCCAGCTGGGGCTGCTGAAAGGTCTGGTGACCGGGGAACCCCTTGGTCCTTCCCTCCAATGCCAAGGGCTAGGACACCCCCCCGCCCCCCCCCCCCGATCTTTCTGGCGACATCCTCCCTCTAGCTCCCTTAGCTCCACCAAGGACCCACCAACCCACTTGGAGCCTCACTCCGCCAAGCCTCCCACAAAGAGCAGACCACGGGGGAGGGGGGGGACTCGAAACAACACCCCCGCCCCCACATGTCCTGAAGGAGGGGGCAGTCCTTTTGCAAGGGAGGAAAAAGGAAGAGAATTTTAGCCTGGTGGAGCATCAGGCTATCAAGAGCCTAAAAAACCCCTCTCCCCCCCCCAAAAAAAAACCTTTGCCAGCTGACAGGCGAGGAAGTGGATGTGCCAGTGGTTCTGAGGCGACAGAGCCCTGGGGCTGCTAGGCTTGGCAGTGGGTCCCTGAAGGGCAGTGCCTTCCCCTCCCTCAAGACCTAACTGGTCCTCATAATCTGCGGGGCCTGCAGACACCAATGAGTCAGGCATCTTGTGAGTCAGTGTGTTGACAAGCCATCCCTGGCCATTCCTAGCCCATCAAACATGGAAGGAAGTCCAAAGGAAGGGTATGAGCAGACCTATTTAATTAGCACCGGCTCTAAGGTACCTTCAGTTAGCACTATTAAATTAAACCGCCTAGGGGAAAAATAACTGTAATTATTTCCTCTTCTCCCCTACCTTGTATGTCAACTCCCAACCTCCACGCTTCTCCCCTTCTTGACAAAACAACCTTTAAACTAGGGGCTGGCACAGGCATCCCCAAACCAGAGCTCAGGGTTTCCTTTTTTTTCCTGTCCTTTCTGAGTTCTGGTTCCTAGCAGAAAGCAGAGAGTCTACAGGGGTCCACGGCGCTTGGCTGTATTCTAATTTAGGGAGGTTGTTAAAAAAGCAGAACATTATTCCAAAAAAACGCACCCCGAGTCTCCTTCCTGATCCAGTGCAGATCCGTTTGCTGCGGGGCATTTCTTTTTAAAAGACCCCTTTCTCTCTTCTGCAGAGCAAAATAAGCAAACTTTAATGGTAGGGAATTATTGTTTATTTTGTTTCAATATAGTTCTGAGTTTTCCTACTTGAAACGTGTTTTCCCCAGGACACTGACCTATCCTTTAATTGTTTGGTGCGAGGCATGTTAGGGGGAGGGGCGTTACTTGTTTATTGGAACAGCGCAGTTAAAAAAAAAAAAAAAATCAACCTAGGCTAACAGTTTCAAGGCTCCCCTAAAGATGTATCCAAACAGGCAGCCAATCAGCGCTTACACAGCTTTTTCTGCTTGACTCTTTTAAAGAGACAGTGCCGACAGTGTTTTATCACATTTAAAGAGAACCGCGCTCTAACAGTATGAAAATGGGGGAACCATCCCTTATTTCAGTAGTTTTTGATCTGGAGTCCCCAGTGAGAGTACACTGCTGGTTTTTGGGACCCTAGAGTGGACAGAAAGGAGTCGAGAGCAAATAGCTTGGTCACTCTGCCAACCCCCCATTTCCCATTGTACACCTGGGTCATTGACAATGGAAGCTTCCCCTCCCCCTACGCCCGACTCTAGTCCCCCCACTCCCCAATTTAGCTCCATTTATTTCAAGTTTGAGATTTCTGCGGCGCGCATTCCGAGTCGCGAGGCGCTCAGGTGACCTCCCTCACCCAAACGGAACCCACTCCCGTGGAGAAAGCGAAGGGCTAACTTGCCAGGGCTAGCAAACCTCAGCAATTTGGGAGAAATCACTCTCCTTCCTTCTAGCCCAAGAACCCCTATCCCCTCCAGCAGCCTGCCCGGGGCACGCCAAGGGCCATTTTCGCGCCGCTCCACTTTGGGGTTTCCCAAAGTATTTTAACGATCTAGTAAAGAAGCAGCCGCGCGCTTTGGCGCCAGCTTCTGCTGCCCAGCTCCGCGTGCTGCCCCCCGGCTAGCAAAGCAGGGCTGGGCGCAGGCTGCCCTGGGTGGGGCGGGGAGCAAGGCCGGCTAGGGTCCTGGTCCGCAGAGGGCAAGATCGGCGCGGGGGCGGGGCGGGGGCACTGGGGGCCAGGCCGACGCGGAAAGGGGCGCGCCTGGCCAGCCGGGGTCCGCGCCTCTCCCCGCGGCTGCTGCCGCAGCGCCCAGTCCCCGCCGCGCCGGCCGGGTGCTCCGGTCCAGGCCTGAACCCCCTTTGCACCGCCGCCCCACCCCAGCGCTAGGGCTAGCCCCCCAGCTCCCCCGGCCGGCGCTCGAGCGGGCAGCGGCTCGCGGAGGAGGCGCAGCGGGACTGGCGCGGCCGCGCTGACAGGCGTCCCTCCCGGCCTCCGGGCCCGCCCCCGCGCGCCGATTGGCCGCCGCGGCCGTCCGTCGTGGGGCGTGGACGCCCGCCGCGCTCCTGTCGGGGCAGCCACGTTCGGTTGAGCTCCAAGTAGACCAGCGGCGGCGGCGGCAGCGGCAGCGGTGCTGAAGGCGCAGAGGGCGGCGCAGGCGGAGCTGGGCGGCGGGCGCGCGGGCCACGAGCAAGCGAGCAAGCGAGCTGCAGGCTTCGGGCGGGCGGCGGCACAGCTCAGGCCGAGCCGGCGCGGGAGGAGTTCCAGGGCGATGGGGCCGCGGCCGGGGCTGACGCTTTGACAGCTGGAAAGAGCGCGGAGCCAGCGCCGGGGAGGGAGGGAGCGCGGCGAGCGGTGTGCGAGCGAGCGGGCGAACGCCGGGAGGGGGCCGGGAGCAGGGCAGCTCAGGAGACCGGACGGTAGCGGCGGCGGCGGCGGCGGCGGCGGCGGGGTCGGCGCCCTCTTCTTTGCAAGCCATGTTTGCCAAAGGCAAAGGCTCGGCGGTGCCCTCGGACGGGCAGGCTCGGGAAAAGTAAGCCTCTCGCGAGTGGGGCCGCGCCGCGGGCGGCGGGAGGCAGGTGGGCGCGGGGGTCGCGATGCCTTGTGCCCTGGGGCCGGGTCTCTGCTCCCGCAGCGGCGGTGGCGGCGTGGAGAGCCCATTGTTGGGCGCCGGCTGAGGCTGGGGCACCCTGAAGGGGCGGCAGGGCAGCGGCGGGCGAGGGTAGTTGGTAGGCGCGCGGCAGAGCGAGCGCGGGGCCCCGCGACGAGGGTGGGCGAGGTCCTACTGTGAGCCGGTGCGCTGGGCCGGCTGGGCGCGGGGACCACACTTTGCCCACCGAGTGCGGGCAGGGGGCGCGTGGCTTTCTGCAGCCCCGAAGGGCTCCTTTTGTCCGCCCGCGGCGTGAGGAGTGCGTGCCGGGGGCTTTGTTTGCCCGGGAGCGCTCTCCCTTCCCAGCCAGCGGCCTCGCCGCCAGCCCAGTGCGCTCCGGGGAGCCTGGCTGGGCTGAGCAGGCGGCGCCGGCCTGGCCCCTGGCTTGGGGGACAGTTGTTTGTTGGGGGAGATGCTGAGGGCGGCGCTTTGCTGCCCTCTCCAGAGCGCGCCAAGTACCGGGACTGGGGCTGAGTCTGCCCCGACCCCGAAGCTGGGCTAAGATAGCGAGCTGAAGTGGGCTAGGAGAAGGAGGGTGGCTCAGGGCTCTTGTGGCTTTCGAGTTTGGGAGACCTAAGTGGGTTTGGTCCCAGTGCCACTTCGAAGTTCAAGTTTGGGGACCGTTCCCTCCCTCCCCTAGTATGTCTGAGGTACCCACCCACTAGCTGTTCCGACCCGGAGCCTGTCTTGGGTGATAGGTACTCACCTCTTGTCATGGCCACAATGGGATGGCACAGACCTGGGGCGGGGGGTGGTGGCTCAGAGTCACTGGCAAGGTCCAGAGCAAGCCTCAGTGTGATCTGACCCTTCCGTCTCTCCCCCCCCCCCCCCTTCTCTGTCCCTGCTCACTTTCTAGGTTAGCTTTATACGTCTACGAATATTTACTGCACGTAGGAGCACAGAAATCTGCACAGACCTTCTTATCAGAGGTGAGTGGGACTCTTTAGCATTCAGTTTCTTCATACCCCCTCCTTCCCACTATTCTTAGAGCCTTTGTTTTCAGGAGCAGCCACTGTGGCCACCATTTTGAATTTTTATCACCTTTTGGCATTTATTGTTAGTTGGTCTTCACAGCCTTTTGGCTGGGGAAGGCCCTGTGGGGGCCCCCCTCTCCTTTCTGCCCCTCTAAAGCTGCCTCCGCTCCCTCTTTTCTAGATTCGATGGGAAAAAAACATCACACTGGGAGAACCGCCTGGGTTTCTGCACTCGTGGTGGTGGTAAGTTTGTGTGATAGTTTTGTGTGTGTGTTTTGTTCTGAGGCCAGGTCCAAGCAAACAAAGACAAGGGTCTGGAGCAGGCCCCTCTGCCCTTAGTCTCTGCTTTGCGCTGCTTTGCCCTGAGCAGGACACCTCTGGGTGATCTGACCAGGCTTGGTAAGGATGAGAAGGCAGAAGAGGTGGCTCCCTGAAGTTTTTGCTGATGTTTCCCTGCCTGTGGGGAACTGACTAAATTTTTCTATGCCAGGGTAGAAATGTCTTACTTTTCCATCTCACTCTGGGGCACTAGGCAGGGGGGCTCGGAAAGAGCTAGAAGGGCTTTTTGTCAATCCTGCATACTGCTTTAATTAGAGGAGTGGGGGCAGGGCGGGTGGAGGGGACACCAGGTCTGTTCTGCAACTGGCCTGTCCCTTATGTTTTCTTCTGTTTAAAAAAAAAAAAAAAAAAGCAAAAAAGCCAAACCTTAAGAGACATCTCCTGGGCCTTTCCCAGGGACCCTGAGAGAAGCAAAAAGGGCTACACTTCCTGTAACAACACTGATTCAGACTGACTGGACCTTCCTTTCCTCTGTCTACGCCCCCCCCCCCCACTCCCCCCAGCATCCCTGCAACCACAAAGCCTTATTTTACCAAGAACCTTAACCAGCCAGAGGTGGCCTGGCAGGATGCCTGCAGCTTGTTCAGGGCTGGCTCTCCTTATCTGTGATCCTCTCTCTAGGCCTAAGCAGCCTGTGGTCTTTCCTGCAGGCAGGAGGGAAGCTTCGGGTCAGAGCCTTCAGCAAGCCGTCTTGAGTGTGTGGCCTGGGCGTTTTGTGGGACTGATTGGTGGAATCTTTCACATCCTTTTGAAAAGGAGGCTGGGTAGCTTTTGATATTTTGTTGGGAGTCCGAGGCAAATGCCTTGTGTCGTGTTGGGATGTTAGCGCTTACCTGACTGCCTGCTCAGGTTACTGTTTCAGGGCTCTTTGAACAGCGGGAGGGTGCAGTGTCTGTTCCAACCTGTGCAGATGAGTTTTTAATGACTTCTGCCAACCTCCCAACTGCCTGGTCGGAGGAGGCGGCTGGTGTGGCGCAAGGATTCCACCTGCGGGAGTGGGTGATAGGTTGGCTGTTTGGGGGTGAGTGTGTTGATTGGCAGTTCTGACGGTCCTGGATCTTGTAGAAACGTGGGCTCGTGAGTGAAAGTTATTCCGAAGGTGCTGGGAATTTGGCGTCTTGAAGTCTCGGCTGTGTGGAGTGCTCAGGGGGCAGTTGTGCAGGAGGGAAGATGGTCCCCAGCCCTACCCCCACCCCCACCCTGCAGCTGTGCAAAGACCTGGTTTCTCTGTTGCTCCTGGAGTCTCTCACAGCTCTTCATTCTTGTTCCAGGAATGGAAGGTTGGTTGTACTGTGCTCAGGTTGTAGTGGCCGTGAGTGGCTGTAGTCTGGTTTGTTAGAATGTTTGCCTTGTAGCTTGGCTCTGAACAAAATGCTGCCTGTTTCCTGGGGCCCCTGAGGTGGCGGTGGGTCAGATTGGATGGGGTGGGTTTTGTTATAGGTGTTACCTTGAGGGTAGCGATTATCCTGTGGTGACAATGGAGCTCCATGTGACAGGGCCAGCAGAGCTGGACACAAAGTCAGATCGGACCTCAGTTCCAGTGTCCACTGTGCCCTTCAAGCTGGTTCTGGCTGGGCCTTGGTTCTGGTATAGAGTGTTTCTAAGGCTCTGCCTGTGTTTGTGTAGCATTCTCGTAGTCAGCACAGAACTTGTGTGTTCTTGTGACTATGGACTGTTGGAGTGACCGTATTAGAATTACAGTCTGGAGTGCTGTACCCTGGCCCTGTGCTCACTCTCGCCCCCTTATTCTGTTACCCCCACCCCCATTCAGTACTGCTCCCCTTATTCTGTATTGGAGGGGTGCTGTCTGGAGAGGCCCTTCTGCTCAGTGAGAGGGGATAAGTTCTTGGTTGTCAGCGCTCCTTCCTCTTTGGCTCACAGACAGGTGGGGGTGCAGGCTACGGGATTAAGAACCCATAAGGTGCCTGGCATGGTGGCGCACGCCTGTAATCCCAGCACTTGGGCAGAGGCAGGCGGATTGCTGTGAGTTCAAGGCCAGCCTGGTCTACAAAGTGACTCCAGGACAGCCAAGGCTACACAGAGAGACCTTGTCTCAAAAAACAAAAACCAACCAAACAAACAAACAAAAAATAATAAAAAGAATCCATAAGGTTTCCTTCATGACTGGAGTCACCCAGATTACCTCGGATGAATCATAGCCGGGCCCTGACTTTGACAACTTAACCTTTTTACAATGTGCTGCAGCCATTTTGGTTTGGGGTGGCGAAAAGGACACAGACAGGACAGGCAGCCTCTCGTCTAATTTTCTATGTGGACACCCATGGGCCGGCTGTGCTTCACCAGCGGTGTCACTGATGTCAGGCACCCAGGCCAGGGAGCTGCCTGCACGGGAGACCATTACAGGCTCGCCCGGGGGTAGGGTGGGGTGGGGTGGGGGAGGTTGCGTTCAGTTGTCTTGCGGGCTGAGTTTGTCCGCTACTCTCAAGCAGGCTTGGGAGACCTGGTGCTGTACCGTGCATCCTGCCCTCCCTCCCCGTTGTGTCCACAAGTAATAATTAGTAACCTGAGCTCACTTTGTTTTTCTATTCGCAGCGTATTTTGGGACCTTTACTGTGCAGCTCCTGAAAGGAGAGACACTTGTGAACATTCAAGTGAAGCGAAAGCCTTTCATGACTATGTGAGTAACAACTTTTTAATCCTGGCAATAATTACAGGGTTGGCTGGCTCTAACTTCCTTAGTATCAAAAGCAAGTGCACAGCCAACTGGCACTTTATTTTCTCCTTCTCGCCTTCCTATCCATGCTCCTGCCCACCTGCCTCTGCGGCCTGCCTCCCCGGACCCTCCTCCTCGCCCCGGTGTTTTAAGTTGGGGAACAATATTTCGTTACTTTGCAGTTAGATACCCATCTGGAGAATGAAAGAGCGTTTGAAGACTCAGAACCCTGTGGGGTTTTTTGCTAAGAGTTAGCTGGGAGGAGATGGAGGACTGAGCCCGGCTAGCGTTGGCTTAAGGAAAAAGTGACCACAACCAAAAAGATGGGAAGGAAACGTGAAACTTGTGTTTCAGACTAGAAGGGGTGGCCGAGCAGCAGCGTGCTGGAGTGGACTTGAGCAGTCTTTTCAGTGTGTATATGTCACACGCAGTGTGGGGAGCCCATATTACTCCCCTCAGGTATTGTGTACTGTAAGGTGTGAGGCTCACTCGCTCTCTTTTGCCCAAGTCTTCTCTGTTAAGTTACATTTATTTATTTGTGTGCACACTCACATCTGAGTCGGCCTTACCCGTGACACAGCATGAGAATGGAATCAGAAGACAACCTGCGGGTCTCAGTTCTATCTCCCCACCATGTGCGTTCTGGGGCTCAAAGCCAAGTCCTCAGGTTTGGTGGCAGGCACTGTTACTCGCTCACCAATCTTACCAGTCCGCTTGGGGTTGAGGGGAGCAAGAATAGGGCACCAGACAGTGTTTTGCTCTGTAGCCCAGGTTGGCCTGGAGCTCAGTATGTAGATTAGGTTGGCCTTGAATTTTTAGTAAGCCTTTCTCCCAAGTGCTGGGCTAGCCACCATGATGAGCTCAAACTTTTCTTTTGAAAATAGTTAAATTTTACCAGGCTGTAGGGTCTTCTATCTGGATAAATGTAAGGTCCATGGGCTCATTACAAGGAAGGTACCTGTGATACTCACCTTCCACGGCAATGCTGGGTTTTGTTTTTTTGTGTTTGCTTGTTTGTTTGTTTTAATGCACACTGAGCCAAAAACGGGTTTCAGCTGGCCAGACTTTATGATGTGATGAACCAGGTGGCTCACCTATGTCAGGGACAAATGGAGCAAGGAAGCAGAAGTGCCTGGATGTCTTCCACCACTTCTGGTTTTTGCTTCCAGTAGGCACTGCAACTGATTGTGTGTGTGCAGATGCTTGTGGCAGACATGTGTGCAGGCACACAGTAGGAGATCTGTTTGGGCTTGTGTGGTAGGAACAGTCCTCATATTCTAGGCATAGGAACTGATAAGCAGCCTCAGGCCCCATCTTCTTGGCCAGGACATTTGCCTCCTTTGCATGCTGAGCTTGAAGCTGGGCTAGGAGACCAGATCCCACCCGAGTTCCATAGCTGGTCAGTTTCGATGCCGTGGGGGTAGTCGTGGTGAAAAATGGCTCCTGTAACGGGTTAGAGCTCAGTGACTTCCCAGGTAGTTAATATGGTGGGATTTTGTTATGACTGGCAAGTTAGTGCCCTCGGAGTAGGATGCTCAGGTACGGGGCCAGTTCTTGTGTCCTCTCGAGGCGTGAGAAGAAGAAGCTGGGCGGTGCTATTTGGAGTTTTAGTTGTAAAAGGCGCAGGTGGCTGCCTCACTCCTCATGATGTGGTTCTGGGAAGATGAGCAGAGATGGTGATCACAGGGTCAAACTTCCCGAACTGGAGCTTGCGGGAGACGGACAGGTACAGCTGCCAGGTTGAAAATCGTCAGTGAACTGACCTACCTTCCCCTCTCTACCTAGCAGAGGTGTAACTACAAATAGCCAAACCTACCTTGCTGGTCTCTGACTACATTGCAGATGGTTTCATTTTAGAGAAGGGAGGGAGGACAGGAGGACCTGTTTCAGAATCCCCTGCCCTTAGGCCAGGGATCACACTCAGGGCCCTGCATGTGTCCGGCAAACATTCTCTCACTTGAGTTACACCTTCAAATCCCTCAAGCCAGTCTTTGATAGACATTTATGTTCTTTCACAGGAAATCATAGATGCTAATGATAGTTTTTTTTAAAGTTAGCGTGTTTATTTATTCATTTATTTATTTACTTAGAGACAGAGTCTCACTGTGTATTCCTCACTGTCCTGGAAGTCACTAGACCAGGCTAGCCCCTGCCTCCTGAGTGCTGAGATTAAAGGCATGACACTACCCCCCAGCTACTTATTTATTATATGTATGTGCACCTGCACGCACGAGTGAATACACACCATGTACATAAAGGTGCCCTAAGGGTCAGAGGGCATCAGATTGCTGGAGGTGGAATTGTACATGGTTTGAGCCTCCTGAAGTGGGTGCTTGGGACTGAACTCGGGTCCTCTGCAAAGCAATAAATGCTCTTAACCGCTGAGCTGTCTTTCTTTCCAGCCCGAAGCTAATGCTTTTTAATCAGCTTTGGCACTCTAGTTAAGTAGCATTGAGATTCTCTCTGGCAGTTTGTGGTTTGGTCTTTCATCAGGGAGCAAGGTGGCAGCGGTAGAAATGTGCATGCTAGTTTGCAGCCGGTGACTCGTTAGGGAACGGCAGTCAAACCCCGCAGATCGCTGAGCTTGGCATGACATTTAGAAGATGCTGCTAAGAGATGAGGTCATCCTAGTTGGGGGCCCATGATTCAGAGGTTTGCAGCTCACGGCCCTTTTCCCTTAAGTTGGGATCAATTTGATGTGTCCTGTGACCTGAGTCAAGTCACAAGGGAGAAGGAATGATGCGTTTGAGTGGGGACATTTTTCCCTCTTCTTTTCTTTGAGACAGGGTTTCTCTATGTAGGTCTGGCTCGCCTAGAGCTTGCTATATAGACCAGGCTGGCTTCGAACTCAGAGAGCTCTGCCTCCCTCCGCCTCCTGAGTGCTAGGATTAAAGGTTTGCTGTCACAAGGCCCTAGGATGTTCCCTAGCACTGCAAATGCAAGAAGAGAAGAGATACTCCAGGCAATTACGTTGCTTTTCTGTTTGCCCTTCTCATTTCTTCATCTAGAGTTTCTAATCCCACGGCTCACTGAGCTAGCCATCTTCCTAAGACTATTCCAGTGGCTTATTATATTTATTTTGTGGACGTATGATGTGTGAGTCTAGGTGGGTGCACCACCCTGGCTGTGTGGAGGTCAGAGTGTCACCTTCAGGAATCAGTTCTCTGGGCATTGAACCTCAGGTGTGTCAAGCACTCTTACCTGCTGAGCCGTCACGCTGGCCCCCAGTGGCTTCCTACTGGTCCTTTCCTTGGGATAGAATGTGTTTTTCTCTGTTTTCTCGAGTTCTCATAGGTGGAGAACTTTTTTGTATGTGTGTGAGACTGGCCCTTACCATGTTGTGATTCTCAGTTCTCCCGCCCAGGCACCAGGTGCCCAGGTTCTGTATTTGCCGATCCTTCCATTTCAATGTCTTGTAAAAGTCACCTGTGCACCATGTCAAATTTGCCACAAATCTGGCTGTGTGCTAATGACTGTACTTGCTCACTTACCCTGCCACTGACCCCGTCAGAGGAGGCATGCTGCTGCCTCCGTCTTGTAGCTGAAGAAACCGAGGCACGGAGTGGATAATCACAGCGGTAGAGTTAGAGTGTGCACGCAGCTCACGGCTAACACCATCACATGGCCCAGGCCTGAAGCAGGGTCACTCGCTTGCACGAGTCTGGCTAGCTTTTTAGATTTGCCTTTCCAGCTACAGCTTAGTAATTTATTTATTTATTTATTTTTTTACCATGGCATAGGCTGGGAGCTATTTATCTCTGTAGCTCCCCTGAGGCCTTCTACATAGTAAGCACATGCTGATGGGAGAAGGGAGTGAAGTAAGCGAAGGAACACAGGTGATTTTGGGGAGAGGGCTAACCTGGGCCAGGGCAGTTCATAGACTATTGTGGGATGCTCTTTAGATGACAAGTTCTGGGATTTAAAAAAAAAAAAAAAAGATTTATTTATTTATTATTATATATACAGTGTTATGCCTGCATGCGCACCAGAAGAGGGCACCAGATCTTATTATAGATGGTTGTGATCCACCATGTGGTTGCTGGGAATTGAACTCAGGACCTTTAGAAGAACAGCCAGTGCTCTTAACCTCTGAACCATCTCTCCAGCCATCAGTCCAGCCTAAGTTCTGGGATCTTGAGCAAGCGGCAGTTTTAATGTCAGTTAGTTAGCTGTCCAAGTCCTTCTTAGACATGTACGGGGTGAAGAATGTTCCCTGGCCCTGGGTGGTTGAGCCAAGGAGACTCAGATTCTGAAAGTATGGGAAAAAGTGTCTGGGGTACCTATTGGCAGGGAGGAGGCTCCCCGGCTCACAGAGAGGGTGTGGGTTTTGGCCATTATACAGGGTGAGACTGTCATCTTGGCTGGTCATCTCTTTCCAAGATAGGCAGGGCCAGGGGTTGGGTGATCACTAAGACCCCTCCCAGGGCAAGGCCAGATGTGTGGATCCTGGAATGAACCAAGTGAGTCAGAGCAAGGGGCGTTTAAGCTGTCCTTGATTTGGTGGGTTTTTATTTGAGTCACTGTCTATTTTCCGCCCCACACCTGGCGGCTTGGGTTTTCCTGGCTCATTTAGACGCCTAAACGCCCTGATGTTTGCCGCGTATATATGGAGTGATAGCAGTTTTGTGTCTGCAGCGGACTTTTCTGAGAACGTCTTTGCTTGCCCCGAGCACCTGAAGCTGCAGGAGCCGTGGCTGGGTCCCTGTGTGATTTCTTTGCTGTTCACCTCAGGCTAAACAACGCTTCCTAGAGTGATGAGGAAAACCCACAAGACTCCACTGAGTCCACCTCAGGGTTTTCTCTAGGTGACCTGTTATTGTCTTTTGTAAGTGGGCCCTCCCAGGCATTTGTGTCTCGGACTCTGGGTCCAGAATTGCTTTGGTCCTTTCCTTGTGTGGAGCTGTAGGATGGGTCTGTGGACGGAAAGAAGTATCTTGGGGGCCTCTTCAGACCTCTGGGTCCTCTTGTTCCTGTAATAGCTGTTATGTGGTAGCAAGGAAAGAGCAGAGTAGGTCGGCCCCACAGTGGCCCTCAGGTGCCAGAGAACACTGCCAGGAGTATCAGTGCAGCCTCAGGTGGCACACCTCAGACGTACGATCGTGGTGGCTGCCTTGTTGGTTGGGTTTTATTATTAAATCTCACTTCCATTTCACAGATGAAGAGGCTACAGCCAGGCATTTTGCTTGTAGGTCTAGGAGGTGCCGGAGCTGAGGCAAAAATTCCCAGTCCTGCGCATTCTGCCTGTCAATGTTGACTGTATTCATGTGGTGCAGGCTCCCTGGGGGAAAAAAAAAAAAAAAACGGGAGGTGTTTGCACTTGACCAGAGTGTGCCTGGTACCCAGTCTGTGGCCCTTTCCGATCTCTGAAGAAATGACTTAAGAGACTTAACTGAAGCCGCCGGCCCCCGTAAGGAGACCTGCGTAGTCACAGGCCAGGTGAGACCCGTGGCAGGTTGGAGTCTGTTGCAGTGAAGTGTGTCTTTGCTTTTTCCAGAAGTGAAGTGATAGAAGCTACAGGCTTTCCCTTCTAGAAGATTCATGTGTCCTCATAAAGGAGACTTTGTTCACGATTTTAGGAAATTCATGGGTTCTTGCTCCAAAAGCTCCTGCACCCCATTTCCCGCAGTGAAGAACTTGGACGAGATAGTGGACTTGGGTCCCTGTGACCTTGGCCGGATTTCCTCGCTTGTCTCAGTTTCCCTGACCTGAAGACCTGGCTCCTTTCAGTGTGCGCCCCTCCCCCCATCTCCTTCTGGGGGAGAGATTGTTAGCAGAGGGGAAAGTGCCTGAGTCGTGGGTGTGGGCAGCAGCTGAGGTATTTGTGGCCGGGTGGCAGGGGTCCAGTGTCCTCGGTGGGTTTGAAATAGCAGAGTGATATTTGAGAAGGCTCTCCTTGGATATGCTGAGCTGAGGTTCTTGCTGGGCACGGAGTGGCCATGCCTGCCAGGGCCCACTAGGAAGTGGGGACGAGAGGGTGGCTGTGGGCGCTGCTGCAGCTGGGCTCTGAGGCGCTGGAGGAGTGCTGTCCTCTTTGATAAGCCAGTCTTGCTATCTGGCCAGAGGTCCTGGCAAGTTCAAGGCTTGTCTTTGGCTTTGACCCTTGGCACCTTTGTGTGTCAGATTAAAAACAACAGAATATACACAGTTGTGCCCTGGCGGCTACCCCCTACTCCTGACCTCCCCCACCTCCTATGCCCCCCCACTACCCCCACCCTCATGCCCCCAGCTTATACTTTGTTTTTAAGTCCCCTCTTTGGGCTCCTATCCTGTCTTCTTGAGGTCCTCTTGCTCCCAGAGGCTGCCAGACTCTTCTGTTAGTAGCTAATTAAACATTAAGTGAGGGACTGGAATTGCATTTTGCCAGAACCCAGGCAATGTGGCCACCGTAATGGGTTTCAAGTGGCTGTAAGACCCCAAATTGCAAATCCTTGCCCTTTATTTAAGGCGGGAGGTGGAGCTGGGGAAGGGGGGCGGATAGTGGGGACCCAAACAAAGTTTTTGGCAGTGGTCACTTCATTTGAACTCCCAGACCACAGTGTGCAGCAGCCTTTTGCATAATGCCATCTTTGTTAGCTAAGCATTTGCAAGCTTGGACTGAGAGTTAGCTCTGTGCCAGCCAACACTTGGAGGGAGCTGGGAGACACCCAGTTCTGTGTCCCTTAGGTCAGCTCTGTTTTGTAAGGGAGGAGGGTTCTCCAGTGGGCACTCCAGTGTTGCTGGGCCCTTGTCTTCTGTCTGAGTGTGTGTTTAACCCTTAAGAGAAGTAGTGGTGTGTGCATGTCTGTGTGCGTGTGCGTGTGCGTGCGCACACTGAGGCTTGTCAGCTCAGATAGCAGAAATGTCACACTGGCTGTAGCCTTTGTAATAGTGTCTGAGGGTTTAGAGTATTTAGTAAAACTAATCTTTTTTAGCTCGGTAGTAATTCTGACCACGGCACAAGTGCATTAGGCGATTCACATAAACGTCTTTAATATACGTTGCTGGGAGCTTACAGCCAATAGACAATCGCGGTTGTTTGTTTTTGACTTGCTAGGGTAATGGGGTTTTCCATGGCCTTGGCGAGATGAGTCGGAGGGATGTGTCTTCCTATGGCATACCTTTTCTTTTCCTGGGCTCCAGGCCTCTGGATTTGGTTGAGTTTGAGCTCTGGCTGGTGCCTTGGACTTGCCGCTAACCTCATGCACGCGTGCTTGCTGATTGCTGTCTGGGTGGACTTGGGGTTCATCTGCTACCCCATCTGCAGGCTAGGGAATGGCAGTTCCTGCAGGGGTGTGAGGGTGAAGGGGCACAATGCTGCACATGTACAAATACAGTGGGCTGTCTCCCAGCTAGCCCATGTTGAGTTTGTTCTTTGTAGTCCTGACGTTTGCTCAGAAAGCTCTTTTATAGCACCATTTCCAGGAAGAGCAAGTTGACGCTTATGGAAGAACCCTGGGTACTTGACCGATCCCAGGGATGCCCTTCTCTGCCAGGGCTTCCTCCCTCCCAGCTGTCTTGTCTCACTCCCTGCACTCTCCTGAGGAGGCAGAGCTGGGGGTCCTACCACAACTGGCACTGATAAAGGCTTCTTTGAGATGTCCCTGCCTCTTATCTGTGTTGGACAGAGTGTCCTGGACCATGCCTGCCTGAGCAGCCACAGAGCCCAATGGGGAGGCCCAGGGGCTTGTGGGTGGTGCTGGCAAGGATCTAGGTCTGAATATCAGCCTCATGCCTGTGCTAGCTTTGTGGTCCTCCTCTCCGTAAAACACGGACAAGGCCTGTCCCTCTGCTCTGCACTTTGTGGGTGGCCAAAAGAAAGGCAGGAAAGCTGTCCCTGGAGGCTGGCGGTGCTGTGTCAATGTGCATCGGTGTGAATAGACTAGAAGTCCCTGAGTTAGGATCCTGTGCCATCTGCTGCGCTGAGGCCTCACCTGATTTTCTGCTTCTGTGAGGAGTCTTAGGAGGGGCCGTAGGGGCCAGCCAGCTGGTGAAGGGACACACTGAGGAAGTTGTTTTGGTCTCTTGGTACTTCCTGGGGTGAACCCTAGGTGACCATGGACCAGGAGCACATGACACTGTCCATAGTTGCCAGACAGCTGCCCTGCCTGCTGGTTGAAGAGCTGGAGGTAGGCAGACTATGATCAGTGCTTTGAAGGGTTGTGTGCAAACTCCTGTTCTGGGTGAGCAGTACGTGTGAGTAGAGACGTCAGGGCTGCAGATAGTAGAGCTGGGTGACACTAGTTGTAGGGAGGCCAAGCAAAAGAAGGAAGGCCCAGAGGACAAAGATGCACACACCCTTCATATTATCTCCCAGCTCTCAAAACTGCAGGGCTAAGCAGGATCCAAGACACTTTGTACTGTCTTGTTGCTTGCTAGCTGTGTGGACTGCAAGCACCTTAATTAATTTATGTGTCTCAGTTTCCTCAAGTGGTAAAGAAGTGATGAAGCGGCATACCTCTCAGGGTTATCATGTGATCTGATGTGTACACACACACACACACACACACACACACCATATACTTAAAGTGCACACTCATGCCCGGCCCATTGTAAGCTCTGCATATACGTATGCCCTTGCTCTTCCTGACTCTGGGAAATCCAGCTTTTTGACAGATGGTGTTCAGTGATTGATAGCGGGGAGCAGGGGGGTCTTTGTGTGTGAAGTGTGTACCAGTGAGGCTCACCTTTTGTTCACTTGCCCACCTGTTGACTAGCTTTGGGTCCCTGGGGTCCAGGCAACTGCAAGAGTTAGGGGTTGAGGCATTGTACGCACAGCCTCCACGTCAGTGTGTTGCTTGCGAGAATGAAACGAGATGGCACATGGATGCCCCTGACTGGTGCCAGCCTACACCCATACGCATTTCCTCTGCTACTCCAGGGACCTGGAACACGTTCTTTCCCTGCTGCCCCTGGCTCTTCCCTGTGGCCCTGCTTGGTGCCACGGCATCCGGGAAGGGTGTTTTGTTTCCCTGCCCACTAATTCTTCTGCTAGTGCTGGTTTAGAATGCGGCAGCCTCCCACAGGCAGGCCCGCCAGGATCATCCCTTTCTTCCTCCAGGAACTTGGAAACACTCTGACTCACTTGTCACTTGTGGCCTTGGAGGAGAATTCTCTGAGTCAAGGTGCAGTGTCTTCCCTTCCTCCTCTAGACCCTTGAGGGATGAAATTTCCTCCGTAGCCTCCTCTGCCATCCCCAGTTCTGGGGCTGATTGAGGCATCTTGAATAAACCTGAGGTCAGCGAGCAAGACTCTGCGCCCTGAGAAATGAGAAGGATTTGATCCTTGCCCAGGCACTTAGAGTGGCAAGTAGCAGAGCAGGATGAAGCATTGTTTTGTAGATGGTTGTGACCCATTAGTGTATCTTGAATGTACTTAGTGGGTCATGGCTGGCAATTACCGAAAAAAAAAAAAAAAAAAAAAAAAAGAAGAAGAAGAAGAAAAGAAAGCAACCACTGTATCACAGAGTAAACAGGAGAGCTGCTTCTGGCAACTTCTGTCCAGTGATTTATGTGCATGTGCCCTGTCTGCACCGTGTAAAGTTGTCACAGCCTAAAGTCTGCCATCTACTGGCCCAGGGAGAGCTGAGGGCAATTCAGGTTGGGTGACTTGGGTCAGGTGATAGGCAGTGGCCAAGCCTCAGTTTCCAGATCTGTAATAAGAAGGAAACAGCTTCAGCTTTGGAGGGTTGAGGCAGACCCATTCCCTCCCCATCAGGTCATGGGTTGGAGGGGGGAGACCTTTGCTCCTGCAGTTTGCTGTCACAGTCTTAGTCTGTTGATTGCACAAGCAACAGTCAGTGCACGCTTGTTGCCTGCTGAATAAGTATCTCCCACTTGGAGGGATGGCGTGTGGGCGGGTATGGGAGGAGATGATGGTCTCACTTCTCAGAGGCAGAGCGAGGCCCATGGGTTTGCCCTGTGGCTGGCCACAGGCAGCTCCCCATGTCTGTCTTAGGTTGGGGGGCATCTCCCCAATACAGAGGATTGGGTGAGCAGTGTCCAGGAAGGAAGACTGCAGGAAGACACTAAGAAAGGGTCTGGGTGCCCTCTGTGACCTAGCTCGGCCCTTTATCCCCACCCTGGTGACAGCTTTGTGACCTTCCCTGTTTTGGAGGGAAGCAGTGCCATCTTATCTGTGTTTCCCAGTTCTCTCCTATTGGGTTCCTTGGAATCTGAGATTTTCCTCCGCCTTCCCTTCCCAGTCACAGAAGGCTCCCTCAGAGGCGAGGCTCTGGGGTCAGAGCGGACTGGCAGAGTGGTTGGTTGCTGGGCAAGTTTTCCTGGGTGTTGGGCACAGTGCATGGATTTGGACTAGGATGGCCGGGGACAATTCTGGGAGAGTCGTTTGGGTCTCTGGGAGTTGTTCTGGGAGAGCTGTGGTTTGCTCTTCAGTGGGAGGCAGACAGTGATGTGAAATCAGGGCCGGCTTCCTTCTACCCCTAGCTTTTTGAGTCACTGTAATGGTCTGCCCTTCTTTTTATTTTTTGGGACAAGGTCTTGAGGCGGACACTAAACTCACTTTGTAGCAGAGGCTGGCTTTGGGCTCACCATTCTGGCTCAGGTCAGCATCCCAAGTCCTGACATTACTGGTATGTACCAGCTCTGTTGAGCTTGGGGTCTCTCTGAGAATTCTGTTTTCACATTTGAATCAATTTCAGCTGGTGGAATACTGTAGATGGGGAAACTGAGGCTTAGAGCAGGGTGGTAACCCTGCTGGTTCGTGACTGCAGGGCCCCCAGATGGCCTGTGGTAGGCACTGGCTTCAGACACTGTCCACCTATGAGGCTGCCCTGTGTGCCATCCTTTAGGAATCTGGCAGCCTTCTTTTCTGTGACGCCTGAGGCTTTGGCTACCGGGCCTGTGCTGAGGGGGCAGAGGCCCAGTGGGCAGGCCTGGTGTCAGGCGTGTGCGCGTGGCTGTTTTTTTCTCGCTGCCTTTTAGAAGGCGTCCAGTACAAAATGTTATCCTCTCTCTGGAGGCCCTTCTTTTTGGCAGCTCTGCCTGCCAGCTCCTGCGCTGCCCGCCTGCCTGCCTGCCTGCCGCTTGGGTTACGCGAGGCAGTGCTGGCTGAGGCTCTGGGCACAGGTTCCGCCGAGGGTCTGCAAGCCATGAGCAGCTACGAAAGGGATTTTACAACATGACAGGGAATTTTCAGCCACCATGTTATCTCCGAATTGGCCAATTGATGGCTTCAGCAGAGCATCTCGGCAACCGGGAAGCCAATACAATTTGAGTTAGTTGTGACGGCTGCCACTTTAAATACCACAGTGAATTTCTGTCAGTGAGCTAATGTGTGGAATCGGGAATTGCAGAAAACTTGATCACCAGAGTGCTCCGGTCGATTCTGACCCCAAGCTACAGAAAATGAACTTAAACCTAGTTGACTGTCACCACATACTTTCTTTGGCATTATTTTGCTGGCAGCATCTTCGTCAAAGGGAACTAGGTAGAAATCACAGTGTTCGCCTCTGGCATCACCTGGTTTTAGAGAGAGGCAGTCTTCTGTGGGTGCTGGATGGAGCCCTGGGCAGTCCAGATGGCGGTTTTGTGGTGAGGGACAACTTACTAAAGGCTAGCATTACGGCTTGCTAATAATCCCCTATCTAACGAGGGATACAAGTGTTTACTGAGCACTTACTATGGATGCTGATCCTCAAGTTTTCATATTATTGTTGTAGTTATTAGTTATTATTGTCGGTGTTGTTGTTGGGGTCTCATTATGTAGTCCTGGTTGGCCTGGAACACTGTGAACACCGGGCTTATGCCTCTGCCTCTTGAGTAATGGGATCAAAGACATGTTCTGAGCCCATTCTCTTCCAAGAGTGTAGGGGGTAGGGCATAGATCTTATTTCATGACCAGAGGACTAGTGTTGGCAAGCAATTATTGAATGCTAACTGTATGCCTTATGCTGCTCTCAAGTAGGTTTTAGCTCCAGGGTTGGATTATTTTGTTTCCATTCTTATTTTGTAGATGAGGAAATGGAAGTATTTGGAATATGTTGAAAGCGGCCTTAAACTTAGCTTTCTCTTCTTGAGATAGTCTCACGTATCCTTGGTTGGTCTTGACTTTGGCTCTGTAGCTGAGGCTGACCTTGAACTACTGACCCTCCTGCCTCCACCAGCTGAGTGCTACGATTACAGGGAGCCCTGAGGTGGTACCTGTTTTGCCAAGTGCTGAGGATGAAGCCTAGGGCTTTGCGGATGTGAGGCAGATGCTCACTTGTCCCAGCTTTTGATTTTCCCAGTAGTCTTTGCTCTCGTGCCATGCCACCTTCCTAAGAGTTAGCGTAAGTGTGTGTGATGGCATACGCCTGTACTTCCAGCACTTATGAGGCTAGGGCAGGTAGAGTTCCAAAGATGTGAGTTCTAGGCCATCCTGCCTACAGAGCGAAGCCCTATTTCAAAAAGCCAAAACAAAGTGAGCCCCTACAAAAAAACCCAAAACCCAAACCCTGAAAAACAAAACCAACAAACAAAAAAACCGTACCCACACCACACTGGGCTTAGCCGTCCTGAGAGTCCTGGACAGGCCCAGGCCGTGCCTGAGGGGACTAGGTTTCCTGACTAGATCTGGGATTCCCTGTGGGAGGAGGGACTGGCTAGTTTCTAACCACCTCATCTAAGAAGAAATTGGCCTGTGCCAGTTGCAACAAGGGTTTCTTTGATGTTTTGGTTGTGAGGCCAGCCGGTAATGGCTGAACCATCTCTCTAGCCCTGGAAGGGTCCTGTCTGTACTTGCAGGGCCCCTCCTCTTGTAGACTACAACATGCTTGAACATACTTACATACTTTCTTCATGAGGACATCACACATATCGAATCATCATTCATTAATTATTTCTGTGGTGTTGGGGCTTGAACTCAGGTCCTTGAACAAACTAGGCAAGTGTTACGACTGACCTCCTCAGCCCAGAGGCACCGTTCATTAATTTGACTTGGCTGAGTGTTTGAGACAGACCCTTTCTATGTAGCCCAGGCTGACCCGGAGCTCACGGCCTTTTTGCTTACGCACCCTGAGAATACAGGCGTGCTCACCCCCATTCCGTAAGAATGATACAGATGCCAGTCAGGGCTTCTTAGCAGCTCCAGGGAGCCAGCCTGAGTTTAGGTGGGCACAGTTGCAGCGAGCAGAAAACACCTCAGCACGGCTGACCTGAGTCTTACAGAGCCCAGGTTAGCGGTGGCGCCTCAAGCATTCTCAGTGAAGTGTTCTGGAGTCCTGTTGGCATCCTTAAGCCAAGGACCTCGGCTTCTGTCGGGTGTTCCCCACTGACAAACAGCGTCTGAGGCGCTGTCTAACTTGGTCCTGGCTCTGGAAAGTCAGAATGCAGAGTTGTCTCTGACAGGAACACCTGAGGTCCTGTGATCGGAGAGCTCGGGCCGCTGGTCAAGGGTCCCACACACAGAAAGTGCAGGGCTGGCTCTTTGCGGACTTGGAGAGGCAAGAGGGCTTGTGCTTTCTGCCTGTCTGAGCTGTTTCCTCACAGAGAAACTGGATCAGGGCACAGCAAAGTCCCCAGACCAGCTTTCTTAAGAGACCCTCCTCCTTAAAAGTGGCCAGGGATCATTGTCTTCTTCCTAGGCTGTGGTTTTTCATAGCGTGAGGATAGTGAGGGACATGAGGGTGACCGGTATTTACTGAACATTTACTCTGACATTTATACAGGACTAGTCCTGTGCGGGGGCGTAATATTTAATTCCCTCAGGACCCTGCAAGGCAGGGGCTGTTACGATCCCGTTTCTTGGATGAGGAAATCAAGGCTTCGAGAAGGGAATTCAGGTACCCCGGGCCATGGCCTTACCGAGTAAAGAAATCAGGACGACTTGCCCCCAGGGCTCCGCTCTTAGCCTCTGAGCCACTGTGGTACTGATAAACTATGGGATGGCTTTGGGAGATGGGTCCTGGGGGAAAACTGTTCTTTGAAAAAAATTGGAACATTTCATTACACAAACCTGTAAATGAGTGTCTTGAAGGAAAAAATGTGACAGTTTGCTTCTCAGCGAGATGAATGCAGATAAGCCTATTTTGACTGTTAACTTATTTTGTTGCTTAAAAGCCAGTGACAAGTAGCATTGGATTTATTTTTCCTCACAATGTTTAAGTGTTTGCCACTTCTTGAATGATGTGTGTGAATTTGGAAATTGTCTTTTTTTTGGGAGTGGAGGCTTGGCCTTTGAGTGGTCTTTAAGTTAGGTTTGCTGGGTGCAGGTATATGTAGCCGGGACATGGCTGGGGAGCAGCGTGGGTACCTGTGCCTGAGGATGCCGAGCGAGCCCCACTCTAGAGTAGGGGTCACGGTGGAGAGCCCGTCGCAGGAGTCTTTGTGACGGAAAGCCTAAATATTTATTCTGTTCTGTCCCTAATGAAAACAAATTGTCAACAGTTGTTCAGTAACTGACTAAATTAAAATCTGTAATTAGTCAATTAGATTAAAGAGTTGGCACAACCTGATTGTATCATGCTGCTTAGGTTATTAAGAGAAAGGGTGTGATTTTTAATTACTGAATGCTAATTTTGACAGTTTCAAATAGAAACAGACGTGATTTCCCCCCTTTCCCTAATTCTCAATGGTTTGGAAAGTGAAGACACTTAATGCTTAGATTATGTTTTTTTGAAGGCAAATAATCTAGGATGGCCTTCTGTAAGGTGGGAGGGACTTGGGTGGAGAGCCTGTGTTGGATCTCACTGAGGGCTGCCTGCAGATTCGTCCTTTCCTGAAGGAGGTGTGGCGTTTGTGCTGTGAGAGTCCAAGTCTTAGTTAGAAGTGATTCATCTGTAAGCTCTCTTTTAGGGGTTCCTCAGTATTCCACCGTGCGTGCGTGCGTGTGTGCGTGTTCACGCGTGTGCATGTGTTCATGCGTGTGCGTGTGTTCACTTCCTCCACCCCTACCTCTCTCTGCAAAGTCTCACTGTATAATACCTGTTGGCCTCACTTCACACGTGATATGTGGACCAGGCTGGCCTCAGACTCATTGAGATCTGCTTCTCAAGGGCTGGGATTAAATTAAAGGTGTGTGCCACAGTGCCTGAGCAGCTCTCATTTTTAAGAAAGATTTATTTTATGTATAACGTTGCCAGTGTTTATGTCCATGCACATGCCTGATGCCCAGGAAGGCCAGGAGAGAGTGTCAAGAATCCCAGGAACGGGAGTTACAGACAGTTGTGAGCTTCCGTGTGTATGCCAGAAATTCAGCATAGATCTTCTGGAAGAGCAGCCATGGCCTTTGACCTCCGAGCCATCTCTTCTGTTCTCTCATTTTTGAGTCTTGCTGGGTAGCCTAGGTGTGCCTTAAATGCGTTATCCTCCTGCCATAGCCTCCCATGTTCTGGGATTCCAGATGTGAACAACCTTACCTAGCTGTTTGGAGGTGGGTTTTTTTTTTTTTGTTTTGTTTTTGTCCTGTAGTTTAACAGCCTGAATCCAGCCGGGAAACCATGTGAATGAATTATGGAGGGATGCTGGAGATGTTAGTTTGCGTGAAAAAGCGTGGAGATTTGTCTGATGTTTCTGTCTGCTGGTACCCAGTGTTAGGTGACAGCCTGGAGTTGTGGAGTGTGCTTTTCTTCACGGGAAGCTCTGGGTGGAATAAACAGGTTTTGCTTTCTGGCTAAAGGGAGCTGAGAGCTGAGGAGTTGGCACCAGGTATTGGGGCTGATGATGGGGTAGGGTGGGGGCTATGCAAGGCAGGAGGGAGCAGCCTCTTGCTTGGGAGGAAGATGGATCAGGAAGCAGATGCTGTTTATGGGTTAGGAGCGGGAAGAGCAGGCCAGAGCATACGGGAAAGTGCAGTAGGGTGACTTGCAAACGGAGCAAGACCTCTTTCTCACTGTTCTTGTGGACGTTGAGGCAGTCTCTGGGTTAGTGAGCTCCTGGACCCCAGCACACCTCCCTGTCCGGCTGTTTCGGGTTGGCTCTGCTCCACAGATCCATGCTGTGGGGGCTGAGCTTCACAGAGAATACGTTGCTGCCTCAAAGCCTGGTGGGAGTGAGGGCCAGTGGCCTGTGTGAGCCTGCCATTGCTGCTAGCATGGGCTTTTTGGGAAGGCTGCATTGGCCTCCTGTGCCCCTAGTGCCATACTGTACAAACCACAGCATGGGATAGAGTCACAGACAGTACTCAGGATGACTTTCTTGTGGCCACGCCTTCATTATGCTGTAGGTTTTGCTTGTTTGTTAGCGCATGTGGAAGTCGGAGGAACTTGTGGAATTGGCTCTCTTCATCCACATTTACTTGAGTTCTGCAGATCATACCTAGGTCACCAGGCTTACAGAGCAAGCACCTTTATTTTCTGAGCCATTCTAGGGGCTGGCCCAGAAGAAAGGAAGTAACAGTGCTAGGAGAGAGTTTATTTTAAAGGCTGGTAGGTTTGTAGCCCTGAGTAAATAGGGAAGCTTGTAAATAATTTGATTCATTTTCTCCTGAAGTCTGTTTTTGGTTGAGAGTAGGGAAAATGGGGACAGCAACAAGAGCCAAGTGCCTTCAGGTCACAAGCAGCTGTATGTTCCCAGAACATTCTGTGTCCTTAGGGCTGAGGAACTCATGTTGCCTCCCTGGTGCCCGCTGCCTTGTCCCTCCTGGAGGGATAGCCCTCAGGCTGGGGCTCTGGTCAGTTGCCTGAATGGTTGAGCAAGGGTTTCTGCACATGGGATGACTTCCTGCTTCCTTCCTGGCCTGGACTTTGCTCCTTTCTTTCAGTTAGGGAGCAGGCTCTCCCTGTCTTTGCTCATCACCCTGCTCTGGAGACACGGACAGGCCGCCCATGGTGGCCAATGGAGAGCTAGGGCGGGTCCTACACTGGAGGCCTGTGTGAACAGCTCAGGAGTCAGACACTTGCTCTGGGAGGACACGGCGGGAACAGAAAGGTGGGCAGCAGGCAGAAAGCAGTGGACATAGCTTGTTGGAAAAACAAAATTGAGGGGCATACATGTTTCTTTGTGTTGAATTAAAAATTATGACGACTTCTTGTTGTTGGACTGGAGTTTGAACTCATGGGACTTAGAGCTGCCAGGCTGTCGTTAGCATAGCACAGGCCAGCTTCTGTACCTTAGGACCTTTGCACATGCTCTTCTGCTTGGCCTGCTTTCTCTTACTCTGGAAGAGTCTGATTGACTTTACATGTCTCAATTTAGATGTCACTTAATTCTTAAAGTCACCTTTGAGTTGCTGGAGACAGGGACTAATGGTAGATTTAGTAGTGGGCCCTGAAAACGATGGACACCCAACTTAGCTTTGCTGACGCTGCCTGTCTTCCAGGTAGGGCTGTGTGTAGTCTGAATACATTTGAAGGCTCCCTGACGTCCTAATGCTCTCAGAAGCAGTCCAGATTCGGCGCTCCCTTTGAGCCCTTGCTGTGGTGTTTGCCGTCCATTTCTGAAGTAGGCCTTTGACATATCAACAGAACTTTACACGTCAAGTGCCCTCAGAACTATGTAGTAAAAGGCTCATTCTTCACTTGACCCAGCCTTCCCCTATCTCCTGAGAGTCCTGGAAACCCCTGCCCAGGTTCTGCTTGTTTTAGGTGGACTGTGGAGTGGTGGGGGCAGGGAGGTGGTCTGGCATCCAGCTCACTTCTCCCTCAGCTTGAGGCTTAGTGGGGGTGCTAACCTGGCCTGAGGGAAGGCACCCCGGCTCTGATCATCAGACTTCCCTGAAGGTCTGTGTGAAAATACTGTACTATTTGGCTCTGTAAGTCAGGGTTGTGGGTGATTTTTATCAGGCTTTCGAGTCTACAGTTGACCTTTGCTTTATCTGTAAAGACTCCTGTTTGCTTAGCCAAGGATAAGCAACAAGATTCCAGAGCGGGTGGCCCCAGCATGGGCCCTGGGTCTTTGTATGCATCTGGTTGCTTCTAATTGTGAGAGTCTTATCTGTTTTTCTGGGAGGGGAGTTAGCTACACCCTGGTGTAGAAGCTTTTTTTTGAGCTGCCCGTTCAGGCCTTCTCAGGCCTTGAAATACGTGTTCCTTTAAAGAACCATTTATTAAAACTGTCCCAATATATCAGAGCCAAATTTTTTACCCAAAACCACACCTGTGGGTCATCACAGGTGCCTGTTTTCCTCATCTATTTAGTGTGTCTAGTCTAGTCTTTCATTTGTCAAGTATCAGATGCCTCTCTGTGTGTTGACAGACATTGGTGCATCCTTTGCCCTCACATGGCTTGACTTCTAGACCCGCCTTCCTATTGTCAGGGCTTATGTGCCATCTTTCCGGGTCACGCGAGCCTGTCTCCCAGGAAAACACAGGGTTGAACACCTTCCTGCTTTCTTGACGGCTGCACTTCCTGGGGGACCCGTTTCCCTCTGCCTGTCCTGACACCCTGGCTGTGCTGTGGGTCAGCATTGTGATGGGGCTGGTTGCTATGACTCCCGAGTGCTCACCTCCTCCTTGGTAACAGTGTGGTACACGAGCCCTTTGTGGTCCCAGTACAGGTGTGTGAACCGGGCCAAGCTGAGCTGATGGGCAATTGGAGAGCCTGGAGAAAGTGGGGGTTGCTTCTCAGAAAGACCCACGTGGGGATGCAGTTAGAAAAGAGTGCCATGTTATTCTAGAACTGATGGAAGCAAGACAAAACAAAAAACAAAACTGCCTTTGGGAAACTGACATCCACCAAAGAGGCCGAGTGAAAAGGATGCAGAGGTTCTCAAGGGCTCACATTCTCTCACACTTCAGTTAAATTTTTATAGGTTTTACTAAAAGCACAAAGTCTTCCTGTGCGCCCCACCCCCATTCAGGTTTGGCATTGCTCTCAAGCACTGGGGGCCACCTCTGAGGCACAGGTGCTAGCCACAGCACCCCCTTTCCTGTGAGTCAGCAAGCTTGTCCTGGAATATCCCTCCGTGGTGAGGTCTGGGCAGCACTGAGCCATAGCTCCTCAGGAAGCTGGTGGGCCATCCAGAGCTGCCCTGCGCACTTGAGATACGGCTGGCTCCTTCCCTCTTCCGAACGCTCTTTGAAAATGCTTTCAATGCAGAGCGTGTGTCTTCATGATGGTTCTTTTCATGAGGACAGATGCTGTCACTGTATGCATCTGAGCAGCTGGTTCGGATCCGGAGCCCACTGAGGCCTGGTCCTCTATCTCAATCTCTGGGGCCCTGTCAAGCCTTGGGGACTGGAGTGCAGAGGAGTCCTGGGGAGGGGAGGGGAAGGGAAGAATAATCTACGTGTGACTTTGTCAGTGCCACAGAACAAACCTGCATGCTGCTCCTGTGGGAGGGGCCCTCTGATCTCAAATGGGGCTGAGGCCAGCTGGACCCCGTGGGAGTGGGGGAGGGGCAGAGGCACCCGGAGCAGCTCCTCCTGTTAGATCAACTGCTTCCCATTCCCTTCCCTCTTTGTGCTAGTGAGGCGCCCCCTCCCCCTTCAAGCCGACTCTGTTGCCCCTCTGTGGGACCCAGCATGCCTTTTCCTCATCTGCCTCTCTCCTGTGTCAGCACTGTGGATGGGAAGGACTTCGGCCTTGTCAGTGTTGTGCTCTGCTTGCCACATTGTAGGGGGGCTCAGATACTGGGGTGAATGAAGCAGAGTTCAGAGAGAGCAGGATTTTTGCACTGGGCACCATTGAGGGTGGAGCCGAGAAGAGAGGGGTGGTGCCTTCCGCAAGGGTCTCTGGGTCTTCTGTCTTCTGGCCTCACCAGTAAGTAGACTGTCTCCTTTTTGGCATTGTCTTGGGTACTGATGCCAAATTTTTGTTAATGCAAGATGTGATATCTGGCCCTTATTAGATCACAATCGAACCAGAACCAAGACCAAACAAATTGAGAGCCACCATGGAGACATCCCATTGAGGTTTCCGGCCCCAGACCTAGGCAGGTCTTCCTCACCCATACTTGGATTTTGTGGCAAAGGCCCATTGGGAATTAGTGTTGTTTCTTTCCTTCAGGCAGCAGGCTTCAGGACGGAAAGATAAAACAGAAAGTGCAGGTTGGGGTTCAGGGGGTGTCAGAGGTAGGGGGTATGTTGCTACTGAACACCTCCTCCCCCAAGCCCTCTACTACACACATACGCGTGTACACACGCACGCACGCACTCACGCATACGCCAGTACCTTGTCCCGTGCAGCAACTAACAAGTCTGTCACTGGCTGACACTTTGAGGGGTTTCTTTTCTTTAAATAAATAATTCTTTGTCTCTCTTTGGGTGGCAGATTGGGCCTGGAGAGTCAGCCATCAATGGCAGGTGACTGCAGACAAGTAGGCTAGAAGAAACTGGACCAGGCAAGGAAGGTCCCAGAGACAGTGCCCAGCCTAGAGTAAGAGGGGCAACAAGAGACCTGGAGCTGCCTCTCACCCTGTGTGCCCTCTCACCCTGTGTGTGCCCTCTCACCCTGTGTGTGCCCTCTCACCCTGTTGTGCCCTCTCACCTTGTGTGTGCCCTCTCACCTTGTGTGTGCCCTCTCACCCTGTGTGCCCTCCCACCCTGTGTGCCCTCTCACCCTGTGTGTGCCCTCTCACCCTGTGTGTGCCCTCTCACCTTGTGTGTGCCCTCTCACCCTGTGTGTGCCGGTACATTTTCTTGCCCAGGAATATCCTAGTGAAATGCCAAAGTGAGGAAAGAGTGAATGGGCAGTTCCTTCTCTTCCTCAGAGGAGAAAGCAGGCTCCTTTCCTGTCTCTTTGTCTCTTGTCCCCTTTGTCCCAGCCTTCCAGCTCTGTGGCCTCCCCTCCCCCAGCGGTTCCTTCCTTTGTGCCCAGCAGGCCATTCACCAGTGGAACTTAGCTGAGGCCTGCCGCCCAGAGAAGCAGTGAGGCCCAAGGAGCCTGTGGATTTAGGCCTGCTTTCACCACCGTGGGCTTAAAGTGAACCCAGTATTTTCCCCCAGCCTCCAAAAGGTGGTGAAGTTTGGCCCTGGCTTTTGGCAGCCTCTTCAGAGGGAGCAGCATTGTTGGGGGTTGTGCCAGACCCAAGGTTGTATCTGGCCTCACAGCCTTTCCTTGGTTTTGCCCAGAGTGATTCTGGGGCCTTTGTGTTCTCAAGCCCTCTGTGAAACACCTGGAATTATGGACACGCTGAACTCTAAAAAAGCTTAGCCCACATCTGTCACACGAAGGTGTTGGGCTTTTTTAAAATTAATATTTATTTTTATTTTCTGTGCATGGTGTTTTTGCCTGCATGTATTATCTGTGTCAGGGTGTCAGATCTTGGAATTACACTTGTGAGTTGCCATGTGAGTGCTGGGACTTGAACCTGGGTTTTGGAACCACTACTGAGCCATCTCTCCAGCCTGTGCTTTAAAGAATTTTTAAGACAGGGTCTCTCATGTCTAGGCTGGCTTGAAACTCACTATGTAGCCGAGGAGGACCTTGAACATCCTACTCTGCTGTCCCCACCACCCAAGTGCTGGGATGACAGGCTCCCTCTCTTCCCCCAGTGCCAGTTTATGTTTTGTTGGTGGTGGGACCCAGGGCTTCGGCAGGCTAATGCTGGCCACTTGGAACACATCCCCACAAGATAGTGCCTTGATTACCTTAAGTAAGCAAGGGTCAGTCACAAGGGCGGAAGCAAAAACCTCCAAGGAGGAAACCTGAAAGTTGGGGAAACCTATCAAGAATGAAGACGCTGGGAACATGGGGAAGTTGGCCTTGGTTCAGTTCTCTCTGGCAGATTGAACTCTAGCGCCTGATTTCTAAAGATCTGAGTACCTTAGCTTCTGGGTGTCTTGTGACCTGGCCCCTTGTATTATTGCCTTGACAACCTGGGGCCTGGGAGGGTCCACAGGGGTAGAGCGGGGCTGGGCAGGGCCCAGGTCAGGCACAACTGTGGTCAGTTAGTGTACCGCCTTTGCTATCTGCGCCGTTTTTCTCTGCTTACCACATTCAATTCATCAATTCACCTGCACACATTCAGATAATAAACAAAAAGAAAATGATGTACGTTTAGAAACAATATAATTTACCCTCATTTTTTTCTATCAGTTTTTTAAAACGCTGTCAGAGCCACTTTTCCTCATCACCAACACTCTGGCTTTATAGCAGGTGTCCATGGCCAAAAGTGGTGCCGTGCCTTATCCCTTGCCTGATGTTGGGGAGGGGGCAGCACTGAGTGTCAACTCCTCGCCTTCTGAGTGACCCTGATAATTCTCCAAGCGTTGGCATCTTCAGCCATAGCCGCCAGTGGCCGTGGTGCCGAGCAGTGCCTCAGGGGTGAGGACGGAGCGGTCAGCACATCCTTAAATGTTCCCGCGGCATGCACCGCAGCATGCCAGGCTCGTGGCAGCCCTGCCGCCCTTTTGGTGTCCAGAGTCACCCTGTGGGCCTGTCAGATGCAGATCTGTGGGGAAAGCCAGGAGGACCACAGAGGGTTCTGTTTGGGTTTGGCAGTGGGTAACCCATTCCCGGAGAAAGGCTTGTGATCTCAGTAGGCAAGGATCAGTAATGGGTTCAGGTGAGGCCCTTGGCTCCGGGCCATTTATTGATTGCCTGCCTGTTCAATGTAGTGCTTGCGACCTGACCTGTCTCCTGACACTCCCTCCCAGAGTACTGTTTTAAATGCCCTTGGTTTGGGGACCTGTGCCCAGGACGCAAGAGAAGACTTCCTAATCTGTGGAAAGGACTCAAAGAAAACATTGAGGCTTTGTCTTTTAACAGTTTTAGTCTGGAGCTGGCACTTACATCCATTGCCAGGTTGTCGTCATGGTCATCATTTGTTGGCTGCAGGGTGACAGCCCTCATACTCTGGTCCTGGGTTGTGTTAGCCTGTGGCTGAGGTGTCTGTCCGTGCCCAGGTTTGTGGAACAGATTTGCATTGCCGTTTGTAAATCAGTGCTGCTTTGAATACCCACCTTTGATACGGCTGTTGTGAGGGAGCTGGGATTCTCAATTTAGAAGTTTGATGTAACCTGAAAGTGAAAGGATTAAAAGTGTGTATCTTAGGAGACTCGAAGAGTGAGGGGCATGAGACCCCTCAGCGGAGTGTTGTCACGTGGCTGACACCTTCCATAGCCTTTGCAGGAATCCCAGGCTGACCACATGCTGAAGCGTGTAGCCTCGAGCTAGCCTTTCCTTCAAACTCTTGAACTGTCTGTCCCGAGGCTTTGAGGGGTGAGGTGGGAACTGCTGAAGCTTTCAGCGCTGCCTTCACTTTCCTGCTGCCATCTCTGTCTCATCTGGATCTCCTCTTGATCTTCCCCATTGCTGAGCCCAAAAGTGGGGGGCCTGGCAGAGGGGCGAGGTGCCAAGTTAGCAGTATGAAACTAGGACCAGGAGCTTGAGGAAGGGTCTGGGGTGCAGGGCAGGTGTCTTTTTGCAGGGCTGCTGTGCCTCTTTGGGGGTGGAGGTGGTGTGATGGAGATGGTGTGATGGAGATGGAGGGGGGTGATGGAGCAGGTCCAGGAAAGCCAGGTAGGGAGAGGGACCCCATTTGCTTTGGTGATAGTGGCTCTTGGGGATGGGCCTTAGCTGGCATGAGGGAAGGTTCTTTCCTCCCCTCACCCCTTCCTGCCCCTCCTTCCTACTATCTTCTGTCTGCCACTCTGCCTGCCTCCCTCCCTCCCTTGCCTCCTGGCCTTGCCTTTGCTGCAGACCCTGCATACTGCCTGGCCCTTTGCCACTGGTGCTGCCTGTCATACTAAAGAGCAAAGCTGGTACAGTTATGTGGGCTCCCAGGTGCTTTTTCTCATAACCGTCTCCTGTGTCTGGAAACTGGAGGCTCCTGGAGAGAGACTGGCAGATGGTTTTCTGGAGCTTGTCTCCAACTTGAAACTACGAGCCAAGGGTAGCTGCTGGAAATGAAGTGCCCAGGGCAGGATGAGTTCATCTCAGAATGGGGATGAGGCAGAGAGGGGCCAGTGGACTGGCATGGGTGAGAGTAGATCTTAAGTAGTGCCACCTGGCTGGTTTGCTGTATGTCTTGCTGGGAGCTGCCTGCGTGCTCTGCACTCCAGGCGGACTCAGCTCCCGCAAAGGTTTGTCTTCCGCCGCCCTGCTGAGCACCTCTCCTTGAGAGACTGTCTGGTTCCTGGGGTCCCAGAGTGAAGACAGTGGGTGGGCAGCATGTGGTCCTCTGCCTTGTCGGTAGGCTGCAGGACAGGGCCACAGTCTTTCCTGTGCGTACCCCCATTTCCATCCCCCCTCCCCCCCCCGGAACACCTTTATCCTTCGTGTCCCTGGTGTCTGGCCTCCTACATACCTGAGTTATGCTTGGGCTTAGCATGTGTTCTTCTCACAAAATGAGAAAGAAAAGGAAGCGCTTTTAAGCCAGCTTGTGCCCTGTTGGCCAGTTTGTACCCTGATTGCTGAAGTTGGATGGAGTGGGGTTGGCCTTCCAGACTGTTTATCTCTCTTTAGGCTTGCAGCATGCCAGGACAGGCGAGTGTGGCGCTCCTTTGCATTCCCTCCCTTGGGTGTGGTGGAAAAGGTCAAGGCGAATGTGGCCCAGGCTTTCTTCATCTCCTCACGTCTGAATCTCAGCTGTTGTACCTATAAAATGGGGACCATGATGTCAGCGGCTAGGGCGGGATGATTGAGGGTCACTCTACACGGTGTCACCAATAGTCTTTGGAAGACTAGTGGGAGACAGGCACCCTTTGTGCTCTGCGGGGGGAGGGGGGACTAATAATAAAATGGGCCTTCCCATGGAGTGGTGCATAGCCGCATCTCAGATGTGAGTGGCCATGATACTCTGGCCCCTTGTCTACCTGGTTGACCTGTCCCCTGGCCTGGACTCTGTCCCGATCTTCCAGGCTGCCAGCATTTTGCCAGTGTGGGCTGCCTCCTGAGTTTCTGCTCAGCCCTGACTTCGGTGGGAGCTACTCCTGTCCTGTTGTGAGGACAGTGTCCAGCCACGGCTCTTTGTGCCCTTGGTCAGCTCTTCTGAACTGTGCAGGAGCTCTTTGGCCAACTTTGGAGCAGCCTGCCCTTCTTGTCCAGCAGAGTGATGGCGGAACAACAGCATGACTTTCTGGAAGTCCCCAGCAGGGGTGTCCCAGGCCCTCAGCTTCAGACATCCTTGAGGGTAGCAGGAGGGTAGGGGTGGGGCTTGCCGAGCTGGGCACTGACAGGCTTTCCAAACTGTCCTTGTCCTCGGCGGAGCCCTCATAGTCTACCTCCTGTCCTCAGGAGGCTGCACTTTTCGGTTGCCCTCTTTCCTGCTGAGCCCTCTAACTAGAACAAACCACGGAGGATGCGTCCTATCTCTGACAGACAAGGAAACTGAGTCCTGGGCAGGGAAGAGGTGTCTTCACTGACAGAAAAGGGCCCCAGAGGCTGTTGAAAATTTCCCCTCAGTCTCAACAGCATACTAGTGAGGTCTCACCTTGCTCCCAAGGCCGTTGCTATTAGCAACCTACTTCCCCTGTTGGTTCTGGGGGCCCTTGAGGGGAAGAGGGAGGTGGAAACCAGACTCGTCAGGTGGCTGTTGAGTGCAGGTGGGGGGTAGTAGTGGTGACACCAGGAGGGAGGACCAGGCTGCATGGAGCTATCAGTGTAAATAAAACCTGTTGGTTTCTGTTAATTGTTCCCTTTCACAAGGAAATCATAGACAGAGACTTTGTGCTTTGTGTGGTGGCATGTCTCTCCCGTAATCCACAGGACAGAAATGGAAGAAAAACAAAGGGAAAAAGGTCGGCTAGGCAGTGGTCTGTGGGAGACAGTCCAGCTTGATTTTTTTTTTTTGTGTGTGTGTGTGTGTTAAGCCAGGAATTCTTCAGTTTGGTGAGCCTAAAGGGCTGGTAATGGGGGAGTGACCCATTAGCTGTCCAGAGGTGCTCAGCACCATGTCCAACACGCCCCCACCCCACCCCCCACCCCCGTGAGGCCTCAGTCAGGGTTTTCTGGTGGGGTCTCAGTCACATGGTTACCAGCTGTCACGTTAGTCAGGTAACCCTGAGGCTACAGAGTGCCCCTGTGAGAGGACCCTCTTGTCTGAAGGGCAGGCAGAACAGTTCGCAATATGTGGATGACGGTCAGTGCTGGAGGGAAGGCAGGCAGCCACTGGAGGGGGTCAGTCCAGAGAGCGCAAGAGCTGTGCTTCGGACTAGGTGTGGCGGGGGCTTCCTGGCTGACTATGGGATGTGCTGTAGCTGGTCCCAAAGGAGTGGGAAGGAGAAAGAGAGAGGGGGAGTGTCTCTGAACCGGTGAGCTTTGCTAGCGTTTGGCCTTGAGAGGCTCCAGGTGCCGGATGTTGGAAGCAGTGAATTCCTGGTACTCTCAGCCCCAGAGAAGCGAGGTGATTCTGGCTCACCTGGCTCACATGGTGGAGCCAGCTCCAGAGACCCGGGATGTGTGGAGCAATTCAAGTCACTTCCCTGCACTGGTGGTTGGGTATTTGTAAGCTGGTGACTTGGTGAGTCAGTGACCTTCCTTTTGCCTCAGCTTCCTTATCTGTGAATTGAATGTATATAAGTTCCATCTGTCCATGTCTGAAACAGCTGGCTCTGTGGCACCTGTTGGGTGCTTTGGGCTGTGGGGCACTGCCCACCCCCAGTTCTTTTGCCAGGTACTGAATACAGGTAGAAAGGTGTTGGGACTTATGGCCCTGTCTGCCGTATGCCTTATTTTGGGAGTCAGAAGCTCTTCAGGTTATATACAGTGGGCAGACTGCTGCTCCACACAAGTGTGTGCACAGCGCCAGTGCTAAGCAGGAGGCATTTTTCATCGTTGTCTTATCTTTTCAGTATGAGTATTTAGTATTGAAGGTCCTCGTCTTCAGTCCTCACCATAGAGTTGGAAGCAGCGTCAAGGTGGGACGCGCATCCAAAGTCAGTGATGGGCAGGCAGGACAGAGCATGGGGTGTGCCTGTGTCACAAAGAAGAGAGGCCTAAAATGGCCCCAGGTGTCCTCTGAGATAGCCTTCCAAACATGTGGGGTGAGGTGTGAGGACAGGACTGACACAAGTGGAGCCTGCACTGGTCTCTCCTTTCACTTGGGCTGAGTGGTGCTGTTCTCCTTGAGCTTCTACTGGGCTAGTGTCCTTGAAACCTAGGCTCAGCTCTGGACAGAGTCTGGCAATTCGGAGAGTATATATGGTGGCCTGATGAGGTGACAGAAAAGATTGCCTGCAGATACTGCCTTTGCTAGCTAGCAATGTTCTCTGTGGGTGGTACCCTGGGATCAGTGTCATGCCCCCCCCCCCCCCATCTCCCCAACACCTGGAGCAAGTGGCCTTGTCATGTCACTCACGAAGCCCATTTGGTGGCATTAGGATTGTGTGGTGTATGGCACTGTGCAGAGAAACATCTGGAAGAACTACTGAAGACACTGGATATTCACCTTTGTCCCCAATGACAGGAGACAAGAAACCCAGGCTTTGGTCTGTTCCGTGTCATGGGAGCTAGGGGTTCTACCACTGAACCCCGCACTTGGCTAATTCTTTGTTGATTTGGAGGCCTCTCTAGGATTGTGTCGTGCCTCAGGGCCACTCTTGTGGAGAAGAACTATAATCCTTAAATATAATAAGCCCTTTCTTTCACTGGGCACTTTATCCAATGGTCTCTGGTATACAAGCTCATTGGGACCACCTCCCAGCAGTCCTGGGGGTAATGATAGACAAGGCTTAGTACCCTGTTTTGTTGGTGAAGAGGCAGGTGGCTTTAGTGACTTTCCAAAGTCACTTGTCTATGTGCAGTGTACAAGGAAGCTCAGAGTAAAATCCAATCTCAAGGCTAGTCGAGGTGTGCAGGGCAGATGGTAAATGCTTGGTATACTCTGGGGCCTGTCCCCCTTGCTGGAGTCACATGTGCAAGCTGATCTCAGGGTTCAGGATTTTCAGTATGGTATCCACTCAGTCATTATCATTCAAGTAACATGCCCATTCAACATGAGTCCATTGTCATCAGGGTCACTTGCCGGGCTGGGAGGTGGCCAGGGGTGTGTATCCCTTTTTCCAGTTGTTTGGATTTCTAGGTAAGCGAAAGTTGGATGCATGCCGTGAATGGAATCTACTTGGAAGACCTGTATACCTGCCTTGCAGAGCCAGCCTACCAACTTCCAGGAGGGCCCTGGAGAATCTTAGGAACATGCCTGGCATTTGATGAAAGGAGGGCTGTTCGAGTCAGAGTGCCAGATGGTGATCCAGGAGGGCACGGGAGGCGGGAGCGGCATTTTGCAGAAACATGTTTGAACCGTGCTAGTTGAAAGAAGGGAACATGCAAACTGCCTTCCTGGCTGAACTCCACTCTGCAGATTGGTTTCTCTTGGGATGTCCTGAGAATGCTTCTTCACGCTCTATAGGGCCCTCAGGGTGTGGGGAATCTCAAGAAAGTTGGGGGTGAATGAATTGGCAACTGTTGTGTCTGGGTGTCACCGAGGGTACACCGTTCTGGGGAGTCCCATCAGAGTGGCTAGAATAATAGAGTTCACCAACCTCTTCCTGAATCTGAGAATTTGGTCCTGTTCTGGGCATCTTCTTATGTCAGGCTTGATATTCTTATTTAAGCTGAACCTTGAGTTGTGCACCTGTCCTTTGATGGCCGGAACATGGGGACAGAGGAGCGTCTGCTGTGCTCACCTAACTCAGGGCTGTCTTGTTTCGATCACATAACTCTTCAAAAATCAGCTCCGTTTCTTGCTGTCAGCCTCCACGTTAGTTTTCCTGACCTTGGATTTCAAGGTGCTTTTTATCTGTCCACCTGGCTGGCTGCCTGTCTCTCATTCATAGAGTCACGGTCATCAGACTTCCTGCTCATAGGAAGTCCTCTCTGGTCACCCCGGCCTTGACCTAAGGAGCTGCTGGCAGAAGCAGTTCAGCTCCCCTGGATTTGAGGACCGTTCTACTTGAAATACAGATGTCAGGAAAGCCCCCTCTAACAGCGAGGAGGGACCTATATGATGTGGGCTTCAGTCACCGCTCTTTCCTTTGTAGCAGAACCTTTTCTTTAAACCAAGTCTTACAGGGAAGCCCAAATAATAAAATAAAGCGGACCGCTGTGAGCTAGGGCGAGCAGAGGCTCCTGCCAGTGAGCTGCTCTTCTTCATGCCTCTCAGGCACCTGCTTCTGGTAGGGTTCACCTCTGAGGGACTGCTGTTTAAGATTCCTCTGATTGGGCTAGCACTGTGACTCATTGCTAGAGCATTGCCTAGCATGTGCAAAGCTCGGTTCCATCTCCAGTGTTGTTAAAAAAGAAAAAAAAAAAATAGCAGCAAAGATATTTTTGATTCAGTTGAATACCCAGTGTGGAGGATTCTGGCCAGGCTAAGGAGGCAGTGGCCACCTAGTCACACCAGGGTGCTTTTAGTCTGTCAGCATCCCCCTGTTCTTCAGCGACATGTTTGGACCCATTTCAGGAGTGCATCCAGAGTTCTGAGAAATGGGATACACTGCAGAGCCCAGTAGAGGGCTGGGATCAGTCATGGCTGGACAAACAGCACAGGACTGTAGGCTCCTGAGCACTCCTAAAACTTCCAGAATGTTCCAGGCACAGTGGCTTGTGAGTTGGTACCTACTTTTTTCAATGTGTAGAAAATGATGTGGCCTCAGGGTACTGTCACCATTCTTCTGACTCTCTCTGACTTGCTCCACTGGGTGCTCCCTCGAGTCGTTCAGTGTTTTCCAACTTTTTAGTGAGCACCACACTGCTTGATGTGCCACAGTTCACCTGTCTGTAACTGTTGTTTTCTGATGTTCTGGCGCTTGGCATTACGATTGTTTGCCAGTTTCCCGTGTTGCAAGTAGCCACTGTGCTGAGCACCGTTCGTGCTAGATGTTTTTGCACACAGGCATGGTGGTACTGTTAAGGTATGGCACTGTTGGGTCCTGTAGTTAGAAATGCAAGTCTGGGCTGGAGAAACAGATGAGCTCTTCCTGGGGACTCAATTTCAGCTCTCAGCACCCGGGTTGGGCAGCTCAAAACTGCTCGGGACTCCAGCTCCTGAGGACCCAATGTCCTCTTTTGGCCACACACACCAGCACACATACACACAGGGCCTGTCCACCAAGCATTCTTAGCATTGTTCCTGATAGAGTAGGAAGGGACAGGACCGGCTGTAGAGGCAGGCAGCCCTGGCCCTGATGAAACCAGTCCTGGGGGAGCAGGAGGGAGACCCCCTGCTGCTTGTTGCCCTGCCTTATCTGGCTAGTCTGGCTCCAGAGAGCTGGGACATTGCCCCTTGTCACTTTCGTACTCTTTTTTTTTTTTTTTTTAACTGCTCTGCTCCAGTAGCAGGCCCTGTAGAGACTTCCTACATATTAATTGATTAGATATAGATGCTTTTCCCCGTGTGCACGCTCAGTCACCGAGACCTGTTTATTTGAATGTACTTTGCGTTGGTGGAGGCTTGCATAAGAGACACAGATTGGGCTGTTAGAGACAGTAGGGGCACCAGGGACTTAGCTCACAAAGAGATCACTGTCTCCACCGCTGTTGCCTGGGCACTGCTGACCCCTTTAGGACTGGTATCTCAGAAGGAGGTGTGCGGGGAAGGGTGATCAGTGAGCCAGAATGGCTGCAAGATTCCCTCCCTCTTCCCTTTGCCCAAGTTGATAGTTTTGGAGGAGGGCTGAGTTTGGGTGTAGATAGTATTTATAATCGGAAACTGAGTTGAGCAGGTGGCAGAGGAGGGCAGGGCATTCTACTGCCAGCTTCCCAGAACCTTCTGTGAGCTATTTTACAAGATTCCTGAGGAAAACCTGTAAGGTGTAAATGGCGCCACGGATCCCCTTCTGGCGCACAGAGTTGAGCTACTAGGACAGTGTCTTGATAAGTGAGCACTGTCCTGCCACTGTCAAGGTAGGGGATGCCAGTGAGACTGGAAGCCGGTTTGTCCTGCTGCAGAGCCAGTTCTTACCAGGCTAATGATGTCATGGCCCAGGATGTGGAACAAGTGGAGGTTTTGGACAGAGTTGCCATGGCTCTGCCCTCATGTTGCAGTACTCTGCCCTCACAGTGGTTTGGGCGGTGATGACATAATAGCCACAAATACAGAATAAGCAGTGGCGGCATCAGCGAGATGTTTGCAGCACTTGAGTCTCCGAGGCTCTGGGGAAGCAGGTAATCCAGAGAGGTCATCAAAAGACTTTCTAGAGGAAATGCCTTCTGGGGAGGGGTGGAGACCTTCACAATATGCACACTGCAGTGTTGTAAGTGCTCTGGACACAGACCCACTCTATCTCACACCAGAAGCTCTGAGGTTGGAACTGGGAACAGGCAGACAGATCGAGTAATGTGCCCACAGTCACACAGCTAGAAAATGTCCCAGGCAGGGTTTGAACACAGGCAGTCTTAGTATTTGGCAGGTGCAGCCTACCAGAGCTCAGGGAAGACTGGGTGGGAGGAGTCAGGGGAGTCTCTGTGGGCAGTAGGAGACCTTCCCTCTCACACCTGCAGGCCGCCTGCACCCTCCTGCTCTCCCACAGGCAGTTCATAAGCCAGAGTTCGGTTCCCACTGATGCTCTTCACTGAAGTCCTTAAGTGGTACCCTTACCAGTATTGTGGCCGTTGCTTTCTTGAGGTTGATAGGAGAATCTGGAATCCCTGCTGCATCTCCCATTGGGAGCACACACTGCCAAACCCATGACACGACTGAGCATGCCCTCATGCTTGCGCTGTCGCCCCAGTCCCCCCACCCCTGTACCTGGGCTGCCCCACGGCCTTTTGACATGGTGTGTGATGTCCTTGCTTCATCATGCGGCACAATGGCGCCTCTGTCAATAAGGCAGCTAATTAATTTTAGCTCTGTGAGGTTGCCTCATCTCCACACACTGTTCACGTTGCCTGGTGTCTTCCCAGTGAATGCGCGAGGAAGCTCTTTGCTGCCATTGTCTATTGCTGGAGTGCAGCAGACATCTTTCCGTTTTGCCCCTTTCTAGCTGCTAGTGCCTGATTTTCTGGGGACGTGGTGGGTGCTCCTTTTGGGACAGAGGTCTTAATTGCCGGAGGCGTCACATTTAGCACAGACCCCACTAATTTGGACCCCTCTGGGGCATGGTTGTGTGAGACCTGGAAAGATGACATTGCAGATGACTGTTGATGACTGTTGAGGAAAAGCTGTGTAGTTAGTTCTGTATTGCAAATTCACCTTCACTGCTGAGAAGGAAGTGCCCTGCGTGGGTAGGGAAGGAGGCGGGACTTGTGAGGAGCACCTGAGGTTTCTGTGTGTAGAGGAAGGGGTACTGGTAAAAGGCAAATAAGTTGCCTGTCCTTTTGACTATTAATTTGCTTTTGTTGTTTTTTTCCCCCTGATTTTGAAGGTTTATTTATTTATTTTTATATATAAGTACTCCATTGCACGTATGCCTACATGCTAGAGGAGAGCATCAGATAGATGAGGGCATCACATTCCAGTATGGATGGTTGTGAGCCACTGTGTGGTTGCTGGGACTTGAACTCAGGACCTTTGGATGAGAAGGCAGGTGCTCTTAACCTCTGAGCCATCTTCCAGCCCCTTGACTATTAATTTGTGTAGACCCTCATGTTCCCCATCTTCTTTCCCCATTTTCTACAGCTTGATATGGAGCTTGGGCTAAGCATTATGCCTGTGGGATGTACTGGCTGTTTCTATTTCCCTGCTTAGCTCTTGTTTTGAGGACCCTACCCCTTATTTTATTTACTAGTGTCTGGGATTTGAGGGCAGCTGAGACCTTACCCTTTAGCTATGGGCCTCAGCGTCTCCCGGTGTGAAGTGGAGGTGCTGCACCCCAGCAGTCCCCATTCTTTGAACTACCTTAGTTAATGTGTGTGCTTGACTCGAATGTGGGTCATCAGGCCTTCCTGGAAAGGGCCAGCCGATAGATCGTTATCGTGGGGAGTGTGGTCTTGCAGCAGCTCAGCCACAGATGACGCACACATGAATGCATGTCTCCGCGTCCCAGGTCAAGCTTGCTTACAGGTGCTGCCGTTAGCCCCTGCGCCTTAGTTTGCAATCTCTACCTCTAGCGTGTTCTTACTCTCTTAGGCTGCTGCACAGCAGGGCTGGTCACTCACACTGCTGCAGGCTCTGCACCAGGTTAGCCTGGGAGGCAGGATTCCTGTTTGAATCAGGGCAACACCTGAACCCTGAACTCTCCTGAGGCCCCCACTTTGCCATGAATCTGCACCTCACCCGTACACTGCTTCTGGCAGATGGAAGGTGGCTTGGCTAGCCCTCCCCAGGGAGCAGGTGTGTCAGTCTGGGGCAAGTCACCCAGCTCCTGGAGTGATGTCACACTGGGGAACTCCCAGTTAGAGTCTGGGTAAGACACTGCCTACTGTAGGACAGTACACTGTTGCAGTGGGAGAAGAGGGGCAAAGTATGGTCAGTTCAGGGATTTTTGTCTTTTGTTTTTATTATATTAAATAGCTGTGGCCCAGGGATAATAATGCTGCATTCTTGTGCCCTCCCATATGACCCCCCCCCCCCTTCTTGATCTTTACGATGCTACTTAGCTGAGAGTCAGGAAAGGCTGCCAGTGGGGGCTAGAGGATGAGAAAGACAAACGTGCTTACTCTTCTTTTTTGTTTTTGTGTTCTGTTTTTAAAGTTTATTTTCATTTCATGTGCACTGGTGTTTTGCCTGTATGTATGTCTGTGTGAGGGTGTCGGATCCTGTAGAACTGGAGTTCCAGACAATTGTGAGCTGCCATGTGGTTGCTGGGAACTGAACCCTGGTCCTCTGTAAGAGCAGCCAGTGCTCTCAACCACTGAGCCATCTCTCTAGTCCCTACCCTCCTCCCCTTCCTCCTCCTCCTCCTTCATTTTTTTGTAGCTTTGCCCATTGTGGCATCAGATTGGTAGCGTTTCTCTCATTTCTTTGAACTGTGCGGCGTTCTGCCAGGTGGAGACATGCCGGTCGCTCACACTGCTGCAGGCTCTGTGGTTTCTTCCCCTGAGCTGGCTGGCCGGAGAGGGGCGCTTGTTCCCATCTCCCAGATTGGTCAAATAAGGCACTTTGAAGTCCTGGATAGAAAACGTAGCTCGTTCAGACTGAAGTGGCACTCACAAATAGTACCGGGCCTGGCAGGGGTGCTGTGCAGGGGCGCTGTGCAAGGGTGCTGTGCAGGGGTGCTGTGCAGGGGCGCTGTGCAGGGGTGCTGTGCAGGGGTGCTGTGCAGGGGCGCTGTGCAGGAGCGGGCTTCGAAGGTCTGTCTGGCACCTCTCTCCCTGGAGTGCCCTCCAGAGGCAGGGCCCTGACCACGTAGGTGGTGAGGGTCACAGCCCTCTCCGGCTGGGGTATCATCTGGGGTGCCATCTGGGGTGTCATCTGGACGGTGCCACCAGCTTTGAGACCATTCATTTTCTCCCCTGCCCCCTTTGGTTCTGTTGTGGCTCCCTAGGGAAAACGCAGCTTTAGAAACACAGTAGGGAGGCTCTTGTGGGGGAGTGGAGGGGGAATCCACCGTTGAAGCAGGACTGGCCCCTAGGGCAGCCTGCATGTGGCTCAGCGGCTCAGACAAATGTTTGGACAGCTTAAGAAGATAAACTCAAACTTCAGTAAATAAAACCAGCTACCTGGTTATGAAGGAAAAGTCAGGTGTGGGGCCTTCTGTTTCCTGGCGCTTTTTAAAGCTCTGCAGCTCTCCGGTGAGGAGTCTTTACTTTCCTTACAACTTTCCTCTCTGTCCCTTATGCCTGTATAAGGACACCTGAAGAAGCCAGGTGGGATATAGGCTTCTGCCTTTCGGGGTAGCCCTTCCGTGAGGCCCACCTCAGCCCGTATGCCTCTCCCCCGTTCATGGTCTGTCAGTCCACAGGACAAGTCCAGGAAGCCCCTGCTCTCCCAGACCATTTCCTGGGTGAAGAGACGATAACTGTGGAGGACGTGAGCTAGGGAATCTGGGTCTGCCCTGCAGGGTCACAGTAGTGCTAAGAATGAGGCCACGTTGTTCCTTTGAGACCAGACTACGTAGCGCAGGCTGGCCTGGAGCCTTCAGTCTCCCTCCCTCAGCCTCTTCTAACTATTATGACGTTATTAGCCTTTTATCTGGCACTGATGTAGTACACTGAATTTTACAACAGAAAAGGACATGTAAGGAATTAAGACATCATGTTCACAAATGATCTGTAACTTGAACTTTTTAAAAAGAAGTGTATCTATTTTCCCTTTGTGTGTATGAGTGTTAGGATGACTGCTGTGCACAGGCGCGCCCCATTGCAGCAAGCTGATTGGTACCCGAGTCGGACTGTCTCAGTGCTCACTGCTGTTGGTGTGGTGGACGGGAGAGGGAGGGTGTGTTTGTTTATGGTCTGCTGTCCTTGTCCTTACCATGGAGGTGAAGACTGGAAGAGGGATGAAACAGTTAAGATGCCAGATGCTAGACTGGGGAGGAGAAGATGCACGTTCTGATTTCTGCTTTCAGTTGGGTAGGAAACCCCATTCCTTCCTCAGTTCTGAAGGGATGCCCAGGTCTCTGTGTGGAAGAACTTTCTGGTTCACTCTCTTCACTGAGGCAGTGAGGATGGAGTGCAGTGCATGAAGTAGGAAGGTGACGGGTCTTACCAGACACATGAAGTTGGATTGGTAGTGTAGCTGTTGCTTGCTGCCACCACTGTGGAACTGTAGCCCGGATGTATTTGCAGTGCTTTGAAAGGCCACTTGTCTTAATTTTGGTCTCGGCTGCTCATAGGAACTCATGCTTGTTCAGCTGGGCCGGGAGGAGAGGTGCTCTGGTCCCTTGAGGACAGGCTCTGCAGCACCTCTTTAAACTCCTCCTCCTAACCCGGTGGCTCTTCCTGAATCCCTGCGTGGGAGTGCCTGCTGCTGGTGTGGGCGTGGGGGAGTGCAGCGTTTCTTCAGAACCCCACCCGCCGCAGCTTCACTTTGTCATCTCTGTGTGGTTCAACTTTCCAGACCTTTCTCCTTCTCTTTTTCAAACTCAAACCCTCTCTTTTGAGCAGTTTCCTGAGAAGGGAGCATCTAGACCCTCACGGATTGTATTGTATCAAGATTTACATCTCTATGGTGAGGATAGGAGTGTTCGATGTGTGGGTTTTTACGCGATGTATTTCACGCGATGTTACGTTGTGAAATGGTCTTGGTTGTCCTTTGTCCCGAATTGGCACATGTCACTGGGAGCCCTCAGGAATTTCATGCTTAGCACTCCTCCCCACCGGAGTTTCATCCTGCCAAGGTGCCATGGGCTTGGCCCCCCCATTTTGCAGATGAGGAAGTTAAGGCGGAAAGAGGGCTGTTCAGTAACTTCCCCAAGACCACGTGGCTCTTTGTGCGGCCCCACACTGCCTCCTAGCTTCTTCCTTGTGGAAACACCCAGGCTCTAGCAGGCTTTCTTAGACCAGCGCCATTCCCAGGAGGAGGTCTTACTGGGATCATAGACTTTCAAACACTTCAAAACAGGACCAAGTTCCCTGACATTGTCCTTTTGTAGCTGAGAAAAGATGGTCTCCAGGGAGAAGTGACTTGGCCAGGGTCATCCAGTGAACTTGTTGGCCAGATTAATTTCAGACATTCGTTGAGCAGAGTGGTGACAGGGGTTTAACACACACACACACACACACACACACACACACACACACACACACACACACACACACACACACACACACAAGTCCTGGTGGACAGAACAGAAAAACCCCTAAGTTTGTGGTACTAAATTGAAGTTTTTATATTCCTATGCTTTACCTTTCCTCACTAAGCTTCTGCATAGCTTTTATTTCACCATGGATTTGGGGGAATGCAACGAAGATTTTAGTTCAGTATTTCAAATTGAATACAAAGTGATAGATAAATTAGTTTGGGGGAAAGAAGTTACATAATTGAGTCTTAAATAGAGACCGAGTCTAGGGAGATGACTCAGAATGGCTAAAAGTGCTCGGGAGGACCCGACCTTGACTCTCCAGCACTCTCCACACAGTAAAATCCAGGTGACCGCACATACCTGTGACCCCAGCACTGGGAGGCAGAGACTGGTGGGCTCCAGAGCTTACTGGCCAGCTAGCCAGTGGGCTCCAGGTTCAGTGCAAGACACAAGATGGAGAGTGATAGAGGAACATTCTTACAGTAAGATATGCAGTGTCCTCCCTTGGCTTCTGCATTTGTATGCATGGCACATGTACGTTCAAACACACAAACACATATCCCACGGGGTTTTCTGGTGGCCAAGTCTGGCCTTGAACTCTTGACCTTGCAGCCTCTGAGTGCTGTGATTACTGTGTTTGTCATACTGCCTTGCCTCATTCTTTGTGCAACTGTTCTTTGAGCATGTGTGGTCATGCTTTGATTGGGAGATTTCAGCAAGTGAGCCAAACCTGAGGGGACGGCAGTTCCATGGCCTTGGGTTATACTGACACCCAGTAGCAATGGGAGGTTCAGATTTTAGTCTTTTGTGATCGCCAGTCTGATCTGAGCATTGCCCTTGGGTGGGTGGTAAGTTATCTAAGCATAGTACACTGTCTTTTTAGCCTGCTAGGCTGGGTAACACGGCCAAGGAACACCAATATGGCAGCAAGACCTCCCAGAGCCACAGGGACAACCTGATGCACTTCCTGTGCAGTCTGCCCTGAAACTGCAGGGCAGAAGAACCCTAAACATTTGAGTTTTCGGTACAATGGAGCCTTTCTTACTTACCCGCATCTCAGTCACCACCTGCAGCTTTTGCCACAAAAGAGTGACCTCTGCTGCTTGGAAGAGGGGGTGGGGTTTGACCAAGGGTGCCAGAGAAGCCTGGTGTTTATAAAAAGCCCTCTGAGGTCAGCCAGAGGCAGGCAAAATCCTTCCATGCCCTCCTTAGGAATCCGGGCCTTTTTTTTTTTTAAAAGGAAGAAAGGCTATTTTAAAACATGAAGGGCTGAATGTTCTCTTTTATATTTTCCCCATCTGCATATTATCAATTGATAACCTTTAAAGTCCCTTCTGAGCCTGACAGTTTCTCTGGCTCTGATTCCTACCACAGCCCTGCTTTGTCCTAGAGGCAGGGGACTTGTCCCTTGGGAGGGTGGACAGAAGCCTGGATGGATGGTAGGTATTTTCACCATCAAATGGACAGACCTTCTTGGCCAGGTCTCCCCACGAAAGTCTTTCTTCCTCCACCCTCACCAATGGGTTCCCGTCTCAAATAGCCTCAGCTCTGCTTTGGATGGCATCGCACTGGCTTTTGGGTTGTCTGTGTTCTTCTGAAAATGTAGTTTCCTAAACTGACCTGTAGCCCCCACTCTCTGGCCTGGAGCCTTGAAGTGTCTGCAGTTGGCAATAGAAACCTGGCGGCGGGGAGGAAGATGCTTCCTCAGGCAGGAGCTGGCAGTGATCCGCTTTGCTCTGTGGTAGATATTAACTGCGTTCCTAGGCCTGGTTCCTGCTCCCAAATGCCAACAGCTCTGCCTCTTAAGTGAGGTTTTAACTTAATCCCCAGCCTTACCTAAATGTTACTTCTATTATTATTCAGAGCTGTGGGCAGAATTTCCCTGCAACACTGAGGGAGGGGCCTGAGAGGCTGAGCCTGTAGGCGGGGCCGCAGCAGCGGGGTGCCTGCTCAGCCTGGAGGTCTCTAGGCAGCATCTTTTCTTCTTAGTCCCACCCAGCTAGGGTGGCTCCGGTCTTCTCGGGGTCAGTCGGGTGTCTTTAGAGGTTAGATTGGACAACCTTTCATATACCAGCAGGAGAAACTGAGGCGTATGGGGCAGGCCTATCTATCTCCCCCTTTTTCTGTCTCGGAGTTAGAAACCAGGCTTCTTGTGGTGAAGCTCTCTGCCTCAGAGAGAGACCACAGTCTCTGAGATGCAGTCTTTGTGAAACTTCCAGGTGGGGTTTGTCCCACGTAGGAGCCCCAGAACTGCAGTTCCTTTGCACTTTAGCCGGGCCAGATGGGCATCCTTGAGCTCAGGGCCACTGTATCCACACGCTAAAGGTCTGTCACCAGGGATGGAGCATTGTCCGAACAGCATTCCTTGCCCAGTGAGACGCTCCATAAGGGTAGACCAGATGGACCAGTCTTCATTCTTGTGCTTACAGTGTCTGATATATAGGAAGTCCTCAGCGAGGATGTGTTGAATGGGCCAAAGGGTTTGGATAACAAGACATAACAATGGATAAGCTTGGTGGCAACCCACCCATCTGGTGGGTTTAAATGGGGGCGGAAAAAAAAACCAAAACCAAAAAACTTAAAAAAAAAAAAAAAAAAACTCAAAAACATTCCTAGAGCTTTCCCTGAAAGAATGCTCCATTCTTGGGTGGAATACTCAGTGTCTTGTCTTGGGGGATGGGGGGTGGGGTGGGGTGGGGTGGTAGAGCGTCCTCCCTTCAAAGCTGCCTCTTGGAAGTCAGCGGCCAGCTTGCCGACCAGTGAGTGACCAGATGCTGGTGTTCAAGCTGCACATGATAAGATGCCCAATAAAGTGCTCCTTTCTTAACCCAGGGTCGGAGGGGGGTGCCCTGCCTTCACTTCTGCCCCAACCCCATCGCCTCTCTTCAGCTCCTTCCGAACTTGACGGGCTGATCTAGTTTGTCACCCCTTGTCCAGGTGGTTACCAGCAAGGAGGACGTTAGTGCCTTGATTCACTGGGTTTTGTCCCAGCTGTCCCTTTTGGGTGGGACCCAGAGGCTGGCTGGAGGATGAGGCACAGGATTGGGTTTTCTTTTTCTCTGTACATCATGCTAAGCATCTTGGTCATGAACCTTTTCCTCAAGAGGGAAGTGAACTTGCTGAAGCAGAGCCCGTCTCCACACTGAAGGCAAGTTCTTCCCCTCACTTTCTTTTTTCTTTCTTACTTTTTCTTTTTTTGGTTTTTTGAGACAAGGTTTCTCTGTGTAATCTTGGCTGTCCTGGACTCACTTTGCAGACCAGGCTGGCCTCGAACTCACAGTGATCCACCTGCCTCTGCCTCCCCAAGTGCTGGGATTAAAGGCGTGCGCCACCACCACCCAGCGTTCCCTCGCTTTCTGAGTATGGCTGTGCACTCGCCAGCACAGTGGCCGCACCTGGTCAGTGCAGCGTGCCAAGCTCCGAGAAGACTTGGGCAGATGTCCTTCTCAGATACAGACTCAAACTGGAGTTCCGGGTTGCCAGCTTCTTCCCTCGATCCCATTGGGATCAGTTCCCCATCCTCTTTCCTGATCTGTCTCTTACTGGGAGACTATTAGCTCTCCTTGCTTCACCCTCCTTCCCAGGCACGGTTTGGTCCCCTGGGTCAACCACACAGGCCTGACTCCCTTTCTGAAGACACGATAGAGGGGGGCTGTGGCGGGACCTTTTCCTCCTCTGTGTCCATTTTTGAACTTTTTCCCTTCAAATCAGAGTGGCCGGGGAAAGTCCTTGTACACATTGGTTCTAATATAGAGAGCCTGTGGATGCCAGTCCTGGAACAAATTGCTGATGAGGGTAGAGGAAGGCTGCCCTGCTGTGGAGGAGGGCATGGCTGGGTGGCTGGCCTGTCAGGGGCAGGATGCTGAGGATGACTTGCAGATGTGTGGGTGGAATGCAGGAGGAGACGCAGCTAGATGTGGCGACGCCACAGCGCTGCCTCACACCGGAGTGGGCGCCACTATACCCAGGCTCTAAGATTGGAGTGGGAGAGCCAGCAAGGGGATGGGGGCCTGTTTGGCAGCAGGTGCCTATGAGACAACTGGAAAGTGCCAGTGCTTGCGTGGCCATCTGTCCCCTGCGCCTAACTTCCAGCCCCCTTCTGCTTGCCACAGAAGGGCGGCCTGACGCTGTTCCACAGCACAGGGGCGAGGTGCCTGTCTGGGAGGGGCAGGCAGCTTTCCATGTTGCCTTTGTTTAGTCCCATCTTCCTTGTAGCTCCTGGTGCTTTGGTGTTGCCAGGTGTATGGAAAGTTTGTAGGCTGCTGTCAGCCGGCCTTTTGGTGGGTAGTTGGTGGGAGGGAAAAGGTGGGTGTGGGCAGGCTGTTCACTCTCGCTGTTTGTTTGCCCAACTGTGGACTCTCGCCCTCTCCTGGCTGCCTGCCGTTTTCTCATTCTCTTGCTTTGATTGTGGGAGTATAGCCAAAGCAGGCCAACACTTGGGATCTGGGTTCGTCTGTACACCACCCTCTTCCAGCTACTTTAAAGGGTTAAAAATTATGGGGAAGTTCAGCTGACACTTGCAGCAAGATATGGTTGCCGTGGCAACAGGCCTTCTAATCTGGTAGGTGACCCGAGAGACTGGAGAAGATGTAGGGGTTGGTTTGGCATTTCATCATTTCAGAGGCTGCCTCTCCAGCTGGTTTCTTTGCTGAGCTGAAGCTTGCTGTTCCTGCCACCAGAATTGCTGGCACATTCCAAAACAACACTTCGGATGGCACGAGCAGTGCTCATGGGGGCTCGGCCAGGTGGGGTGGAAGAGAAGGAACTCTGGGGAGGGACTTTGTGTGGGACAGCCCCCTCCCTCCCTCAAGAGAGATGGCCTGGAAAGCAGTGGGTCTGGCACACTCTCTTTATTCATTAGCCCCTTGACAGTGAGGGTTTTGTTTTGTTTTGTTTGAGACAAGGTTTTTCTGTGTAACAGCCCTGGCTGTCATAGACTCACTTTGTAGACCAGGCTGGCCTTGAACTCACAGAGATCCACCTGCCTCTGCCTCCCGAGTGCTAGCATTACATCTGTGCTCCACCATGCTGGGCTGCCCATCAGCACCTCCAGTAAACGGAATTGTTTTTAATGTGTGTGCTTATGTATGTGCTGGTATGTGTACATGTGTGCATGTGTGTGGAGGCCAGAGGCCAGCCTTGCTATTTCTTACTTGAGATGGGGGTTTCTCATTGGCCTGTCAGGTCACCAGTTCACCACTTGGGAGCTCATCAGTTAGGCCCAGCTGGCTGGCCAGCTGTTGGCAGGGGCTCTCTTGTCTCTCTGCCTTGCCAGCACTGGGATTACAAGTGGACACTACCATACCAACATTCTCACGTGAGCTCAGGGGCTCAAACTTGGGTCTTTATATTTACTGGCTGAAATATCTCCCCAGGCCCGGAATCCTGTTTTTGTTTGTTTGTTTGTTTGTTTTTGGTTTTTTGTTTGTTTGTTTTTTTAATTGCCCTAAGAGGGACTAGCTCTTTAGGGAAACTTGAAAGGTCTTCCTCTAGTTGCTGAGAATACTCCTTAAATTTGAGGGCTCCTTTGACACAGAGGAGGGCTCAGTTGTCGTTGCTGTGTTCTGGCCTGTCTTCTATTTACCTCCAGATGGATTTTGTCTAGACATTTGGGTCCATTGGGCCTATGAGGTACCTCATGCCTGCCAGGTACCTGGTCCAGCAGTGCTGGACAGGGGGCCTGGTTCCCACCAGGCCCTCACAGCCATCCTAGTGTGCTGCATGTGGCAGGCAGCACTGGTTGAGGACCTTGGAAACAAAGGCAGGGGAAGGAACAAGAGCCACCTAGCCCACGTCTTTGCTTTACGTAGACTCTGTAGCAGGGTAGCCAAGAATCTTGGCCTTGGGAAGGCCGTCAGTGTAGCCTTCAGACTTCCAGGCGCACAGGGCCTCATTGATGGTGGAGTTCTGTGGGTGCCATGCTCTGTGGTGGGGACATCTCAGGCAAGCTCTGTGAGTCTTGAGATTCTCTCGGTATTAATCAGCCTCTGGTTTAGAGGAGGAGAAGTGGCAGATGACTCACCTGTGTTGGAGTCTTTGGAGCCGCTTTAGTAGCTCTCAAATCTTGTGCACACACTTGTGTTGGTCACAGCAGCAAGGACACCGCTGTCCTGGGAGGTACCACATGATCAGGGAACTGGGTGAGAACCGGATCCAGAAGACACCAGCCCCCGTACTGTCTTCACCGGGAGACTTGAGATAGAGTATAGGTGGGGCTAAGGGAGAATAGGTGGGGCTAAGGGAGAAACGGTTTTGAGAAGAGATGAGACTGGACAAGAAGGAGGTGACTCAGGAGAGACAGAGTCTGGCAGAGGCTCTGCATAGTTTGTGGAGAAGAGTGCCTTTGTTCCACGGTATCATTTGAAGAAGCCATCTTATCTATAGGTCAGGAAGTCAGGACCCTTTGGCTTTCCTGGAGAATGTCACATTAAGCAGGCCAGATAGTTTCTCTGTAGAAGAACAGGACTGTGTCCCGTCCTATGCACCCTAAGGCATGATGGTTCTGAAATGTTGGACGTTTGGTCCTTTATGTGTAGACTGAGGTGCCGCATGCAAAAATTTGTCCTTTTGTGCTGTGAGAGCCTGTTGCTTAGTTGGGGCCCACCCACCTCTGCGGGGCGCAGCCCCTCCCCTACCCCAAGCTTGCAAGCCCCATCTGGGAGGTGAACTTACAGACCCATGGCTAGGAGGGGAGATAGAGGAATGTGCTGAGCCAGGCAGGTTGGGGCAGGAACCTTCAAAAGTGCCATTGCACCCACAGGAACATTCACGTGCAAGGACTTCGCCACAGTCGGTGTGCAGATAGTTAGCACACTGGTCCCAAGGGGTCTCTCAGAGGACCCTGCCAGGTTTCTGCGCCTTCCTCTGAGAATGCTCAGAGTTCCTTTCTGTCAGCTTGGACTGTCCTAGACCCATCATCTTCTAAACATTCCACATTCCAGGAAGAAGGTGAGATGAGGAAAGATCAGTTTGCCACACATGGGCTTGCCGAGTAGCCCAGGCTAGACCTAAACTCACCGTCTCACTGTCACCACCTCTTAGGTGCCGAAATTATAAGATTACAAGCACGTGCGGCCTGTGGCCAGCTAGAATTGTTTTTAAAGTTGGTTTCTATTTAGACTCTTGAGGTCCATGGCTGAGCTTCAGCTGTTCATGAGTGTGACCAGAATGATTTATAACCTCTCTGAGTATCACTGTGAATACTTCCTGCAGGCCCCTGGGCCCTCTGTAGTTCTGTCTGGTGTTTTTGTAGGCCGTCACATTCAGTTTTTATGGCAATGCCGACCACTGTTGCCCTGCTCCCACCAAGGGACCCGAAGTTGTATGCTCTGTGCACACTCATTAGGAAGTAGCAGGAAGAGGGTGGGGACACAGAGCTCTGGTGGAGGCTTGGGGACCCAACCTCAGCTCTGCAAAGAGCAGGGGGAGGGCCGCCTGTCAGCCCTGTCCCCAGGCTCACTCTGTGTAGACAAGATTCTCCAGTATTTCCCTGCAGACTCTTCTCCTCCTTTTCACCTTTCCCCATGTTGCTCCGGGCAGAACATTCCCATGACAAAACGTGATCCAGGGCTGGAGACGATGACTCAGTGGTCAAGAGCACACGCTGCGCTTGCAGAAGACCCCGAGTTAGGAGCTCGGTGCGTGTAACCCCAGCTCCAGGGGACCCCGTGAGTGTGATCACTATATGTCCCCGCCCCCATACACTAACAGTAAAGCAAATATTTAAGAACCCTGCAGCATCTAAGAAGCCGTGGAGGCTCAGTTTCTGTTTCTAGACTCTGGGGTTCGTTTTCCTCAGTGGGTAACTTTTGGAAGGGCTGTGTGGTGTGCACTTTGCAGACCCCAGGCTACTGCTGGAAGAGTTCTTGCAGCTTGGCACCCTTGGCTTGGGCATCCAGACTTGAACAAGACCCTTTGTGTCTAAGGAGTTGCTGTTTGGAGTGCTAATGAATCAATTAGGAAATTGCTTGCTGCTGAGGTCCTTAGCCAAACCAGGGCTGCGCGCGCCTGACAGACCATCTGAAGGCCATACACGGACAAATCTTTCTTGGCCATGGCTCTCGTAAATCGCACCACAGCCTTTCCTGGGCCCGTTAATCACTTTAGCAAAGCAGGCCTTCTGCTTTGCTGGGCTGCCTTGTGCCTGGCACAGGTCTTGTGTCTCCATTTGTCCCTGCGCTGGTGAGGAAGGCCAAAGCCGCTTCAGTTCTGTATAACAGCCGTGGTGTGGAACCTCCCAGAGGCATTCTTAAGTCTCTCCCCAACAGCAAGCAGTAGGGAGATGTCCATCTTAATGACAGGCAGCAGTGGGCCTCAGAAAGTGCATGCGCCCTGCACTCAGAACATCACTCAAGGGAGAGCTGGAGCCTCCAGATCCCAGATTTTCAAACAGCACTGTGTTGTGGGGCCTTTTCAAATGGAATCCATTGCTCTATTTGGGGGGTTGGAGTTCACAGGCCCAGGGTGGGAGTTGCAGGTGAGGAAAAGCCAGGTGGGGTGGAGGTGGTAAAGGTAATTTTGGTTAAGTATCAGGGGTTGCTTTTGGGGCAGATGGTTAGGATGACAGCCAGCAGCTAAGACTGAGGGAACCCATGGCTCTAGTGTCACTCATTTCAGGGCACTTGCTGGGGCTTGCACTTGGGGTGCATGGGAAGAGGAGAGGGAAGGCGAAGAGGAAGAAATTGTTGTGAGTCTCATCCGAGGTCAGGGCCGGCTCTTGAACAAGGCAACAACAAGCGTAATGATTGGTGTATTTCTCTGGCTGTTTTATACCAGCTTCTTCCTTATTGGTTATGTACAGCGTGGACTCCCCTCCCCCAAGAGCTCTGTAATGTGTTTAATTGAGGCCTTTGCCGGTTCTTGCCTGGATGAAGCCAGCATGCTTGTCTGAGGCTGGAGCCTGAGGCAGCGGTTTGCTGGGCTCCTCATTTAATTTAGTTTCATGGGGTGTTGGGGCCGTTGGCTTTTTGTTTTGTTTTGTTTGTTTGTTTCCCTAGCTGGGGCCGAGGTTGGTTGTTTAGGACCTTAGATTCTTTTTGTTTGTTTGTTTTGCTTTGTTTTGGTTTTTTGTTTTGAGAAAGAGTCACTGTTGGCCTAGAACTTATTATGTAGCCCAGGCTAGCCTCAAACTTGTGGCATGAGCCACTACCATGCTTGGCTAGATTCTGCCCTTTTCTTCCCAAGATGGTCTTAGTGTCTGGTAGCTCTGATGTGTTTGCTGTGGAAGCCTTAGATATCTGAAAAGGTGTGTGTGTGTGTGTGTGTGTGTGTGTGTGTGTGTGTGTGTGTGTGTGTGTGTGTGTGTGTGTGTGTATGCTGAGGCACCCTGGAGCTGTGCTCTGAACCTCTGAGTGTGGCAGCGGACCGAGAAGGGGACCACAGGTAACTGTAGGCCCGCACAGGTAAGGCAGAGTCTGGAACCTTCAGCCGTCCATCTGCGCAGCAAGCTACTTGGCCCTCCTGTGTTGACTCGGCCCTATCAAGTTCCAGTATTGGAAGTCCAAGATAAATAAACGTAGCCCCTGGATGGAAGCAGGCTGGCTTTCTCCCTGTGGGAGCTCAAAGTGCAACAGCTGTGTCGGTAGACAGCGCCAGGTGATATCCTGTGTGGCAGGCTGTTGCGGTGAGGTTCCAGGAACTCCAGTAGGGATGGGAGGCAGATACATGTGGTTGGCTATGGGCAGGCACAGGGGAGTATCTTCTTTATCTCTTGTCGGTCCCCTTGACCTTCAGGTTTCTTTTTAAACCTTTTCCTTGTGTTTTGTCATCTTTCCTAATTACCATATCTATGTTTCTTCAAAAAACAAAACAAAACAAAACAAACAAGCAAACAAAAAAAAACAGGGTTTCTCTTGTGTAGCCCTGGACCACCAGGCTGGCCTCCCTGAGTGCTGGGATTAAAGGTGTGCACCACCATGCCAGGCGCACATCTGTGTTACTTGACACTAGAGTAGTTTCAGATTCTGCTTGGTTGTTTCCAGCTGGCAGGCCAGGGGCCAGAGTACCACCCAGTAAAGGTGACTTTCTTGCTGTGCTCTGGGTGGCGCTAGGACACTCTCTGGCCTGTCCCTGGTGGTCTTGATGAATGAACCACCAAGGTTGGCTGCATAGATTTCCTTCCTTCTCTGTAAATTTTGAGGCCACTTGGCTCCTTTTATTTCTGAGGGGAGGGTGACAGGGAAAGGTGAGGGTTGCCTGCTCTTTCCTGTAGGAAGGTAGGACTCTGATGGTTTTGCAAGGATGTGTGAGGGCTGTCCGCTCTAGGCAGCCTTGGTAGCTGGTAACTTTTATTGGAAGGGCAAATACTGTGCAGTGTCAACACGGATGTGCTTTTGCTATGGATAAACATGAAGAGCCAGGTGTGTGGTAGTGTGTAAATGGCCGGGGCCAGCCACCTTTCCTCCCTCACAAGTTTCCCATTGCGCAGAACCCAGATGAAATGTCTCAGAACCTCGCAGGCAGCCGGTCTGAGAAGAGCCTACCCAGATGACTGGAGTGGAGTAGAAGGCGTTTGTAGCTTCGGAGTTGATGGGACCAGTGTAGTATAAATAGGAAATCTGGATTATACATATCCTCAAAACACTACAGCTGAAAACCACACATGCCCAATGAAATGGCTTCAGAGCACTGTCTGCGGGCGGGCGGCAGGGGCTTGGGCGGCGGGGGTAGGGGGTGGGGCGCCGGGGGGGACCTTGTTCCTGGTCTCTGTTACTCATCACCTCTCTGCTCTTGCTCGCACACGAACCAAGGAGAAGAAAGTTAATTGTATTGTGTTCGTGCTTTCCGCCCTTCACAAGGGCATACCCACGCTGACGATACCCTGTGAGGAGGAGTCTCCCTATGTACCGTTTCTGGCCAGAGCACATTTTTTGTTTATAATGAAGCAGCTCCAGAGGAATTCAGGAAGTCTCCTTTCTGCCTCTCTGGGAGTGGCGTCTGTCACATTTTGGACACAAGTATTTGTTGCGTCAAGAGTGGCAGATTCATATAGCTTGTTGTCCATGCCCATAGTGTGTGTGTGTGTGTGTGTGTGTGTCTGTCTGTCTGTCTGTCTGTCTTTGTAAAGGTAGATGGATCATAAACACAAGCAGTACATCTCAGGCCTTCACGACCTGAGGATAATAGAACTTCATATCCATTAATATTGGCAGTGTGATCTTTTTCCCCCTCTCTTTCTGTCTCCAAACATGTCCCTGCTCTTAGAAGAGGCCATACCCTTCCTTGTGCTCTGATCTCCGGCACTGTGCTCTTTTCTTCTGGGCTCCCCAGTTGCCAGGGGCCCAGTTCTGTCTCCATTCTTGCCCACTTTGCTGATCTGCATGACCAGAACTTTCTGTGAGGCCTATCCAGACATTCCATTCCCTCTTACAGCCAGCCAGAGGCCTTGGTGATGACCGTGACCAGTATCTTTCTTCTGGAGTGAGGAGGTGAGGTGTAGTCTTTGCTCCCAGCCCTAGAGTTGGGGCTTTATGTGGGAGGCATTAATGTGTGTGTGTCAAGCCAGTAAGATGGAAGGCATTGGCTTCTAAACTTCATGTGCCTCTCCTTTGCCCCTCCTAGCACTGCCTACTAAATGTGTGTAGAAGCCAGGGATTATTTTTTCCGAAGCCTTTCCCTAGAGGACCCCCCTAAAGGCAGACCAACTCCCCAAACTTCTGAACCTACTGGCCTGCGTGTGTGTCTTTCAGTAGGACTGTTGAAAAGATGCTGATTGCTAGCGGCCATGTCTGCTGTACCCTGCCGCTGTTCACCGCCATCACTGTGACACAACAAGGGGGAGGTTTACCACGACACCCCCCAAAACAAAGAAACCAGCAAATGGAGGATCAGAAAGGTGATGTGCCCGGCTAGAGTCGGGACTGGAACCAAGCAGCATGGCTTCAGAGCGTGTGGCAGATGCCCAACATGAGCAAAGAATGCACTGTTGCTCTATAAACGGCGACAACAGCATTAGAAGCGGTGGCGGGTTAGGGTTCTGTTTCCTCCCCCAGGCTTGCACCTGCTCCGTGTCTCCTGGTGCAGGATCTGGCTCCTGAGGAGCCTGCAGGCTGGTGGAGGCGAGTGCAGGTCCTCCGCTCTGGGAAATGTGTGAAATCCTGTTCCTGAGCCGGCCGGGTTCTCTGAGTGTCCCGGCTGGCGTGTTTGTTAGTCACGAAACATGATCCATACACTGTATTTTAGGGTTCCCCATCTGTCAGTGTCAGAGAGGTTGTCCCCTGAGGGGGTTGGGGGTGGGAAACCCTTGGCACTTTGTGGTGGGAAAAGGGGAAAGGGGTCTGGGGTTGGCAGCCTAGGGCACTGGAAAGTGGTAAGCATGGGTCATGCTTCCACATACATAAGGCGTGCCAGGTCACTTCCCTTATGATGTTTCTCACTTTGTCACATAAAGGAACTGCCATGCAGGGGGTCGGGGAGGGGCTAGTGCTTCTTTTCCACCCAGGTTCAAGGCTGTTCAGGGACTGGACAGCTAAGGTTGGAACATCCATGTTTAGGCCATCTGGAACTCCCTGCTGGTCACCGTGGGAGGGAGAGTGGCCTGGGAGCCTCAGAGATAGTGGCAGGAGCTTTCCTCAGGCCCACTCACAGGATGCTGTTTGCACTGGTTCCCACCTGTCCCTCTGGCCTCTGCTGGTGGCAGAGAGAGAGAGGGAGAGAAGCGAAGGACTATTGATCTACTCTCTCCTCCTGGGGAGGCCACAGCACACTCAGGGCGTTCTTTTTAAAAATGTATTAACCTGACCATAAGCAGGCCCCAGGTTAAAAATAAATAAAAGTAAGAGGCTAAACAAGTGGGAGTGGAGGGCAGGGGTGGGGTGAAACCTTTAGAGACCTGAAGGGCACAGGGAGGGCTCTTTTTCTCTCAGAGTGCCTCTAAGCTTCACACTGGGCGCAGGGTGCCTGTGGCCCCACTTTCCTTCCTTGAGAGCCCGTTTTTCTTTAGTTTAGTCTGTACAGTGGAATCCCTTCAAACTTCAACCCAAAACGTCCTCACAGAGTGCGGGACAGTGGCCACGGAAGCTTGCCTTGTTAGTCCTGCTTGGGCACCCTGGCCACCGTCCTTGTCCGAGCTCCGGCCTTTGCATGTGTGGCTCTCCACAATAGGGTCTAACCACCTCTGAGGTCTCACCTGGGGCATGCTTCTTAGGGAGTCTGCTTTCTTCTGTCTGGGTCATTCTTCCTGTTGGCCCCTGTGGTTCCCAGGACTAGTGTGGAGGCTAAACGCAGGGAAGACCTGTCCTCCTGTCTTAGGGTTTCTGTTGCCACGAAGAAACACCATGACTGAAGCAAGTTGCGGAGGAGAGAGAGCGTATGTATTTGGCTTACACTTTTATATCACTGTTCATCACCAAAGGAAATCAGGACAGGAGCTAAAACAGGACAGGAACCTGGAGGCAAGATCAGATGCAGAGGCCATGGAAGGGTGCTTGTAATTGCCCCTCATGGCTTGCTTAGCCTGCTTTCTTACAGAGCCCAGTGGCACCAGCCCAGGGATGGCACCATCCGTGGTGGACTGGGCCCTCCTTCGTCAATCTTTAATTAATAAGATGTCCTAGAGTCAAATCTTATAAGACATTTTCTCAATTGAGTTAGTTTTTTTCCCTATCCGATAACTCTAGCTTGCGTCAAGTTGCCATGAAAGTAACCCACATACACTCCCTCTGTATCTTTGCACTAGCTCATGTTGGAGATTGCCCAGCCCAGCCTTATAAACACAGATCTCAGGAACTCCTTATGGACTACAGGGGTGGTGCCCAGGATCTACTCTTATTGGTGCATGGATACAGTTTGGGCAGAGGTGGAGGGAATGGCGTTGTAGTTATAATACCCAGTGGGTGCAGCCCCCCTCCCCTTTCTTTCTTTTGAAACAAGATTCTTACTATGTAGCCCTGGCTGTTCTAGAACTTACTATGTAGATCAGGCTGGCTTCAAACTCCCCCTGCCTCTAAAGGCATACACAGTCATGCCCAGCCCCTTTAGCTCCCTGTTTAAGGGGAGGTAAACAGTGAACTTTCAGTAAGTTTCAAGGGGGCATTTGCCAGCAGGCCAGGGTGTCCTTGCATCTCCTAGGGTAGCTGCCGCCTCACATGAGTCTCTATCAGCTTGTTCCCTCTGCATCGAAAGACACAAAGCCCAGAGGTTAGAAAGGACTTAGCCAAGAACCCAGTATCTTTATTCAGATCCCCACTGTCAGGGGACAGGGGTGGTGGGCATGTGCTCTGGGGCTCAGCCTCCCTGTGTTGGCTCACAGAGCAGTACCTTTGTAGGAGGAAGGGTCCAAGAGACCCGATGGCAGTGGCATCGGAGCTCAGGCTTTATTATTCATACCCTGGTTCAGCCTCCCACCCAGCTGGGGTAGTGTGACAGCTCTCGTGTCTTGCTTGGGCCATGGCGGGCACTCTGCTGCTGGTTAGTGAGAAGAGTCAGAAACTTGCGTGCCCCTCCACTGCTCCTCCATCCCCTCCTCCGACTGTATCTTTCCGCCCCACCTTGAAATCACATTAGACCTTCCTCTTGTGCTCTCTCTGTCTTCCCTGCGAAGCCACTGGGGATCCTGGAAAGGTACCGAGCAAGGGTGATGAAGCAGAACCTCCACCATGCTGAGAGTAACATTCCATCATTTGTAGCTAAAAATAAAGTCTGCGCTTGCTTCTCTTTGCAGCAGATTTTGGGGGGGGGTGGGCTTTGAAAGGGTCATGTGCCCCCCCCCTCCTCCACAGGTGTGAAGAGTCCCACTACTTGGGACACAGTGGGCTTGATGCTGCTCACCCACCTTGAGCAGCTCTCTTCAGATCTCTCAGGAAACCCATCTCTAGCCTCAGCAGTGACTTTGCACATGGCAGGAGTGTGGTGGGTGGTTGTAAGATGGGACAGGCTCCCTGACTCCCTTTGCTAATGTGACAGAAGCTGAGAGGAGCCAGGCCACCTTTAGAGGACTTCCTTGGTGCTGGATCTTTCTTTTTGATACCTAGAATGCACAGAGGCAAGGGAGCGAAAATTAGTTTGTTCAATTAATTTTGTAAACATTGACTGAGCAGAAGTTTTATGCCAAGTCACACGACAGGGACCTAAGCACTTAACTGAAAAGCGAAGTGGCTGTTTTTCTTTTTTCTTTTTTGATTTTCTGAGACAAGGTTTCTCTGTGTAGCCCTGGCTGTCCTGGTACTTGCTCTGCCTCCTGAGTATTGTGATGAAAGGTGTGCGCCACCTTTGCCCAGCATGGGTGTGTTTCTTCTTGAAGGTACTTGTTCTTAGTTTTGGGGGGCAAGAGAGGAAGAATATGAGTGTGTGTGTGTGTGTGTGTGTGTGTGTGTGTATGGTTTGGGGGAGAACCACCTGTGCAGTGGCTGTTCGCCTTTCTTAAGGTGCTGAGGGTACTCCTCACCCCTGTAATCTCTTTGCTTCCTGTGTGTTAGACTGGAGTAATACTTTTCTTGCATTTGTTTCCTGGGCTAAGCATTAGCCTTAGCGCTCTTCACCCATTTTCCAATTGATGAAATTCGAGCTCCCCAAAGGTTTACTTAACTTTTGGGAGCGCCACAGACACTCTTCCTGTCAAGCTATTTAGATCCACCTGCATGAGAAAGTCCACCTGCGAAGAGCCACCTATCGGTCCACCTGCATGAGAAAATACACCGGCGAAGAGCCACCTGTCTGTCCACCTGCATGAGAAAGTACAACTGTGAAGAGCCACCTATCGGTCCACCTGCATGAGAAAGTACACCTGTGAAGAGCCACCTATCGGTCCACCTGAATGAGAAAATACACCTGCGAAGGGCATGAGAAAGTACACCTGTGAAGAGCCACCTATTGGTCCACCTGCGTGAGAAAATACACCTGCAAAGAGCCACCTGTCTGTCCACCTGCATGAGAAAGCACACCTGTGGAAGAGCCACCTATATCTGTCCACCTGCATGAGAAAGTACACCTGTGAAGAGCCACCCTGTCTGTCCTCCGCACTTTCTTTTGAGAAGTCTTCAGTACAATGCTAGTTAACCTGAGGGATAAGACTCTCCCATCATTCCTGTTTCTTTAAAACAACCAACCAAACAAACAGTCCAGATGGTGTTAAGTGAAGCTGATATCTGGAGAGGCTAATATGCCTTTAAAAAAATTTTTTTTTTAAATTTTAGGCAGTCGTGGTGGCACACTCCTGTAATCCCAGAACTTGGGAGGCAGAGGCAGATGGATCTCTGTGAGTTGGAGAGATTTCGAACTCGCTTTGTAGACCAGGTTTTCCTCAAACTCACAGAGATCCACCTGCCTCTGCTCCCAAGTGCTGGGATTAAGGATGTGCCACTACGCCCAGCTACATGTATGCAGTCTAAATGGTGAGTGCTCCATGAATGAAAGGCACACAGGAAAGGTGTGGAGAGAAGACTATCTTGTCACCTGGGCCTCAGGCATCCCACTTGGGGACTCCTTACACTGTTGTCATGATCTGATTTCAGGTAGCTGTGAAAATGGCAGCAGTTGTAATGTGGAATTCCCTGTTGGCGCTCAGCAGCTGGTCTAGATGTAGGAGGCTGGGGCGTGTGTGTGGGAACAAGCTGAGGCTTGTTAGGGGTGTCACTTTGTTCTGCCCTTTGTGCCACCAGGGAGAAGGGGGCGGGGAGCAGAGAGCTACAGGAGCTATTTTTACATTGTTCACGTCATGTTCAGAAGTACTAGATGTTTGTGGCTAGATCCCTGTTTGGCCTCAGTTGGGGAGAGAGAGCTCCCTCGGCTGCCTGTACCCACATGGAAACTTGAGCTCAGCCTCGTGGGTATATGTGTTGTTCCGAAGGCAGAGGAACCCAAAGTGACCGTGCAGTTACCCTGGGTCACTGGGACTTGTCCTATTGGGGCTTACATTTCCCCATGGTTCTTCAGAATGCTGCCAGGGGACAGGATGTCAGCAAAGGCCGCAGTGGCCGTGGACTCACCCATGGACGTACTTATTCAACAGAAAGTCTCTCAGTTTGGGGCACACACTAGATGTGTACTAGTGTGGGATAAAGTATTGTCTCTCAGCAGTTTTATACGGTTGATCGATCATGTATAAGCCAGGCATGTATGCTGGGCTCTGAGGGAGGGTCTGGCTGTGCACAGTTGGGCTATTGGCTACTGAGCCTCACGTGTTCATACATACTGCTAGGGTCATTACATACAATTTTGTTAATCACATGATGTTCTGGGAGTTTAATTTTTACCAAAAAGGAGGGTACACTGTCTGAAAGTTTGGGGGTGGGGGAAAGTGGTATCTCATGCTTGGGATTCCAGCATTTGAAAGGCTGAGACAGGAGAATCACCATGAGTTCTAAGCAAGCCTTGGGCACACAGTTCAAAACAAGCCATAGGTGTGGGAGTATAGCTCTGGGAGAGCATGTATCTAGCAAAGCCCTATTTTAGTCCCCAGCATTTGGGTGAAAAGGGAAAAGAAAGAAAAGAATAAAACCAATGGAAAAGCTATGTGCCAGTAGACGCCTCAGTGGACAGATGGGAACGGCTATGGCCTTGGACCAAGAAGTCATTGTACTTCTGCTTGAGAGGCCTGGGTAGAGTGGGTTGTTGACGAGCAGGACTTAAAGAAACCAGTAAACCCCTGCCCCATTCTAGTTCAGTTTGTACACTGTGTGTGTGCATGCACACGCACGTGCATGTGCACATTTGTGCATGTGTCTGAATGTGTGCCTGCGCGCCTGTCCCTGGCACAGCATTATTTGCAGTGAGTGTTCCAAATGTCAAGTTCCCCTTGACTTGAGCTGAGCAGATGAAACAAAATGGCAGATAGATTAGAAGGGGCTTGAGAAGCCTTTTAGGATTTGAAAACCGGACTTTGTTGACTTGGAAAGGCTGCTGAACTGACCCATCTGCACAGGGGCAGGGGCGTCTGCTAGGCTGTGGGTTTGGAGGGCTGCTGGCCCCCATGGATGCGTGCATCGTCATCTCCAGTCACCTGCTCACGCCCATGCATGGGGGCCAGCCTGTCCCTGAGCCCCTCAGGGGTAGAGCCCAGTTCTTGTTCTTGAGGGATGAGAGCAGGGACAGAGGGGGAGCAGAGGAGCTGCTGGCGTCTCCTAGAGCCTCAGGGCTTTAGGCAGGTCTCCAAAGTGTATGTGGGGGGGGGGGTTGGGTGGGAGGGTGGGGGGGTGGGGTGTGCATATCAGTGTCCCTGTTGAATCTTTAAAGTATTTGCTGTAGCTTTGCCAAGGACCCAGTAGGTAAAAGGAAAGAAGATGGCCTTATTGTGTCACAGTCTATAAAATGGACCAAGACGGATGTGAAAGTTAAAGCTCACCAAAAGCATGGAGATCTTGGCTAAGAACTCGAGTGTCAGTTCCAGGAGAACCACGGAGATGGTTCCGTTTGTTCCCTTTCTGTGGATGTAGTAGCTAAGGCTCAGAGAGGTGAAACAATGGGCGCAGAGCAGCACGGGAAGCGGGGCGGTTGGAATGTGAGTCTGCCTCTTTGGCTTTCAGCTCATACTTGTCCCATGACATCACATTGGCTCCTGCTCTCAGTCTTCTCTTCTTCATAGACTCATTTTTCCTGCTCTTCCTCCAACTGCTTCCTCTTCCTGCCTGGACTCCCCAGGAATCCCTCAGTGGGTGCTGCCCCATCCAGCCTGGGGGAAACAGGAGGAACAGAGGGTTCTAAGCAAGAACTCAGCCCCTTACTGCTCTGTGACACTGATAGGAGTTGTATGTGTCCTTTATCTTCTTTCTTCATTCTTCCCTTTTTTTTTTTTTTTTGGTTGTTGTTTGTTATTTTGATTTTTGGGTTTTGTTTGTTTTTGAGACAGGGTTTCTCTGTGTAGTACTAGCTGTCCTGGAACTCTCCTTATGTACCAGGCTGGCCTTGAACTCACAGAGATTTGCCTGTCTCTGCCTCCTGAGTGCTGGGATTAAAGGTGTGCACCATAAACCCCAGCTCGAGCTAGTACTTTTATGGGAAAACACACACACACACACACACACACACACACACACACACACACACACACCTCCTAAGGACAGGCAAAGACCTTCTTGTGGCCCTCAAAAAGCGTTCACGGGGCTGTGGGAAGATGGAATTGACAGACAAGTGGAAGGACACGTGACCCCTAGCTTAAGCCCTGGATTGTCCTGCCTTCAGCAGTAAGGTGGACCACCGTGGCCCAGAAGCTAGAAGGATCTTTCTGCCCTTCTCTCTTATTTGTACACTTTGGCACAAGGGCCTTTTGTTCCCAGGAAGCGCCGTTTTCTCTAGAAGCATCACCACGTAGCAGGAACTCTGATAGTGTTCATGCCAGAGGAATAAAACACCAGTTTGTGAGGAGGAACGCAGGAGAGACCATGGGGGCTGTGGGTGCCTGGCAGCAGCCTGCTCACAGGGCTGCACTTCCTCATGGAACTCCCTACTACAAGAGGGTGGCTCCCGTGTCCCACTGTTGTGCAGAGGGCAGAGCTGGCTGAGGCCCTCCCAGGGTGGCCATCCTTGTCTTTGCTCTGAGCGCTCTTTCTGTAGCCCCATCATTTCTCCGTGGTGACAGCTCTGCCAGGCCTGCTGCTGATCAGGTTGAGTCAGCTGGTCGGCAGATCCCCCTGCTCTTATTTCAAAGCAACAGGATGAGATTGAATAGGCATAAATGTAAAGTCCTGTGTTTTAAAAACAAACAAACAAACAAACAAACAAAAAAACTGAATGTGTGGCTGCAGGGCAAGGAAGAGTGGTTTTAATTGTGAGCTTGAGAAAGTGACCACCAAACCCACCTGATAGCTGGCTCAGTGTGCCAACAATTGGTCACCACCGAAAGAAAGTGACACAGGATTCCTGAACAATGCCACATCCCCTAGGAGGCCGACGATGTTATAATTGCCAGTAACTCTTAGTGGGTAGGTGTTACACCTGCTTGACCGTTAAGTCATCTTTGAGGTGTAGTGTGTGGTCCTCCTGTTTCAGGACATGGTTTGTCTAGAGTTATTCAGGGGGAAACACAGGACCAAATGACCCTAGGGCAGACCAAGGACTTGTACTGGAACACACAGAGGGTGGGTGACAGTAAAGATCCCGAGGGAAGGACGGAGTGCTGAAGGAAATTATGGCACTTTAGCCCTGAGGTAGCTTCAGCAGGGCCTGCCTTTTCTTTGTTCCCAATTGCAGACACTTTCTCCAGTGATGGGTCTTACTGCTTCTATTTTTCAGGCAGGGAAATTGAGGCATGGGGTAGGGGTGCTGAGTTAATAATCTGCCTAAGATGAGACTGCTGTGTACAGCGGATCTGGGCTTCGGACTGGAACACGAAGCCTTGTAGCCTTAAGGAAGACACAGCGGGCAGCGGGCAGCGGGCAGGAGAGCCCTTTCTGCCCTCTACTACAAGGTGATGACTATTCTGCTTGGACTAAGGGAAGAGCCACCGCCTGAGTGTAAATGTTGAAGGAAGAGCCTGGCCCTTGACTCTTACCTCTCTGGACACCAGATGGCCACGGAGCAGGTTCCCTGTGGGTGGCAGTGAGCTCCCTGTTGCCGGGTGACTGCCCACAGCCAGGCTTGCCCGCAGAGACAGGATATATAGAGCATGGGATATATAGAATACAAAGGTCTCCAGAGCCTACTGTGCAGCTGGCTGGCTCCCAGTGCTTTGTTGAGGACCAGACCTTCATGGCCTGCAGGTGGTTGTGTGTTCCGCAGGGGTGGCCCCCATGGATCACTGCAGAGGAAGTGACTGGCTGTCTACTGGGTCCAGCTTGGCCATATTAGGGAGTACCGGTTGTCAGGTCCCACAGAATGCTTACAGTGGTGCCTGGGAACAATGCTGCGTAGGAGGCGGCCTGTGTTTGCTCGCCTCCTGACCCGAGGACACACTTTTTTTTATCCCCTTCGGGCCCCAGTGAATACTCAGCCTGGCCCTGAGTACATTTGGCTCTCAGGAGGTAGAACGTCATCTGAGCTGGGCTCCTCTCCATTGGCGGGGGCTGGGGGTTGTGTGTGTGTCTTGATGTTCTCGAAGCCCTCGTCATGGAGGGAGAGGTACCAGTCACCTCCTTGCCTGTCATGTGTGGAGGGGCAGGGAGGAGATGACATACCTCACTGGTAAGCCTGACTATAATTAGCCTCTGGTGACTTGAACTGTGGTGAGGGGCCTTTGAGGACTTCCTGCACAGCCCAGTTGTCCTACAGACGAGAAAAGGAGGCCCAGATTGGCAGCTTCGCCCGGCCCAGGGTGTCTGAGGGCTTTGGTGGCGGCCTGGTGTAGAGCCGAGGTCCCCTGGACCCTCGTCACAGGTCCCTGTTGTGCTGATGATGTGTTTGATTGCAGCTCTTGCTCTTCCTGCCAGGTGGAGGAGAGTGACTGTGACTGCCGCTCAGGGGTTCTTTTCCTTGCTGCCTCCTCCGCCCTCTGTGGCTGCCATACCTTGTCATATCAGTTCTCCCTGCTTTCCTGGGACCTGGGAAGGGATCACGGGACCACGGTTCAGTTCCTCTGCTCAGGAGCTGTGTGGTCTTGGGGAAGCTGACTAAACTTTCTGAGTCCTAGTTTGTCTCCAGGATAGGGGTAGGGGGGGTTGCGGGAGGGGTAGTGGTGAGGTGATATCAGTTCGACACCCCTCTGTGGCCTCCAGCCCTGCAGCTCTATGAAGGTAGATTTCATGCAAGTGTGCAAGCCACTCTACCTCAGGGTTGGAGGCTCTGAGTTGAGTGCAAGCACCATGGGAAAGCCCCAGATGGGAGGTGCAAGGGAACCCCACCATCCTTCTCCATGGCTCTGCCACGGAGTTTATCTGCCTTGATGCAGTGGGCACAGGTGCTATCCTTCTTTGCTTGAGGCTGCCTGTGGGTGTGTCTGCACCATACTCTGCACCAGCTGATTGGCAAGGCCTTGGTCTGACTGACAGCTGGGCACAGGCGAGTACCGGATCCCCCGTGTCATTTGTGGGTTGGGTTCCATCCTGCTTTCAGGCCTGGGATACCATGCTCTATGTCAGGTCCGCAGGGGCGGAGGTGGCCGCAGAGCAGACCAGGAGTCCCCATCTCACTGCCATGTCAGCACTTTACATCCTTTGCCTGTGAAGCTACGTTATATTCTGAAGTGATTCTGTTTTATGTAACTTGAACCCGACTACGGTGAGCATGAAGGGCCAGCTTTTTCCTTCTCTTTCTTTACAAAGGCTATCATAGCATCTGGAAGCGACTGGGCACCTGGGTTGAGGAGCAGAATTTTCGCTGGCATGCACACACTTGTACGATGTAACATGGATGTGCCCATATAGCACTCCCATGTCTTTGCTTTTTTAAAGATAGCTAATTTATTTTATACACATGGGTGTTTCGTCAGCATGTTATGTCTGTACACCGCATGTGTGCATGGTGCCTGCAGAGGCCAGAGGAGGGTGTCGCCCCCTCTGGGAGTTTCAGATGATTGTGAGCTGCCATGTGGCTTGGAGAGCCTGGCGCCAGAAGAGCAGCCAGTATTCTTAACCACCGAGCCCCTCTCCAGCCCCCCATGTCTTTCTAATCAGGTGTGTAACTGTGGTTTCTATGTCAGCGATGTTTCATGCCGGCTGGGGCAGGGGCTTACACCACGCACACATGGATAAACTTTGTTCCGTGCTCAGAGTGAGGACATTGTCAAGGTTTTCATGATGAAAGCGCTTACAGTGATGGATGCCGGTGTGTCTTAACAAAAAGTTTAACACGCCATCTAACAGTGCCTTCAGTGGCTAAAACCACTCATTTTCTCCTTATTTCCAGGCACCACAGGAGCCCTGTTCTGTTCCCTAGGAGAGGTGATTTCCACTCCCTCTCCCTGTGGGTGCCTGGGAGGGGCGGCTCCATTTTTAAGTGGAATATCAATAAGTAGTCCCTTCACCGCCTAACTTTGGCGAAGGTGAGACGCTGACCCAAGAGATTCAGGGTGGTCATGCCCTTGGGAGTTAGGCTCTGAAAGGTTTCTCTCTCCTCCTCCTCCCCCCTCCGCCATAAGGTTGGAGCTGATGGTTGTACTGAGATTTGGGCTATGTCAGTAGGTGAACCCTGTGTGGCCTCACCTTGTGGCCTCTCTCTGCATCTCGTGGAAAATGACTGTGGATGGGAGTGAGGGACCAAACCGCGTACCCTTGCTCCTGTTTGGTCCAAGAGGTAGTAGCCAGTCAGCAGATTCTTAGGAGCCTTTTAGACTCAGCCCAGGGAAGAATGTGGTAGCGTAAAGGCAGGTGAGAGGACAAGGGAGAGAGAGCCATAGAGGAGGGAGATGGGGTGCAGGGTCAGACTGAATGTGCACTGTGGGCACAGCACTGTTGCCCTGTAAACTGTAGGCTGCTCTGTGTCTTGGGGCTGATAGCACCCCCTCTTGCTCCTACCAGCCTTCATAGGCCTTGTCCCAAGGTCCTTTGTACGGTCCTCCCTCTCTCTTCAGGGGTGGCAGTTACATTTATTCAATTTTGGTCCATGTGCTAAGGTTGCCAAGTATATACCAGAGCTCTTTAGGATGCTCAGCTCTTTTTATTAATTAGTCACTAATATTAATTTTTAGAATTTATTGTCTTAGTCTTTTTGAGGCAGACTCTTTCTGTGTTGCCCAGGCTGGCCATGAATTTGAGATCTTCCTGCATCACACTGCTCCTGGATGTCAGCATCCCAGGCCAGTAAGCCTGTCCTGGGGTCCCTTTTAGGGTTCCTCTCCTGGTAGCCTCTTCTCCGTTCATAGGACAAAAGGAATTTATGTTCCTCTACCCTCCCCACTCCAGCCTCACTTGGGTTTGGAAAGAGGACAGCCACCCAGGGCCACCCTTTCTTCCCCCTAGTTTGGGGAGGTGTGTGTGTGTGTGTGTGGTGTGTGTGTGTGTGTGTGTGTGTGTGTGTGTGTGTGTGTGTGTGTGTTTTTTCCTTGCTGCCAGGCAGAGTCCTGGGAAGTATAGAAGGTTCCTACCAAGGATTATGTAGCTTGGGACAGTTGAGTGAGAGTTGGACTTCTGAGGTAGAAAATTGTCCTTTTTTGGTATCCCATTTAGAGCCTGGGACTGCCTGGATCTGTACCCTGAGCCCCTGGTTGAGCCCAGGGGCCTGAGCAGGAGGTTGGGGACAGTGGCCAGAGTGGGGGAGAGTTTCTGCCTGGCCAGCCGCCTGCCACATCCTAAAGCATAGCTCAGTATTGATCGTGAAGGAAGCTGAGGCCGTCGCACGCAATAATCCGGGCTCCGAAGCAGGCTTGCTCCTTGAAGGAAGAAAGGGAGTGGAGTGGTTTTGTCCCCGATCTAACGTGCCTTTAAAAATGCACCTTGATTTAAGATTCAGCTTTTTGCAGCATATTTTAAAATGTCAGAAGGATAAATATACAGCCTTTCTAATGTGTCTGCTTTGAACAGCGCTTTTACAAAGGGTGCTGTTCATCCTCAGAGTCACTGGCTGCTCAGCTCCCTCACCTCCTCCCTTGCTGTGGGTGATCCCCTTCCCCAGGGCAGCATTTTGGTAGGGAGGGGAGAACAGAGGCACACTGCCTCCTTCCCAGTCCCGAAAAAGACACGCATATCTGCCTAGTTCCGAAGCTGGTAGAGCCGTATAGTTCCTGGAATGCATTTGGGAAGTCTGCTGTTAGACTTCCAGAATAGGCACTGGCTTCTGGTAACTTCCATCTAGATAAATACATAATACTCTCCTCACTTGGAGTAAAAGCCCTTTAGTCAGAGAGTCAGAAGGAAGTTGCTGGCCCTAGCCCACCTGCCTATCACAGGTCAATGATACTGGGTCTGTCACCTATGATGAGAAAGCAGCTGGGGTCTGGGGTGAGGCCAGGCTGTATTGTCAGGTACTTAGGCCAGTGCTCTGAATGGCCTTTCCTGAGGTAAGCTAAGATCGGGTGGGTGTTAGACTGTTGGCGAAGGTGCCACTGGAGGTTGAATCAGGGTGTGGGTTGGTCCTGGAGATTGAACCCCAGTCGTCTCACATGTTAGTCAAGTGTGCTACATCCCTAGGCTACTTTTGATGTTTTCATTATAAGACTGGTCTCATTATCTAGGCTGGCCTTGAACTCCCTCTACAGCCCAAGCAGGTCTTGACCTTGCTGTCCTCTTGCCTAATCCAGACTAGCTTGGATTACAGGCCTACATGGCTACGCCTAGCCGTGGCCTTTCCATCTCATCATTGTATATGGATTTTTATAAAAATAACCTGGCAACATAGCTGGTGATTTTTTTTCCCCACCCTAAAGGAATTAGAGGGACCCCTGGGGCTTTGTCAGGATTCAGTTCCCCTGGCTGAGGAGAAAGAAAGCCTAGTAAGATGACAGTGGTGTCCTGCTTGAAGGCTAGCTGCTAGAGAGCTCCTGGTTTGAGGAAGTAATCTTGTATGTGTAGCCTGAGCTCCCCTCCATAGGTGAGGCAATGGAGGCCCAGAGAAGGCTGTGGTTTGGCCAGGGTTGCACAGTGTGGACCTGGGAGCTTTCCCAGGATAGCCTATAGCCTCTTATTCTGCTGCCTTAGGTGGGCTGAGCTGAGCTGAGGGTTGGGCAGATAATACAGAGAAAGCCCTGATCTTAGCATGTGAGCAAGGCAGCTAGAGGGGGGTCATCCTGGACCACTTGGTTCTAATCTGTGCTCACTGATCCCCCAATAGGACAGGAGGAGGAACACCCACTTTTGTGTGAGCTCCTTGGCCATGGGGTCAGGGCAAAGCTATTCTTCCTCCACTCCCTCCGGTCACCTTTCCTCTTTCCCCGCAAACCATTTTTGAGGATCATAACATTTATCATGAGCCTTATTATGAGAGACTTTTTCGTGTTTAAAAATAAGTGCCGGCTTACAGGACTATATTTGGTATATGGAAGTCGTTTGCATGTAAATGTGCTTAAAGGACAACAGCACATTAAGATGAGAGGGAGCCCTTGCTAGAGGGGCCCAGGAATGGACATGGATGGGGAAGGGGCTCGGATCTGCCCGCGTGGGCCAATTGAGTTGGAACCTCAGGCTTATTGGAGCCATGCACTTTTCTTTAGAGACAATCGCAAAACAGGATAACTAGTGCTTAAAAATTCATAGAAAATGTTTCTTATCACAACGTCATAATTGTTATGACTCAGAAAAGTAAAATTGCCATTCCATTCTGCCTGTCTGCCCTCACTCGCGTCCCCACAGCAGCTGCACAGACTCTTAGAGAGAGAGAGAGACAGAGAGAGAGACAGAGAAGGAAAGAAAAAGGAAGAAATCCAAGGCAATGCTTTATTTATGTTAACGGCTACATTTGACTTGAAAATTCCGTCCCCTGAGCCTTGAGGTCAGCACATTACGGGTGATTGATGGCTGTCCGGAGCAAGCCAGGTGGCAAATTGTAGCAGGGGAAGTGGGCAGATGATGCTGTGGCTTTCAGGGGCTTAGCAGACCCTGAGCTTTGAAAGGAACACAGCAGAAAACAAAAGCAGATGGACACCTCATCTCTGGCCCCTTCCCTTTTCTCTCTTTCTTTCTCTTTCTTTCTCCTTCCACCCCACTTTTGTACTGGGCACTAAGAAGTGAGGATGGGGGATATTCATGCTATCAGAGTCACCCAGATGTATTACTTAGGGGCACGATACTATTATGAGATCCAAATATGCTGTTCCTAAGATGACTGATTTCTCCCAACGCTGAGTACCCCAAAAGTCTTAGCCCAGGAGACCTGGCTTTTTTCTCGGGTTGCCTGTCTCAAGGACATCTTGGATGCGCCCCCACTTCTCTGGCTAATCCTTGTGTTGTTTTCTGTGGTGGAAACAAATGGTGTCAGACCCACAGGCCTGTTTACAGATGGGGAGGCACAGAAATGATGGAAGAGCTTTGAATTTTAAACATCAGCTAATGAAATTGCAGATGAGGGCACCGGATGGAACCGACCCAGTATTCCTGTGTCTTGGAGGAAGAGTGCAGCTCAGTAGGGGACAGGAGTCCTTTTCCAGTGTCTCTGAGTGGCGGACAGTAGGAGCTCTGATGCCTGCCCCAGGATCTGGCATGGTTAAATAGATGGTCAACACAGGATCTGAAGGGCACAACTGGGTGCTGTGTCAAGACTGATGAATCTAGTATCTGCAGAGGGCCAGGTTGGGCAGGAAAAGGAGGCTGGCCTGGCAGAAAGCAGGCAGGGAGGCAGGACGGTGTTCCGGGTAGCTGCTGGGTGAGGCTAAAATCTCTTTCCCGGGGAATGGGCTGCAGTTCGTCATTTCCTCTGCCTCTGCCTCCCCCGCATTACCGCGCAGCGTGGAGCAGTTGTATAGAGATGGGACTGGCTGTTCATTCATCCGCTAATTGTTTTGATAAGAGAGTCTAATTATCCACTGTGATCATCAGATTACCCTGGCTCCAGGAGGGAGACACTAGAGTTTGAGCTGCTGCTGTCGCTGCCACCACCATCCCTGGTCCCTGCCAAAAGGATTCTTCTCCTAGTGCCCAGGCCACCAAGCCCAACACTGATTGGAAAAGTATCAGAGGTCGGTGGTGGGCTCTGCCCGCACAATCAGCCCAAGAGCGAGCATAACCTGCTGGTGTTGGGCAGGAGACACCTTTTGATTATCTTTGTCTTACTGTGTTAAGTCCACAGATGGTTCTAGGGATCTCAACCTGTGGAGAGGAGCGTGGGGCAAACAGAGGAAAACACAGCAGGTCCTCTAATGCGTTGACGTCAGCACTGAGAAAAATTCACATGCCTTTTTGTACTGTTTGATTAAGTTCTGCTTCTGTGTGACTCCCCCCACCCCCATCCCACCCCCACCATATAAAAGAACAATAGGCAAAAAACAACCAAGAGGGCAGATTATAAATTAATCCAATAATTGAATCCCTCAGCAGAGGTAATGGGGAGCGATGGCACCGTAATTGATCTGATACAGGTTTTCACATAAGTGGGAGCTACAGCGTAAGGAATTGTCTCATCTTGGGAGGAGGGATGGAGACCAAGTATGGGATACCTCTGACTGACACCTTGGGCACTGGGGATGTGTCTCGCCCCTCCCCTCCTGTTTTCATCATTCAGGTGAGTGTCAATGGGACCCAGAGAAGCCAGTGAGTGATGCTTCAGACAGAGAAATGGGATTCCAAACTGTCCTGTGCTTAACGTGGCTCTTAGAGAAAGCACAGCCCTCGCCTGTGGGACCAGACAGGGATCAGAAGGGACAGGCAGCAATGTGATGGAAATGACATACGGCGTTGGAGACTCCTCAGGGCAGGAGTGGCCCTCATGCTACTGCAAGGCTATGGTCCCGTCCCCTTTCGACCGTTGCACTCTCATAAGATGGGCATGGAGCAGGGGAGTACCAGCTTCGTTTCTTCATTCTGAGCCTCATTCTCGCACCAAAGTGCAAGGCCAAAGATCCAGAATCCAGTTCTTTTCTGTTTCAGGACCCCCCTGCTGCTGCTTCAGGATGTACTTTCGCTAGCCCAGCCATTGTCTTCACTTTTGGGGCTTAGCTAGCTCGGGAAGTTTGGCAACACATCAGGCCATACATCTAGAAAACCGCCCTCCAGAAACCACCTCACTTAGCAGATTTACCAACATTTTGGACCTGCCACTTCTCAGGAGCCAGCATACTAAATCACAGCAGGACCACTGCCCTTACACATAGAACTTTTCAAAACATTTCAGCAGGACACATCAAGGCCCCATTAGTACCCAGCCATTAACCTGCTACTCCCAAAACCTGGAGTAGCTCTGGCTGGCCTGGAACTTGCTATATAGACCAGGCTGACCTTGAACTCAAAGAGAATCACCTGCTTTTGCCTCCCTAGTGCTGGGATTAAAGGTGTGCACCACCATGATTTTGTTGTAAAGGGGGTTAGTCCAGCCTCAAAGACTGGAGTCTCCGGGTCTGGTGGCACATTCAGGAGGCAGAGGCAGGTGGATCTCTGTGAGTTCAAGGCCAGCCTGGTCTACAAAGCGAGTGTAGGGCAGCCAGGGCCACACAGAGAAACCCTGCCTCGAAAAACCTAACCAAAAACCAAACCAGAACAAAACCCCACTAAAGAGTCTATTTCGACTTTATGGTTCCTTGACGAGAAGGCTTTCTGCATTTGGGAGAAAACTTCATTCATTGTCAACAGTGCTTTAAGAGGCCAAGGTCACTAACTGTGGGCAGGAGGCTTCACCCTGTTTCCTGCCTTGTACATCTGTAGAGTGGGGCTTATTACAGTCCATTCTCCACACATGCTTGAAGATTAAATAAGATGACTTTTGTAAAATGCTTAGGGTACCCTGGTGCATGATGGCCTTCTATAAATGGCATTTCATCCGCCTTATCTGAAGAGGACACACAGATCCAAAGGTTATACCACACTTAACATTGAGCTAACTTGATGAGGGAGACACCTCGGTTTGCTGGTTCTCAGCCCTTCCCCAAACCCCAACAGGCTTTTCAGTCTCGCTTTAAGGGAGTAGAAGCAGAGCAGCCACCCGACAGCAGTGCATGCCTTTAATGCCATCAGTACGGGAGGCAGAGGCAGATGGAGAGCTCTGTGAGTTCCAGGCCAGCCAGGGCTACATAGAGAGAGCCTGTGTGGGTCAAACAGCCCTGCTGCTCACACCAGGGCCAGACCTTTCTAGCTCTAGACAGGGAAATTTAGCTCTTAGGTGAACGCAGACCAGCTTTCAAGCCAACCACCTTCCTCCCTGCCCTTTGCTTGCCTGGAGGCAGTAGCATGGGAGCGGAGACAGGAACAGCACTGCCTGCCTGTCGGGACAGGGTCTAGCCAGCAGGCCAGGGCAGAAGCTCTAGGTAGCAGGCCAGGGCAGAAGCGGGAACACCACCTTCTAGGGAAGATGGGGAGCCTCCTTCCTTCTAGAAGCAGGACTCTGGCATCTTGTCTAGCTGGAGGAACTGGTTTCTAGGACTTGGCTCCTAGGCCGACCTGCTGGAGGGGTCCTGGGATGGAGAGAGAGAGAGAGAGAGAGAGAGAGGCCAGGGGCTGTGGCTCCATCTGCCTGTTTTCTGAGCTGTTTACTTTCCCCTTCCAGTAAAGCCACTTACTATTTGTGTGTCTCCTGGTCTTTCACAAAGCTAATTAAACCCTCCAGGCAGTTTTAGGGCCTAGAATTCTTTACTTTCCTGGCCATTGTACTTCTTGGTGTGCTAGAAGCTTGTCTTAGATCATTGAGCCTTTGAGCTGGGAAAGAGAATGGAAGACCCTGTAACTTCTTCCTCCTCTGCCCACCTAGGATGGTCCCAGCATGCCTGCCTTTTCTGTCTTTTCATGTTTGCTTGTTTGTTTATGTCCCTTGAAAATCATAGGTCTGGGGTCTATGACAATAGCGGAATTATTTACCAGTATTGTTCCTTGCAGAAGGCAAAGATTATGGGATTTTATTTTACCTCTACCTGTCTTTCTCACAAGGAACTAGTAGAACAGGGGGTCTTCCCATTCAGGTTAGCGTGGGGCCCCCACCCTTAGCATGATGTCAAATAGGATGCATCCGAGAGCCGGTGTGTCCCCTCTTAAATAAGACTTTCTGAACACTGCTTATAGAAGCACAGTTTTGGGGACCAGTGACCCTCACGGGTGGTTGCGTTGTGTTGGATGTTGTCTCGACCTTTCCGAGGCTGCCCAGCATTACCGGCTGCCTTAACCCTTGTGGTAGGAGTAGGTTGTTGGTTTTTCCTGAGCCTTCCTTGGCTCAGGTCAGGGACAGTTGTCCTAGACCTCTGGAGACCAAGTCTAGTCCGTCTGCTCCTCCACTCTGTGTGGGTGGAGAGAGCTTGCCTTCCGCATTCCCGCAGTGTATGCCCTGTGTTTCCATGTGACCTGGCCAGGCGATTGCCTTGTGGAACTTAGTGTCACCTTGGGTGTTTGTGGTAAGTGGGTATACTGTGAGGTGGCGACCACAGAAGGGTAATCTGCCTTGAGGGTCCTGTGGGGGCTTTCTGGTGCTGCAGGGACAGCTGAGTGGTATGCAGAGAAAAGGGATAGCTGGCACGATTCAGCCTTTCGTCCTGGAAGAACCTCCTAGCTTTACCCACACCAGAAAACTTGACAGGCGGGGCTGTGGTGGTTACCTCAGCTCAGTGGGATTTCTCTAGTCCTTGTCAATTCCGGTTCCTGCTACAAACTGCTGCACTGTTGCCCTTTCCTACGTGACCTGCCTGGCCCAGCCACAGGCAGGGACAAGAGGACGAGCAGAGACTGGGAACCGAATCAGCCCCTCTTGAAAGGTTGATGTCAGGGCCGTAGGGTCCTGTCTCCTGTGCTCACGGCAGGCCAAGACCTACTTATTTCCCAGTCTTGAATTTGGAATGGCCAGGGTGGAGTGCTAAATCTAACCCCTTCTCAGAGCACTTCCTACTTCCCTTCTGCAAGCCAGCCTTGCGGGGAAACATGGCCTTCCTCGCCCAGCCACCTTCCCTGATTGGCTAAGGCCTCTTCGCCATTCCCCACTGCCGAGGATTCATCGTCCATTTGACTCTGATGATTCGGAACCCTGTGTTGCTCATCCTGTCCTAAGTTCTCAGAAGGGCACCTAGAAGACAGTCAGGTCTGAGGAGCAGCACGGCTGTGCTCGAAGGGCCTTCCTCCCACGCTTTGGTAGCATGCGCCCTCTTGGCTTGCATGTTGCAGGTCAAACACCCATTCCTCTACTCCCCACACTGCACCCCACACAGGAGAAGAACCCGAGAACCGTGCTGCTGTTCATGCAGGTTCATCTGGGAGACACTTATAGCTCTGCGGGCTACTCCTGCAGTGCCGAGAGCTTTCAAGGTCACCATGGGTGTGTGGCAAGGAGCCTAGGACACGCCAAGGGCTGAACACACATCGGTGTTTGTTCTGCATGTGTGTCTGTGAGGGAACTGGATCCCCTGGAACTGGAGTTACAGGCATGGAGCCTGCCATGCGGGTGCTGGGAATTGAACTCAGGACCTTTGGAAGAGCAACCAGTGCTCTTAACCTCTGAGCCATCTCTCCAGCCCTAGTGATGGTCCCGCTTTTGTCCTTAGTTCCCTTATGTCGAAGCTGGAGTCGCCGCTGCCAGAGTGATCCGACCCCGTTGCACCGCATCTGCCATCCCGAGGGGCCCCCTCTGTGCCCTTTCTTGGGGTCTCTAAGGGCCTGTGGTCAGCATCTTTGCTCAGAGCGCCCGTCTCTCCAGCATGAGCAGAAGGTGTCCTTGGAGTCCACTCGGTCCGCTACTGTGCCTTTGCACGTGAGCTTCCTTCTGCCCGGTGTAACCCTTGCTCCTGCTGAGAGGACTGGCTTCTTTTTTCAGCTGGTCACCAGGCTACTTCTCCCCCACCCCCTACCCCCCTCCTGCCTCCTCAAACAGAGTAACTGTTCACTCTTTTATATTCCTGTGCTTCCCTTTCAGAGTCACTGGTTGAATGCTTAATGTCTGCCATGCACCATACTGGCCACAGGGAGCTCCAGACAGCACCCCCCCCCCCCCCACTCCCAAGCTTGCTTCTGTGGCATTCTGTTCTCTCTGTACCTCCCCTGTTTGCTTGAAGTCAGGGCCTGTCTCTCTTGAGTCTCCTGCAGGACAGTCTGCATCAACTTCCTAAGTGCCTGACACTTGCCAGGTCCCTAGTGTTAACTTAAGGCCTGTTCCCCCTCACCCCTCTCCTTGGTTTCTTTGAAGCTAGTCCTCCCTGCTTCTGCATCTTTTTTTTTTTTTTTTTTAAACCTAGAAGTGTCCAGTATCTCTCATCTCAGAAACTGATTTTTTCTTTCATCTGACTTAGTTTCTTCCATCTGGAAACACTAGCATTTTGTCAAACCTGCCCCACCGCACTGGACGCCCTCAATGGCAGGGACAACCCAATTCACTTTTGAAGTTTGTCCCCTCTCACCAGGTATGAAGCAAGTGGCTGTCCTGAAAGCGGTATGCAGAGTTGTGTTGCTACATAGTAGAGGGGCCTGCTAGCCAGCCGAGCCTTTCTCCTGGCCAGGCCTGAGGAGTGGTGAAGACTCTCTAGATACTCTAGATAAGAGTTTGAAGCCAGCTTTGGTCCCTAGAATTTCACCCAGGCCACCTGCCTTTTTCAAAGAGAAGAGGCCAACAAAAGAAGAATAAAAATACCGGAAATACCATGTCTTAGCTGCACTTTCCTCTTTCTTCTTTCAGGACCTTTTTTTTTTTTTTTTTTTTTTTTAAACAACCCAATAAATTAGCGCCAAACCTGCTTCTGGCCATTTTCCTGGAGGTGGTCATTGTCTTCTTGGAAGCTGGCGCCAGCCTGGAGGGTTGATCATTAACAGATTTTCCTGGGAAGGAGAGCGAGGGCCACAGTGGTGGTATAGGTAGTGGGGCTGAGGGTGTGTGGCGAGTGGGTTGTGTCAGGGGCTTTCTCTTCCCTCAGGAGAGCCTCTTTCCTGTGGCTACTCTGTCTAACATGTTTGCGAATTTTATCCACGAGAGGAGTTCGCCCTGGTCGTGGTTTCCCTTCTTCTCCACCCAACAGCAGCAAATGCTCCTAGTGCGCGAGCAGTGTCCGTGTCAGGTGAAAGGCAAGCTGGGAGCGTGTGCCGTTTGTGGTCTTGTTCTAACAGTGTGATGGAGTGGGAACCGTGTGTGCGCATGCACGTGCGTGTGGCCTGCCGGACGTGAACCCTGGATCTGAGAGGTGGGCCCATCACCTCGAAGGGAGAAGGGACCCAGCTCCTTGGAGCCTGGCTTTTTCTACCTGCCAGTTTGGGACAAGGAAACAGCCCTGACTTCTGGGTTGCCACAGAGAATGGCACCATCTTGCTTGCTGATTGGTTGCTCCCTGGCCCTTGCCCTGCTGGGTGTGCCCTGCAGCAGGTGAGGTGCTGTCTCCAGGTTTCAACTTGCTTACATGCAGAATTAGAACACCTCCTCACTGTGGTTGAGGGGTAGATTGAATCACGGGGGTCATTGTGCATGTTGCCCGCCCCGTCTCTCCGTCAGGACAGCTGAAGGGTATTGTGTGTGCTGTTAGCAGCAGTATATCAGACAGCATGTGAGGCCCGAGAGGTGTCGCCACCTCCAGCCTGGCAAGAAGGCTGCGGTGGCCCCTCTGCTGGCAGTCTTGCTCTGTCTGCAAGTCTGTGCTTCTTGCTCCTTCCCTGGATGGCAGGCTCGGCAGAGCTGCTTGGAAAGCTCTCTCCCTCCCCACCCCCCTCCCCACCCCACCCCAGAACTCTGGGGGTGTGAAGATGAACTGGTGTGACTATAGCTTGGTGTTTTGGTGTCTGTGAGAAAGGCAGAATTGGCTCAAGCTGCTTTCTCAGTTAAGGGGATTTAAGAAGAAGGAGGGGGAAAAAAAATTAATCCTACCCTGGTGATCAATCTGACACCTTCCCTTTGAGCCCCAGATGGCTGGTTAGGGTAGAAAGTTGGCCAGGACTGCTGTAAGGGAACTGAATGGAGTATCTGTCTGTACATTGGAAATTGTGGCTCTCAGTTATGTGCATGGATTTGTGTGCGCAGTGTGTGTGAGGGAGAGACAGAGACAGAGAGACAGAGACCAAGGCATACTCCCAGAAGGCTCCCATTGGTAAATGTCATTGTCGGAGGTGGCAGGCAACCCTCCTTGAAACCGTGTTTGTTCGCCTAGGTTTGAGCCTCTCTCATCTCTTTTTTCACTTCCTGGCCGGGGGGGGGGGGGGGCTCTGAGCCAGGTGGGTTGGAAGATGGGGACACAGGGCTAGCTGTCTCCTCACAAGCAAGGTCAGAGAAAGCTGAGGACGTAGAAGGCAATCTCCCCGTTCCTACACTTGTGACTGTGAGCCGATGCCTTTTCTTTGGATAAGCTTGCGTTCAGCTATTCACAGTTGCACCTTAATGGCCACAGAAGGTTTTGTTGAGCTATTTCCTTATTGTCTGGTCCCACTGCCCCTTCCCTGCCATCTTAACACTAAACAAAACCACTGTGAACATCTCATTCTCAATGGTTTCCTTGGGATAAATTCCAAGAAGTGAATTTAACTGAACGAGGAAAGGATGGGCTCATTTCAAGACCCTTGAATTATTTTGCCAAGGTATTTTTTTCAAAGGGTGATCTTAATTTATACTAAACACGGGCAATACATAAATAAGTGACTATGTTTTTACTATTCTTTTACCTGAAGTGAATTTTTTTTCCATTTTGAAAAGTTTTTTGCTCATGATAAACAAATTATAGCTGTTCATATAGTTACAGCTCTAAGTTCCCCTCTTTCTGCGCTAACCTCCCAGCATGGTATTGCCTGCTCATGCTCCGCTTGGTGCCAAGTGATGTGCAGTGAACTCTTTCTGTTTCCCCAACTTCTAAGTAAGAAGGGGGCCACAGGCAGACCACAGGTGACCTTGATCCACTGTGCAGGATCAAGATGGCTGCCTGTGCTCTCAGAGGTGGCAAAAGAAAGTTGTGGCCAAGAGAGCCTGACTATCGAGGAATGAGTGAGCACCCCAGGGCCGGCTTTGTCCACCAAGGTCCTAGTCCACCCTGGCACATCATTTTGTTCAACAGCATTTATGGGGCCTCTTGGGCACCAGGCTCAGTGGGGACTGGGAAGTGGATAAGAGCCAGCAGTCTCTCCAGGCAGACAGAATCACACACAGGGAATTTCTATATGATGTGACAGATGGCTGGATAGGGTGCCATGGATGATCAGGGCCAGAGTGACAAGCTCTGCCTTTCTTTTGTTCTTGAGATTTTAAACTCCCTTCCCCCATTCCTGCTTATTAGGGGAGGTTAGGCTCCTGCTCCCCCCTCCCCCCCCCCACTCCCACCCCCGAGACCCCTGCATCTCAGCCAGCGCTGGTACCTGGGTAGCTTTGGATTGCATGGGCTTTCCACACAAAATGGGCAGCTTCCTCTCATCCTGGTGTGAGACCCAGCCCCACAGATTCCACAGATACCCTTTGGGAAAGTAATTTTACAGCAGAACCTAGAGGGCTTTAAGTTCCCAGTGTTCTTATCCTCAGTGTTCTTGTCCTGGCAATTCTCCCTTCCCGTCTAGGTGACTTCTGTGCTGTGAGTCTGTCAGGTGAGGTGCCAGCTTCATGGCCATGGTGCTTCAGGTGACAGCATGTAATCGAGTGGGGCCTTCTCCTTGTGGCCCCGATGGCTCAGTGAAGTGGGGAGTTCTTTCTGATTGTCCTTGGTGTTGGTGCTATGTAGTAGGTCCCCAAAACATTTCATTTGCCTCTCCCCCTTCACATGCCAGACAACCAAGTGATTCTGTCTGACTGGGGAACCAGGTCTAGGCGGGGAGCTGGCTCAGCGGAGCCTCAGGATCCTAAGGGAGACCTGGTTACTGGCTCTAATTCTGTCTCTTGTTGTCTATCTGACTGGGCTCCCTCCGTCTCCTGTCTCAGATCTCAGCCACTTGGGTACCTCCTAGGTCTTAAAAGTAAAGGCCCTGCCACTCTCTGTCCTGGGGTTTAGAAAAGCTTAGCTCTCTGACCCTAACTCCAACTCCAGACACAGGGCAGAGGTGATGCTAGCACTTCACACTTCTTAGTGACACAAGCTGGAGGCCTACAGTTGGCTTTGGAGTGTGTCCCTTGCCCCTTTTGTCCCTTCTTGTCACAGTTCCTGCCTGAGCCCAGCATTTTAGATCAAACCTCCTTGACCATGCCAGGGACTGCCAGGCCTCAAGACCTGTAGCTCCCACCTTGTTGGAGATGGTACAGAACTTTGTAACCGAGCACCTTACGGTAACCACTAGGCTATCTCTCCCTTCTGAGTCTCCCCTCTGGTGCCAGGTGATAGGGTTCAACTTCCTGGAAATATGTCATCCACTTTCAACCTCCTTCAGAAAGCCAGACCTAGGTGGGAGGCCAGGGAGGGGCTGGGATGGGAAGGGACATCCTGTCCATACCAGGCCAGATGACCGACGCGTATGTACTTCAGCCTTTCTCCCCTCCTCAAGCAGGAAGTGTCCACTGGACGGGCAAACACGAATCTGGGGTCGCACTAGGGTTAGAGCAGGAGAGGCAGCTCTGATGTGTGGACGTGAGCCATCCTAGACAATGGTGAGGCGCGGCACAGACATCAGCTCCAGATGCAGGCCAGAGCCAGCTGCCCAGGGACCTGCAGGGTAATCAATCCCGCTGATGTGTTTATTCTCCAGAGGAAGGTCTGGGGGAGGGGGCTGTCGCCTGTGGTTCCAGGACAATGGGAGGCAGCTGGGAGCACAGGCCTGGGGTCTTCCTCTAATAGTCTGAGGGCTCTGCTTGTTCTTCTGCCTGGGGCCTTCCTGCTCCTCAGCTAGAACCTGGGGCAAGGGATACACTCCAAAGCCAACTGTAGGCCTCCGGCTTGTGTCACTAATAACCCGTGCCCTGGAGGCAATGCCCACGTCTTGCATGAGAAGTGTGAAGTGCTAGCATCACCTCTGCCCTGTGTCTGGAGTTGGAGTTAGGGTCAGAGAGCTAAGCTTTTCTAAACCCCAGGACAGAGAGTGGCAGGGCCTTTACTTTTAAGACCTAGGAGGTACCCAAGTGGCTGAGATCTGAGACAGGAGACAGAGGGAGCCCAGTCAGATAGACAACAAGAGACAGAATTAGAGCCAGTAACCAGGTCTCCCTTAGGATCCTGAGGCTCCGCTGAGCCAGCTCCCCGCCTAGACCTGGTTCCCCAGTCAGACAGAATCACTTGGTTGTCTGGCATGTGAAGGGGGAGAGGCAAATGAAATGTTTTGGGGACCTACTACATAGCACCAACACCAAAGGAGGAGCTGTGAAGGTGTCACAAAGAGCATGCGTCCAGTCCCCCACAACCCCTGCATAGTGACTTATCTGCACAGTCCCCTTTGACATGCTGCGCTGCTCAGAGCCGATGCCTGTGCTAGTTTTCCCAATGGGCTGCTGCTTTCCATGGATGCTAGAGAGAAAGCAAGGGGTTAGATGCAGACCCATCTCTGTGGGTACTTTGGTCAGCCATGGGCGTATGCCAAGTGGGGCTGGCAGCTGTAGGTGTCAGTGAGTCTCCAGAGCCTCAGACCTGAGGATGCCTTGGGCATCCTCTGTGTTCTCTATGTATGGGGTATGTGTGTGTGGGGGGGGGGAGAAATGCAAGTGTACAGGTGCACGTGTGTGCTCGTAGTGGGGGACAACTGTACAGGTGCACATGTAGGCATGCATATGGAGACCAGAGCAGGATGTTTGCCATCTTGTATCCTTATTGCCTTAAGATGGGGTTTCTAGCTAGCCAGAAACATTCTGCTTCTGGTGTGTGTGTGTGTGTGTGTGTGTGTGTGTTTGTTTGACTGGTTAGATATGGAGCTCTCTGGATCCCCGGTGTGTGTATGCATGTCTGTTTGTCTGTCTGTCTGTCTGTCTGTCTGTCTGTCTGTCTCTCTCTCTCTCTCTCTCTCTCTCTCTCTCTCTCTCTCTCTCTCTCTCTGTGTGTGTGTGTGTGTGTGTGTGTGCGCGCGCGCGCGTGTGTGCGCCTGTGGTTTGACCAGTTAGATATCTCTGTCTGTCTGTCTCTCTGTGTGTGTGTGTGTATGTGTGTGTGTGTGTGGTTTGACCAGTTAGATATGGAGCTCTCTGGATCCCCGGTGCCGGAATGAGGGGCACAGGTGTTCGTGCCCAGCCTTTTGTGTATTCTTCATGCTCTCATCCACCAAGGCATCTGGCTAGCCTTACTTTTACAGCTTTTGTGCTGACAGTAACTTAACTTGTCCTCCACCTGAAGACCTCAGAACTTGAACACGGCTGGGGGCGCGGAAGGGCCTGCTTGTTCAGCACGGTGGCTGGACTCCCTGCCTCTCTCCCCAAGCCCTGCTGATGGGAGTGGAGAAGCTGGGATGGCTCAGCCCTGTGGGCTGGCTGACTCACTTCTGATTAGGGCCCTATGTCGCCGGCTTCTTTCTTTTGTTGTTTTCCAAGCCCTTTCCAAGCTCACTGTCTTTATGAGCCCCACAACAGGTCCTGCGAGTTAGGGAGTCTGGGGAGCATGGCAGCATGCGGGGTCCTTCAGGCGCTGGGCCTGTGGCCTCATTCTCTCTGGCTTTTGTTCGGGAGAAGAACTCTTTCTGATTTTGAGTTGCCATGTGAAGCACGCTATGGCCCGGCCAATGTCTCTGGCCACTGTCAGACCTTCGCTCTGCTGCCCTCTTCTGGGACGACCAGTTCTCTACTCAGGGGTGGCCCCTTGCCTGATCTTCACCCCAGGAAATGCCCAGCTACAGAAGACTTCTTACTGCTTGAGAGCTCCAGAGAAATGACAGTAGGAACATGTCCCTTCCTCGTCTCCATCCATACTCCTTGCAAGAATGAGGACACATGCTTCTTATAGGTGCCATTATGCCCCTGCCCCCAAATCCAGACCCACCCTAACCTGTGTTCCTGGGGAGACCCGTCACGTCACTCTACCTCTTAGAGTGGGGTGGGTCATCTGCTTGTCATAGGGTGTAGGCATCTCAGCCATTTAGTCTCCTAGCAGCAAAAACACTGTAGTCTGTGGCCGGGGCGGGGAGGGGGGGGGAGAGGAGAGAGGAGAGGGGGGAGGGGAGGGAGAAAGGCAGATCCAGAACTGCAGATCTTCAGAGTCCACCCCTTTTGAGCTCTGCCCAGCAGACCTGCTTCCCACCCTGCCGCCCTCCCTGTGGTCTGGACCCACCCTGCCTTGTAGATTGCAGCATTAGGGAGCTACTTACCCCCCATTAAAACTGGGAGGGCCAGGGAGGGAGGAAATGGGCTAGGGTGTGTTGGGAATGTTTTAGCTAATGCAGGGAGTGCTTTTAAAAGGCAGGTAGAAAAAAATTCTTTTTCTTTATAGATCAATTAAAAAACCTTCCTTAAAATGAGCCCCTGGGAAGGTGTGTCAGTAGACTCTTGTTTTCTTATGTCCCCGACTCTGCGCCTCCTTCCTAACAGAAAGCCCTAAGAAATTTCTATCCGAGGGGACCAGTGTTTTTAAATGCCAGGTAGTGACCAAGGATGGGGAGCTTTATCCCAGGAGGGTGTGTGGACTGTGACTCCCCAGGGCCATACAGCCTTCTGGCAGCAGCAGGCACGAAGAGGGGCATCTCATCAGAGCCAGGCAGATGGTGTTCACCTGCTCGGGACACGCTCCCTGGTGCTGGGGCCCTTGGAGTTGCTGAGATAATGACAGACAGCTGCCAGCCCTGGACCCGGATCTGCGGGCATTCAAAGGCGCAGACGTGTGCGGGGAGAAGGGGCCAGCCCAGGGCCTCCCCACCCGCCAAGTCCTGCTTTTGTTTTGAGAGTTGTGAGCCCCTCCTTTCCCACACCAACATCCGAGCAACAAGAGCGTTTTAATGGAGGACAGTTCTGTTTTGTCAAGTGTGACCTGGCCTTCCCTTTGTCTGGCCTCCCTTCTTTGTGCGTGCCTGCGGCGGGTTTTGTTCTGAGGGCTAAAGGAGCTGGACATGGATTTGGTGTGTTCCTGGGGTTTTCCTTTCTCTTTCCCTTTTTTGGCAGCAGCTAAAGCTTTTGGTTATTTCTGAGTGCAGGACAATTGGGGAGTTGGAGATCCAAGGCCACTCCAGTGCCTTTGAGTCCCTGAGTGGTGTCAGCAACAGTGAGTGGCAAAGAAGCCAACTTTCTGATGGCCTGGAGATTTCTCGGCTCATTGTATATGTGTGTGAAGGACAAAACATTTCTCATGGCCTCAAGTCCTAATAGGGGCATTTGCCCAAATATCCTCAGAAGGCAAGACTGGCTGTCTGCAGCCAACACTCTGCCCTCTAGCTGTGCTGAGGAGATTACCAGGCTATATTCCTCCTTCCATGCCAACTAGGTCTGTGCTGGCCGAAGTTGCCTGGACCCAGCTCCATCCAGTGTGGGCGCTCTGATTAGCGCGCCGCTCGGTATTGGATGTGACTGCCCTCAGGGCAGGGCTCAAGCCTGACTCCTTCAGGCTAAGACTCAGGTCAGTTCAGCAGAAGAGTGGTGTTAATAAGATTATAGGATCAGCTTGATCATCGTAAATGCTCCAGTCGGGTGTCCTGATTGTTCACCTGTGCTGGTACCTCCGACAGTTGTCCTCTGTTGAGTCAGTGGAGCTGCGTTCCATGTGTGCCCCTTAGGGCTTGTCAGAAGAGCACTATAACTCAGCTGCAGTGATGGTTCAGGCCAGCATTTCATCTCTGTCTCAGATTATTCTAAGCTTGTGATATTTGTCCTGCACGGGCCTCCAGACAGAAATTGTCCTTTATCACAAGTTGTTAAAGTAGTCTTTTTCTTTCCTCTTTTTTTTTTTTTTTTTTTTTAAAGATTTATTTATTTTTATGTGCATTGGCTTTCTGCCTTCATGGCTCTGTGCGGGTGCCAGATCCTCTGAACTGGAGTTACAGACTGTTGTGAGCTAGTTGCCATGTGGGTGCTGGGAATTGAGCTCCAGTCTTTTGGAAGAACAGCCAGTGCTCTTAATCTCTGAATCAAGGCTATCTAGGTCCACAGCATAAGACCCTGTCTCCAAAAGAGAAAACAAAACTGAGTTTTCAAAACTGTCCTTGAACGAGTCCCTGACGTCCTAGAAATCCTCTTCTTTTTCCTGTAGTTACTGAGGAACATCTTTGGTGAGACTTGACTGGTTTTTGGGTAGAGGTAAGCTTGAGAATGTCATCAAATGTATTTTTCTTTTCTTTTCTTTTTTTTTTAATATTTTATTTAATTTTAATCTATGTGCATTAGTGTGAAAGTGTCAGATCTTGGAGTTACAGACAGTTGTGAGCTGCCATGTGGGTGCTGGGAATTGAACCCGGGTCCTTTGGAAGGCAGTGCTCTTAACCACTGAGCCATCTCTCCAGCCCCCCAAATGTATTTTTCACATGCACACACACGCACTCAGCACACGTGTGCAAGCCTATACACAGTGTGGTCTGATGACAGCCAGTAAGTGTGGGCTTCAGCTGGGGAGCAGCTAGAGTGCTGTTTGATCTTTGCTCTTTAGAACCCCAAGGTGCAAGGTGCAGTCAGGAGTGATTGGTGGTCCTAGCGGAAAACACAGTAGGTAGGCAGTGCCACAAAATAACCAGTGACAGTCCTTGAGAAGTGTCAGGGTCCCGGCCCTGCCTCCTAACATAGCTTCCCCATTCATTTCGGGAGTGACCTAGGTAAGAATGAAGATGGCTCTGGCAGTTTGTTTGTCAGGCTGGTTTAAAGTAATTCAGCACCTGTGAGTTATCAGCCTGGTGTCCTGGCCTGAAATGCTCTGCCTGTTTGGACTTGCAGCCTTGCAGGTCCACAAGTAGATGCGCCCTTTGACACCAGCCCAGGACTTAGCTGAACCAAAGTGTGTTACCGTATTGTTCCTATTCTTACTCAGCAGCCTGTGTGTCACATCCCCTGCCTGTGGGCTCTGTGCTAGCCTGACTTGGTTCTATGGGAACCCAGGAGAAGGGTGGATGGCTCGACGAAAATATGAAATGAACCAGGCTGCTGCCAATCTGGCTAGAAGAGTGCCAGCAGGCAGTGACACTAAAGGGTAAGTTTGGGAAGGGGTGCTGAGGAATATATGTCACGTTCCACTGGGACATGGGTCAGCATACTGGCACATAGGAAGGCTGGTGAGCTGTCGTGGGAGAAGACAGTCATAGAAGCAGTTTGCAGGTAAGAGCAGCTGGCTTGGAGGGAAAGTGGCAGCAGAGGAGAGAAACCTGCTAGGCAGAGAAGCGCATGTGGGTTCTTCCCCTCTGTGGCGCATCTTCCCCAAGAGCATCCAGACTTACACACACTTGCTTCCGTTCTAAGAGCATGTGTGGCCATGTGGCTGCCCAGGAAGGGAATTTTCTGCTCTCCACATCTAAGCTGTCATTTCCTAGGCCATGGAATCTGAAAGCAGGAAATCTGAGCCTCTAGGATGTGTTCAAGGCAGGTGCCGGGTCCCCTGAAACGTAGAGTTACACTGAAACAAAGGGACTTCTGCTATTCAACCTCTATTGCTCCCTTGGGAAGGAGGGAGGGATCTTTCCTTCTCAGACATGCCGGTACATGGTCCCAACATTTCAGGAGACTGAACTAGGGGAGTCCCAGATTTGAAGGCAGCCTGGCCTACGTATTGAGACTGTCTTAATGACAACAAACAGGCGAAATAGCCTGCAGTCCCATGAGTTCACTCCTTCACAGTGGTGGCGGCACTGTTGTTTTTCTGGGTGTTGTGAATGTAATTATTGACAGCGCCCACCCTGCTCAGCCTCCAGCCTGACGGCGTCCCCTGCCTCCTGGCAAGTCCAGGGCAATACCTGGCTGTGGTGATGGCTGGATGAACAGTGACCTGTAGTTGCCCTCTCGCTGCTTGCTCCTGACACTTGGAGGTTGCCTAGAATGACCTGTTCCTCTGGAGCCCCGCCTAGTCTTCCCTCTCTCATGTACCCCAGTACCCCAGTCCATCTGCGTTGCCTGGCCAGTGTCTTTCTCTCTGCCAGAACACACTTTGCCCTCAGAGCGTGCCCATGGGCAGCCCCATGTAGCAAGGCTTCCAAGAAGGACCAGCAGTGAGAGGCCGGCCTGCTTGGGGTTGTTTAGCCCTGCACCTTAGGTGGGTGGCCTATACTCACTGTGCACTTAGCAATCTGTACTTGCAAGTGGTCAGAGAGCAGAAAGAAAAGGTATATGCAGAGGCTTCGCCTATTAGAGCGTTTGGTACTGAGAAATCCTGGCGGCCTTGTATGTGAAAATACTGAGCCAAGGCCTACCTTGGTGCCAGGATCTGTTCTCTGCTTCTGGAGCTAGATACCAAAGTGGGTGCTATCAGGCGGCACTAGGGTGGCATAAAGGGTTGTCTGGCATAAGAACAGGCCACAGCAGGAACAAGGAAGAGGGAACAGTAGTTAGGAGAGCCTCTGGGTGAAGGAGTCTTCTTTGCGCTCTTGGACAGCACCAGCACCCCATGGCTCTGGTTGGAGCCCTCTGTCCTATGTGCCTGTGGTGTGTAGCACGGTGTACCTCACTCCTGTCTCTAATTGTGTGGTACAGTGTGTACCTTACTGTATCAGCATATAATACTGTTAGCCTGGCAGTTACCTTGTTGGCTAATTGTTTCACACATTTATCTTGTCTTTCCTGCTGCTCCTTCTGAGAAACAGGTACTGTTTCTATGAGTCTGATCTCTGCCCAGGGCCCAGTGGCTAGGGTGTGGCCTGGCCTCAGGGCCCGGGTCTAAGTTCTGTGTTGGCCAGGTGGATTTGATCTGTGGCCTTCTGTTGCCCACAAGCTTGGTCTTTGAGCTCCTTTTAGCCCTGCTGATCTCTACTGTAGTGACTACGCCTTTAGGTTAGGGTCTTTCTGTTCTCGGAGTGGCCAGGCGTCACTCCTTTGTTCCGCAAGAGTGGCCACTGAGGCTAAGTGTTGGAAGGCACCGATGAATGAGACATATGGGAGGTTTTTTGCTCTCAGGGGTCTAAAAGAGAAGGAAATAGGTACCCGAGACACAACCTGCACATTGTTCTTTGTTGGGAGCCACATCTACCCAGTATATATTAGACATTTTGCACAGCCCCACCTGTGCTGTGGGATACCAGTAAGCACTGGCGATGCCTCTAGTCCCGTTCTCATACTCAAAGCTAGAGAAGGTAAGTAAATGTATATCCATTCTCTTAGGAGTGTATTCTCACACACGTGTTGCTTTGGGGTGAGCAACAGGCACAGAATATGGGCCTGCACCCTCTGCTCATCAGAGCCCTGAGAGACTCCAGAGAGGGGTACACAAAGTTTTTGTGCGTCCCACCCTAGACAGTGACCCAAATCTGAGGTGTTTGTTTAAATTCTTCCTTTTTCATATATGATTTGGAGGAGAGGCTGAGCAAGATTTTAAAGCTAAACCAGATGAAGGCAACACCATGGGTGTCTGGGAGCAGGGCAGCCCCGGGAGCATGTGGCTGGGTCACCCCTTATAATTATACCTCTGCAGGGAAGCCGCCCCCCCCCCCCCGAAGCCAGGATGGGGGAGTGGGGTGGGGTGCCTGGCTTCCCATCTGCTCAGCCCCACTTGGCTCTGAATGGATTAGTTCTGTTTGGGTTAGAGCTTACTGTTGTGTGTGCTCTTCAGCCCCCTCCCGTGTGTTCTCTCCCTCACCCAGATGCCTGCTCAGGACTGTGAGCTTTAGGAGCAGAGAGCGTCCCCGTGTGGGTGAGAGAATTGTGAAGTGGCCATTATCCAAACAGGAGATGGAGACAGTGGCACTCAGCTTTCTATTCTTCTGGACCCCCAGGAAGTGTCATTGTAGATGGAGTGTGATGAGGTGTCAGGACCCCGTGGAGCTGAAAGGGAGCGTAGTGTAGACATGGAGGGAGCAGTGTGGTCTGTACAAAGGAGCACCGCCCGGAACCCGGTGCCCTGTAGGTTAGTTTGTGATGCTAAGCCGAAGGAGATGCGACTGCTGATGGTTTTCTGTGACTTTCTTTCACACGAGATTTGTGAGTGGGCACTAATTCTTTCTGGCCAGATGGTCCTTAGTGAGGTTTCTATTGAAGGGGAACCATTGGCACAAAATTACTATTATGGGCAGTGTGACAGGAGGGTCCGCCCTGACCTTGGTTTAGTGACCCCCCTGAGTCCCTGCTTTCTCAGTCTGTCGAGTGGAAATACTCATCTCTGCCCTGCAGGAGTTAGGAAAAGCAAAAGTAGATAAAGTGTAAGCTCCTCAGTGACCCCTCGGTGGACACTAGTGTTCCCGGAGGTGTCAGCCTCTGGTAAGCCATGCCTATCGCGTTGGGCATTTGGGTTGTTGGAAGTGTTGGTAGAAACTGTTTGAGTTGCTGAAGGAGTTCAGGGGAGCTTCAGTAGGGTGCAGCAGCTCTTCTCTGAGATAAAGAAATGTGCCATAAGACTCTACAAAGTTTCCTGGGAGTGAGTGGACACTGTAGGCAGCGTTGGAGCCTGCATTCTAACTAGAGACTAGAAATCTCACACATGTGGAACAATTAGAGAGAAATAACAGATGGTGTCTGATCAGATGTCACCGCGCTATGAAGCTCTCCCAGACTGCTCCTCCCCGAAGGAGAAAGAACCCTTCCTTTTCTCTGGTGTCCTGGGCAGGACAGGCCTGTGCAAAGCTGTATCGCATCAGTTGTAATGGGCCATTTGTGCAACAGCAAATGTTTACTGAGAGCCTCCGTGTGCCAGGGATCTCCCTGGGCCTTCCTCCTGTCTTTGCTGGCACCTCTGCTGGGCCCAGAGCTGAGTTAACTTAGGACTTTCCACTCCCAGGGCTGGCAATGCTTACAACTCATGTGATTTTTGCGTTCCCAAACAGCTCTTTGCAGGCCGCCTCTGACACCCTGCTTCCCCAACCCTGGGGAGGGCAGCCCTCTCCTGAGTAGCTTTCCTTGGAGCTGGTGAACTGAGAGTAATCTTTGGAGACTTTTGGCCAGCCTACAGTAGTTCAGGAAGGCTCTTCCTCCTTGAGGACACCTTCCCTTGCCCTCCCCTGTCTGTCTGTCTGACTGTCTATCCGTCTGTCTTGTCTGTCTGTCTGTCTGTCTATTTTGAGATAGTGTCAGACTAGTCCAGGCTGGCCTAGAACTATGTAACCCAACTTTGTCTCAAACTCTCAAGTGTTGATGTGAACTGATCAGATAAACTCCTTCTGGTATTGGGTTCTGAGAGTTTTGAAGTTTCTTTTGCAAATAAATACTTTAATGTGCTAGACTCTTAGCAAGGCTAGAGAGATATAGAAGATACTGCTTGCTTCCTAGGATATCTTGGTCTAGGGTAGTGGTCCTCAACCTGTGGGTCATGACCCTTTGGGGGGGGGTCTCATCAACTATCCTGCATTTTAGATATTTGCATTATGATTCATAGCAGTAGCAAAATTACAGTTATGAAATAGCAATGAAATAATTTTATGGTTGGGGGTCACCACAGCATGAGGAACTGTATGAAAGGCTCACGGCATCAGGAAGGTGGGGAACCACTGCTCTAGAGGGAGAGACAGCTGCAGCTGGTGTTGATAGTGTCTGCGGAACCTTGCCACTGACCCCCAAGAGTCCTGGGAGAAGGGCTGCCTTAGATGGCTGCCTAGCGAAGCAGCGTTATGTGAACCTGAAAGAGAAAAAGGGCATCAAGTGGGTGCCTGAGAAGGCTGAGAGTGTAGGGCACTCCAGGGTGTGGGATAGCCTGCAGACCTGTTCCAGCCCACGGGCAAGGGACCCTGTGAGCATCAGGAGCCAAAACTGAGTTCAAATCAGGCTCCATGCCGACAAGGTGTCAGAGGGCCGCCGAGGCTGATTCGGTGCACTGGGGAGCAAGCTAGTGATCCAGGGTTGCTGCTTCTGGGGAAAAGAGCAGGAATAAGACAAGCAAGCTGACTGGCATGGGGAGTCAGGCTCGAGGTGTATGTCTTGGTAGTGTGGGGATGACAGGAACCCTAGATGGTCCAAACCCTTGGAGTATTTAGTGGTTGGGAGGCGTGCCCACAGCCCCCTCACACACAACATTGGCCCAATGGAGAGCTGTATTTGTACACCCCCATGACTGCTACCTTTGTTTCCAGGGGTTGGCGGCTCAAGCGTGTAGGGCAGGGTGCTCCCTTCTTGGCAAGTGAAGTGGAAAATGCCAGTGTCTTGCAGTGAGTCTCAGTGGGTGTGGGATTGGGTGTGTATGTGTACTCGGCTGGGCGTTCCTCCAGCGTCTCCCTTGGACAAGGCATGCATGCTAGCCTGGCTGGGAACCTGCATGGAGCTCTTCCCTTATAAAATGCTATTTTCCTTATACCTATCCATGACACCAAGCATAAAGCCCCAGCAGCCCTGAGCCCCTATCACACCCCGGGTGTGTGTGTGTGTGTGTGTGTGTGTGTGTGTGTGTGTGTGTGTGTGTGTGTGTGTGTGTGTGTGTGTGTGTGTGTGTGTGTGTGTGTGTGTGTGTGTGTGTGTGTGTGTGTGTGTGTGTGTGTGTGTGTGTGTGTGTGTGTGTGTGTGTGTGTGTGTGTGTCTTGTTATTTTGGATCCACTGCAGAATTTTTCACTGCTGCCAAGTTATTTTCTTAGGATATTTTTAGGCAAAGTGAGATAATCGAGAAGGAGGCCACATGTATTTGCGGGGGTGTTTGCATAGGACAGCTGTGGTGTTTTGGGGGCCGGGCCTTCCTCACCCTTTCTAATACACTTGAAGAGAGTCTTATAGCGTTTCCTCCTCTTGCAGGGGATGCATGGGCGGGGAGAGTGGTTGATGAACCTTCTCTTACAGAGATGAAATGCAGCTGGCTGTCCTCCCAGCACACCTACCGATGCCTCCTTCCCACAGAGGGAAGTATCCGCTCAAGGCCACAGAGAGCTGGGTGGGGGCGGGGGTGGAGTGGGATGAGCTCAGGTGGGAGGGGCAGGTGCTGTGAGTCTGAAATCTGCCAGAAGGGCAGGCACCTCCTGGGTAGCATGGGCTTGAGCACGCACCCTGTGAGGCATGAGTAAACGCACTCTGTGGTCTCAGGGACAGCATCAGCCACCCCCTGCTCTGCACCCCTACTAGAATGCCTCCATCCTTTTCTTTGTAGATTGGCTGCCTCTTGAGTTTGAGTGTGTGCTGTCCACATGGTGAGCTGGATAGAAAACTAGAGCAGAGAAGTCCCCTCTGGCCGCCCAGGATGTGATCAGCTTACACAGGCCCGGATGCCGCTCTTCTGCATTAAACCCAGGACCTCCATCTGCACGATGGAGGCAGCGTTGATGAGATTAGAAGGCTGAACCAAGAGGCCAATTAGATCTGAAGCTGTACCTGTTTGGGCAGCTGTCTAAGCCCTGACCTGCACCCAGAGGCATGCTGGAGACTCTAAGGAGCCTGGCCAAGGGAGAGGGCAAGGCCAAAAGTAGCCTCACCACTTATGCCAGGAGTGCCCAGACCTGGTTGTAGTCAGGGCACGGGAGAGAAGTGATAGGACATTTGGTCCAGGGGCTCTCAGAGCCATGGCCTTGCGAGCTCTGTGCAGCCTTGCAACATGAGCAGCAGTTAACGTGAGCGTCCTGTTGTATGGCTTACAAAGCCAGAACTAGGTGTATATCCTTTGTTTATGTGAGAGTGAAGGGGATAGGAGGGTCCCAGGGACAGCCTTTTTTAGGTTTTCTCAGGAGAGGTGTGTCTGTGCCTAGCCAGGAAGAAAATTCCATCCCCTCTTGGGCAGGACACTGAGCTGGCAAGATGGGCCATAAAAGAAAAGAAGCAGGAGCTTGTTGAGGGGTGAACTGAGCAGTCTCCCCTGATGTCTACAGAGAGTCAGCCTCAGAGTGAGGGGTTCTGTGCCTGTGCTTCTGACTCACAGAAGCTGGGGAGTTTTGGGGATGGTGCTGGGAGCGCTAAAGATCTGTTCTTCAGAGCATCAGAGAGTGGCAGCTGTTAAAGGTGTGTGTCTGTGGAGGACTCGATTCACAAACACAGGCCTCTCCCTTGGGTGCAGCAGAAGCCATGCAAGTCCTGGGTTGGGGGGGCAGGCAGGGGTTATAAGCCCCTTTCTAGAGCCAGGCAAGGCACAGACATCTTGGGAACCCTGCTTTTGACTTGGTATTTGGGCCAAGGGGCCCTCCATCTCCTTCCTGTTACGTAGCTCTGGATTGAGTTTCTGAAGGCCTGTCTATGCCTATGTCCAGGGTTAATTAAAAATTCTCATCCTGGGTGGAGACCGGGGCTGTGAGCAGAATTAGACAAAAATCAAAGGAAAACAACACACATGAGGGCAGTTTTGCCACAGATCAGGGAGCTTGGTCATCTGTCAGGTCCCAGTGTGCTGCTCTGGGTTTCAGGTTTCACAATGGAGCAGACGCAGGATTCAAGTTTGGATTGCTCCAGCAATCTGGTCCCATCTTCCAGTAACCAAGACTGTGACAGGGAGTGAGGAATCTGTAGGAGTGACGCTATGTTTGCCCCTGTTGACATTTGGGCTTATGCAAGTATGTTCTGTTCTTTGAGGTTTCATGTTTATGAAGACTAAGGAAGGAGGATCCCCCGCCCCCCCAGAAGGGCCAGGCTGAGCATATCCAAAGGCCTCCTACCTTGGTTACCAGAGGGAGGGGAAAAGACAAGGGATGTGTCCCCAGTCATTTGATGTTTAGTGTTTATCACATGTGGCAGACGCTGAGACCTGCTTTGCCTTTTCGGAGCCAGAAGTCTGCAGGAAGGAAGTCTCTCACCCAGTCTTGAGGCCAGCTAAGAAATACTAAGGTGTTATCTAGAGGAGTCTCACACAGGGTCGAAACAGTCTGCTCAGTGCCCGGGGCAGCCTGAGAGATGCATTGGCACGGCAGGGAAGTGGACGTTCCAAGTAGATAAGAGGTCATGGCGTGTGCAAAAGCTGGGCACGAGCAAGATTTCCCTATGGTTTCAAGTGAGAGACCGAGACAAGGAGGAGGATGGAATGGGAGGAAGAGAGGTGACGATGAGTTCACAGCCTTTCATTATCCCTGGATCTGCTTCTCAACGGCCTGCATCCCGGGTGTCTCGCAGGCCAAGGCCAATTGCCTACCTCTAATAGCTGAGCAGCAGGGGCTGCAGAGCCACCCTGAGTTCAGTGTGGTCTCGGCTTTGCTTCCCACAGCCCACTGCCGTGTCGTTTCCTGTGTCTCGCTGGGCTTCCCCGCGAAAGGGACAGCAGTGGCAATCGGCGTGTTCTAATGTTGAGCTCTAGGTTATAGGCCTGCTAGGTTATTTGTGTTCTTCTTCTGGCCTGGAAAGCAAGATGGTGAAGGTGGGTATTGATAGGAGACTGGGAATTCTCTGGAAGATGGAAGGGGGGGGGTGCGGAGGGAATGGGGGAGCTTGTTGAGCAGAGGATATGAAGGTAATGGCTTTTAGGGAGGGGGCCTGAGAACTGGATTTTGAGTTGGCACCGTCCCAGATGCAGTTAGCACAGGGAGGGGTCAGCATGGGCTGCGAGCCTAGTCGCTAGCCTCCCTTCCCTCCGTGCTTCATTGTGTTTGGCAGGCAAGACTGAGGGAGCAGGCACATGACGACGTATGGCAGTGTATCTCTCCCAAGCTAGCTCAGGCCTTGCTCTGTGATGCTTGTCTCTTGTTCTGGGGGCTTAGAGGATTCAGCTGTGGCCAGTGGTCTCAGGCTTGCCCAGGGACTCCGCTGCAGTGGAGCGTGCTGTCTGGGAGTGGGCCTCTGCGCAGTCATCCTCAGCTCCGCCCAGCCCAGGGGCAGCACCTACCTCTCTTTACCATTCCCAGATTCCACAAGCAGTCCGCAGCTTCCCTTGGTTCCCCTGTGAGTCCCATGTGACAGTGACTGTTTGGGCCAGTGGAACAGAAGGGTCTCATTCAAGAACCCCTTGGCCTTGAGCCTGTCTGAGTATAAACAGCAGCCTTTGCTTTGCCCAACTGGGCCAAGAACAGGAGAGACAGACCAGCCTCATCAGTCCACAGAGAACTGAGTTCCCTTCCTGCACCCCATCTCTGAAGCATGGCCCTCATGCCTTCTGGAGCAGGGAGTGACAACAGGAGTAAAGCTTCCTGAAGTCACCCCACTCTGCTCACGGCCTCTGTACTTGGGCATATAATGCTTTCCCAAGAGAGCTGAAGACGGCTCTATAGTTGTCATAAGGGGGAGAGTCAGCGGTGGTTGTCGCTGTACTGACGTGCCCGGTGACTCTAGGGCATGTGGTCTACCTAAGTCATTTGGTAGCAAGGACTCAGCTAGCAACAGCAGTGGCCAGGCATTCTCAGTTCCCAAGCTGGGGTATGCCTGGGCACAGTGTCCTGACATGTATGGGGCTGTGTGCATACACACGCACATGCGTGTTGGAGCATCTGGTTATTTGGACGCGGCCTAGCGAGAAGTTAGAGGAAGACGAGAGTCTTGGGGTTTGACCTTATGGATGTGGTAACTATTCCTGAAAGGCAGCATTTCTGCGGGAATTTTATTTACCCAAATAATATTCACTGAGACAGCATCTTCTCTGCTCTGCCCCATCCCTGAGAAGACAGCTGGCTAATTTAATAAGGAATTAACAGTCAGGTGTGACAAGTGCTGTGATGAGGAGCACTTGGAGGACGAAGGGGCATCGCTAGGCTGAGAAGAGGAGAGCATGGGGTGGGGGCAGTCTTACACAGGTGGTTGAGCAAACACGTCAAGTGCGAGCAAGGCTCTTGGCAGCTGGGACCAGGTCCTGAAGCATGTACGTGATAGCAAGCCATCCTTTGCCAAATGGAACCTAGAATCTGACTTGTTGGGCCTTGGTGAGGTCTTGTGAAGAGCATTTATTTTTGTGATGTCAGCACCTTAGTGGTGGGTGGGTGAGCGCAGGCTGGCCCCTCCTCTATGGGAAAAAACCTTATGTGCCAGAATAGATGAGATTTCTGAGTCCGAGAACTCGTGAATCCCTTCCGAAGTGCAGCTGGCCACCTCTCGCCTTTCCAGGTCGGGACTTCCGGTGTACACTTTGGCAGGTCTCACTAACTGTCCATCATTGTCTGTGTCTGGAGGCTCTGGACCCTTTATTGGGATAACAACAAGAAAACACTCTAGGCGTGTCAGATCCAAATTCTGGCCATTAGACAAAAGCCAGCATTCCTCAGGGATTTGTGAATCCAGTTCTCATCCACCAAAGGAGCCAGTTTCTTCATCAGTGGCTGAAGAGACAAATGGCTCTTTGCTGCCTGTTGGTGTACCAGTCCACATGCTGGCCTCCACACTCCCTCGGTATCACAAATACTCATCCCATATTTAGGGTCCATGCTAGCATCCTTACCTTAAACTTCATCTCATGGGCTCCCCCCGCCCCCAGCTATGCCCCCTCTCTTGGTCATCTCTCTTCCTCTCTTGTGCTCTCCACACACACACACCCCCCACCCCCCCCCACCCACCCCCCCACACACACACCGCCGCCAGGTTCATCCTGCTGGCTGTGTTCGTCTACCCCGTTGAGTCTGCTGCTTTCCTCTCTCCGCTGGAGACTCTACCAGACGCCTCTGGTGGTTCTCTTCCTTAAATCTACAGTAAAACGACCTTCCGCTTAGCCATATTTTGGACCGGTCATGTCTTCAGTTTATACATGGTGTACCTGACAGATCCCCAAAAAGTATCCACAGAGAGCCCTCAGTGACAGCCTCCAGGCCAGGGCTGTGTCCAGGACGGAAGTAAGAAGTGAACTGGTGGTTTGTGGTGGGAGCCTGGCCCCTTGGCATCGCTTTGGAAGCGGACCCGTCAGCCTCCTGAAGCGAGCCTCCAGGGCGAGCTGTGCTCTAGAGTAATGCCGAACAGGAAGGAGTGTGGGGCTCCTCACAGCTGACTCCTGCAGAAACAGAATTTGAGACATGTGGAATGGCTGTTTGGCTTCTAAGGAAAGCAGGTACCAGAGCTGCTTCCTTTCCTGTACTCTCTCTCCTCCTCCCTCCTACACACAGTGGATCCTCAGGGATCAACGTAGCCCTCTCTTCAGTGCTCCTTTTTTTAGTTTGTTTGGCGCCCTGAACAGTTGGGAAGAGGGTGACAGGACAAGTCTCTTAGGTTTAGCCCAGTACAGCCAACTGAATACTGAATGACTGGTCTCAAAGGAAATTGACTGGCTCAGTGTAGGGTCTGAGAGTACTCCCTCACAGCGTGGATGCCCACAAGGGAGGGCCACGTGGAGTGTGTTGGTGGTGTGATGTTCCCAGCAGCGTGACTTAGCTCTGGAATATTCTCACTCCATGTGACCTCAGGGGTGACCCCTTAGCCCCGTCATTCTGCAAAGCAAGAGCTTAGGGCTCTGAGAAGGCCAGAGCGGCCTTATTCTTGGTCTCCCGCCTGTTTCTGTCAGTTCGCACGGAGCGAAACTGCAGGTGCTGAGCTCTTTTATGTCAGTCTGAAGATAGATAGAGCGGAAGAAATTTGGACTTTGAAGTGAGATCCACCAGGTTTGAGTCCTAGACTGCTACTTCCTGGCCTGCCATGCAGCCTGGGGCAGGTCAGCTCTCTCTTTCTCTCTCTCTCTATGTAACTCAGGGAAGATAATACCTCAACTGTAGGACTGTTGAGAGGATCAGAGATAAGCACATAAAAGGCCAGGCATTAGGAGGTACCTGTTAACATGTCAACTGTTGCTGTCCCGTATGTCACCTCCAGGGGAGTAGAGACTTAGCCTAGGAGCCTGGAGGCCCCATCTGTAGGCTCCTCACTTTGCAGCTTAGTGTCCAATTTAGACTTCTGCCCTCCTGCTCTGCTGATGACAGCGCCTGGCAGATTCTTGGGAGCTGGTTTTGAGCCCCCTGACAAGGCCCTCCACCTTCCATGTCTCTGCCTATGCAAGAGACAGACCTGAGCTGCCGCTGGGAGGGCCATCTGCACGGCCTCCCACCTGGCAGCTGGGCTGGAGGGCTGCTAGAGTGGACAGTGGAGGGCACTCTGAGTGCCCAGCTCCTCGTGGTGTTGTTTGGTCCAATTTCCTTCGCATTGTGACCTACATCATTCTTTATTTGCTAAACCCTCTGAGCAGGCAGCAGTAATAAATCAATTAATGACTCCGATGAATCGTTTAATGGCTGACAAAATAACACTAAAGCCAACAGCTTGCATCTCTCCAGCAGTACCAAAGGACGTTGGTTGACGCAGGGTGGGGGGGACGAAACAGAGACTGTTAGCAAAATTAGCCCAATTAGTGGTGCTTTAGAGGCTTAGGAGGCATCTGCTCAGCTCTGAGCTTGCAAGTGGGGAGTAGGGCCATGCGCGGGGGATAGCTGTGTGAACCACGGTGGGTGCCTCCTCGCTGCTTCTCCCAGTCCTGTTGAGAGATCCCAAGGATTCTAGCCCACTCCTCTACACAGAAGAAGCTGGATTTGAGTTGTATATCCCTTCCCCCCGCATACTGTTAGCTTCTTGGCTTTGATATAGGGACCCCGGTGAACTTTTGAGACTGTGCAGTCATCTTGTCTCAGCAGAGGACGAGGAAAAATGACTCTGAGCCTACTAAATTGAGTGCCAGCTGAGGAGGTATGGGCTCCCATCCTTGAAAGATGTGTGGAGGACTTTGCCTTTAATAATTCCTTTAAAACTCCAAGTAAAAAGTTCCTAGAGGCAACGGCTTCTGTTCACTGTGCACCTTGGTCCCGGCAGGATTAAGTTGTCATTGGAACTGAGCTCGTATGCGGGTCCACGCCAGGGAATTTTCCACTCTCAGGAGCAACTGCCAGGAGCCTTCTTGTTAAGGAGCTGTCACTGGCCTACTATGACATGTTTGTGGTTGTAAGTAGCTCTTTAAGACAGCAGGCAGCGTGTGCATGTATGTATGTGTGTTTTGCTAATGGCGTAGCCCATCTTTTTTAAGACAAAAATGATCACTGTATGAAGAGCATGCTGTTGACCTGGTGCGTGCTGTTCCTCCAGGGACACTGCTCTCCCTCAGCCTCCCCAGCCATGTGTGCATGGTGCAACCCATGCCGTGGCCTCACAGAGGAGGGCACCCTGGCTAGGGTCCAAGGCACAACCAGGTAGCATCAACCTGGGACTCCACCTCTTACCATGAGGCACCCTTTGATTCAGTTCCCAGAATAGCCTGGTGGGTGGGCCAGCCTGTGGTACGGGGCGGGGGGGCCCTCAGCCTGGGGCACAGGAGCCCCCTCTTAGCCTGGAGAAGCCAGTTTCTCTTTCTTTTGAAAAGGACTTCCCTCCCTCCCTTCCTTCTTTTTTGAGATTGGGTTTCTCTGTGTAACCTTGGCTGTCCTGGACTGGCTTTGTAGACCAAGCTGGCCTCGAACTCACCGAGATTCGCCTGCCTCAGCCTCCCATTCTGAGGTGGCCACTGAGGAGAGACTACTTTCTAGAAGTGTGACTTCTTCACAGCCGACTTCATCTTCTTTCCCTTGAGTGCCCAGCCCCTTCTGACACACCTGTGCGGGTTCACGGACTCTGCTGCTCACACTGTGCTGTGTGTCGGTGGTCCCAGCTACTCAACCAAGGCAGGAGGATTTCTTGAGCTCAGGAGTAGGAATTCAAGGCCAGCCCGGGCAACATAGTGAGAGCCTCACCTCACAAATGAGCATACACAACAAACTCAGAAAACTAGGCCTGCCTGTCATCCACTTCTGTGTCATGCTTTGCACACAGACTTCTTTCTAGGTGGCCAGCAGTCATCCATCCCCAGAGCGGGAGGCGCCATGGTTTTAGCCCACTGGGGTATTGCCTGTTGTCGGGGATATTACCTATTCTGAGCTCAAGGCCTCAGAAAGGTCTTATGGGCCTCTATTTTCTTATGTGCAGCAATAGATTACAGAAGGGCTGAGAGTGCAGGGCAGTGTAGCCATCCTGGGCCTGGGCAGCAGTTGCCCTCTTATGTGAAGGAACCCCCCTCATGCTGGGTAAAGGAGGGGGAGCCTGTGCCCACCCCTGTCTGGAGATGGGGTGAGTCCCAGCTAGACACAGCACTGTGGGAATTTGAGCCCGGTGCAGGGAAAGAGGGTTAAGATGTCAGCAGTTAATCTCCTGCTGCATCTTCGAGGCCTGCTGTCCTGCAGGGCCCTGACTGGAGCACCACCTCTTCCTTAAAGCCGCCCTGATCCCCCTAATCCCTGTTTCAGCGCCTGCCTGCAGCACCTTTCCCCGTCCCTCAGTTCTCTGTCACCACAAGTCACTTCATCTCTTAGACCTTCAAGGCAACACCCGCACCGTGTTATCTCCCTGCCTATGGCTGCGTACTGGCCACCGGTGTTTGCTGAGCACACCTGATGTATACAGCCCAGCAGCCCCTTTTCCTTCCCACTGGCCTCATTTCTCCTTTCCAGGCCGGCCAGTTGCAAGTGAGGTCCACAGGCTCTTTGTGTGGATCTTACCTTCTCTGACGTCCAAACACCGTTGCACTCCCTACTTCTTGGCAAATGGCCCTCTCTGAAGTAGAAGGTCACCCTCCTCGGGCATGTTCCGAACACACAGGTGACCTCAGTCACAATGAATTGTGATTATTGGACAGTTTAATGATGTGCCTGCTGTTTCTTTTCATGGGCCAAAAAGTACCCAGTTTTTCTTGGGAACTGCAGGGCCTGCTGCGAAGACTGGTCCTTGGGCTTCCTGATTCTGAGATGGGACATGTAGGGACTAAGGTTAGACCTAATTATTAACTGTATGACTTTTAAGACTCAGTCTCCTTACAGATTAACACAGAAATGACAGCTTCCTGGGATGCTGGGGCTAAATACGTCTCCCCCATCCCCCACCCCGACCCCCAACCCTACCTCCTCTCTTGGTCTATGGGATCAGAGTGAAATGGTGCTTTGCTTTTCCGTCTGCTGAGGGGACAGGGCATGTGCTGATCTACCTCCTCTGAGCTTCATGGCTTTTTTCTTCTGTGTTGTAACCTTCTCTTGGTTGCTTGGATGAAAGGCTCAGGTGTCACTGGGACGACAGAGCCCTCAGCAGCCTTGTGTGCCACATACTCACACTTGCAGGCCTGTCCAAGGATCATGGGGGCGGGTGGTTCTGGCCAGAGCTAAGCACTGAGGACCCTTGTTCCAGGGTTCTTCCATGAAGTTCCCAGGATAGCCCTAGGCGGTAGGAGGCGATATAGCAATCTCATTTGCTCTGTCACTAGCGAGCAACCCAGGTTACCCCGCCATCACCCCCAAGGCACCCTGGGACATAGATCAGGAGGCTTTGTGTAGCTTGTTCTGTCATAGGGCCTAGAACCATTCCTTGGCGCCAGGCAGATGTGTTCACCCTCTTCTCATTGGCCAGTTGCAGCCAGGGACCCTATGTCACTGGGACTTGTTCTCGACACTGGTTGGTTTTGTCTCTTTATTATAGATCAGCGCTTTGACTTGTCTGAGCTGCAAAATTTGAATGCCATGTTCCGCCCAAACCCACCGTCCTGTGCTGTGGCCTGTGTGGAAGACCAAGGGGCCATTTCTTTTGTGCATCTTGCGTTGCCACTGCTCTGGCTGGGTGCCGGCATTCTCTCCAGCCTTTGAACTCCCACAGTGCATCTTTAGTCCGTCAGTATTGCTGGGGTGCACCAGGCTACCCCAGGGCTCTGCACAGACTCATGGGGAATTGTTTGCTGGGAGAAGCACGGGTCTCCCACTCTACCCAGGGGCCATTTCTGACAGGACCACACCTCCCTTTGACACTTTCATTTCTCTGGCCATATCCAGGACACACCTCCTGCCCCCCTGTGCCGCGTGGCCCCTGGCTTGGGTTTCAGTCAAGGAAGGTTTGCTGTTGGTGGTTTCACACGTGGTTAGGCCGCTGCATGCCAAGGCCTGCGAGCTGGGAAGGGCAGGCAGGGAAGAACTTGTAGAACAAAGTACTATTTTTGCAGCCTTGTAAATGGGCCGGGAGTTACTGGCTGAGCCGGGAGAGTCCGGGGTTCATTGTCCACTTACAAAAATAGATATTTATTTATTTTATGGGGGGGAGGCACTACGGCACGCATGTTGAGAGAATGGATTCTTCCTTTACTCTTTGTGTGGGTCCTGGGGATCGGTCTTAGGTCATCAAGCTTGGCAGCAAGCACCTTTACCTGTTGAATCATCTTAACCATCCATGAATATTTGACTTTTTTCATTTTTCCTGCAACATTGATGGGCATAGCTATAGGAATCTATGAATATTTGTGTGTGTGTGCGTGCGTGTGTGCGTGCGCACACACACATGTTTTCTCCTTTGTCCATATGTTTATGCTAGAATGGGTGCTGGAGAGGAAGATGTAGGGTCCAGAGCCCATGTGCCAGGGCTCAGAGACAGACAGGCCTCGGGTGCTTCTTGATCTTTCATCTCTGGAAGGGTTAGATGCAGGGATGGTTGCCACTTAGTCCAGCTTGCGCTGCGGTTTCCAGCCTCCTCTTTCCAGCAGACCTTAGGAAGCAGAGTCGCCATGTGAGAAGGGACCTGAGTCTGATGAGAGAGAGAGGTCCTGGCCATTTAGAGCCAGTGCCCTTTCTGCCTTGACTCAGTGTGTGGGTGTCCATCCTTGGCAGCTGTGCAGTCTGCTGTGCTGTAGGCCTAGAGGATGGACCAGGCATTTGGGTTTGTGGAGAAGACTCACATGAGACGCTTTGTTGGTTGCTGTAATGGAACTCTCAGCGCTCGAAACCATGGGGAGAGGCCAATTCTTAGTAGTCCCGAAGCCGTCTGGCTCCAAGGTGGTTAGGTTTGAGCAGATCTTTGAATAGTAAAGTGATCATTTATTGACCACTTGCAGTATGCCTCACCTTGTGCTGGGTCTTGGGCATAGGTAAGCAGCCTCTGTGGTTAAGGTGTGGGAGGATGAGGGCAGGTCAGATGTAGACCCGGTCCCCTTGGTGATGATCTGTAAGAGCTTCTCCTGAGCACTCCCCTGTCTCTTAGCCTCTCAGCACCAGTTGCTGCTTTCCTACCCTTTTAAGTCTCCATTCTGGCCCCAGCTGAGGCACGGCAGAGCTTCTCAGCTTACCTGCTGGAGGAGGCTTAACGACAGAAGTCATCTCCTGGCCTCCAGCCTCTTCCTCATGGTTGAGGTGAAAGCCTTTGTTGTCTTCCATTGGGGGTTGGTGAAATGCTGAGCGTCCAGTCACTTAATTAGGACCATGTTTCCTCTGGCCTCTCACCCATCCTTAGTCCCCAGAAACACCCACCCACACCTGACTTCATAGGTAAGCCACATCGGAAAGGGAAACAGCAGTGTACTCACAGGTTCAGTCTTTCATTTAAAAGTTTGCCCCCCCCCCATGTTCTCCCACATTGTAACAAACGTCTCAACGTGTAAAAAGTCAAGTACCCAAATAACAAAGAAATTGAATGTTTTTCGGTGAAAGTAGAACTACAGTTGTCAGGGCTAGCCAGTTCAAAATGTAGTAATCCAAAGTGTTAGTCAAAATCCCTAAGATCCTATCAAGTTACCGTTGATTCCAGGTCTGCTAGTCAGCTGGGTAGTCGATGGAGTTGAGTGCGGTGCCTCTTCTGGAGGACCCCAAGAGATGCATGGGTTTCATCTTAGTCCTGGTGTCTTGTGGTGATCTTTTTGCTCCTGATGCAGAGTCATTGTTGGCTGTCCCAAAAAGTTACAGCTTAATCTTGTAGGCAGGAGATTCATTGTAAGTTCAAGACCAGCCTGGTGCAGTAGTGAGTTCTAGGCTAGACAGGGCTACATGGTGGGCGTGGGGGTGGGTAAGGAGGGAGATACTTATTTTCATAGAACTCTTAGCCACAGAGAAACAAAAACACAACTAATGGCTGATTCCCCTTGAATCCTCTTCCAGGTAGAGGTGGGACTGGGTATCTGTGTGTGTGTGTGTGTGTGAGAGAGAGAGAGAGAGAGAGAGAGAGAGAGTGTCTGTCTGTCTGTCTGTCTGTCTGTCTGTCTGTCTGTCTGTCTGTCTAGGCCTATGTCTGTAGACTGGGGAAGCAGATGCAGGCCTACAGTGTTTAGGGCTAGGCAGGATCTCTTTAGGGAGGTTCTGTGGGTTCCTTCATTTTGAAAATAACCTTCAGCCAGCTCATTCTGTTTACCGGGGACCTGCCAGGCACCCGCTCCATTACTGAGTCTTCACCCCTGCACCTGCAGGTCTTTCCCTGCCTGCAGACCTCAGCGCATCCCAGCACCTAGTCCCCACACTCTGACCACAGAGGTAGAATAAGGCACGAAGTCAGAGGCATGCCACATAAACAGTAGCGCTCTTTTGGTGGCCTGTTCATTCTCTTTTACCGATATGTTATTAGTGGGTGTCCACACTTCGATTTTATGTCAAGAGGAGGAAATAAGTGACTTCCTGGAGTGATGAGAAGGGGCCACATTCACATATAAGAGGGTGAGGGATAGAGTGTCATGTTCTGGGTCATGATGGAGTTGGGGGGACTAAGGCTGGGTGGAAGTGGCCAGGGGTGTGTGTGTGTGTTGGGGGGGGGGGGTTTAGCTTGTATAGGGAAAGCAGGGACAAACTCGCGGAAGAGACCTAGATCTGTGACTTCCTCAAGGTAGGGTTGTAGCATCTCAGCCTCAACTTTGCACATGTGAGTACAGAGTTGGGCGCACCAGCAAGCTGGACACAATTGTTGGAAGGTGGCTAGGTGGGGCATCTGATGTCTGCTCACCCCCGGGGGGCCTTTGTTGAGGCAGATGTACCAAGTGGAAGCCAGGACAGCAGCATTCAACAAGTGTAGCCCACAACTCACACTTCTCAAGAGGCGTTTGGGACTCAGTGAGGGTCAGAACACATAAGTCCTTTTGTTCTAACTTCGGTGTCTTCTTACTGCCCTGTCATCTATTCAGTAAGCTATGGGTATTTATTGACTGGCTCTGTGCACCATGTAAGCGATTTGGAGAGGTACCACTGTTTATGAATTGGTCCCCTGCTTCTTAGAGCAGCTGGTGGAAAGGCAAGGGGTGTTATCAATAGACACAGTGTACTGACTGCATCACCACTCTGCCAAGCACTACAGGAGTACTTTTGCTATGTCCCTATCCCACCACTCCAGCAGTGTGCCTAAGGGTAGACATTAACTCCTACCCCCCTTTTAGAGTTGAAGCAGTAGGGGCCCAGAGCTTGCCCAGTGGATGATACCTCTGCTGGGCTTTGCATAGAAAGTGGCCTTTGAGGAGGAAGAGTCTGTAGGGGATAGGGACCAAAGAGTGTGGTTGGATGTCTGTCACTGACCTCCCCGTTCTGTCTCCACAGAGTGCAGCAGCTGCCCCAAGCCCTGTGCTTGGCAACATTCCCCCCAATGATGGGATGCCCGGAGGCCCCATCCCACCAGGTTTCTTTCAGGTACGTGCTGGCCCGGGGCCCTGTGCTGGGCAGGCGGGAGGCGAGGAAGGCAAGAAGGCAGCTTGGTTTGCCATGGTTTAAATACAGTCACCTCATGCTGGTTGAGGCCTCACACCCTCATCTCATCCACTTCTCCAAGAGCCAGCAGAGGGGAAGAGAGAGCTGGGAAGGCTGTGGCAGCGCCCTTCTGTCCACCCTGCTGTGGTGGAGGTCAGGGCTTGCAGGCCACTGTGGAGCTCTCGTAAAACAGAAGGCGTATTCTTTGTCTTTCCCCCCTTTTAATGAGTAAACTGTCCTCTGTTTCTGTTCTGTTGCTACTGTCACCGTTGTTGTTTACTTTTCCTGTCCAAACTGCAAACCTTAGGCGTAACTAGAACAACACAAACCCCACCGTTCTGGCAGATCTCGACATCCTTTCGCTCTGGCTAACCACTGATTTTTTTCCCGAGTGCAATCATGAGCATCTGTGCCCGCACTCTGTCCGCCACAGGCAGGAGCGGATCCCACATGGGGTGGGGAGCTCCACCTTCCCCACAACACACCTTGCTGGTCTTTCTGGCAGGGAGGGTATGGGAGGTGTGAAATCGCCTTTCTGTTTTGTCAGTTGGGTGTGGCTACCACCCCCTCCATACTTCCTTTTCCATTCCTTCCCCTCCCCTCTGGTGTTGATCCCTCTTGAGCCAAGCTGAGACGGGGAGAAGTGCTGTGGCCTTAAGAGTGCTGTCAGCCTCAGCCTGCAGGGCAGTGCGAGAGAGGCTTTCCTGGTGGAACTCTTGATTGTGGCTTTGCCAGTTCTTTCAAGCCTGTCCTCACTGAGTTTGAGAAGTGCTTGGTTGTCCATGCCTTGTAAAGGGCAGGGCTCCTAGATAAAGCTGTGGAAGAGAGCTCTCAAAGGAAAGCCCAGGAATGCAGAGTTGGCCCAGTGGGGCCCCATGCACAGTGCAGGATGGGAGCCTTGGAGTCGTGAGCAAAGATAGGATTGCCACCGCATGGGGAGACACTTCCACTTTGCAAGATAGCACATTTTAGTTGATGGTAATTAAGGGAGGAGGGCCAGCACACATTACTCACTAAGAAGGGCATCGGTGAAATTTGCTCCTTCCCTAAAACAGAAAGAGCAGACTGCAGTGAGGAGAGATAGAGAGATGACAGTTCAGGGCCTCAGATGGCCACACGTGTATCTATGTGTGTTGCCAGCATACCACCAAAACTGGGGCTTTGTCCAAGCTATGGAGTCGGGGATGGCTTCAGGAGTCTTAGGGCAAGGCTGCAGACACAAGGAAGAGAGGCTGAGAGACAGCAGGAGCCTAAATACCCGGAACCTGTCAACCCAGGAAAAGCAGGAGCTGTGGTGTTTCTGTCCGTTACCAGAGAGGAGACAAGGATCTGGCCGGCCCCTACTGTTCTGCTCAATAGGTCTTTTTCTGCTTCACGTATCTCTGCACATGGTGTCACAGATGCCCTGATGCAGTCCAAGCCTGGCTTCTCTGCCTGGCCGACATAGCCCATCCAAGCATCACAACCACCGCGTGCCTGCTCTGGGTTTTCTAAGGAGAGCTGTGGCTTCTGGGTACCCACTACAGGCTGCTGTAGTGCGAAGTGGAGAGTAGACAATTGCGAATTGTTTGTTTGAACAAATTAAATACGTGTTTGCTTTTATTTTATGCGTGTGAGTATTTTGCCTGCATATTTATATGGACGTGCTCCGTGTATGTGTCTGATGGCAAGGAGGTCGGGGCACAGCACAGGATCCCCTAGATCCAGAGCTGTGCGTGGTTAGGAACCACTTGTGGGTGCTGAAAACTTAACCTGGATCCTTTACAAGAGCAACAGTGCTCTTAGCTGCCAAATGTCTTTTTTAAAAATAGGCCATTGACTTCTATTTTGGCCTCAGCCTAGGACAAGGAATGGGTCTGCTTGATATGTGGGCAGCGCCCAACTTCCTGCTTTGCTATGATCTTCCATGGTTGAACTCTAATTCCAGTCATACTTTGTGGGCCCTCCCCTCTGACGTTTGGGGGTGTGTGGTCAGAAAGCCCAAACCAATTCCTGCCCTTATTTAGCCACTGCCAGCCACTGTTAAACAGAGGTATCTTTTAGACTCTTGCCTTGAGATCATCTCTGTTCCCCAAGCAAGGCACTGCCAAGGGTTGGCTGGGTCATTCAAGAAGGTTCTGGTTCCAAAGCCTCTTGGCTCTCTCATGGACTCAGTTCGTGTTTCCTATTCCCTGTCAGTCAGATGAAAGGAGGCGGGGCAGGCCAGGCACGCCACATGGTGCTTGCTGTCCACGATGCTGACCACTTGGCCTGGGCCCCTGGGAAGAGAAAGGGTATCTCTCTAAAGGAGGAAGTGACGGCCCATTTCCGGGACAGATCATCTCCCAGCAGGAATGTTAAGGATTGATTGCCACCCTTTCCTGTCCTCAGGCAGCTACTCTGATATTGGAAGGAAAATAGAGATAATATCGAGGGTTTTATCTGTTGTCAACAATTGTACTTCTTCTCTTCGTGGCTGCAGCCTGGGCAGGTGGCTGTGCCACAGAGGATGGTGTCCTGGGAAGCCAGCCCAGGTGGCCAGGCCAGCTTTGCCCAGCCCTGTCCTGCAGTATCATATACCTTTTCCAAGTCAGAACTGTAACACCAGTTGGTTCTAAATTTAGAAGCCAGTGGGGCCTCCAGGGTGGTCAGGAGGGGGCAGCTGACCTGTTGCCTATGGAGGCTCCTCAGAAAATAGTGCACAGGACTGCCGGGCAGAAGTTAGGAGGTTGGGCCGACAATACAAGAGGCTTTGCTTGCTGTCCTTACTTTGGGCCCAGGTTTCTGAGATGGGCAGTGCTTGTCTGGACCTGTGGGATGATGTGACATGTGTCTGAAAAGGCCCTGACCAACCAACAGACGTAGCACCTGGCAGTACTAGAGTGGGGCACAGTAAACGTTGGAACTGTGGCGTTCACGGTACAGAACAGAGGCCTAGCCAGCCCTGAAGTGCTGACCTGGAATTCTGACCACACAAAGTCTGAGCGAAGGCCAGCTTCGGCATCCAGGACTGGCGCTCTGAAGAAGGGCACAGAGGACTTGGCTGTGTGCTTTCTGAATGACTTGGGCCAGTCTTCCCCGTTGCTGGCCCCTGGTTTTTCTCATCAATAGATTGATGCGGGCTGGACTGACTAGTCAGGTATCCAATTTGGATTTTCTGCTCTAAACCCAGATGGACTTTACACAATCAAGCAGTGGCAGTTTCCCCTCACAGCTTAACTCAGGCCTCACATCTGGCAAGCAGGTTAGCTTTGGCTAGGCTCATTGGCCTTCCCTTGGCCCCAAGGGAAAACTGTCCAGTAAAGATTTCTAGGGCCAGAAATGGACAATTACAGGAGAGCAGGGGTCCTAGAGCAGGGCACGTGGTGTAGAATGATTCTGTTGTTACTTTGTTTTTAAATTCCAGTAACTATTTTCAATTGTGTATTTTTAAGCATGCAGCTATTTTGCTCAATGATTCTGCCAGCGAGGCAGGGAGAGGGAGACTTAGAAAGGTGAAGGACTACTCCACATTGTCCAATTAAGTAAAGTTTGTCCTCAGAGTCCAACGTCTGGCTTCCTGGCTCCCAGTGTACGCTCCTTCCACGGGCCACTGAAGTCCGAGTGTAGGCGCCTGCCTGATTGTCTGAGAGAGGAAGGAGAGCCTATGGCTGTCTTCTTGAAATAGCAGCACATAAGTTTCAGCCAAAAACCAGATGGGGTTGCCCAGCAAACAAGTTCCACGGGAACCTACTAGCAGTGTTGGATGCACAGAGGACCAGTGCGAGTGTGGTCTATGTGGACTAGACATTCCAGTATGTCTGGTCCAGCGTGGTTGCTCATAGTCTGGAGGGAGAAGGGCAGTGATGCCATAGGGGCCCCGCAAAGGTCACAGGGTTGAAAGTTGTGTCTTCTGTGCATCAGTCCTGGGATAGCAGAGGGAACCAACTCTTTTTTATCAAAAGCTCAGCTGTGGAGACAAGTGATTGACGTTCCCTTGAAGGAGAGATAAGCCTGTTTTTGTTATGATCCCAAGTGTGGGATGGGGAATGGTCTTGAGAGAGAACAGGTGATGTTAATCCACTAGAAGGCAAACTACCTCATGTGGGAGCTTGATTGTTGCTAGCTGAAAAGATCCGTGAACAGACTCTGGGAGGAGATATATGAATAAGCCCCAAACTGGAGGTGGGGCCTTTTGGAGACTTCGGATAGTTTTGGCTGTTAATTGCTCCACTTCGAGACACTCCTAGGGAGAACCACTCGAGGGAAGGCTTCGGGGCTCCGGCTCCTGCTGAGATTCCGGGTTCTGGTTACTCCAGGTTCCAGCAGAAGAAATCCTGCTGATTATGCCAGGAGAATCGCTCCTCGGAACTGATATCCTTACGATTTTGTTATTGTATTCTTTAATCCTCTTTTCCTATTGTTTAGGTTAGTCAGGTTATAAGTGATGTATGCTCAGTTAATAAGTTCGTAATAAATATATTTGTTAAGAAAATTGAGCCTACGTTCCCTAGCACCCATCCTAGTGAGGCCCTCTTCCTACCTCCTTCCTTGTTTCCAGCCATGCCCAACGCCCTGGAAATAAGCTGAGCTCTGCCTCTGAGGCCCGCCTTACCCTCCTCTGCCCCTATACAGGTACAAAGACAAGGCACTGCACACCGCCTGGAAACCAGGGAAATAATCAGATAGGGAAAGATCTACAGCCCAACCCTGCCTCCTGCAGTCTCAGCAGCCAACCCCGCAGGCCGGCCCCCCCACCCCCCCCCCCCCAAGCAGCCTCAAGAGAAGAGGGCTCTGTTGGTTGTTGACGTCCTGCCAAATGGCAGAGACAACCTTGTCTTGTGAGGCTCCGGCCTCGAATCCCAAGTCCTTGAGGGAATAGAGAGAAGCTAATTCGAAGCTTTGTAGAGAAGGCAGCTCTACCATCTGCAGAGTCTGTGGTGAAGTGGCAAGCTGCTTGGTAGTCAGTAAAGACAGGACGGCTGGTAGAGAACCCTGCTCTGAGCTTGGGGAGGGTGGTGTGTTTCCAGGGAGGTCAGAGCCCAACAAACAAGAATGCACGACGTGACTCGTGGCAGTAGGTCAGCTCTAAAAGGTTGATGCTGTTTACTGCTGTCCTCCCCAGAAGAGAGGGAGGAGCAGAGGACATGTGGGCCATTCCTCCAGCCAGAAGCTGTACCATAGGACAGGTGCTCCTGCTCCCCCACTGGCCACTTCAAGTCTAGGGTTGGGGGAAAAAAATTAAACCTCATTTTCCTGATTTCTGAAACGCAGTACTAACCAGAGCTTGCTGTCAGGACTCGGGAGCCAATGGGAAAGAGGGTGAAGCAGGGAATGGGGCAAGGACCAAATTCCTGGGTGTCAGACATGGTCCCTAGGGTTGGGGAACTGGTGAACACTACCAGAGGGGCCTGTGGACAGGAGCTTTCCAGAGATTTAGTCCAGTAAAGGCCATTAAGGAAGGAGGGACCTCATAGTGAGACAAGCCATGCAGAAGGGCAGGCCGGGGTTAGGCAATGCTGAGCAGGGATTGGGTGTAGTAGTAAGTTAATGTCTCCTGCCCCTTTGGTCCTCTCGTTGCCTGTCCTGATGCTCAGGCCCTTGCAAGTGGAGCAAGCTATCTGGCCTTTTTAGAGTTGGGGTGAAGTCTTCTGCTCAGAAGAGCTATCGACCCCTTCTGTCTCCTGGGGCTATATTGACTCAGAGGGTAGGCCCCAGAGTTGGCAGCATGGCTACAGCACAGACAAGAAACCCTGCTGGCTCTGGACAGGTCTGGTTAGGAAGATGGTCCTGGACCAACTGTGGGCAAACTGCTTGTCATTCCAACTGCTGCCCACCCTCCACCCCAAGCCCTGCCCCTAGCCCAGCCTCTGCCTATAGGTGCTTTGTGATCCCACCCCCAGGGGATAGGAGCTGCCCCTCTCTCCCCCAGCTTCTTACCAGCTCTAGTCCTCTGCTTCCAGACTGACAGAAGGCAAGGTTGCCCCTGCTGAGAAGGATTAGGGTAAGGAGCCCAGCTGCTGGGTCCAAGTTTCAGTTGGAGGCCAGGTCCTTCCAACTCTCCCCCTCTACCTGTTCAACTCAGCATGTGCTGGTTACTGTGCTAGAAGCCAGCTGTGGGGCAGAAACCTGAAGGGCCACCCTCACCTCCCCCCACCCCCCACACAACCCAAGATCTACATACCCCGGATTGTATCTAGCCCCGCTGACATAGCCTTCCTATCCGCTCTGGGACTTATGTTCTCTATTCAGTGACGGAGCCTTACAGCCAATCACCTTTCCTGGTCCCCATCACCTCCACAGAGGTCAGGGTATGCTCACCCAGTGGCCAGCCTGGTGCCTTGTGTCTGCCCAGTGGTAGATGACCGGCTCCAGGGCTCCTAGCAACCATGGACAAAAGGTTATTCCTGACACGCCAGGCCGGCTGGGGCCTTGGCTGGTACGGCTGCCAGTGTGCATGTGTGTGGACAGGTTTGTGTCTGCACACTCCAGCTGCCCTCCCTCCCCCCTCTCTACCCCCCCCCAAGCGTCCTCCACATGTAGCGCCGTAACTCTCACTGATGAAATGGAAAGTTGAACATAAATCAATGTCTCCCTCCCCGTTAGCTATGCATCAGCGGTCAGCGCCTGGGAGATTTGCTCAGTAACAAAGCCCCCAGCGGCTCTGCAGGCTGCGACTGCCCCCTAATGCAGAGCCAACCCCACACTGTGGAGCCCTGCGAGTCCTAGCCTCCAACACTATACAGCTCTTCTGTATCTTCCTTCCCAGGGAAGCAGGAGGCCCGGGCAGAGGGTCTGAAGGCTGATGCTTGCCCTTGGCGGGCCTTACCTGTCAAGCTGTAAACTGGCATCCATGCATCGGATGCCGGATGCGCTGGCATCTACTGCTGTTGAAGGCCTAGGCCTGGTTTCTCCTCTCCTTCCCGGACCTGCATTTTATACTTGGGTTTCTTTCAGCATTGAGTTCTCTTTTCTGCCTCTGAGACCTGCTGACCTGGGTTGCCAGCTGCCCACCTCTCTGCTATTTCCTTTCCCCAGTAAGAGTCACCTGCGGGGGTGCTCCCATTTGTGGGAGCTATCTTGTTGGAGCTTTCTGTAGCCTATTGCAGGGGTAGACCCTCTGTGCCCATCCCACCGTCAGCACACCAGCAAGTTGTGTGAGACTTTTCTTCTTTATAAAGAAGAGATGAGATTTGCTTAGTCTTTGTAGCAGGAGGGGTTTGAGGAAGAGAATTCCAGTAGAGTCCTGTGTGGAACAGAGTGCGCGTCCCTGGGCAATACCTAGATGAAGATGGCCCCCTGGGAAGATCTAGGTCTGGGTCCTCTTCTGAGGACTTGGGACATGGCGGGACCATCAGACTAGTTTCAGGTTTGTGCCCTGGTTCCATCTGAAGACCCTTCCCTAGGCAGCTTTTCCATACAGAGTTCCATTCAGACATGAAGGCCTTGACAGTCATGAAGCGTCTAGCCCAGGCCCACCGAAAACCACTGTGAGCTTTCTCCCAGAAAATCCCTATCTCTTGCTAAGACCTAATAGTGGTGAACGAGGCTGGAGATATTAGGGACAGGCACAACTTTCAGGAAGTACCAGGTCTGTCAGGCTCTCCCACCCAGCACGTGACAGGGCATCAGCTCTGTATTCGGGGCAGGGTAGGTGTGGATGGGACCCCTGTTCAGGCCAAGGAGCAGCAGGGAGCTAGAGCAGGGCCTTGGTAGCAACAGGACTATGCCTCTTCCTGGTGGCAGAACGTGGGCCGCACTTGAGGTGCCCCAAGGATTCCTGCTGTTGCTGTCAGTGCTGAAGGGGGATTGGCTAGGCACCTCATATTTGGGGTTGGTGATCTAGCCATGGCTCCTTAGGGCCCCTGTGAAGATGCTATGCTGTGATAATGCACAGGAAACCCTGCCTGGCTGGGTACCCGGTGAGCGCTCTGTACCTAACCAGCATTTAGATGATTGCTTTGTGTCTTGGGGCCCCTTTGTTCTATGAGCTTCCTGACTAGCCAGGATGCAGGAGAGTATACTCTCCTGACAGAAGGTTGTCATGGCATCCCTGAGGTTCACAGATTCTCCAAACCAACTTAACCCTCCATTTCTGCCAACAGGGTCAGTGCCTATGAGGCACCAGCCCCGTGTGGCCCTTAACAAGGCAGCCTCCTCATCCCTTGCTGAAGTCTGCCCACCTGACTTGTTCCCTTGGCTTTGGCCACCCGAGTCCTTGTTCTTTGGTCTAGCCAACAGGAGCCTGGGAAGTAGGTTGTGGGTTCGGGAGCGCCTGCTTCTGTTCCTAGTGGCTTATTCGTGTGAGCTTAATGGAGACCTGCTCACAGACCCCAGGGACCACACCAAGTTCTGTTGCCAGAATCTGCCAGAACATCATTTGGGGTTGACTTTTCTCTTGCCTGTAGAAAAGAAACAGCTCTCTATACCTCTGAATTGAACCAGCGCGCATGAGAATTGTTGGGAATCTGCAGGATTCCTTCCCAGAGGCCAGCATTCACTCAGTCACTCAGTCACTCAGTCACTCAGTCAGTCAGTCATGTAGCAAAGAGTCTCAGCTGAAGCCTTTGGCCTGTCTCTCCTGGGCCTCCAAGTGTTCATGGCACACTTGTCAGATGCCATCCTAGACTGCCATGTCAAGTCCCCTGCCTGTCCATGGTGTTCTTAATGATAAAACTCCACATTTCTTAGTGTAGCCTCTGAAGTACAGTCTGGTCTGCCCCTGCTACCCTCACTCCATTACTAGGCCAGCTCTTAGCCCCCCAGGGCAAGGGTCAGACCTGTTGCTCTCGGGGCCCGGTCTCCATTCCTCTGTCAGTCTGTGTGAATTCTCCCAACTGCAGAGTTCTCTCTTTGGAGAGAGGGCTCTTCGTTCTCAGGTCACCATTCAAGAAGGCTTTGACAGGGTCTTGCCCTATCCTTGCTCCAGGGTCAGAAAAGACAAAACCAACCCATGGATCTAGTCAGCTTCTTTTCCTGAAGTTAGTTTTAACTGATCCCAATAACCTTAGTCTGGAGTTGTAGGCATAGTCAACGAGTCTGGAAATTTGTGATGTGGTCTGGAACAGTCCTGGTCCCCAGTACTATTAGAGGGAGTGGACACAGGCGGCACAAGGGCAACCATATCCCAGACTTGCCATTCAGCCATTGAAGAGCCTTGCATCAAGTGGGATTCCTGAATGGGGAAAGGGGGGGGGGGTCCCTGAAGAACTCTAGGAGGTGGGCAGGCTCATGAGTGACAGTGTCACATCTTAGCAGCTGCCTGTTTGGTGCTAGCTGGCTCCTGGCACTGACCTGAGTACTTGACTTTGGCACTGCAGACTTGTGAGGCATGTTAAAATCTTGAGAGGCACACAGGCCAGCCTCCTGCCACAACCCTGGCTTCTTCCGTTACCCCAGAGTCACGCCCCGTGCTTCTGCCAAAGTTTTCCCATGACAGTGTGGGCCAGGCACCTCAAACCTGTGCATTTCCGGGGTTCCAGCCACTCACCAGGTCACCCAGGCATGTCGGGGAAGGAGAGGCTTGAGAAATCACGCAGCTACTGGGAGAGCTGCTGGGGCAAAATGCAGATAGTTGCCCTCTTGGTCTGTCCTCAGATTCTGCTTTTCGGTGGGTGGTGCAGGCTGAATTCTGGGCAGTTTGGATTTGTGGCTTCCAGGGCACAATTACCCGCTTCCTGGCTGGCTGTGAACAACCGTGGGTTGTCTGTTGGGCGTGTGCGTCGTGTGTTAGGTTGGAGGCGCTGTGTGCACAGTGTGTCTGGAGGGCTTCAAGCAGAGGGCCCTCTGGGTGGCTGAGGCTGTGCCTCTTCAGCATGCACCTCCCCTTCACTGCACTGTTGTGATTAACAGCGGAGGCTGGGTGCTGGCAGGCAGGGCGGAGGCTGGCAGACAGGAGCCGGCTGCATCGGTAGCACCGTCCAATTTCAGAGCAAATGGCAGTTCTTAGCGGGTGGAGAGTAGATTGCTCCGGCAAAGCAGGAATATTCATTCTCCCAGCGTCCCGAGGAACCAATGTAGTTTACCATGGGGTCCATCTCTACCTCCCACATACTCCCCAATGTCACTTTGTAATGACTTTTAGTTGGAGGAGGAAAGAAGCCCTCAGGGGCGAGAGCATATGTGGGAACCCTGACCTGATCAGTGCTAAGGCTGATCCCAACAGGGCTGCAGAGTCCTCCTTCCCTGTGTAGTCGGCAGGGGACGGGAAGTAGCACCCTGGACAGCTATTAACTCCCTGGGTTTTCCCCACGGCCACAAGTCCTGATTTCCACCTTGAGAAGGAAGTAGAGAAACATCTTGGGAAGAAATGGATGCGTGATCCTTGGAAATACCAATCTAACAGTGAGTTCCTTACAGTGGCTCCCATAGGTGAAAACTTTCCAGGCCCAGGCCCCAGGACTCAGGTGTAAACACACCTTTTCCCGTCCTGGACCGGCCAAGACTCCACCCTCTGGGCCCAGACTGTCTGCCTTTCTCCGTCCAGGGCACGTTTGCACCCTCAAGGTTCTGCCCCCCCGATTCGTCATGATCATTGCTTGCCTAAATACCCGCTCCACTTGCTTTCTGTCTCCGCTGCTGCTGTGGTCATGCTTTCCCTTTGGTCTTCTGCCGGGCAGGGGAAGGGTGCTGCTTGCTCGTGTCTCCAGTGCTTTATGCTTGGTTGGGAGGATGGTCCTCAGTGGTCAGATGGACTGCCCAGTAGTCTGAATACTGGATATTTTTCCTTTGTCCCTAACAAAGCTAGCCGGTTACACAGATAACAGACACAGTGTCCAACAGAGAGATATCTCCCCAAAGGTTTTAGGGTCCCCAGATTGCCTCCTCTTTTGCCCCATCCCAACCTATAGGGAAAATCATCATTAGGCCTGATGAACCCAGAGACTGCTCCATGAACTTTGGTCCTTAGGAAGGGGACTAAGCAGTTTGAACCTTCCCTGAAGAGCACAAATGCTCATGTCACAGACAAGACAAGCCCAGCACTGTGGCGGGGATGAAGTAATTGAGATCATTGACAAGGAGGGCCTCTGGGCACATGGCGAGGGAAGCACCTGTGGAAGTCAAGGTCAGCTCCTAAGAGTGAGCTTTCTTCTTCCACCGTGTGTGTCCAAGGACCTAGCTCAGGTCATCAGGCTTGGCTGCAAGTGCCTTTACCCATGGAGCTGTCCCACCAGCCCCCGCAGCTGGCTTTTATGCTGCGGTGATGAAGTGCAGTTTATTATGGACCAAAAGTCAAGCAAACCAGACTGGTGAATGGTGATGTGATCAGTCGGGAGAGAGCGTGTTTGCCGACCCCTGGCTTTCATTCATTTGGCTATCTCCTATGGTATAACTTGGCTCTAGTGCCTTAATGTCACTGGTTTGTCATGGTCCCCTTCCCCCCCATTTCAAACTCAGCTGTGTAGTTGAGGCTGTCTTTGAACCTTTGACCCTCCTTCCTACCTTCACCTCCCAAGTGCATGTGCCACCATGCCTGGCTCCATTTTCTCCTTTGCAAATAGTTGGTTTTTATTTCCTTTGTCTTGTAAGAAAGTATGTATAGTATTGTGCTTTTCCTTGCACATTAACAAAGGCCCCAGTTTTCCCTTATCAGCCTTGAGCGCCATCATCTCATTCAGGGGTCTGTAGATCATTCCTGTGATTGGCAGGCTAGCAAATGTCCAAGGCTTTGTAAGCCATGTTTCAACTTCTCAGCTCTCCCATTGGAGCACAGAGGCCGCTGTGCACAGCGTACAGATGAACATGGCTGTGCCCCAATAAAACCGTATAAAGAGCTGACAGACCAGACTTCTCTCTGGTCTGGTAGCTGTGTCCTTGTGTCCTTTGTGCTGCCAATCACTTCAGCCTCTCCCTCCTGAACCATGCACAGTATGGCAAAGGTCTGGATGAGTCTGAGCATGTGCCTTCATGGCTGGGGCATGCCTACCCCTTTCTCTGCCTAAGAGCAGTAAGCATACATTTCCATAGGCCCCATTTGAGAATCACACTCACTGTGAGCCATCCCTTTTGCTCAGTGCTGTCCTGACATCACGGAAAGATGGACATGGAAGAAGGGCGTGACCCTGGCTTTCCTTAGTTCAGGTAGAATGCAGTGCATTTCTGCTGATCCTTCCCGACAGTCCCCTGAAATGAGACTATCACTCTGCACTTCTTTTCACTCTTAACCGATGACTTCCCAGTCCTAGGGTGATGGCCTAATGCCACTTGTCCGAAGTCTAATCCCATCCCTCTGTCCTGTGCCTGCAGTGTGTTATGTTGTGGGCTCACCCATCGGGCATCCAGCAAACCCATGTGATGGTGAGCATTGGGAGTCAGGTTCCTAACTCAGTTTCCAGAGGATGCCGCCTTTTGTGTGTATGCCAGATCTATCCTGGGCACGCATAGGGATAGTCACAGCCCCTGTACCATGGAATCGCTCTCCCCAGATATGCTCTCAAATAAATAAATAAATAAATAAATAAATTAATTAATTAATTAATTAAAAAGCTTTCCCAAGAGACACCCTGAAGCAGGACAGAAGGGCAGCTCTCTAATGATGCCAGGTCCCTCATGCAGACTGAAGGAGCAGCTCCCCGTGTGATGAGCACTTGCAGAGTTGACTTGCCCTTCCCCCATCCTGCCAGATGTCAGCCTCCAATTCCAGTGGGGTGAAGGGTGCCTGTGGCTCATGGGCACACTTGTGTTCTGTACAGAGCAAGGTATTAGCCCTTTCTGCCCACATCGGTGTCAAGGAACGCAGTCTGTGAACTGCTTCTGCTGTGTGTAATTTCATCTCTTCCCTCATCTATAGCAACGTGTCCAGCAGACAGGTGGCCACTGATGCCACAAGGCTGATAGAACCCACTGTCCACAGAGTCAGGAGAGGTAGGCGTGGTATGGGGGTCTTTACCTCTTGCAACTACATCTTCTAGTCCCCTTTCCAGTGATCTTCTGTGAGGACAGAAGTCAGATCTGGCCTAGAAGGTAACGACACTGTCATTCTAAAGCACTGTCCCAGCCCTGAGGACTGCGTGGGAACAGAGAACCAGGGTGGAAAGCCGCCATGGCCCTGGCCTGCTTCCACAGCCTTAACCTCACACCTGCTCCTTCCAAGCATGTGCAGGTACTCTTGAGGGAGTGTAGGTAGTATTAAGAAAGGAGCACACGAGCCGGGCAGTGGTGGCACACATCTTTAATCCCAGCACTTGGGAGGCAGAGGCAGGCAGATCTGGGTTCGAGGCCAACCTGGTCTACAAAACGAGTCCAGGACAGTCAGGGCTGTTACACAGAGAAACCCTGTCTCAAAGCAAAACAAAAAACAAAAACAAACAAAAAAACAAAGGAGCACACAATTTATCCCTTCTTTTCTCCTTTAAAAATTAGCACATATTTACTTTAATTTTTTTTTTTTTTTTAAATTAAAGAGCTATCATTCTTTACCTAGAGTCATTTAAAGTACCAGCTTGGTCAGTCTGTGATACTCACATGCCATCATAGTTCCTCAAGCCCCAAAGCATTAGAGGTACCACCCAGAGCTTCTTGAGGCCTCTTGATGTGGCTGTGGTCAGATGTTCAAACCTCACTGCATGGGCCCTGCGCATGATGTTCTAATGGGGCAAACATCAATACTTGTTGCCTCAGAGCTCTGCACACACCATCACCGGACAAGGAGGAGATTGGTGAGAGCTTGCAGGATGCTATCTGCCTTTCCTCCAGCTCTGGACATTCACGGCGGGACACCCTGACGCAGGCCAGAACCAGCAAGACAAACTGCCATTTTCCCTGCCAGATGTCTTAGGGGCCCATTGTGAGCTGGGCAACACTTTCTGCAGTGTCTGTATAGATGGTTCTGTTTCTCTTAGGGAGGCCTGAGGTTCAGGGATGTTAGGGATTTTCCCATCATTCCCTGAGGCATCGCTCAAAAGCCTCAGTACAGGGCTTAGCCAGATTGTGGCAGGAGGGCTCCTGCGGGTAGCTGTGAGGTGCTTTTCTGCAAAAAAGCTCCGATCTTCAAGCTGTAGGAGTGCCGCTCCCTGCCTTACTGATGCCCACAGAGGCCTTTTCACTAAACCGCCAGCCTCCCTACTGTAAGGTTCTGTGAAATGGCCAAACACTTGCCTCGATCACACCCGCAACAGAGCCTCCCAGGCCTTGTCTAAGTGGCTCTCACAACCTGCTGGATGTAACACTATTCAATGCTGAAATTACAGGGGGAAAAAAAAGAATGGAAAGGATGTGAGGGGGTTCAGGTATCTGAAAGCAGCGATCTAGAGCCAGCTGTGAGGGAAGGGCAAATCCATTAACAGGGTCAGGCAGTGTGAAGGCCGCATAGGCCATGGGTATATTTTCTACCTTCTCTAAGATTTGAGAGCAGGAATTGCCCTTTGTTTTGGCTCCTCCTCGCCTCAGGTGCCCTCTCACCTGACACAGACAGTGAAGGGAGTAGAAATAAGTCTGTTCTGCTGCAGGACTGGACTGTAGCTCCCATTCCAGATCCTGGGGCTCATAGAGTGGACCTGCGTCCTGTAGCCACTCTGGGCCTCGGTTTACCTCTCTGGGCATCAAGAGGGAGCTAGGTATCCCTCCTAGAGCCTTAGGTGGGCTTGCCAGCGCTTGGCCTTTTTGTCATTCGGATCTCCTTTTCCCAACTGGCCCAGGAGGTCTCCTGCACACAGACAGGCTTGGGGGCTTGCAGGATGGTGGGCTCCCCAGATATCCTGCCTCCCCCACTTAGTAACTACAGTTGCTGGCTAGCACACTCCCCTTTCTCAGCTTTGCTCCTTAGCTATAAAGCAGCATGGCTGGTGGTCCTTATGTGGCAGAGCATAGGATTAAGTGAGCCGGGAGCAGGCAAAGGCCCACTCGCCCCTGGGTTCCTAGAATTGGTTTTGCTTGTCAGTGAGAGGACAGGAGCAGCCAGTGACAGAGCTAGCTAGAGTTTGAGCCCAGTTTTGTTGTGTGTTTTCCCAAGCCTTGTTACTTTAAAAATTGCTGTAGATTGGGACATAGTGTGCCACAGAGAGCTGCTACCGAGTTAGGAAGCTTAGCTCAGCAAATAGCTAGTTCCCAGTAGTCTGGGGCAAGCTGCAACCCCAGCCTGGACTCCTCTTCTCTTAGAGATGAAGGGCAGTAGGAAAGAGATGGCAATCTGTTAGCATAGGGCCACCTATAAAGAAGCCCAGCTCAGCCATCCTCATCCACCATAGTGTTGAGCAGATCTATGCTAGGGGACCGCCCCCCCCCCCCCGACTCCCACCTTCCCCACCACTGAGGGGATGGGCTGTGGCTAGCTGGACTTCTAGACACATTTCTAGCCATTTTAGGTTCTTCAAAAAGCTTACAGCAGCTAACTCCAGGAAGGCCCATGGAGAACTTGTCCTGCCTGGGGAAACTGATCGCAGGGACACCCTCCTTCTCCCACCTCAGCATGGGTCAGAAAATGCCAGCAAGGGCTTTGCTTGTTTGTCTTGTTCTACTTCTGTGTAGTGCTTTACCATCAGGTAAACCAGCCGGCAGCTCTCTGTGAACACACTGGCTGGCCAGGAAGATGAGGCCACGTGTTAGTGGTTTAATGAAATGGCAGGAGAGCCATCACCTCTTCATGGAAGCAGCAGTGCATTTTCTTCACAGCAACGTAGAGTTCTCTGAACATAACGCTGTGTTTTGTTCCTGAGGATGTGGCAAGCTACGTGGGGTTCCTTTGAGGGGGATGCCTCAGACCATCTGAAGGACACAGCACAGACACACAGCATAGTAAAAGATTCTCCAAGCTGAGGACAGATGGTAGGGGTGCAGAGACATGAGTGAACTTTCAGAAAGGCCAGGGGCAGTGCCTGGAACTTACAGACAGAGGCAGGGCAGTGGCTGGCATACAAGAGGCTGTGTGTGCCCTCAGGGAGATGACTTTCTTGTCATCTGGATTGAGGTTGCCATAGGGTTTCCCCTCTGGGCTATCTCTCTGGGCCTGGGCCAGGATTCTCTGCCTCACCTTTGCAAGGAGTCAGGGAGCTGCTGTGAACACAGTCTCCCCAGGTTCAGCTGTCCGGTCCCTCTCTGCCCCCACATGCCCTCAGGGCCTCACCAATAGCTTTGTTCTGTGGTGTTTCAGTCTTGGTGACTAACTTGCTATCTCCTCTTGTGAGGATCTAGCCTGCTGTCACTAGCCACGCTTTAGACACTGAACCTCACTTGTTAGCCATCACTTGAGGCCCAGAGGTGAGCACCTGGTGGGGCTTCAAGTTGTTTTCTCTGTTCAGCAAGTGAGGTGGCCACCAGGGGCCACTCCTGCCCAGTGAGGCCCACAGGTGTGAGGCGCTTGCCCAAAACAGTCTTCTGCTTGCTCTGCAAACACGTTTGTGTGACCAGGGAGGGAGACAGGATTGTTGGAGGGGGGGCATTCCCTGTTGCCAGGAGCTGGGGGGCCGGCAGACAGGCCTTGCCCCATCTCAGCAGCTGGACCTAACCCTTGAGCTCTCTTCCCACGTTCTTTTTCATTTTCTTTTTTTTTGGGGGGGGTTGGCTTCAAATTATCTTGTTTTGTTTACATTACACCCAAGTTTTGTGGTACAAAAGACTTGCAGGTGCAAATATGTCCCGCCTTCATTAACTTCCCCTCCCTTTTTAATTTATGTGATTTCAATTTTCCTTCCCTGTACTGTTAATTAGGGGACCCTCTAATCAGTGCCATTATCACAGTGGTATTCATGTTTAGGAAAGCCGCTAAACAAATGCTTGCAAAATTGCTAAATGGCTAATTAATGTCTGTTAATTAAGAAAATTGCTCATGGTAACAAACCATGCCGTTGCTGGCAGCCGCTAGAAAGACACACACTTGTTGAAATTAGTAGCATGGCAGGTAGGGGAACATCTGCTCCTCCAAGCTTTCCGGAAGTGAACAGCCCCTGACTTAGCCAAGAAGCTCTGGGTCTGTCCGCGATGGCGCCCTCCGCTGCTGGAGAGTCCTTGTCTCCTTGCTTGCACACATCTTTGTTGTCTACCTCACCCTCACCCCCACTCCTCCCCAGTTCCGCATCTGCAGGGGCCCCTCAGCGAGCAGTGTGGCTGCCTGGCTTTGGGAAAGGACACTATCACTAACTTGCTTTCCTTATCCCTCATGGATGTCTGGAGTTTTCCTGTACATATGAAGGGACAACTTGTGGTGAAGAAGGGTGCATTGGGGGGTGTGATTCATGCCCTAGCCTGAGTCCAGGTCCCAGTGGCCTGTTGGATCAGAAGGGGCTTCAAAGGCCAAGTAAGTCTCTGTGACCTACAACAGGAAACATCTATGCATTGTCTCCTAATTTGCATATGTGCATGTGTGTGTACAAACACATGCACATGCGCACATACTTTCTCATACACACTAGAAGTTCTAAAGAGATACTCTCCTTATGACACTTATGACACACATGGCTCTCTGGTATTCTCTCTCTCTCTCTCTCTCTCTCTCTCTCTCTCTCTCTCTCTCTCTCTTTCTTTTTGTTGGTTCATTTGTTTTTAAAAAAAATTAGTGTTTGCACTTACTACATTGATTTCAGCACCTACTGATAGGTTACAACCTGTAGCTTGACCAACTCTATGGGTTAAGTGAATTCATCTCCTCATACGTTTGGTAGCGAGTCGAGCTTTGGGTCAGCTTGGAACTGCACTGGGCTCAGCATCACCTGGCGTGGAAAGTGGCCCCTCCACCCACTGAACCACCAAAGAAATGATAACCTCCATGCCAGTGCCAATTGACCCTCAGCCTGTCTCTGCCACTTAGGGCTTGTGTGGCAGTGGCCTGGTCTCTTCATCTCTTGAGAGGGCGAAGGTTGAAAGGAGGGACACCACCATACAGAGCTGTTTTGAACTGTAGGTGAATTCATGAGCCACAGAACCCTGGCACCGGGTGGGTGCTCGGTGACTCTGTATTGCCCGTTGGTTTAGAACCTAGCTCCGCCTGCTGCTCTGCCTCTGTCCGTGTTTATCCACCGTTCCCTCTGTCCCACTTCCACCAGGAGACCCTTGATGAATACTGTCCCAAATTATCTGTTCTCTGTCTGAGACTGTGAGCCCCTTGTGGGCAGGGACACCACCTGCGTCCTCTGAAAAGTGGTACTTGACAGGCATTGCACCTGGGCCCAGGGTCCCCACCCGTACCGTTGTCTGAGTCAAGTAGCGCGTTTGACATGGCTAACTCTTTTCAGTAGTAGCCTGTGTCTGACCCTCGCTCCTGCGTGCTTTGATGAAGGTGCTTTGTTTTATTTTATTTTATTTTTTTGTTTTTCCAAATCCCCTGTGAATGTACTGGTCAGCCTCCTTCCTTCCCGCCTGCCCGCCGTTGTCCGCCATCGAACCAGGACCCCAGCAGCGCTCCACCACCTCCTGCCAGCCACAGCCCACCACCCGCACGCCCGCCGCCACTCTGCGTTTTGGTTTAATTTTTGTTCTTTTAAGCTTCTTCTGCGCTTCTCCATGTGCTGTGATCTATAACCTGCCTCTACTGTCTGGCCTCACAGGGTCCTCCGGGGTCACAGCCCTCGCCGCACGCACAGCCTCCACCTCACAATCCCAGCGGCATGATGGGACCCCACAGTCAGGTAAACGCACTGTGGCTCGCCGGCCGCTGGCCGGGGGCGCGGGGCCGGAGGAAGGAGAGAGCCGCAGAGGAAAAACAAAAACCAAGATGTGCTCCAGCATTACCTTCCAGTCATAATTGACAAGTTTAATTTAAAAAATATATTTTTCTAAATACAGTCTTCATTTGTTGCACATCCCACCCAGTTTGGATACAAAACCAAGAGAAAAGAAACAAAAATATTTCTGTGACCTTGTCAGTGGCCTTTACGTTTTTTGTTTTTTCCTCTCTCACTTTTGTTTGATTTTGAGTTTGGTTAACCATTTGTAACCAAGGCTGCATCCCTGGCCTTTTCTTTGTGCACTCTCGCTGCTGAGAAAGCTTTGTTGCCCATTTCCCTGCATTAAGTTAGGGAGCCCGCTGCCCCTCACTGTTTTGTTTTGTTTTGTTTTTCATCATGTTTTCCCATAAGTCCTTGCTCCCTTCCCACTCCTCCCCGTCAATGGTTTCTGTGTGTGTGCTCGCGTGCGTGCCTGTGTATGTGTGTCCTGCTCTGTCTGCAGACCTGAAGATACGATGTCTTGCTCCTTTTTTTTTTTTTTTTTTGTTGTTGTTGTTGTTGTTGTTGTTGTTTTCTTTGCCCTTGTGGAGAGCAGAGGCGGCCTCCTTTGCCCTGCAATTGATTTAGCTATTCTGCGTCCTGTGTGAAGTCCCAGCTGCTGCCCCTCCACCCAAAGTAGATTCCTGCAAGCCAGTGCAGGCTGGGAGACCTGTGTGGTGGATCTTTGCTCCTCTGCCCGAGGGAAGTTTTGCCTGGAAGGAAGAGGCTACCGGACTAGAGAGAGCTTAGAAGATCACTAGTTGTCATAAACTGGACTTTGCAGAGTGCAAAGCATTTGTGTTTGTCACCATACAGTGGTTCAGGCTGTCACTCAACTAATTCCCTGTAATTACAGCCTTTTATGTCACCGCGATACGCAGGCGGCCCCAGGCCCCCGATCAGAATGGGAAACCAGGTACAGTAACCTCCTCTTGTTTTCCTCTTCCCTCTCAGCTATCCTTAGGCCTAGGTAGACCTGGACTCCAGTCAAAGGAAAGGCACAAGGCTAAGGGGTGGAACAATAGGTTTCAAGGTCGGGGAAGGCTTGCCCAAGCATCTGCTCGGAGCCAGGATTTAACCTGCCTGTCACAAGGTGCCTTGGATAGCCTGTATTCAGATAGCAGCAGCTGGTGGAGTTGCAGGGACCCAGCTCTTCTGGAGAAAGTGGTAACAACCCTGACCCTCCCTTCTAGCCTCTTCTTGGAAGAGGGTCTTCCTCCTTAATGAAGTCAATTGACAGTGTACATTTTTTTTTTCCTGGAAGCTTTTGAGAATTGCCAAGGCTGGTAAATATGATCCTGCTGTTAGGGGGAAGATGTCTTGTAGGAATGCTTGGATCAGGATCCTGGCTACAGAGGGACAGGGTATTTATGAGGTTTTCAGCAGTCTGCCCACTTCCCTGAACAAGGCAGGACTTGTTCATATAATTAGAAAAGTACCCTGCTTATGAAGAAAGCTTTTCAGCCCAGGGTCCGGTACCTTCCTCTGGCCCATCAGGGGTGGCAGGCTGGTGAAATGGGTGTTCATTTGGTCTTCCGTGGTCCAGCCCGTCAGGGTGAACTGCTGAAGAAGAGCAGACAGTCTCTACTGAGGACGGACAGGCAGATGAGGTCTGATGTAGGCATCAGGGAGATTTCTCCTGGTGCCAAAATATTCTTTAGCCAGAATTCTTCCAATGACTTAGCAAAAAGTCTTCCCAAAAAGTCTCTGACGACACTGCCAGGAGTTCAGTCTGAGGCACTGCAAGAAAGCCCAAGTGACAATGATGTGGGAACTGTAGAAGAAGCTCTTCAGTGTGAAATTACCCAGCACATTTCTACCTTGCTAGTTTCCTCTGCCAAAGTCCTTTGTTTCCTGTTTTCTCCAACATAAGGGGCAGGTGGGGGGTGACGGGGGAGCAAATTTAGAGAAAGGGAATTGAGAAACCCAAGGCTTTCGTTTTGTTTTGTTTTTTGCGCAACAAGGGCTTCTTGGGTAAGTTGTGGGTAAGGGAGCAGAAGGACGGATTGAGGAGTGACTTTTCCAAGGCTAGGGCTTTAGAAGAACAGACTTGAATTCCGCCACTCAGGGAGGCAGAGGCAGGTGGATGGCTATGAGTTCGAGGCCAGCCTGGTTTACAAAGCGAGTCCAGGACAGCCAAGGCTACACAGAGAGACCCTTTTGCAGGGGAGGGCAGAGAGAACAAGTTGGGCTCCAGGGGCATTCCTGTCCCCTGTGAACCTCTGGAGGATACACACAGTGAGATTATGGCCCGCATCTACAAGGCTAGGGTTCCGTGTCAGTTACGAAGGCATCAATCATATCAGCCTTCTAAAGTGAGACCTGCTCTCCTTAGCCATCAGCCACACAGTCTCCCTCCCAGGTGCCTGTCTCCCCATCTCAGATGCCTCACTGAAGTTAGTAATTCCCAGGCCCCTTAACCTGCACTCCCAGCTAAAACCCCCTGACATGAAGCAGGTTTATAAGCTTGGAGAAGAGTGTTGTACAAAAAGCAGCTATTGTTATAGTCAGGTGGGCCATACTATACAGGGCATCTAGAAGGTCCCAAATCCCCGATCTCCATTAAACACCGCCAGCCTAGGTGACTCATAGTCTAGGACCTTGAGGAGAAAGAGGAGACTATGAGAGGGCAGGATGGCTAAATTTGAGGTACAGGGACCCAGCCTCACCAGGTCCCCAGGCAGTCAGAAACAGCAGTGCCCTGTGAACCTGCGATTCATTCAGCCTGGCAGGAGGAGTGGGTGGCCCTCATAAAGCCTCCTCGCGTCCTAGCCTCCCACTTCTGTTTGGAAGCTGAGGAAGCAGTGAGGGTCTGTCCCTTCAACTCTCACCTCATGTTGAGCATGCCTGGCAGCATTCCCTGCCAGCCAGAGGCCAACAGTTCTGCTCAGTTGCCCTCCAACAGCAGTTGAGTGTGGGAACCCTGTCATGGGCCCCCAGCCTTCACAAGCATTGGCACCTTCAACCAGGAGCTGTGGCCCTCTGCCACCAAGGCTTTTCTTCCTGCAGTCAATAGGTCCCCTTTGGCCTAGCAGTCCCACAGGACACTTGGCCCAGCCTCTGCTGCTCTCTTGTTTTTCAAATTACTGCTAGAGTAACTTCATCCCAAGTAAATTACTTTTTAGTCTGTTTTTGGTTTAGATAGCATTCTATCTCTTTTTGACAGGTGTCGTGCTGGCACCAACTGCTTAAAGAACCGGCCATCCTTAATCACCCTGTTCCTCTACCGGAAGCTGCCTTGCTGCCCTAGGGTGGGAGCAGATAGAGGCTGTGAGGCCTGGGTGGCTCCGCTGACTCAGGCCCAAGCTCCTCGAGCTCTGGACCCTAGTTAACCCCACCTGAATCTCGAAGGCCCCTTTACCTGGTTCACCTTTTGAAAAGTGAACCTCCCTGTGGCAGTAGCTCCTAACCAGTCCCCCCTCCCCCCCGAGTTCTTGTTACCTGGAGGTGTACTTAAAATGAGTGACATCTCTGAAGCAAAGAGAAGGTAGGGCTGGTTTAAACTGCAGCCCCTGGGGTTCGTGTTCCGAACTACAGGTATGTGGGTTCAGATGGAGAGACCAACCCCCCCCCCCCTAATCTGCTCCCACCTGATTGCTACAGTTTTGACTAACGCTTGCAGGGACTGTCTGCCCTGCTTTCCAGAGCTGGGGGACCCTAGCCAGCTTGCAAGGATAGTCTCAGGATGCCATGAGCAGCCCCATGTGGCCAGGGTGGAGGAGCAGGGTGGGGCAGGCAGATGTGTCCTTGCCCCCTCCCCCAGCTCTGTAAGCAGTGACTCAGGCTGTGTCTCACATCTCTTCCAGCCTCCAGGAGGAGTTCCTGGGACACAGCCATTGCTGCCCAATTCCATGGACCCCACGCGACAACAAGGTAGAGAGGGCAGTCAGGGCGGGGCAGCCTGAGGCATGGCGGGGGCAGGGGGGCGGCTCCTCTTCGCTCTACTCCTAACAACTCATGGCTCATCCATTTTCTCACATAGGTCACCCCAACATGGGAGGATCGATGCAGAGAATGAACCCCCCCCGAGGCATGGGGCCCATGGGGCCTGGCCCACAGGTAACCAGCTACCTGTTTGTCCATCTGTGTCCCCCACCCCCCCCCCCCGCCATCTGTGTGCACCCGCCTTCTCTCCTTCTTCCATAGTTTGTCAGTCTCCCACATTTCTGGCTCCCCTCTCTGTGGGATGCTGGGTGGGTATAAAGCCCCTGAGAACCTGGGCACAGGGCGTGGCTAGGAAGCCATCTGGGTAGCAGACTCTCCCAGGGTGTCACAAGCTGTGATGTGGGCGGGGTGGGGGGGATCTGCAGGAATCCAAAGCCACTTCCCACCCCGAGTGGAACAGACTTAAGGGTGTTCCAGGACTACCTCATGAGTGGTGATGATGTCCTCGGATGGGTCACTTTGACTTCTCTGGACCCCAGTAGGCACCTTGTCACCTAACAAATGAGAGTCTCTATCTTCGTCCTTGGGCAGTGGGGCCAGCCACACCCCCAGGCCCTGCTCCTCCTCGCAAGTCTTACATTGTCCCTCCCTCTCTTTGTTACAAGTGACTGAGGTTCTTTGGGTCCCCCCCCCTTGGGTTTCCAGTTCCTCTAGGGTTGAGGTGGGTCTGCTTGCCCAAAGTTCTGGCTTTTGTAGGGAAACCTACAGACTCTGAACCCTCCGTTCCTTCCCAGAATCCCACAGCAAACCAACCTGCTGCCTTTTCAGTGGTGTTGAAAGATTTTTAGGGCAGTCCTACCCCAAGTCCTAAAGGGAAGAAGGGCCACAGCAATCTTCCATGAGTCCCCTACAGTTCATGTTGTCCCCCTTCCTGTCATCTTGAGCTGACCACAAGACCACCGCTGGACAAGGCAGAGGGCACAGCATCCTCTCTACAGAGTCAAAAGTGGGTCCCTGTGCCCTTGGCCAGAGCCGTGTGGTATTCACTACTGGTGAGGAGTTGTTGGAGGTGTTGGCTTTTCTTCAGTGTGCTATGGAATCTGAGTGATGCTAAGAGAGAGCTTCCTTTCCCTGTGGGGCCTCTAAAGGCTCAACAGCCACAGCTCTAAGATGACTACACAGTGTCCACCTCGTAGGGTGCTGAACGTACTCAGTGCTCCGTGTGATCCCTGGGCCTTGGTTGCCCCAAAAAGAAATGTTTATATTTTCTGACACTAAGAACTTAATACTGCTGGGTGTGGTAGCTCACACCTTTAATCCTAGGAGGGGAGGCTGAGGCAGATGGAGCTCTGTGAGTTCCTGGCCAGCCAGCTAGCTACTACATAGTGAGACCCTGTCTGACTACGTAGCAAGCTCCAGGTCAGCAGGGGAACCCAAATAAAAACAGAACTTAAAACCAGTGTTCAGGACTTCACCTGCTTAGCTTTGACCATGCTTATTTTCTTTTCCTGGCAAGGTCATTAACAGTTTCTCAGGCCTAATAGTAAGGTTGGGTGAGGGTGGTGGCATGGCTGTCACCATGCGTGTAGACCTTGGTTCTATCCCCAGCATCACAAGAAGCAAAACTGAAAAAAAAAAAAAAAAAGACCTACAGGGGCTGGAGACGCAAGCTCAGCTGGCTGAGTACCTGCCATGTGTGGAGCCCAGATGTGATCCTAGCATTTAGGAGGAAAGTCAGAGCTCAAGGTTTACAGTGAGTTTCAGACCAGCCTGGGCCTTATGAGAACCTGTCTTAAAACAACAAAAACAGAACTCGAGAAGGAATGAGAATCAAGCAGTCGAAAATGTTATCAGGGTGAGCACAGAATACCCCAGAAGTTTCGGCCTTTCTCCTGGCTCCAGGGTGTCTCACCATAACAGTCTAGCAGGTTCCCAACATCCAAGATCCCCCGGCCTCTTTCCTTACCAAGTCAGTTGGGTGCGTGGAGCGGCTAAGGTACTTTGACCATATTCCCTAGAACATGCTGGGTAGGGTATAATATTAGATTCCAAAACCAAACCTCTCGTGAACAGCCTAGAATCCCCATACCAACTTATCTGAGGCCAGAAGGCCTAGGGTTAATTCAGTACTGGGTCAGAGGCAGTCAGGGAGTGGACATCAGGGTCATCTAGGATGCAGCAGGTAGGCTGTGGGCCCTGTCTTAGCTCCTGTTCTATTGCTGGAAAGAAACACCATGACCAAGGCAAAGGCACAGTGGAAGGTGTTTAGCTGGGGGCTTGCTTATAGCTTCAGAGGCTTAGCTCATGGTCGTCCTGGTGGGGAGCCTGGCAAGTGGGCAGGCAAACATGGCGGTGGAGCAGTAGCTGAGTGCTTAAATCTGATCTGCAAGCTGCAGGCAGAGAGACTGAGCCTGCTGGGCTTTGATACCTCCAAGCCCACCCCCGTGGTGCACATTCTCAACAAGGTGTGCCTGCTCCGACAAGGCCACACCTCCTAATCCAACCAGAAGGTCCACGAATTAGGAACCACACATTAGCCTACAGCAACCTTTCTCCTCCAAAGCCCCACAGCTCTCAGGGCTTCGCACTGGAGAGGACAGACCCTCTTACTCCCCAGCGACACTTCTTATTCCCTGACTGCTGAAGCTAATGGCCAGGCCCAGGAATGGACAAGAGGGTCTTGAAATTGGTACTGAGAGACACTGGTCTCTTCTGACTGTTGGCAAAATGGCCCTCCCAGGAGATGGAACCCTGTGAGGCAGGGCAAGAGAGTGAGTGGCTATGGACATTCCCACTTCCTTTCTGCATGACCTGCACTCTGCCTTCTGGCCGAGGCCCTTAGGAGGGGCAGCCAGCCCTTCAGGCAGCACAGTTGAGCACCACTGTATGAGTTGGGCTGTGCTGAGACTAGGCTAGAGGTGGCAGTTCGGCCAATGACTGCCGTGTCGTGTGTGTCGTGTCCCCCCCCCCCCCCCCCCCCCCCCCCCCCCGCCTCAAGTGCTTTCTAGAAGCAGGTGAGGAAACAGTATAGTCTGGTGTCTACTTTATAGGTAGACGAGCTTTCCAGGTTTTGGCCCCTTATCCTGTTTCAGCCCAGAGGAGTGAGCAGTCAGGCCTCACCCTGTCCTTTGCCTCCAGGGCCTAAGGTGGCCTCAATGTGCAGAATGACCAATGGGAAAGAGACAGCTCTTGGTGTTTGCTAGCGTGAGGTAGCGAGTGCCCTGTTGTCCAAGTTCTGGAAAGTGAATCCTTAGATAAAGCGAAATCTTTTGGCCTCTTGGACACATTGGGTAAAGCAGGTTCAAGACCTTTGGGGACCAGAGGGCACCAACCAATGGCTGTACGCTTAGCCGTTCTGTCATTCCCCGCTGGCCCAGAATGCCAGAGCCCCCTTTCCTGCAGGCTCCAGTCATGCCACCTTAGGCTTAGAGCTGTGGAGCAGCCGCAGCCGCCTCTTCACTAGGCAGGAGTAAGTTAGGGAGACCTTGTGGTCATGTCCTCCCATCACCACAGAGCAGTGCTGGTGAGGGTGAAGGGTCACCTCCAGCAGCTCCAGAACCTGAGTACTGATCTTCCAGCTCCGTTTGGAAAGCTGGTGCTTCCAGTCGGAAAACTTGATCCCTAAACCTTGTTTCAGCTCAGCTCCCGTTCCTGCCTTGCTTACTAGACAGCTATGGGCCTCCAGGTTGTCATCCATGAAGTGGGAGGTGTGTGGAGTGACCCTTTGGGCCGTGCATGTATACAAGGGACACTTGTCATGGGCCTGTGCAAGATGCTAGCTTGGTAGGACTGGGATCCTCTGTCTGTGTCTCCCATCAGGGCAGCATGCTGCAAGTCTAGATGGCCGGCCCTCTTTTGACCCACACTTTGTGCTGTCATCTCTAGCCACCATGCACCCCTCAACAATAAGGGTACCTCACAACTGACACTCCACAGTCAGCGTGGGTCCTTGTCCCTGTTTTATAGACAAAACAGGCTTGTGACCCTGCAGGCAGAGCCTGCCAACAGGCCCCTGTCCCAGCTTAACTAACACCCCGCCTAATTTATAATCACTGAGGGAGTTGCTGTGACTGTTAAATGTGGCACACATAAAATGTGGCGGGGCTGTGTCCTCCACAGTGAGAACTGTCGTTTACGTAGTTGCCGGAGTCAACAGCAAGTGGACAAAGCTGAGGCTGGCTGTTCTGCAGCCTCTGTGTGAGCTGCCTGCAGCCTAGCCTCCCTGGAGACCTCACTCTTTGCCAGCCGGCTGGATGTCACTGCCTGTACTGTGTCTAGGCAGTCTTCTAGACCCAAGGCCTCCATGGGTGACTTGCAGAATCGGGGTCCCCTTGGTAGTAGTGAGCTTTTGGGAGGTAGTTCTTTTGTGAAGACACCTGTTTCTAGTCCAGTGTTAGCTCCATGCTTGTCTGACCCAGCACTGTCGCCTGGTTTTCACCTCCTTCCTGCCAGAGGTTTTGGGAAAGAGCCAAGGCTTCTGGGTGGAACCCTGCTCTGACATTCATTTGCGAGCCAATTTTGGCCAGCGGTTCCCTCTTAGCCCTTCAGTCTTGTCTTTTGTAAAGCGGGACCAGCTTTGGAGTGCTGTTACAAGGACAGACAGAGCAGATGCAGTGAAGCAGTGTGTGCACTGCAGAGGCTGCTCACACTGAGGCCGAGCTGCCATCAGGCCGTCAGCGTTCCACCAGCCTGCTTCTCTCAGATGCCCGACAAGGGCAGCGCCTAGGCTCACAGCTGGTGCAGTTTGTTCTCTTCCCTGACTGTCTGTCAGTCACGGGCACCCCGGGTTGTAGAGTTGTGGGTGTACCGTGAAGGCAGTGTCCTGCTGTCCTGACCCTCAGAGTCCCACTGTAGGGGATAGGGATGGCTGTGTGCTGGTGGGGAGACTGTTGGGCATTCTGAGGTCGGTGGCATGGTGGGCTGGTTTCCTCTGCTCTCTCCTCCCCTCAGAGTCTTATGTGACCCCTTTCACCAGTCAGCGTTGGACCTGGTAGCAGAGCCGGCCTTTCTTCTAACTGCTGAGGGCTGTGGGAAAGGACCCACGGCAGCTTGCTAAATAGACACATTTTAGGGGATGTCATCATGAAGGCCCTAAAAGCACATTGACTGTTGTGACTGTCCCTCTGTGCTGGCTTGTCGTCATTGTGGTCCCTGTCACTTGGTCCCCATCCTTTCTGAAAGAATGTATGATTTTTTTTTTTCTCATCAGGTTGTCTTCACAGACTAACCCTCTCACTTATATTCTGTGTTTGTCTCCCCTCCCCGGTTCCCCTTCTCCTTCTCATAGACTGACCCTTGGTTATCGTTGCAGAATTACGGCAGCGGCATGAGACCACCACCCAACTCCCTCGGCCCCGCCATGCCTGGGATTAACATGTAAGGCAAATAGGCCCTGGCCAGTGCCTCAGAGCCTGTGGCCTCCCCACCCACTGTTGGAACCCCTGAAGACTCATAAGTCACTGGTGCCTCTCTGGACCACAGTTTCCTCATCGCTAGGGTGAGAGCTCCGCCTTATACAGTGTGTGTGCCAGGCGCAGCGTTGGGCACACTTCTGATCTTCAGGCTCCTCCTACAAGGGGTGGTTACTCCCTGTCTGTGATGAGGTCACTGAGGCCCAGAGAAGTAGAGTGACTTCCTTAGGCTTGCACAACTTCAGTGGCTGATCCAAGATTTTATCCCTGTGCAGATGAGCCCTGATCTCTAGTACTTACATGAGAATCTCTGGCCTATCTTCCTAGGGAAAAGCAGAAAGACGTTTACATTAAAAAAATTTTTTTAAATACCATATATTTTACAAATTGTACATATAATTTGAAGGAGTACATAAGTCTCCTTCCATGGAACTGGCCATTACTACCCCAGAGTCAGGTGACCTCTAGGCCTTCCTGTCCTGCTGCCAGCCTATTCCTCTGCCCCTGCTGGCTCCACTCCACAGCGTTTGTGGCCCCACCTTCATTGTCTCCATCTCTCCTTCCCTCAGGGGCCCAGGAGCTGGCAGACCCTGGCCCAATCCTAACAGTGCTAACTCAGTGAGTATCCAGGTCTGGTGGGGCGCCATTCTCTATGAAAGAGGTTCTAGGCTCTGGGTAACTTCTGTCACCGGGAAGAGGTGTCAGGAGGAAGAATTACGGTAGCATTCCACCTGAAGGAGGCCTGTGTGGGCGGAGGCCATGGGCAGTGTGCTGGGCTCCTCTGCAGGGGCTCATGGGAACCAGCCAAGAGCCCTGGTTCCAGGTGTATTATGGTTTTGGTTTCTAGTGTTGAAGGCAGTGATTGGTGAGCTGGGAAGAAGAAGATGCAAGTGGGTGTGTGGCTGGGCGTTGCTCTCTTCTACCCTCCCCCCCAAATGGGAGGCCTCTGGAGACCCTACTCTCAGGTTCTGCCAAAGGCTGGGGAGAGAAACCCAGTCCCCAGGACCCCTGCATTGTGGCTTCACTCATGTCTCAGGCCTCTTCCTCAAGAAACTGGCCAGATTACTAATTCACTGGGTCCCCAAGCCTCTCATAAGAGTGAATGTACCCCAAAGTGGGTTTGGAAGTGAAAGGGCACACACAATACTTCTCTGTCAGGGAAGGCAGCTCCAATACATGACTCCTAAATCTTCTTTCCAGATCCCGTACTCCTCCTCATCACCCGGTACCTATGTGGTAAGTGCAGCTATGGGTTGTGGCTGTCCAGTACATATGACCAGCGCTGGGCACTCAGGCTCTGATGTGGTCCTTGTGAGGGCACAGATGAGCCCAGAGTCCAAATTGCTAGGGCTTTGGCTATCTGTGTTTAAGTTATCTGTACCAGCCTGGGATAGCCCAGACTTCTCCAAACCTTGACCCAGGAGAGGACTCCTCCTGAGTGGCCGGCTACCCAGCAAATCGTATATTCCCACTTAATGCCTCTGGCTTTTACTGGTTGGTGTGCATTAAGTGGGTGTGAGCAGATGTGCCACACCCACCAATGATACCTTAGTTCAGCTTCCTTCGGGCCTGTGTGCCCCAACTCTTGAGTGCAGGAGAGGCAGTACCAGATGCCAGGCTGTTCTGGGCACTGGAGGATAGCAGAGAGGCCTCCCCAGGCCTCTTGTCGGCACAGATCACTGATGACAGCTTTTATCTCATCAGGGACCTCCTGGCGGTGGCGGGCCTCCGGGAACCCCCATCATGCCCAGTCCTGCGGGTAAGAGAGCTTGAGGGGAAAGGGAAAAAAATGTCCAGTGGGAGTGGGGAGCTGTGTGGTCCTGGGGGCTGTGTTGCAGATCTTGGCCTCTCTGTCACTGCTAAACCCTGAGCAATGGGTCCTCTACCAGGCACTGGTACCTGGAGGTTTAAGGGCTGTGAGCCCTTGCAACCAACAGCCCATTCGTTGTGTGGTATCAGTCATGTGATCCGTATGTCTTGTACACTGCTTTGAAAAGAACAAGGCTGAGCTGAGCTGAGGTCTGAAACAATAAGGTCTCATTGCCCTAGGTGACTCAAAAAGGGTCTCTGGGGACCAGGATTTTCAGGCACACACGCACACACTCATGCTGAGGTCCCGGCTCTCTGGGCTTCTGGTTCTCGGTGTAATGTAAGAGATCTCCTTCTCTTGTTTCTTTTTATCTGGAGAAGGCATGCGTGCACACGAGGGCAGGTGCACACACGCTCATATACACAGTGTCACAATTATCTGTCTGCCGGCTAAGAATAGCATTGCAGTCAGCCGGAAGGAGTGCAGCATACGGCCCCTACCCAGCCCAAAATAGAGGGAGAATTTCTGCTCCTGACTGAATACTCTCAGCTGGTTTCCTAAGGAGACTTTCCTGGCGAGGTGGGGAGTGGCTGGAGCCTCCCCTGCCAGCTCCCCATAAAGGAAATCTGCTCAGCTGCAGGGGTGGAGCTGGCTGCAGCCGCAACTGGCTCCCGCTCCTGCTCCCGCTCTGCAGCATTGATGAGCGGCATGACCTACATTCAGACTGGGTCACGTTAACCCACTCCGTATGTTAATGCGTGCCCGTCCCCGTCCTCATCCCCACCTCCTACCCCTCAGCCTAGCAGAGTGGTTCTGGGTAAGTTCCTGCATTTTCCTTCCCTGGGTGGGGCTGAGAGGAAACACAGGTTGTGCCCTTGTGTCCTTGCTGAGCCCGGGGAAGGGATCTGAAGTCCTTGTGCTGTGCCCACCCTACTGCCCAGATACCCTGAAATTCTTGGTTTGTGGTTGAATGGTTTTTACAGTTGAATTTTTGTGATTAAAAACTTTGTGAATCTTCATTAAATACAAATTAGCCAGAAGATGGTGATACTTAGAAGAAATTTTAGGTGATAAAATACAAAAGAACGAGTTCAAGTGCCACGAGTTTGTTTTAATTAAGAAATGAATTAATCACCTGAACTATATGGTTTCCACTATTCTACAGATTCAACAAACTCCAGTGACAACATCTACACAATGATTAATCCTGTGCCGCCGGGAGGCAGCCGGTCCAACGTGAGTCTGCTTTCTGCTCATTTACATACCAGATACCATAACAAATCATAATTAACTTCATCAGCTGAGGGGAAAGCAAGCGTAATTGATTTTAGCCATTTGTTACCAAAGATGAATAAAATAACCCATCAGAAAAGTGATTAACTCTTGGGGCAAGTCAGCGCCCGTCTTATTGCTAGTGGAGGCAGGAGGGGCAGCGCTCACCCTCTGGTCAGGTGTTGAGACGCTGGCAAGGGAAAGCCCCAGGCTGCGGGGGGCCCTTTCTGGCTCAGTCCCCACTCTTCTGACTGGCTGTGCCACCTTAGGGAGTCGTTCTTGCCCATCCTTCCTACTTCCTGGGCATTGTGTTGCTAAGAGGAAGCCCGAGGTGTGCCTTCGGAGACCTGCCGGCCTGACCTGTGCCAGCGCCAATATGGCAGCTGTTTTACTTCTCCTTTGACCTTCTTCTCATCTGAGTCCCCCAGTGATCTTCCCTCTGCAGGAGATGAGCCCAGGAGATGAGCTGGTCCAGCTTTGGGCCTGGAGTGCTCTGGGCCTCTGGTTTGGTAGGCCCAGTTCCTGAGATAATACAAGAGTTCGTCCGTCCATTGCCCCCACCCCCCCAGGTATTCGGTCCCCACACTCGGGCTGACCTGTGCCGATGGCAGCACACATTTGATGTAATCTCCTCAGTAGCCTCCTTTGCAGGGCCACGTGTTGGATAAACACAGGAAACTCTTCTCTTATACAGCCCTCCCACCCTCCTGCTAGCCTTGCTGTCCCCCTCACTAGGGCTGTCATTGATCCAGATTTTACCATTGAATGCTCTGTATCCTGAGATACCTGAAGGCATAAAGTCCTATTCTGTAGCCTTTGGTATAGAAGGTTGGATGGAAAGAATGCCAAACCCACAGAGGCCCACTGGACTCGCCGGAGAGCACTCTGTTAAGTCAGGTGGACGTGGCACAGGGCATCTGTCACCTACGGTCACCATTGTATTTTCCCAGGCTGTGGATGCTGGTGGGTACACAGGCCTCTGCCTGCTGCTGCAGTCTCTTTTCACGTTTGCATCACGATGCCACTGGGCTTTCACTTAACTTTATGAACACTGTGACAGTGTGTTTAAGAGTTGAGGTCATGAAACTACGAACTGTAACAGTGCCAGCTCCAGCGCCACCCAGATAGCTGAGTGACTCTTCTTTTTCTGACAAGGGGAAAGGCACACAATGGGAAAAGGACAGTCAAGAACATTCCAGGCTGTGTAGACGGGTACCTGGGTGGGGGAGCACACACTCGCTCAAGTGCATCTTTTAAACAAACTGACACTGGTGTCCATCCAAAACTCAGTAACACCCCAAACCCCAACCCCAGCCCCTGCTCAGTCACCGTCTGCAGTCAGCACTGCCGTCACCCCGTTCCCTGGTTGCTCTGGATCTAAGGCTGTTGTGCTCCGGATCCAGTGTTTGCAGCGGAAAGTCCTCTGTGTGAACCAAAGAGGGGATGTTGATAACAGATGCCTTGGCCCCCTGGGCTCAGCTGTGCTCACCACAGTATGCCAATGGCACCTCACAGTGTTGTAACACAAGACTGCACACTGAGGGTGCAGCCCAGGGTTAGAGCACATGCCTCGAAGGCAGGAAACTCTGGCACCACCCAAGGGCTGGGGGGTGGGGGGGAGGACCACTCTCCTGCTAGGTCCTTTGATTTAAGAATTGGAATTCAGCCGGGCGTGGTGGCGCACACCTTTAATCTCAGCACTCGGGAGGCAGAGGCAGGCGGATCACTGTGAGTTCGAGGCCAGCCTGGTCTACAAAGTGAGTCCAGGATGGTCAAGGCTACACAGAGACACCCTGTCTCGAAAAACCAAAAAAAAAAAAAAAAAAAAAAAAAAAAAAAAAAAGAACTGGAATTCTACGCTACCCTGATTTCCGTGAAGCTTTTAATGAAATCGCAGAGAGCGGAGCTGTTCTCTTATCAAATGTGAGCTCCAGCTTGCTCCTTGATCTGCATGCTCAACAGTTTTAATATCTCTCTTGGCAACTTCATCTGAAAGCATCTCACACCCATGGACCACCATTTCCACAAAGGCCACAGTTGCCTTTCTGTGAGAACAGCCTTCATGGGGAAAGTTTAGGTCACTTGTCACTTCGCAGAAAAACTTCATGCAAAGTTTACTTCATAGAACCAGAATGCCTCAGATATGTACCTGTAAGCTGACAGTCATAGAGGGGGGGTGTCTGGAGAGATGGCTCAGTGGTTAAGAGCACTGACTGCTCTTCCTGAGAACCCGGGTTCAATTCTTAGTACCCACATGGCAGCTCACAACTGTCTGCAACTCCAGTTCCGTAACTTACAGTTTTTAAGTATGAGACAAGCTGGCATGGCGGTCCACACCCATAATCCTAGTCCTCAGGAGGCAGAGAGGCGAGAGGGTTGCCATATGTCCTAGGCCAGCCTACTTAGTTGCAAGTTTGAGGTCAGCCAAGGCTATACAGTGAGAACAAGGTCTCAAGACACAGCAAAAGCAATGATGTGAGACAAGACGGATATCCACATCTACTCTGGAAATCTCTGAGGAAAGGGCAGGAAAAGGAATTGGAATGAAAACAGAGTGTGGGCTCACCCAGATGGTTGTGCTAAACCTCACACCACCGAAAGAATGACGCAGAGCTTTAGAAATGAGGCTTCAGGAGAACCCGGAAAATATCATGGTCAAGGGCAGCCAAGTTAAATAGGACTTTCCCCATTTCTTTCTCAAAACTTAACTTCCTTGGACTTCAGCTTGGACCTCACAAGTCCCAAGTGTCCTCTGAGCTTGAGTACCATTTCTTCACAGGGCGTGTGTATCCTGTGCGTGCTGGTGTTTGCAGATGCTGGACGTGGCAGGCAGGCATGGCCTTATAAAGAATGCCCCAGTGCTTTCAGACAACTCAGTCTGGGGAGGGGAGCCAAGGTAGAAGGAAGGGTGCACACGTCAGGACAGAAGCGTTAGTGAAAATACACGGCTTCCTCATACAAGACATTTCTTTAACCAACCTGGCTACTACTGTTGGCTAGTCCTGTCATTTTTGGTTAAGTAATGGTGTTCCTGTGTTAACCAGTATAGATTAAAGAGGCCGAGCTGGGATAGCGGCACCCACGGGCAAGCAGATGAGGTGGCCTTCCTCCTTGCTCCAGTGCACAGAAATGGGCTCAAGAACTGGGAGATGTGCTTGCTGTGCACGCATGCATCCTCATTCAACCTCCCAGAACTCAAGGGCCTGTCTTGTTTGCTTTTTAAAAGCTGGACGCATGCTGTGCCTGTACTGCCAGCATTTGGGGAGCTGGAAGCAGGAAGAACCCAGAGGTCACAGGTCACAGTCTAGCTGACGAGACAAGGCTCAGGTAGAGACCCTGCTTCAGAAAGTAAGGTAAAGAGCAATAGAGGAGACGCGTAACACCGACCTGTAGCCTGTACACACTCACCTCTCCACACGTGTGCACACAAACTTGTGCACACACACACATACACATAAAATTAAATCCCCCCTCCCCCATTTTAAGCCAGGTGCACATTAGTGCCTGTAGATGTGGCTGCTTTGGAGGCTGCAGTAGGACAATCATTTGAGCCCAGGAGTTCAAGGCCCATCTGGCCAACAATGGAGTCATCTCAAGAGAGGGGACAAGGAGAGGGTTAAACAGAATTAAGCCCCAAATAATGTAAAGAGCTCTGACGAATCAGTAATAAAAAGACAACCCAATTTCAAAAACATGTGACAAATATGTGAATAGATGCTTCTCCAGAATTGTACAACTAGGCCGTAAACACACAGGAAGAAGCTGTTAGGAAATGCAGGTTAAAACAACCAGGTACCTCTTCACAGCAGGAGGATGGCTGCAAACAAAAGCATGGGCAGTGGGGTCTGGGAGAGGTGGCTCGGTGGTTAGGAGCACCAACTGCTCTTCCAAGGGACCCAGGTTCAGTTCCCAGCACCCACATGGCGCCTCACAACTGTCCAGGATCCAACACCCTCACATAGATATACAGACAAAACACCAATTAAAAAAAAAAAAAAAAAGGCACAGGCAGTGACTACTGTTGAGTCTGTGATGGAGAAAGAAGCCCTCCTCCACTGCTGGTGGTAATGCCGAATGGTGCAGCTGCTGAGGAGAGCAGCCGGCACTGCTGGAGAGCGCAGCGACAGGGACTGTGTGACCCGGCAGTTCACATGGGTGGACACGCCTGACCACAGAGCTGAAAGCAAAACCACCCTGAGTGTGGGGTGACAGATGGATGTGGCAGAGCTCCGCCTTGGACTAGGAACAGTACAAATTTGAGTGAGAACACGGGGCAGCCATAGACGTGTCCTAGAGTTGATGTGGTCGTCGCCCAACCATAAACATCATGGACTGTATGGTGTAGCAGTGGTTGAGGTCATTAAAACAGTATGTGGAATTACGTGATAATACGTAATTTCGAAATTATCTGATTTGAAGACAGATGTGTCCGTCTGTGTCTTTATCCAGTCCTTGGGAGGCAGAGGCGGGGGAGTCTGAGTTTTGGGGTAGCCAGGGTTCCATAGGCCCTGCACCAAAAAGACAACTAAAAGTCCTTGACTTTTAATATATTGGTTATATCTATGTTAGAATAACAGTACGCGTTAGTATATGTATGTGATGTGTGTTTTGTGTTATCAACTTTAAACACTATTGTTTGGTCTGGGACAGTTGTGTCCTGGGAGCCTAGTAAGGTGACCATTCCCTTCATTGTCATGTCATTTAGGCTAATTAGTATGAAATTAATGCCTGGAAAAGTGACAAAGGTGCTGAAGCCCCCAGTCCCTGTACACGTCAGCTCTCCACCAGCTGTCCATATTGCCCCCTGTCCTGTGTCTGTTGCCCACACAGCAGTTTTAGAATGGCTTCTACAACCTGTTCTGCGTCCAGATTCTGTTCATTTCTGCCGAGGCTCCGCAGCCACCTCGGTGCATCCCTGCCTGCCTCGGAAACTGCAGCTGCACCTCCTCATCTGTGGCTGTGCTTGGAACTTGACCCCTCTGACCTTGGTCCTGTTGGGTGGCTGTGAGCTCCTTCTAAGGGCTGTGGCAGACATGTGACTCAGTCGTGTCCTCAGCACCCATCGCAGGCCAAGTGCCCAGCAGTCCTCCCTCTGTCACACTATGTCTGTCCCGCCCTGCCCTCTGTCCAGGCAGTACCACAGGCACCGGCTCCAGGCAAGGCTCAGCATCACTACTCAGGATATGTGCTCCTTCCTCCCTGTGGGATGGGCTTGGCACGTTCAGGCAGCATGGAATGGAGCAGATCCTTCACCGTTGCCCCCTGAAACTTACCATGCCTGAGGTGTAGGCTCATAACAGGCTGCCCTGCTCCACCCTGCTCCATCCCACAGCCAGAATGGCTGGTTCTACCTGTGCCCTAGGAGACTGTGCAAAGCACCTCCCCTGCTTGGCTTCAAGTTGCTCGCCTGTAAAATGCAGGCGACAAGTCTGAGTCATTTGATCTGGCCTATGTAGTTGAGATACTGGTCAGTGCAACAATGAACTAGGCACCTACCCAGGAGTGGATCAAGCCCTGTGAGGAGGCCGAAGAAACTGGCAGCTGGCTGTGCATGGAGCTTGGTCACTTTCGTCTGGTTCCTTTCCCTCTCAGTTTGCCCGTTGAAGTGGGATATAGACCCAGGCCCTTCCACTGGGCAATCCCCAGGGCCAAGGCAAGGAACTGTCTCCTTCTCCAGCCCGTGGTACCTAAGTCTGCACAGCCTGGAGCATCCTCAGTGTTCTTCTAAGCAGCCAGGGCCCAAGGCCTGATCCCTTGGAGGAGTTTGGGAAGCAGAAGGGTGGTACAATGGGCCTGGGTCTGCTGCTAACCGTGCTCTGCTCACCCCCACAGTTTCCAATGGGTCCTGGCTCAGACGGCCCAATGGGAGGCATGGGCGGCATGGAGCCCCACCACATGAATGGATCCTTAGGTAAGCCAGCACCTGCGCATGCTCCACCTGCCCAGGCAGTGTACTCTGCCTCAGCTCCTTGGTCACCTGGGCCTGGGAAGGTCCTGAGCAAGAGCTGTTGCCCCTGCGTGGAGGGTTCTCTACACAGAAATAATGTGAACTCCCATCCACGGAGCCAGAGAAGAAAGGGGTCCTTCTGAGAGGGTGGAGATCCCTGTGGAAGAGGGATCTAGCAACTGAACTGGGTCAGGCATAGCCGCACACGCCTGTTATAGTCCTGGCTTTCAGGAACCTGGGGCAGGAGGGTCACAAGGTACAGTCCAGCATTCAAGCACTCAGTAGAGCGTGCATGAAACCTGAGTACGTTTTCTCAGTTTAGAAAGAAGAAACAGGCTGGGCTCAGTAGTGCGTGTCTTTTCAGTACTTTTATACTGAGGTGGGAGAATGGTTAATTCATGGCCTGGCTGGGCTGTGCAGTGAGATCCTGCCTCAGAAAGGCGAGTGTGGGGCTGAGGAGATGGCTCCAGCAGTAATGTGTTTGTTTGGCAAGCGTGACCACCTGGGTTTGATTGCCCAGCACTCATGTAAAAGCTAAATACAGTGGCACACACGTTTAATACTAGCACTGTGTGTCTCAAAAACAACCAACCAACCAACCAAAAAAACTAGCACTGTGAAGGCAGAGACAGGAAGATCCTTGGGGCTTGTTGAATCAGCAAGCTGAATCCAGTTTCAGTGAAAGAACCTGTCTTAAAAAGGAAGATGGAGAGCACCTGACAATGACCTCTGACCTCCTCGGTGTCCACACATACATGAAAACGTATGCCTACATATATCCCACCCACCCCCCAAAAAAACAAAAACACCACCCTGACTCAGATTCTTCTTCCTTCTTAGGATCAGGCGACATAGATGGACTTCCAAAAGTGAGTGACACTCGATGTCCCCTCCCTCAATAATATCACCCCGTCTGTTAGGGCGGCATGGTCTCACATTCTTGTCTCTTTCCACAGAATTCTCCTAACAACATAAGTGGCATTAGCAATCCTCCAGGCACCCCTCGAGATGATGGCGAGCTAGGAGGGAACTTCCTCCACTCCTTCCAGAATGACAATGTAAGCTCTCCCCCAGCCCCACCCCCCCCCCCACCCCTGACTCTTCCAGTCCTTGGGACCCAGTGGTTCTCTCAGGCCTGGAGGCTCTGTAACTGTGCCTCCAAGCTATGCTACTTTCACCTCAGTCATTTTCCACCCACTTGTGAAGTCCTGGCCACTCATTGCCTTTTCTGCTGCCTGGTCCTTCCAGGGGCACTGTGAAGTTTTGAAGCCTTTGTCATTCACAGCAGAATGGAGTTGGCGAGGCAGCACTGCCCTGTGGGTTCATGTAACCAGGGATTTCCTGGGCCCTCGGTGCACAGGAGCCACGTGACCTTCTATGTCCGCACTCCTTGACGAGAGCAGCTTCTGAGAGCTCCAGACTACCTCCGGCCTAGAGCACCCTTCAGAGACCCTGACTCACTAAGTCCGGTTCCCTCCTGTCTTGGTTTCTCCAAAGAGAATGAGAACTGGAGGCCATTTGTGCCGCCAGAGTTGTGACAAGAACCAGAACCAAGGCTGGTCCCAGAGTTGTCACCTAGCTCCTGCCTCTCCCTGCCCGTTGCCCTTCCCTAGGTTTGCTTTGGTCAGCATTGCATGCCGAGCCTTCAGCAGGCTCTCCTCTTCGCCTGATCTTCAACCTTGCTTTTCCCCTGCAGTATTCTCCAAGCATGACGATGAGTGTGTGAGCCCCCCCTCTCCAAGACGCTGAGAGCCGGCATTGCAGGCAGAAGATGCCAGAAATTATGCAAGAAGAAGTGAGGTGTCGATACCAGGAGCTGGGAGAGGGCATCTCCTGCTCCCCATGTCCCTCTCATCCACTCCCCACCTTTCCCAATTTTAGTTTCATGCAATAAAAAGGCCAAACTTTTTATTCCGTAAAACATGAAGGACAAAACTCAAAAATATATTTCAAGTACAACCAGAAAAATCCCACCCTCTCCCTGCCCAAAAGGACCTTTCTCTACATGACACTTTTTGTTGGGATTTTTTGTTTGTCTATTTGTTTGGGATTTTACCATTGCTGGGATTTTTAATTTGTTTTCAGGGGGGTTTCTTTGGGGGGAATTTTTTTTTATTGGAAGCTTCTAGCAAGCCCTCTGCCCCACCCCAATCAACCTCTTTGCTTTCTTCTTTAAAAAAAAAAAAAAGGAAAAAGAAAAGAAAAAGAAAACGGAAAAAAAAGGAAAAAGGAAAAAAAAAAAAAGGAAGAAAACCCCACAAGACCTGCTGTCTTTCTGTCCCCAAGTCCTACCACCAGAAAAACTAGTCTGGGTGTGCAATGTCACACTGACGTTGTAGCCATCTAATAATAATAATAATAAACTGGACAGTTTACAGTCGGTGGTTTCTTTCAAAAACTGGGGGAAAAGGAACAGAAGTCAACCATTTGCACGTTGGCCTTTGGGGTTTGCTCTGGGCAAGGAGATGCAGGTGTCTGCTTGGCTCTGGTTTGGCTGGCCAACACACCGACACTCCTGCCCCGATCCAGTGTCCACAGAGGGCCCAGAGCCCCAGCCTGCTGTCGCCCAACAGAGACCATCGCTGTGACCCAGCGTACACACTGTTCCAAGATGGCGCCTCGTCTACAGATCTCTCGTGCCCAGCCACTGGGGCCTCCAGTCCCATGGTCCCCACCGTCTCCTTGGCAAGAACCCTGCTGGCTGGGTAGTGGCTCAGGCTGATGTGGGATGCAGAACTGACCTCCACGTTCTGGTCCCGAGGTCCTCACATAGTGCACACTGGCAGGGTGGGCTGACATTGTGGTTTTCTTTTTCTTTTCTTTTCTTTCTTTTTTTTTCCCCCCTCTTGTTCGTCCGTTTTTAAAGATGGGTATTGGTTGGAATTGCTCTGTATTTGCTTGGAACTGGATGGACAGACTTCGGCATCGCTGTGGGGGTGGGGGGAGCACCAGCAACCAAACAGACACTGTTTCTGGTCCTGTTTTTATTTTCAAAAACCGACAAACCTGATGGTGGAGCCTGTCCCCTCCGAGGAGGGGTGACTTGGCTGCCCTGGCCTTGCCCCGTGGCAACCTTTGTGTCTTGTCCTGGAAGACACTGAATTCTTTGTACATTTACACCTCCTTGCGCCCCGCCCACCCTTGTAGCTGGTCTTTGTTTTCTTACCTCCCCTTTCTGACCCATGTATATCATATTATGTGAGATACCATCTGCCTGAAAAAAAGACCTTGTGCGGATTCTTGGGAACATTGTAGCTGTTTCTGTGTTTTTTCTTACCTTGTAGTCTGGTTCTGAATTATGAGAGGAAAAAAAAAAAAGTAATTATGATACATTGTAGTTTGTGTACTATATATGTTGATAACGTTTTATTAAAGGGACATCTTTTTTCCGCAGCCCTTCCTGACATGTTTGGGGGAGGGGACCCGGGTAAGAGCTGATGGTAATGATCAGAAAGGAGAGGCTGTGCCTGGCGCCTGAGCTCAGAGCTGAATGCAGTAGCCTTAGGAGCGGCTTACGGCAGGTGGATGTGGGGATCGCCTCAGACTCGCGGAGGCAGTTTCAGTTTTCTGGCCTACAGTCATGGTTCAGCTTACTGGGGTTCCCAGGAGCCTGTGAGGGGCCAATTGCTTAGGCCAATTGCTTAACAGTCTCCATACCCAAATGCCTGCTATGTCTGGGATTGTTGGGTAGTACAAGGGTCTTGTAGGAGCTGGGTTATTGGAAGGTTGGGCTTTTTGCTTGGTTGGTGTTTGTTTTGTTTTTGTTTTTGTTTTTTTAATCTCCCAGGTAGGGATGGGGTGGGAAAGGCAAGATATTTGAGTGGGAAAGGATTTCATAACTGACCTGTAGCTTACAGAGGGCCCGGACAGTGCGGCAGATGCTGGTTGGCAGTGTTCACTATGTACTGCTGCTGTTCTGGGTACATCTAGGACTTCAGGCCTTGGGATCGGGGTGGGGACCACCAGTGCTTGAACAAAGTGGTCTCTGCTTTTCCAAGAATCCTAGAACTAGATTGTAATTTTGCAGGTTGGGTCTTGCTTCTGTCGCTGCTTGGGACATGGCAGGTTAGTGTGTGACTGACCTTAGGTTCTTCATTATGGCACTAATAGTGAGCGAGGTGTGTGCTCACCACTAGCAGCTGCTGTGGCAGGACCATGGGATGAGGAGGAGCTGTCTGTTGGGGAAGCAATCCCTTTGGACCAGTGGGTGATGCAGACTGGCGACCACACTGGCTCGTTCAAAGCTTCCAGACAGGAGCTGTAGGGGGATGCTGTGTGGGAGAAGACATCCCCAGCCCTGTCTTGGGTGGCAGGTGACCGGCCCTGCATTCTTACCCACCACCTGGGTGCCAGAGCAGTCCCTACAAGTTGGTTCCTGGTATAGATGGCCACCCAAACCCTGGTCCTAGACGAAAGGACTGTCCTCCTTCACCAGGGTCTTGTTATTACCTTGCCCAAGCCTAACCCAAGACATCAGGACCAGGCCAGAGCATTGCCCTGAGCAGCATGAAGCTACCAGAGGAGGGAAGGACTGAAGCTCAGACAGGAATTGAGGAGACAGCCTATGGCCTCCCCGGCTGGGGCGTCTCTGCTTCCTTCCTGGTCCTCTGCTGTGCACAGGCTCCTGAGTCTGAGGGGTAGCTGGCCTGGCTGGAGAGACCCACACATGTGCCCTGGCTGCCCTTTCCTTGAAAGCTGCTGTCGGAGGAGAATCTGAGTCTGTTGTTTACCTGAGCACCTGGCCTAGACCTACCTGTCCATGGGGCAGCAGAGGGGTGTCCTCCCCCCCTCCCCCACAGCAGGCTCTGGGCACCCACAGAGTCATGATTGTTCTGGCCCTGACTCTGGGCGTGAGTCACCTGTTCTGCAGAGGGGTGAGGCTTTCCAGGGTTTGGCTGTGGGCTGTGGGCTGGGCAGGGAACGGGGGACTGGAGGGAATGGGACCCTCCTCTCAGCCCCAGGCTCACTGTGGGCTCGGTATTGAGCATGAAGATTGCACACAAACAATCAGACTCAGGGCCACGTATTGAAAGATGGAGGTGCAGTCTGTCTATGCAGGGCTTCCTCCTGTCCCCAAGACCCTGTGAAACCCCATCCCCTGGACAATTAGCTTCCTGTTCAGTGTCCTGGCTGCATTTTGGACCTTCCAGTGCCACCAAGATGCCATTTCTGAGGCTTCTCAGTCTTCTCGCATTCACCCTCTTGTCATGTGTTTGCCGACACCTACCTGCTAAGCAAGACAGGCCTGGAAGGACGGTGCCACCCCTTAATGGGGCCAGGCAGGTGCTTGTGCGGGTTACATTGAGTCAACTAAATAGGCAATAAAGAAATCAGGTGTTTAGGCCTGTGTTAGTAACTAACTAAGGGAACTGTTGGCATTTGGATGACTGATGGCTGGAGACAGGCTTAGGTCATCTAGAGAATAGATAAAGATGGGTCTTCTGGGGTTTCCAGTGATCAGAAATGGAAATTGGGGGGCGGGGTGGAGGGACAACAAAGGAGGGTGGAGGTGGAGCTGAGAGACCGTGGCATGGGTCAGCGCTCGTGGCATCTGAGGCCTGGAGTCTCTTTCCTTTCCTCACTGCCCAGCACTTGATGCCTCGTGCATGACTCCCTGGCAGTTTGTCACCTAGGCCTCTCACTGTCCCTTCCCATCTGTTCCCTGGAGCCAAGCCTCCAAAGCCCCACCATGAGGACACCCCTCAGCTGTGTCAGCTGTCTGCATCCCCAGGCCCTGTGCTGATGGGTCTCTGCCTTCTCTAAGCCAGGGCTTGTGTCCTGGCAGGTGCTCAATGGGTGTTTGTGAAGGGCCTGAAGGTGGCTGAGCCAGTCACCCCTGGAGCATGCTCCAGCCGCCTGTCCCCAGTGCTTGTTCAGGCAGGGCCTTAGGTGTGGGGAAAGGTGGCCTTTGTGGGGATCTGCTACTGCAGATCCAGGGAAGCTAGTTATTGAAGTGGCCACCCAGCAGACTAGGAACTCCTGAGGACAGGGACTGTGGCTCACATCTGAGTCTCCCAAACCCAGCACACTGCCTGGCACATAGCACATACTTCTAGAACAGTATGAATGCCAGATGTGCAGTGTGGTGAGCCTCAGGACTCCAGTCCTGCTGCACTTGGGGGGTTCTCACATCAGTCTAGCTGGGTTAGCCTGTAAACCATGTATTCTAAGGGGCACATTGCTCTCCACGGGCTGGACTCAGGGAGGTCTTGCCCTGGCCAGCAAACCCACTCCCTAGATGGGTCTAGATGGGTCTGATGAGATATGGCCTGAGGTAGCTGCCATGAAGCATACGCTCCCAGGCGGCAGCACCCTGAACATGCCTTGCTCTGCCTACCCTACTCATAGCCCAGTTCTGTGGCCTGACAAGTGAGGCAGGTCTGGGAAGGAGACACTAGGCTATCAGGGTCCATCATCCCTGCCTCCAGTCTTTTTAGAGAAGACCCCTACTGTGTGTGGCCCAGCAGGCTGAGAAAGCTGAGGAGGTTACTGGGTGACTTTCCTCTTAGCTCCTGAGGGCACTTAAGCCACCAGAACACCTAAAAAGTAAAGGAGTGTGCTTAGAGAGGGCGTTGCCCTGTGGGGAGGTGTGGCAGCCAGCTGGGGGAGGGGTGGTGCTTATGTTTAAGAAGGGCTGGACCCTAGGACGCAGGGTGGGTGTAGATGGCGAAGTGAAAGATGCACACGCCCTGGGGTTAGGGCCAGCTCACTCTGACCTCAGACCTGATTTTGGCTGGCTTGCCACCTCTACAAGGTCTCTGGAGGCTTGGCTACCCAGCCACTTGCACTTCTTCTTTTGGCAAAGATGCTCAGGGGCAATTCTACAAATGCTGGGAGATGAGGGTCGGTGGCTCTGCGCACGGTCGGCTTCAGGCCTTACCCAGCTCAGAGCCCAGACTGTCTCCAGATGGTTTCCTGGCTTGCCCTATTCTCCATTCACGCTTTTACCCTGTGTCATTGACTCATGGGCCTATTGCTCTGTCTAGCCTCCCCAGCCTGGGAGGGCAATGCTAACATCATCATCCTCAGCTGCTAGTTGCTAATAAGTATATCCCTTCTGGGAACTGCCTCCCTCCAGACCTTACTGTCTCCCAGGCAGTGGCCAGTAGCTGATGTGGGCCAAGGTGGCACTGTCTTGCCTCAGTGGAGGACTGTGCTGGGCAGCAATGCAAATAATGTGGCTGTAGGGCCTATTTTGTCTGCTCTGTACCCACAGCCTTGCACCAGGTCTGCCACATGCCAGACACTCAGTGAGCTGCTGAGAGTGGATCAAGTGGCTGGCAACTTGTCTTCTGGGGCACGAGTACATACTAGAGTTGACTGGAAGTAAATACCTTCCTAGAAGCTCCCAGGATGTGGGTTCCCCATACCAGGTGACCCTCAGCATTCATGTGCGCATGTTAAAGGGACAGACTTCAAGTCCTGTGCCTTCTACAAGGGACTCAGCCTGAGCAAACATCTGAGCTGAGTTTGTGAAGCTCCTTCCAGCCTTCCAAGTGGAATCCCAAGGCCCCTGGGCAAGCATTTGCACGGGGCCACCCTGGACCAGCCTCAGAAAAGTCAGCAGAAATTGAACCCCTTCCAGCGAGGGCTTCTAAAAACTACAGACCAACTTGAGGGAGTCTGTTGAAGGGCAGCCCACCTAATTCAGAAGTGAGAGGTTGTGCACAGGGGTTTTGTGCTCAGTCCATAAGAGGAGGACAACTGGGGGCGGCTGGGTACTGGAGGCCAGGAGGAATGGCCTCTTCCCAGACTTAATCCCGGTGAGACTGAACGGAGTCACCTTTCTTCCTCATCCTTAAAAAGGAATGTATTTATCTTTGAAGCAGATTCATGTAGCCCAGGCTGGGCAGGAATCCCCCGTGTAGGCAAGGATAAACCTTCCAGCTCCTGAGATTTAGATTTTAGGTGTCTAGCTCCACTCCGCATGAATGAGCTTTTTAATGGGTTGGGTGCTTTTTTTTTTTTTTTTTTTTATGTGCATTGGTGTTGTGTCTGCATGTATGTCTGTGTGAGGGTATCAGATCTTGGAGTTACAGACAGTTGTGAACTGCCCATGTTGGTGCTGGGAGTTGAACCTGGGTCCTTTGGAAGAGCAATCAGTGCTCTTAACCGCTGAGCCATCTCTCCAGCCCATGGGTGCACTCTTGTTCACTATAAGAATAGCATTTTGGCCCCTAGGCTTTTCCTCCCCTCATTCCTCTCTTCCCCCACGCTGTGCTTCCTTCAGATGCAGGCTGGCCAGCCAGGCGCTTAGCCTCAGCCTCTGAGCCACAGACAAAATGTCACCCCATAAGAAAAGCAAACTGGAAGAGACACGGCAGTTGGGTACAGGGGAGTCAGGGAAAGGCGTTCGTCTCTGCAGAGGTGGCAGTTGTCATCACCTATGAACATTCTAGTTCTTCACCAGTAAATTATGTGGGCCTTGCCGCTTCCTCGGCTCCCCATCTGTACGGGGGTGGGGATACCCACCATGTCTCCTGCTTTGGGAAAGCTGGACTTTGTGCTCAGTTCGGTTCTTTGTGCAGAGGGCTCTGGCTCCATGGGATAGGACTGTGGCCGGCAGGCAGGAGAGCCTCACTCTGGAGCAGGGGGAACACGGACTGCCAGCCCTGTCACACTGGCCCATCCTGGATCGTTCTGAGGTCTCTCTCAAGCTGCAAGGTCATGGGCTGACTGCTTACTGAGAGCCTTCAGCCCCGACTCAGGCTGTTCATTTCACCCTGTTCACCAGCCAAGAAGCCAGTCCCAGAAAGACCTGAGCTGCCCTAGGCTTGCAGCCGTTACTGTCTACTGTCGCTTGGAGGGATACCACAGTGGCCTCCAGCTGGCCTTCTCAGTCGTCAGTGCCCTGTGCTTCCACCAGGGTTGGAGAAACTTCCTCTGAGTCAGCAGCTCCACTGCCAACAATTTACCTGTCGGTTATGCTGGCAGAAGCATCCTAGCAGTCATGAGCAGAGATGCTCGCCGCTGCAACTTGTAAAAACCCACACCCAGAGGGCCAGGCGTGGTGGCACACGCCTTTAATCCCAGCACTCGGGAGGCAGAGGCAGGCGGATCGATGTGAGTTCGAGGCCAGCCTGGTCTACAAAGTGAGTTCAGGATGGCCAAGGCTACACAGAGAAACCCTGTCTCGAAAAACCAAAACAAAAAACAAAAACCCCACACCCAGAAACCACCTGTTTCTACAGGCACTACTGCAGCAGAGGACAGCAGGGGTGGACCCTCCCTGAGAGTGTGGCGGGGGGGGGGGGGGGTGCAATGAGGACACTAAGTACACAGAGTTGGATGCTTAGAGCACATGGGTCTTGACGTGGGAAATAAGCTGATTGCCCCTTGAACAAAGGACTAGTGGTTGCTCGGGGTGTGTGAATAACTTTTGTACTTTTGCAAATTCCCTAAAACGGGCAACAAGGCTCACTGGCCCCCAGGCCAGACACCTACCTCCCTTGCAAAGTCCAAGGTCTCATGAGCCACCCCAAACTCCATACTAACCCTCCACACTAACCCTCCACGTTCCCTGTTCCCAGGCACCTGACACACCAGGTCCCTTCATCTCTCATACCTTCTTGCCCACATCTCCCCCAGAGCACAGCCTGGGACGGGGCAGACTAGGCCCAGTGCTACCAGTACTTGATGCTACCCAGCTCCAAGACCTTTCTGTGCTCTTCCCATAGGAAGCCTGAGTGATCAGAGCCACCGCTCCCAAGGCCTTTCCCTCATGGGAGTGGCAGTTACCAATGGTCTGTGACAAGTCAAACTTCCTGTAGGCACCCATGTATGAGCAATGTGGCTCTTAGGTTCTGGGGACCCCACCGCGGCCTCAGGTGTGACCACAGATGTAGTGGGCAAGCTCTGTCTCTACGGCTTCCGCCTGTGCTCCCCACAGGTGCTGGGCTCAGCTGGCTTCTCCCCAAACATCCACACCTAGCTCTCTGTCCATAGGTGTACACTTGGCAAGCAGACTCAAAATACTAGCTGTGGGAATGTGAAGCCACCCTTTATGGTTTCTCATTCAAGGGAGAGAACTATGCCTTGCACACCCGCGTCAGCAGCACTCGACAGCGGCACTGTAGCACAGCTAGCCTATTGAGTCCAAGCACAATGTCAAGCAGGACTTATTAGGAGGTCAGCTGGCCCAGGGAATTCACCAACCAAGGCCATCAAGCAACTAGGAATCTACAGTGGGTATCTCTTAAAGCCTCTCCAGTCTCTGCAGAGCGTGCATACAATTGACATAGCTCAGCAGTTCAGAGCACTGGCTGCTCTCCTGGAGAAGCCAGGATCAGTTCACAGCACTTACCTGGCAGCTCGCAACCAGCACTAACTCCAATTGTAAGAGATCTGAGCCCTTCTTCTGACCTCTTTGGGCACTAGGCACGCATGGGTGCACAGACATACAAACCCCTTATACATTAAAAAGTTTCTGTAAGAACCCAGCACATGTTTAGAGCACCTGCTATGAGGCGGGCAAGACAGTCATATTCTAGAATCTTGAAAATTAGAAAGGGGGCAGGGTTGTGACTCAATGGTACAGTTCTTTCCACAGGTTCAAGCCCTAGTTCTGAGGGATGTGGCTCAGCGGTACAGTGCTTTCCATAGGTAAAGCCCTACTGAAAGAAAACAAACAAAAAACCCAAGGGACAGAGTGTGATGCCACATGCCTGAAAGCCCAGGACTCGAATGCTAAGGTCAGCGGAGAGCAAGTTCAAGGTGAGGCTGGCTACACAAAACAGAAATAAATGGGTGTGTGGCACACACCTGTAATCCCCACACTCAGGAGGCAGACACAAGCAGATCTCTGTGAGTTCAAGGCCAGCCTTGTCTACAGAGTGAGTTCCAGGCCAGCCAAGTGTACACAGAGAAACCCTGTCTCGAAAAACCAACAAAAGAAAAAGGGGCCGGTGGAGTGGTAGCACATGCCTTTAATCCTAGCACTTGGAAGGTAGAGGCAGTCAGATCTCTGTGAGTTCAAGGCCAGCCTGATCTACAAAACAAGTCCACAACAGCTAGGACTGTTATACAGAAAAGCCCTGTCTTCAAAACAAAACAAAACAAAAACAAAGAAAAAGAGGGAGACAGCCAAAGACACTGAAACACACATGGTGGTTGTGGGGAGGACCAAACTCCAAGGAAAGTGGTATTAGCTTCAGGGTTTTGATGAGGAAACTGAAACTCCAGCACCACTCTCTGAGTCCACATGAGTGAAAGGCACAGCTGGTCCAGGGCCTGTACTGTAAGAGACTAAGAGGCACATGGCATGATCTGCACCCAGCACCCCACAGACAACTTCACACCAATGTAGGCACCAATGCAATACTAAGACTTTTTATTGCCAGTGAGACCACCAGACCAAGAGGGAGGCCAGGCCAGGCCAGGCCAGGCCAGGCCAGGCCCCACCATCTCGGGGTACAGGCTCTTCAAAGGAAGGAAGGTAGGGAGTCAGGCCCTGGAAGGTTCTTAGTTCATACAGCGCCATGCAAGTACAGAGCTAAAAACTTCCTGAACGTCTCTGGATGGAAATCAACAGGCCCAACGGGTTCCTGGAAAAAATACAGACCATTAGACTCTGCTACCAGTTTTCATGACAGCAAACGAAACAGGCCGCTCTTCTAAGAACCATCAGTGCCTGGCGAGTCACCATCTTTCTCCTACACCACTTCTCTGAACAAGGACACAGAGGAGCTGGTGCTGCAGATGGGTGGAAGGTTCCTGGCATCTGTCAGCCACGTCATCTCCTGCTCCCTAAGTCCCCTCCCTCCAACCACCAGGGAGTGACAAGAGTCCCCCATTCTACACTGGTTCGCAGGACCCTGCTCTCACTGCTGGAGGCCCAGGAGGGAGGCAAATCTACCTCCTAGCTACAAGAGACTTCCAATCAGGTGTCAGACAGGAAGTGTGTGTGTGTGTGTGTGTGTGTGTGTGTGTGTGTGTGTGTGTGTGTGTGTGTGACTAACTCACTGACTTTCATACATGAAGGGCAAGTAGGTCAAGCATGCAAGAAGAAAGGAAGGAGGTTTAGAGACAGCACAGGGTGCAGTAGAAGGCACGAAGGCAAGATTAGAACCCAAGCCCACCGTGGTGGGACGGAGGCAGGAAACGGAACTGGAGAGGTTATTTGGGAGCCCTGACCAACAGGCCCACTACAGATTTCATATTCCAGGAGAAAGATGGCCTAAGGACAGGAGGGGCGTGACAGTAACAGCTGACTGATGGGGGGTGACTGATGAGGGGTGGCTGGTGACTGCACATATGACAAAGGGGCTAGAGCCAGAGAAAAGTCCAGACTCCCACAGCATTTCAAGGGGATAAACATGGACAGGCTGGAGGAGTCACCAGAAAAAGGCCACTCAACTTCATGAGCACACAGGCTCTGTGTGGGGCACAGTGGAACACACACACACACACACACACACACACACACACACACACACACTCCCTCCCTGTACTCTGTGCACCCTGCCCGTGCGCGCGCGCGTACACACACACACACACACACACACACACACACACACACACACTCCCTGTACTCTGCGCACCCTGTCCGCACAGTGCCTCTAGCTGCGTCCTAGCCTGAGCAGCTGTAGGCACCATCACTGCCACTGCCCAGACATCAGGTGGACTCTCAGCTGAGCCCCAAGTGCAGCAGGGACAGGGTCTCAGCAGGAGACGCACACGGCTGACAGGGACTGTCATGCTCACAGGACTGCCTTTGGGGGAGTTTAGCGGGTAACCACAAGGCAGCAATGCGACTGTGCTGTGACAGGGCCACACCGAGTCACTGAAACAGCGGAGTAGACACAGGACAGTTTCCCACAGCAGGAGCCAAAGAGAAGGGCAGGCAGATGAGGGTGTTCAGTCCCTAGAGGCCCCCCTGCCAAACCAGGCCTTACTAGCAAGGTCACCCTAGAGGGGCAAGTCGAGGCCCTGTTGTAGGACTTACCACCACCACCTTCTTTTTGATGACTGGGCGACACCAGAAGTGCCGGTAAAGGAGCTGGTCCGAGTCTACCCACACCAAATTCTTGATGCCCTCACTAGACGCCACATCTGTGGTGTTCAACTGCAACACCAGGAACTGGAAGACACGGCCGTCAGTGCCCACACTCTGCACAACTATGGGCTGCTCCAAGGCCTTGGGGGTGTTCTAGGAAGAGTGGACAGATCAACCATGTGGTGGAGCAGTGCGTACCAGGCCACCCAATCCTACCCTTCAGAACCCCCACCTAAGCAGGGCGTGGTGGCGCACACCTTTGATCCCAGCACTTGGGAGGCAGAGGCAGGCAGATCTCTGTGAGTTCTAGGTCAGCCTGGTCTACAAAGTGAGTCCAGAACAGGCAGGCTACACAGAGAAACCCTGTCTTAACTACCCCCCCCCCCAAAAAAAACAAAAACAAACCCATCCACCTGCTTCCTTTTTATGGATTCACCTCAGGACAGGTGAGGCAGAAGGAAGAGTTCCAGAGTCCACAGCCTCCTGTCTCCCAGTTGGGCCTCTCCTCACTTAGAACTGGCCTTCCTTCACCTAGCCTGGTTTTCTCTGCCTCAAGGCCCCAGAAACCTGCTCTGCAACTGCAATAACTCCCAGCCCAGCGGCCATTCCTGGGCACGCCTTGGCATTCAGGCAGGTGAGCTGGAAGGTTAACAGTGGGAATCCCTCAAACCACTGCCTTACATTCTGCTAAGACAAGAGTGACATCAGCTACCAAAGGCTAGCCTGGACCTTTATGGTCAGACCTATCATTCAGTTCTCGCTCCCTCTGACCAATGAGACAGGCTCAATCCGGTAACCCAACTTGTCTGAAGTCCCACTGATGGACCGAACATGCTGTTGCCACCTGCCTTGTTCCCAAGGGCCTGGCATCACTGGTACTCCTGAGAGCTGGACTCTGCACTGCAGTCACCTGAGTCTCATTGGCTTACTGTGGCTTACAGTGGGGCACACTGCTGGAGGGTGTGCTCCAGGCACGTTACAGCCACTGCCTGTGCGGATCTCGTGGCAACAGTAAAGACGTTCAAGACAGTTCTGGGAGCTCATCCAAATGCCAGGCACCCTGCTTGCTTTCCACTCACTCCTCTCATATATTTCTGCTTCACAAAGCTGCGGTTTGGAGAGGTTTGGTCAAGGACACCATGAGGCGTGAGCTAAGTCAGGTCACCCCACTGTCCCAGTTGCACCCGATGTCCCGGCACATCTGATAGCAGTAACCCTTGCCATTCTTAAGTGTTCCCGTTTGGGTAACTCCATGGCCTGCCTCTGCATACCTTGTACTAATCTAGATCGCTACCGGCCAAGGATCCCACAGTTGAGCCCCAAGAAGCAGAGCATCCTTGATGCAAAAATGCTGCTGCCTTGCCCTCCAGGGCCCACCTGACTAGGACTGGCTAAGCCAAGCCCCAAGTGTGGGCCACAGCAGAGCTGCTGGTCTTATGAATACCTGTTCTCAGATACACGAGAAATAAATAAGGAGAAGCACCTGCAAGTCTTAGCCGGGAAGGCGTACTGACGCTTATCTCCCTCCACAGATCAATAAAACTGCAGGCAGCACATAAATTTCTCAGCAATTTTACCTTTTACATGGAGGCTCTTCCCATAACTGCTCAACTTCGCAGCCCCAGGAATGATTTGTACCTGGAGGTGGTGGGGGAGGCTGCTTCTCTGGTCTAACTGGGTAGCAAGCAATTAGTCATCACCGCTACCTAGGCACTTCTGGCACTGGCTGGCAGGGACTGCACTGAGCCTGTGGGCCTGGACATGTTAAGTGGCTGCTTCCTTCCTGTGCCCAGACCGGGGGCAGCACACCCTTCCCATCTGTAGGAGCCACAGGTCAATGGATCTCTGCTTTCCCACACAGTAGTTGTGGGATCCTGGGCGATTTACCTAATCGTACAGAGTTCAAGAAGGAAGCAGTGAGGGAAAGGGACTAAGCCAGCTGCCCACAGCCCCTCCCACCGTTAAGATGTGAGGCCACATCATGAGCCATAGCTGCTAAGCTTTCTAGTTCTATTTCTTTCCATGCTGGGGACGGAGACCAGGGACTCACCCGTGCTGTAAGGTGCTGCAGCCCACTCGCAGGCTCTCAGTTATCTGATCAGGGACATAACTGAGCCTTCCTGAGCCCATCCCTTCATCTATAGAGGGAGGCTAACAGCACCTGCCACACATGGGTGTGCAAAGGAGCAAACTGTGTGGGTGGTCCTGAAACTTCAGTGAGGTTTCCAGCCTCACTGGAGGGCTCTTTAAAGACTGACTGCCAAGCCCCACCTCAGAGCCTCCGATTCAGCACGTCTGTGAAGTTCCTGTCTGTCAAGCTCCCACATCAGGTCCTAATGCTCCTCCAGAACTGTATTTGGAGAACCTCTAATGTCAACAGTTTGTTAGTTTGTGGGAGCATCAGGTGCTCAAGGGCCGTTTATTCTATTGCGCACTCATGCAGCCAACCAAACCCCCTGCTGCTGATGCCTAGGCCGGGCAGGATGGGTGGAAAGCCGGATTCTATCACTCCCAGGATGCCTTTGGGTCTTAGGTTCTAATGAAGACCTGGGAGAAAAGCAGGGGCCACGGCCCAGCCAGGCTTTCCCCTCATCTTGAGACAGCTCTCTGCGGTGACCACTCAGCCTCCGTTCTACACCATCTAGGTCTTGGGACTTCCTCTTAACACTGAGGGCCACCACCATCTTGGGTCCCTGAGCTGAAAATGCACAGCCTGGGCCGTCTGCAAAAGCTGACTTCCGGGCCTCTTGATGGTGCTGTGTGCTCCAGTCCTGACCCTGTAGAACAGACTAGAACGTGGAACCCAGACAACCATAGACTTCTGAGTAGGGGGCCCCTTGTTCCTGTCCTTTCCCCCACACTTCCTGTTGGAAAATGCAGGGTGATTAGTTCCCTGGCCCTATGCGCACTAGAAAGTGGAGCGCTAAATGACACCCAGAGGGCCACTGTGTCTGGAGAGAGTGGCAGCCGCATCAGCCCCCAGGAGAGGTCAGCCGGTTGCTGCAGCTAGGCGGAAGTGCACTTTCCCAAGGCTCCTTAGTCAAACTCGGACTCAGTCCCCACTGCATTCGTCCTGGAGGCCGTCTTTACAGCAGGAAGCCAGCCCCACAGAAAGCAGCTCCACCATCTGCTCCACACACATACCCCATAGAGGAGCCTGGCCTGAGCCAGGGCATTCGCGAAAGCAAACAGGAGCATCTTGGCCCTTAGCTGTTCTGGAAGTAAGCGGTGTGGCCGTAAATTGGCCTTTTCCAGGAAATACAAGGTGTGGGGGTAGGGGTAAGGATAGCTCTCCAGGAATCCTGCAAAAGAAGGGACAGGACGGGTGAGGAGATGGATTCGCCAGCCTGCCACAGAGCCCAGGAGTCCTCCCCACCGTGGCTCAGGTACTGAAGACTTGAAGGGGACACTAGGACATGACCGTGCTCACAGATCTATGGATGGCTGAGGGGCTGAGACGGAAGCCAGAGGCAAGCTGGAAGTTAGAATGCTCTAAATGCTACTATTTAGCTCATCACAGAAAACGCTTGCCAACCTGCAGCAGGTGCTTCCTACGCGCACATTCTAACTCCATCCGTTCGCCTCCTCTCAGTGCACAGCCCACAGTGATACAGAGACGAGGATAACTAAAAGCTGTGGTCATCATTAAGAAGGCAGAGGTCAGTACTGTACCATCAGTAACCAATGACTTGCCTTCTACCTCACAACTTCAATTTAGTGCCTGTTCACTTCAGACATGACAGTGTGGCTATAAATAAATCTCTGACGGGCTGGGGGCTTCCAGAACAAGCGCCTGGATCAGTGGATGTGGGTAAAAGAGGAAGGAGAAAGACACTGGGGACATGGGCTCTGAAAAACCTGGAGAAGAGTGCTGGTTGAGCGACCTGGCTTTCGTGCATGCCTTGGTCCTTCAGGCTGCTCCACTCTGCAGCATGAGGACACCCAGCACGAGCCGGGCGTGGTGGTACACAGCTTTAATCCCAGCACTCAGAAGGCAGAAGCAGGCGGATCGCTCTGAGTTCGAGGCCAACCTGGTCTACAAACACGTCCAGGACAGCCAAGGCTACACAGAGAAACCCTGTCTGGAAAATTTTTAAAAATAAAAATAAGAATAAATAGATAACTAAGAAGCATGTCCCTTATCCCTGCACTGGCCGAAATGCAAGGCTTTGCTCCTTACCAGTGTCATCCTCCAGGTCGTAAACATGGCATTCCTGAAGGTCAATGGTAGGAGATATGGGATAGAAGGTCTCAAGAACATGACTTCTGGTAGCTTCAACCTCCTCCGGGGAGGCCATGGTGGGCAGAGGATCCTTGGCACTCAGTATGGCACCACTGGTACCTCGGACCTGAAGGAGAAGAGACTCTAAAATGGGGAAAAGATGATTAGTCTAACCTGGTCTTTTTATAGCTCTTGATGTGTGAGGCCTTTATCACCCACAACCCCCAAGGCCAAGCCTGCTGTGTGCTCTCTGGATGACCACCAGTCCTGGCCACACACCACACTTCACCTAGGCATTACGATATTAACCCTGAGGCCCTGAGAGATGAGGCACTAGAACTGGGTGCTCTCTGGATAAACCTCAAGGCTCCTTCATCTTCCCAACACCAGCTCCAAGCCAGGGACCCCAAAATACAGCAGTGACCCTTTGCTCTCAAGAAGCCCTTCAGGGGACAGGTGCTGCTGTGTATTCAGAAACAGCCCTCTGTAAAGCCCAGAGCGCCTCTCGGAGGAAGCAAAATCTTAAAACTGAGCAGCTGAGGGAGCACTTGGGAGACAGGGGCAGGCGGATCTCCGTGAGTTCAGGGCCGGCCAGGGCTCCACCGTGAGGCTGCCTCAAAAACCGACAGAGGATCTGAGGGAGGAGAAGAGTGGGTGTCTCTTACTGGGACCAGCTAACTCTCCATCGAGGGGCTGTACTGTGCACGTATGTGTTCAGCCGCAGCTCTGCCTCTGGCCACTGGACATCCAGCCACATCCTCCCTCATCTAAGTCACAAGCACCAAAGCTGTCCCAGACACTGCCAAATGCCCCACTGTCTCTAGGTGGGCGCCTGCCAGGCAGTGAAAATGAAGACCAGCGTACAAAAGCATGGAGGAACAAGTCAGGGTGACTTGGACCCGGCACTGGAGAACAAGAGCCATGGAAAGAGAAGTGCTATGAGCAGGGCCAGAGGGGGCATTGCTCAAACCCAGGCAAAGGGCCAGAATCTTCTTAACAACAGAGTGAGAAAAGCCAGGCAGATCCGAGAGCCATGAGTAAGTTGGATTAGCATGTATACGAATGGGGATTCAGGTGATCAGAGGAAACACGCTTACAGTTAACCCATCAGTGAGCCTGTTGTGAATATGTGGGAATGTCATCTGCACTGTTCCCATGGGAAGCCACATGCCACCATCAGACGAAACGTGTTGGGGAAGACAGTTGTCAGAGGCTGAGGGGCTCTGAGCGGCACCGCCTCTGCAGGTGCCTGGGCTTCAGAAAGTCAAATCTCAGCATGAAGGTAACAGATTAGAAATCGGCGTGGTTGGGGCCGGAGAGATGGCTCAGTGGTTAAGAGCACCGACTGCTCTTCCAGAGGTCATGAGTTCAATTCCTAGCAACCACATGGTGGCTCACAACAATCTATAATGTGATCTGATGCCCTTTTCTGGCCTGCAGGTGTACATGGAGGCAGAGTACTGTATACATAATAAATAAATATTTAAAAAAGGAATCGGCGTGGTCAACGGCACTGTCATTCCATTAGCATGAAGTCTCACAAGATATGTAAAAAATGAACGCTCCATCTGCAAATGGGTAGATTCTGCAGTAATTGCACCTAAAGATTAGTTTTCTAAGGCATTTCCTGTTTCCTCTAACAAATGTGCCTGGACCTCTCCTAACCTTGGGTTTTAGGTTCTCCCCACAGATCACTCTAGTGTGGTTTCTAATTCAATTCCTTCCACATCCCTCCTCCAGTGACAGCTCAAAATGGGACAGTTTAATTAGAGGTAATACTTGACAACGGGCCAGCAAGTACTCTCCATTAACGAGGGGCACTAATTTCCTTAGTGGTGCCATTACCTCTGCCAGGCTGAGTCCTTGCCAGAAGTCCATATGCAGAGGGGGAGATGAGGACATCCCCAGCCCCGAGGACTCCACAGCTGGTTCCAGCTCCACACGTCTATCCCGGAACACCTGGACTGACACTGCCAAGTACACAGCCCGCGCAAGAGCGGACAGGTGGGGAAGCTGGGCACCAAAACGCTGTGCGTGACAAACTTAGGGACACGGGGAGAGGGCAGCAGACCAGGTGGTAACTAGGACTAGGTGGAGGCCACAGCATAGGGAGCCTATATCCCATGATAAATCACAGCATTGGGTTTCAAACAATGGGAACACAAAGACTTGCTTTGTTGTAAGAACCCTAGCAGCTATGCTGACGTGGACGTGGAAGGGCGCAGGAGTATGAAAAGGGAAGGTGTGTCAAATATTCTGAGCCAGAGGCTCAAGACGATGCTCCAATGTTATGGAGAAATTTCGGGAGGCTGTCTAGGCAGCCAAATATCTGTTATTTCTGTACGTTTGGAAGCTGCTTGCCTGCACTTCCTACATATTTAGGTAATATTTATTCCTTCCTAAGTCTCTGATGGGGTTGAAGACTAGATAGTTATAGTTTCACAGTTAAACTTAAATTGTTTAGGATGACAGAAATTGACAGAGTGCCAAAAATAAAATGTAAATGTTTCCTAATAATTTTCATTTTGTTATCAATCTACATAGCTTGTTACTGTAAGAAGAGCCTTTTATTAGACTAAAGGGGGGAGACATAAGCATAAGGTTATTGTGTAATTCAAATGCTAATTTCTGTATCCATCCCCCATATCTGCAATCCTTTTTCTGAGACTCTCCTGTCTCAATGTTGTATAAGCTCTGCTCTCCAATTGTCCCCTGATATGCCAATTAAAACAGCTTACAGCCAATCGCTGAGCAGGGGAAAAATATAGGGCTGGACTTTCTGCCAGCCAGAGGAGGAGGAGTTAGAGGAGGAAGTAAGAGATTGAGCCTCAGGAGAGGTCCAAGAAGACATCAAGAGAGAGGAGCTGGAGCAGGAAAGCTACAGAGTGCAAGTACCTCTGGGATGTACACTGGAGAAAACCAGATTAGCTTAGAGGGTTAAGAACAGAGCAATAACTGCTCATTTACTGTGTTGTGAAGCTTATTATTAAACAAATAGAAAAGAGTCCCACTTATTTGTGTGCTAGCCAGGTTAAGAGAGAAATTGAGAAACACAGTTTTGTAAAAATAACTGTAACTGAGCTACTGGGTGTGGGGACGGCAGAGACCAGAGTGTTTTGTTATTTCCTTGTCATCAGCGTTTGGACAACCCCAAGCATACTGTGGGTACTCAGTATTTATGGTCAGCCAGCCGTCAATAGTGGAATAAAGCCTTAGAAGCAGTTAAGGATAGAAACGAGAAGAAGCTGGGTGTGGTGGTGCAGACTGGAGGACCCCAGGCCAGCCAGTGCTGGAGCACTACACCCTTTCAAGGAGCTTCTGAACCGAGAGTATGTGGCGGAACGGGAGGGATGGGCCCTGGTGGTGCGGCTGAGAGCAGCAGAGATTAAACCAACCAACCAACCAAAACGAAACCCAGCAAGGCCTTCTGGTACATGGATGACTAACCTCGATTCCAGGTGGAAGACAAGTAGTAGTTTTCGGCACAGATCCGCCTGGCCAAAGAGGGATGCTTCCGAATCTGGGACTTGCACAGCTGTATGAGGCTGTTCACAATGACTGGGCTTGGAGGGAGAGAAAAGAGAGTTGGAGGCTTAAGGCAACATGTAACTCCACTGTTCCTTCAGCTGGGACTCTATGGAGGAAGCTCACCAGTAGGTCCGTCTCTTGGGGGTGTCTTCCATGGAGTGCCAGAGACGGGCATGAGAGATGATGTCTAGAACACGCTCCTCTTCGTTCTCCACGTGATTTGCGGGATCCTCAACAAGACTAAGAACTCTCTTGGGAAGGCCTTCTATTAGCTTGGTCTTAGTGAGCCAGAGAGCCTGCTTCATACCTTTGGGACAATCAGAAGTGGGGGGAGGGGAGGGTGTTCATGCCATGTAGCACCATGCAGAAAAGGCTGCCTCGGCAAAGGGCTGGGTTTGTTCTGAGACATCTGAGCAACAAAACCAAAAGCCAAGAGTAGGTTCAGATTACAACTCAACCTCAGGAGTGATGAGCGTGAGAGTGAGAGTAGACTTGGGGAATGGGTGCTTGCCATGGGGGGGGGCCCTCAAACTTTGCTGCCATCCCTACTGACTCCCTACAGGAAGATAAATCAAAGCCCCCAGACTAGTTCAATGGAGAGCAGCCCTTCCCTTCACATCCCTTCGAGTCACCCACATCCTAACCCTGACTAGAAAGGCCTAAGCATACTACACTTGCTTCATTGATAAGGTCTGAGTCCATTAAAGCTACTCCATTCTGCCACTGTTGCACAGGTGCAGCCATGGGCAAGAATTTGATGTGCATGTGGTTGTGTCCCAATAAAACTTTATTTATAAAACCAGGGCACTGCCTCATTAGCTGACCCCAGCTCTGCGATGCTTACTGCTAAATCTGAGAGCTAAGTGTCATGGTCCTCTGGCACACACACAAAGTCTGTAGTGTTTAGAGCGGCATTTACTGAACGTCACTCCTGTTGTCATGAGCTTACTTATAAATTCGATGAGATTTTATAACATGAAGGGGGGGAGTTTGGACACATTGTGGAGTTTGCTTCAAGTCACTTATCTTTAAGGTGACAAAGGCAGGAGGTTTCTTTCTTTCTTATGTATCTGAGTGTTCTATCTGCATATACGCCTGCAGGCCAGAAGAGGGCAACGGATCTCATTATAGATGGTTGTGAGCCACCATGTGGTTGCTGGGAATTGAATTCAGGACCTCCTGAAGAACAGACAGTGCTCTTAACCACTGAGCCACCCTTCAGTCCTCAATGAGTACAGTTTAATTTCCAATTTAAAAAAAATTTTTTTTCTGAGACAGAGTTTCTCTATGTAGCCCTGGCTATCCTGAAACTTGTTCTGTAGACCAGGCTCGCCTGAATTCACAGAGATCCCCCTGTCTCTGCCTCCTGAGTTCTAGGATAAAAGGAATGTAACACTACCTCCCGGCTGCAGTCTTAACTTCTAAAACACAGTCATCCACTTGGCATCCATTACTGGGGTCAAAGGAGTCATGTCCTGTGAGCACCTTCACAGCACCCTTCTGAATGGCTAAAAAATGGTTAATGGCTAGAAAAATCAGCTTGCAGGAATGGGAGTGGGCGCTTCAGGAGGCTGGCCTGTGGCTACTAGTTTTTGTTTTGTTTTCCAAACGTATGACTCTCTTTGTTTAGCCTCCAACCCTGTTAGATCTCTTTATTTCCTAGTTATCCTTTGGAAAATACTAGTTGTTTTTGTTTTTAGGGCTTACTCTAGCCTCATCCTGATGTAGGTGAAGGATGAAAAAAGGCACTCATTTGTAAGTCTTTTTAAAAATTTATTTATTTATTGTGTATGAGTGCTTTATCTGCAGAAAAGAGCACCAGATCACATTATAGATGGTTGTGAGCCACCATGTGGTCACTGGGAATTGAACTCAGGACCTCTGGAAGAGCAGGTGACGCTCTTAACCACTGAGTCATCTCTCCAGCCAAGAAAGGCACTCTTCATAATCAGCTCTGGAAAATAATCCCTGACGATATCCTCGAGAAACAGATTGGTTTCGGCTCAAGAAATCTAGGGGGAAGAGGGTTGGTACAGGGTTTCTCTGTGTAGCCCTGGCTGTCTTGGAACTCACTCTGTAGATCAGGCCGGTCTCCAACTCAGAAACAGGCTCAGGACATTTTGATCTGTTCTTAAGAGTGACGGGCCCCTAAGTGGGTAGACTTTTGAGTGCAAATCCGTTCCTTGGAAATACATCCCAGACCTTTAACAAAAGACACTGACCTAGGAAACTAGCATTGCAGACCTGGCTTCACTACCACCTCTCGGCTACAGCTGGCGATCCTGTGAAATGAGCTACAACCCTGGGGAGGATACACTCAAATCCTCCATTGCTCCCTCTCATACACATTGCCCTTTATATCCCACTCGGTCCTGACAACTCTTGGAAGATGGACGCCACTCTAGTTCTACTTCGCAGAGGAAGAAACCGTGACCCCAGGGTCGGGGTCAGTGCTGAACAGAGAGAACAGGGTCTCCCGTTTGTCTCGCGGTCTCACCCTCAAGGAGGCGGCAACGCTGGTGGAAGACGTAGCAGGGCTGGTCCTTGTACCGAGGATGCTCGTGGATCGGGCCCGGGCGGTGGAACCGTGGGTCATGCCAGCCGCGCTCCCACGGCGGGAAGATCGGCTGCGCCAGCCACGGGACGAAATGCATCTTCCCCTCGAAGGTAATGGGCTCCACACCCGGAATCTCGTATACCCGGTGCAGGGGTCGAGGCTCGGGCTTCCGCGTGGAGCGCACACCCCACTCGTACGCCCCACGTCTCGGGGCCCCGCAGCCTCCGAGGCCAAGCCTCCCAGGGCCAGCTAGTGCCCGAACTGCGGGCCCAGACGCCAACGCCATACCAACCAAGTTTCCAAAAGACCTCTACCTGGACGCCGCCATCTTTCCCCGTGCAGGGCCTGCTGGGAACGAAAGGGGCTGGGCGCAAAAAATATCGCGTTTTGCAAATGACAGACACTTCAACCAATCACAGTTAAAATATCCTTGCTTTGACCCCGCCCCTCAGGCAGTTCCCATCCTTAGAGGTGGGACCTCCAAAGCGCCTTCTGCGTGGTGTTTCTGCGGTACAAGTGCTGGTGGGTAGGTGAGTGGTGGTGGCGCTTGGAGGCGTGCAGGATCTCAAGCCTGTACTTCCTTGACCACTGTAGACATTTAGAGCTCGAGAGGTGCCAGTCCTCGCTGTAAAATTAAGAATTGAAATGCCTTAGCAGGTCCGACGCCTAGTGGGTTCTAGAACTGTCTTCCTCTCCCACCTGCTGCCTCCCACGCTTCCCTGGCTGTGGCTTTCCTGGAGGCCAGTGCCGGAACCGCTCCTTAGCTCAGCACCTGCTTCTGCCAGGCTCACTATGGGGGGTCGGGGTGGGTATTGTGCTAAGCACCGAGTGGGCGTGTAGAGCTTAGATTTAAGGGCCACAGAGAGAGAACCCAAGCGAACGTGGATAGTGGCAACACACGTATGTTTCCCGTCCATTTCCCTAGGTCTTTCTCTCTCGTTTAACTACTATCAAAAGTTGCTATCATTTTTATTTTTGTGTAATGATTGTCCTATGGGCTTGGAGAGCTGCTGTGTCCCGTGCTCCTGGAGCAGTTGCCTGACATGTAGTATATGCTTACAAATAAATACATATTAAAACAAATAAGGCTGCTTGGTAGTGACAAGGGGACACTTGGGAAGGGTCTCTGAGGGAGGTGACCTTTCAGTTAAGGGCAGAAGAGTATAAAGAAAGGCATCCAGGCCAAGGCTGCAACAGGAATTATGCCATGTCTTTAAAAGTGTGGGGCTGGAGAGATGGCTCAGTGGCTAAGAGCACTGGCTGCCCTTCCAGAGGTCCTGAGTTCAGTTCCCAGCAACCACATGGTGACTCACAACCATCTATAATGAGATCAAATGCCCTCTTCTGGCCTGCAGGTGTACATGCAAATAGAGCACTCATATACATAAATAATAAATTTTTAAAAATGTGATTGATGTGGCCAACATCTCTACCAATTTCCAAAATAGCTGAGACGATAGGACTGTTTAAACCCCACAAAGGAGGCACATATAAGGCAAAGGACAGTATGACTAGCACTAGACAGGAGTTTACAGTGAACAAAAAAGCATTTTCACGTGCTTCATTTTAATATACCCTTCCCCAAACCCAGAGAGTGACTGGCATAAAGAGAGGCCTCAGTCACTCATGTTCCTGATACATAGCATGCTGTAAAGATGGATTGATTGGATGGATGCAGCACCATGCTAGGTCTTTTTTTTTTTTTTTTTTTTTTTCAAGACAAGGTTTCTCTGTGTAGCCTTGGCTGTCCTGGACTAACTTTGGAGACCAGGCTAGCCTTGAACTTACAGCGACCCGCCTGCCTCTGCCTCCTGAGTGCTGGGATTAAAGATGTGCGCCACCACCACCACCCGGCTAATCCGTGCTAGGTCTTAACAGGGACAGGGACCATGTCCTGTTCACTTCTGTGGCATTCCAGCACCTAATCCTGTGCCCAGCTCCCAGACCACAGGGTGAGCACTCACCAGTCAGGAGGAGCTTCCTGTATGCCAGCTCTGACAGGAGACTGCAGAAAAAGCAAGACATCAACCTTGTTCTCACTGGTGCCCTGCCCTCAGAAGTATACTGACCTCACAGAGCTCCCTGCACAGTAGAAAAGGGTTTCTGGGGGGGGGGGGGAGCTAGAGAGATGGCTCAGTGGTTAAGAGCATAGACTGCTCTTCCAGAGGTCATGAGTTCAATTCCTAGCAACCACATGGTGGCTCAAAACCATCTCTAATATGATCTGATGCATACTGTATACATAATAATAAATCAAATTTTTTTTAAAAAGTAAAGGGTTTCTGAAGCCAAATCCCCTTTTCTGCTGAGATTTATTTCACACACATAACCCCACCCCCCAATAATTGTAAGTAGTGTGTCCATCTGACAGCAGATCTCTGGTTAAACCATCCCTGTCCCTGTAACCTGGCAGGCCTTGGGGAGGACAGAGCTAACCCCTGTGTTTTCCTCCCAGGCTGACAGTGAAGGAGAGCCTGGCCCACTCCACTTGTCCCAGTGATCATGGATCTGAAGGAGGACAGTGATGCCAAAGCGTGGCTGCAGTTGAAGCCTGTGGCGCCCCTGCCCTCCCAGTGCTGCGGCAGTGGCTGTTCACCCTGTGTGTTTGACCTCTATTACCGAGACCTGGAGCGATGGGAGACAGCCCAAGCCAGAAACGACAGGAGCCTGCTGAGTGGGAAGCAGCCACCTGAGACCCGGGTGAGGAGTCCAGAGTGGCAACATCTGTCCTCCCTGCCCTGCCCAGGGCGCCTGCTGTGGGCAGCCTTCCTTAACTAGACAATGGAGAGAAAGAAGCAGTCGTAATGGAAGCAGACAGATCCGGGGAGCAAGGTCCAGACCTGAAACCAGCCTACTAGCTATATGCATTTAGTCTTTTGCCCTCTTGAAGCCTTAATTTCCCCATCTGTAAAATGGGTCACGTTATGTTTGTTTGTTTTTCTTTGTTGTTTGGTTGGTTTGGTTTTTCGAGACAGGGTTTCTCTGGGTAGCCTTGGATGTCCTGGAACTCGCTCTGTAGACCGGCTGGCCTCGAACTCACAGAGATCTGCCTGCCTCTGCCTCCCAAGGGCTGGGATCAAAGTCTTGCACCACCAGCATCCAACTGGACCAAGTTATTTGTAATGTTTAGCAAGAACCTAATAATTATTTCACCCAACAGATATCCACTGAGTACCTGTTATACACCAGGCCCTGTAAGCCACTGAGGAAAGTGAGCAAGGCATAGTCCTTGTCCTCAAAAAGCACACTAACATGGTATTACACGGCCAGGTAAATAAGGTGCTGTGGTTACTAAGTTTTCTCCGGTGCTTACTGACTTTCTTGTCCCTTCCCAACTCCTAAAGAACTTCATACATTTCACAGTAGTTATATGTTCAGTATGCAGTGCCTATAATCACCTTTAAAGTGACATTGCGATGTTTGGTTAATCTTACAAAACACCATTTACCCCCTTTGGGGTTTTGAGACAGGGTTTCTCTGCATAGCCCTGGCTGTCCTGGAATTCACTCTGTTGACCAGGCTGGCCTTAAATTCAGAAATCCACCTGCCTCTGCCTCCTGAGTACTAGGATCAAAGGCGTGTGTCCACACTACCTGGACAAAACAGCTTATTTCAATCTAATAATTTTATCTTGTAAATTGTGATTAATAACAATATATTAATTCACATAGCAATTTACATTTTATGAAATGCATATTCAAAAATAGGCATGGTCACACACATATATATAGATATACACATATATGTGTGCGTGTGTATGTGTATATATATCTTGACCAAGTAGTGAGTAAGGTCAGTCTGAGCTATGAGAGAGAGAACAAGCAAGCTTTATAGTAGCCATGGTATCAAAGAAGACTTCCTACAGGAAACACGGGGCGAGGGGAGGAGAGGTTGGGATGGGAAGGGCCAAGACCTGAGATCCAGAGGACATGAGTCCCTGCTCATGGCTGACTTTGGACAACAAACCATTAGGTTTGGAGTAGGGACTGCTCAGGCCATGCTCGTCTGCAGCAGCCTTTTTCTGTGTACACTCACAGCTTCTGTGGTGTCTGTCACAGATGTCAGGCAGGCCCCATACTGCGACTGTCTGTGACTCTGTAATTCCTACTTCCCCAAAGGAAGTACCCTAATCAGGACTACTTATTATGGAGGCTGAGCTTTGCCTCTTCTCCTGCCTCCTGGGAGTCACACAACCTGACTGCCAGCGTGCATTGTGGGCTACTCACCAACCACATGACGTGGGGCCCCTCTTTTCTCTCCGAAGCCTATAAGAGGGAACCCCTGCTTAGCCTCATGGGCCTGAGCTGTATTTGGAATCTCCACCATATTCTGTCTCTGGTGTTAATAAATCTGTTCCCAAAAGGGCAGCCCACCCCAGTGTGCCTCCTGAAATCCGAAAACCTGGGGGGCTGGAGAGATGGCTCAGCAGTTAAGAGCACCAACTGCTCTTCCAGAGGTCCTGAGTTCAATTCCCAGCAACCACATGGTGGCTCACAACCTTCTATAATGTGATCTGATGCCCTCCTCTGGCCTACAGATATACCTGCAGGCAGAGCACTGTATATATAATAAAAAAAAAAAAAAAACCAAACAAACAAAAAACAAAACAAACAAACAAACAAAAAAACAACCTGGGGGCTTGAGGCCTCAGTTTCCCCATATATGATACAAGGCTGTTGGGTTGGATCACCCCTAAGGCTCCATCAGTCCTTCAGCTCTCCAGATCTGGAAGTTATCAAACCTGAAGGGTGAGCAGGGTTCGGCACCGGAGTGTTTTGTATAGAGGATACAATAAAGACCTCGAGGTGGGCAGGGACAGGTGGCCTTGGTCTAGCGTCTGTTCTGTGGGATAAAATGAAGCTTGTGGCTGCCCACGGCTCCTCTGAGTAGGCTAATGAGCCTGTGCTTAGCCTTGCAGTTGTGGAGAGCTACAGACAGCTTCAAAGAAGAGGAAGCTCCACATTCAATACTGTAGATCAAGGGGAGCAAGGGCCAACTCTGTCACGTCAGGAGATGGCTCTCATCGGGGGAAGTAGCAAGGATGTGTGTCCCTTGGGTCTGATCTCTAGAGGTCACGTCTCTTCCCGTTGCAGGGCTGTTCTACCAAGCTGAGTCCAGAGACCTTCCTGGCCTTCCACATCAGCACCTTGGAGAAGGTCACCAAGGACACCTATCTTGTCCGGTTTACACTAGCTGGACACAGTCAGCTCGGCCTGCATCCTGGGCAGCACCTCGTCCTACGGTACACACAGGTAGTGGGGGGACCAGTGTCTGCTGCCCTGCTTTATTACGGACCAGCCGAGTAGCCTGGGGCAGCTTGCTTGACCTTTCTTAAGCCCTTGTTCGCCTTCCTCAGGATGGACACAGTAGCAAGGAGTCCTCAGCATGGAGCTCAGTAATATGTGCTTTTGTGATACATAACACCAGTACTTTAATAGCACTTTCTGGCCAAGGCACAGCTCTGTCTACTCACATCAACAGAATCATTTAGCATTCAAACTCTCTTAGCATTGCATTCTGCATTTGGTTTTTGGTTGTTTTGGTTTGGTTTGGTTTGGTTTGGTCTGGTCTTTTTGAGATTTACTTATTTGTATTTTATGCATATACGTGTGTGCTTGAGTGTATGTATGTGCGTCATGTGTGCAGTATTCAAGGTCAGAAGAAGGTGTCAGGCCTTCTGAAATTGGTTACAGGCGGTTATGATCCAGCCAATATAGGTGGAGACCCAAATGGAGGTTCTCTGCAAGAGCGCCAAGTGCTCTTAACCTCGGAGCCATTTCTCCAGCCCTCGGTTATGACTTTAAATGAACTTACGTCTATGGTATGCCTGGAACACAACAGGCATTGGTACCTCATAGCTCTTCTCAGGACTCAGGATTGCTCTCCTGACCCCGTTGTTAGCAACATTGTAAAGACAATGGGTACAGTGGCAGGGCTTTGGCCTCTGACCCCTTTGAGGACTCTTCCAGTTCTCATGCTTGCTGGTCTATGTTAGACTCATGAATCTTAGCAGCTGTTTTTTGGGTTTTTTGTTTGTTTTGTTTTGTTTTTTGGGGGGGTTTTCAAGACAGGGTTTCTCTGTGTAGCCTTGACTGTCCTAGACTCACTTTTTAGACCAGGCTGGCCTCGAACTCACAGCGATCTGCCTGCCTCTGCCTCCGGAGTGCTGGGATTTAGCAGCTGTTTTTATCTGTATCATTTTGTATCGGCGAAGGAAACCACAGTAATGTCCCGCAAACCGCTCACATCATCAGTGCTCTTTGGCGTTCTATTCGGTCTGATCCCGGGGAAGTCACACAACCAGGACCTGAAGGGCCACTCCCCTGCTGTGTTACAGGAGGTGCCGCTGAGAGATTACATGGCCTGTACAGGTCTCACAAGCAGCATGGGTAGCGGTGAGCTCAGTGATCTTCCTTCTGCTGGTCCTCACCTGTCCCTCAGTGAGGACCTCTGGGAAGGACTGGAACCCACCTTCACGTCCATCAGCCTGGCAGAGGAGGTGCCTGATAGGAACTTGTTAAATGCCTGGCTACCTGACTGTCTGTGTGCTTCTCCTTCCCAGAGGTACAGTAGACGGCTTAGAAATTCAGAGAGCCTACACTCCCATCAGCCCTGTCAGTGCGGAAGGCTACTTTGAGGTTTTGATCAAGGTGAGTTGATTCTTGTTGAGGATTCTGCAAGGTACTGTTGACTTGTCCCTCCCCCTCCGTCTTGACTCGGGTGGAGGGTTCCCATGTGTCAGCTGGCGTGAGAACTGGCTGACGTAAAGGAGCAATGCTTTATGGGGGGGGGCTCGCTCTTCTCCTTTTCCGTGGAGAGTGCTGCTGGGCGTTTGACAGAAAACATGTTATTGGGGATTTTAGGAAAGCTCTGCCTTATCCTGTTTTATATACTGGTGGGAAAAGAAGTGGGGAGCAAGTCCCTGTACCCGTGTGTGCTGGTACAGGGATCCAGCCTGACCTGGAGGGACCCCGCCAGGACACTGATCAGATCGATGCAGCACAGCAAGATGCTAGTCATGACAGAGGTGGCCCCGGCCAGCTCACGGTGAGTGGCATACAAGGAACTCAGGCCCAGCTTCCTGGGAGATGCTGTGTGTTTGAGGGCTGAGGAGCAAGAGAGCTGCGTGAGGAAGGCTCCGAGAACCTGGGAGCAGCAAGGCAGAAGAAGCTGGGACTGGAAAAGGCATGCATCCAGGCACAGAAGGGGGCAGGACACAGGAGAGAAAACTGGGCATAAGAACCCCACAGACAGGGCTAAGCTGACGCCCTCTCTCTGGGAGGTGGGCCTCAAAGGAGGAGTGTGGCCTGATGGTGGCAGAGAGTGAATGGCGTTGAGGCCTGAAAGTGCTGCTAGCCAGATGCAGGAAAGGGTGACAGGAAACAGGGCTAGGAACTCTCTTCAGCCCAAGTGGTGGAAGAAGAGGATGCCGTGGGATAGCTGGGCTGGTGGAAGAGTCATCAGGGATGAGTGAAATGGGTTGGGTACAAAATGCCCTGGAGACCCAAAATCTAAGCAGTAAATTACAGACATGGAGGCCCAGGGTGAAGAAACTAAAGAGGTTGCTTTCTGTGACGCTCTGGCATTTGACTTAGAGCAAGTGCACCTTCGCGTGAGCACATCCAGCCTCTCACCACACCATCCTGTCATCTACAAAGTTCATGCTCCAGGACAAGTGACTCAACAAACAAACAAACCAAAAATACTAATAATGTTTTAAAATACATTTGCGATTTTGTGTCAGGCCACTTTCATGGTATCCTTAGCAGCCTGTGGCCATGGACACACATGCCCGCAAATGAAAGCATTTCCCTCATGGAATCGGAAGGAGCTTCAGTACTGAAGAATAGCTCTGACATCCAAGCCTCCTCCTTCCTTGGCTGTCAGTATCCCAACTCACTGTCAGCTGGCTGCAGCCAGGGAGGACCCAGGCTGGAAGGTGGAGGAAGGAGTGCTCTGGGTGAGCAAGCCCCTGACTCCGAGGCCTAGGGCCTTTGGGCCCCTGCTTTCCTGCCCGCCTGCAGAGCCTGAGTGTTTAGCCCTCCCCCACATAAGCCTGGACGAGCTCCCTTCTGCACGCTCCTGTTTGTCTGGGAGATTCCACAAATCCTCTCCAAATGGCCTGCTTCCTGCGCTGCTTGTCTAGGGCGCTTCTGCTGAGAGGATAAGCCTGGAGACAGTCCTCCAGAGCAGCTGGGTCCCTCCCAGCTGCACGGCTCATCTTCTCCTTCAGAGAGGCATCTCATTATCCCTAAGCCACTGGCTGGGAAGGGCTGAAAATATCTTTGCAAATTGGGGAGGCAGTGGGAATTTGTGGGTGGTTTTTCCCTAAGGAGGGCTCTTTCTTCAGGCTTCCCCTAAGCCCTGGTTACGCTGCCTGTGACTCTGTTCTCATTTCAACCATGACCCCAGAAAGATCATATCATCCCCACCTTACCAGTGGCAAAACTGAAGCTTAAAAGCCTCTTGGACAGTAGGAGGAAAGCTATGTTAGTTTTTGTTGAACATTGCTTCAAACTAGGCTCTCTGTGGCAGAATGTTTTCTTTGGTGTTGTCTGCATCACAGGGCTGCTTATAGCCATAACTAGGGTTTTGTTTGTTTTGTTTTATGTGTATGGACAGTAGTAAGCCAACACACAGGTGCTAGGAATCGAACCCAGGTCCTCTGGCAGGGCAGACAGAGCTCTTAACTGCTGAGCCATCTCTCTAGCCCCTATAGCTGGGGTTCTTACTTTCCCCAAATTGGGCCCAGAAACCAAAATGTGCTCCCATGCAGCTTCCAGTAAAAACCCTCCCTCCCAGGTGAGCAGGGATGTCCTGTGCCTCATGCAGATAGTCTCAGAGGTAGCCGTGGGCACCTGAAGGGAGGTCTGACCACTAAACTCTCTCCTTCCAGTTTTGTCTCTCACTGTTTCCCCTGACTCTACCACTCCATGGCCATCTGTTCATCCCAAGAGAACATCTGGCATCCTGTGCCCTTGACCGTGCTGCTGCAAATGCCAAAGTCATCTTTGCTTGTCTCCCCAACCCCTGTCCAACCTTCAGTGTCTCCACCTCCAAGAAGCCAGCCTTGCTTTACTCCGTGGGCTCAGGCTTTCTCCTCACAGACTGTGAGGCTTTCTCTACCTTGTTTTTGTCTGAGCTGTGTATATACATCCCTCCTATATTTTGAGGCCTTTTAGAGGAGGCCTGCCTGAATACATTAACTGATTGGAATAATTATTGCTGAATGTTCATGGTTCAGGCAGGGGACTTGTTGATGTTTCAGGTCCAACTGCGTGCCCTGCTAACCCCAGCACGGTGCTCAGAACAGAGCAGATAGGCAGTGTAAACAGCTCACCCACTTAGTCATCCCAGCAGGAGGTGGTATAGAATGAGCCAGAGACTGCAAACTGAATCCAGCATACAAATGTGCTTGGCTCCAGCCTGCCCAGGATCGCAGAATTCTGAGTTTATCGCTGGCATTTCAGAAGTGGGAGGGTTTTCAGTAAAAACGTGGATCACCTTCATCTCCTGGAAGACCCCTGAGATCTGGCGACATCTGCACACTAACTACAGACTAGCGCCTGCGAAGTTGCTTCCCCTGGTAGAGACACTGCTGTCTTCCTGAGCCTGGCTGTTAGCTGCCTTTAGTCACTACCCAGGTCTTTGTCCAGCTGCGCTCCCTGCACAGTCCCCTCGGGCATCCGGATGTGAGACCTCTGAAGTTGGGAGGTCCACTGGAGCCCATCGCAGCCTTACCATCCACCGTGTATAGTAGATGCCAGTGCGGATTAATAGCTCCAACACGTGGGGTGCACAGGAAGGCAAGCTGAGAGTCCCCCAGAGACACTGAGCACGCAGAAGGAGATCTAAGTGTTAGCGAGGGAGGCTTGCACAGCGCCACACGCCTGTCCACCAACTGTTGCCTGTGTTTGCTTCAAGTGCTATCGGATGGGGCTGATGTCCCGGTACGTGGAGTCCTGGAGACCAGGAGACACAGCTTTCTGGCGAGGGCCTTTCGGAAGCTTCTTATATGAACCAAACAAGGTCAGTGCCAGCGCCTGCAGTCCTGAGGAGCTTACCCAGGCTGTCCTCCAGGCCGTGAGTCCCCTGTTTCAGGCTAACAGTTCAACCCATTCCCCAGAGTGGTGCTGGCCTTAGACAAGGAAGGAGATAGAGAAGCCCGGATAACAGAACTGACCACTTACTTACTCCAAAGCTGTTGATGGCTGCCTGTGCCACAGGAAGTCAGCCTTCAGAGCTGGCCCTCTGACACTCAGGTACTGTTCCAGCCGCACCTTCTGCTCAGGAGGCTGAACACAGCCCACACTCACTGCTGGGAGCTGAGAACTTCTTTACTGGAAGACTCTCACCTCATCTGCATAGGAGGCTTGGCTCTCTGTCCAGCTTTCCCAAAGAGAACTGGCCATTTCTCATCGGCTGCCTCATGCCTGGGAAGAGGTCCAGTCATATGTAGCGTGAGTCTTGAGAATCCTTTGACCCAGCAATTCCATTTCTGGAAGTCTGTTATAGAGAGAAAAAACAAACCCAAACGATTCTTCTTTCGCGTGTGTTGGTGGCATTTTATTTATAATAACAAAAGACTAGACTAGCCAACAAAGGGACCAGTTAAGTACACTGGATACAGGTGCTTCATAGAGCACCCTCCTAGATTCTGAAGTTATGTTTTTAATGTTGCTCTGTGTTATACTATAAGAGCAAGTAACAAGTACTTGGTATAAAATACACACCCAAGGCTGGGCGTAGTGGCGCACGCCTTTAATCCCAGCACTCGAGAGGCAGAGACAGGCGGATCGCTGTGAGTTTGAGGCCAGGCTGGTCCACAAAGCGAGTCCAGGATAACCAAGGCTGCACAGAGAGACCAAAAAAAAAAAAAACAAAACAAAACAACACAACAAAACAACAACAAAAGAAACACCTCATAGGGAAACTAACTTAAAATGCACAGAAAAAATTGTATATGGACAGTGTATGAAATATTAGCCAGTTGGGGGAGGGGAATTATGGGCAATTTTCATTTCATCATTATACTTTGCAAATTATCTAGAATGAACACCTATTACCTTTATAATTAGGAAAACAAAGCAAAGCCAAAACAAGTGGAAAAGAATGAATCATGCTTGCCCTGCCATTCTTTTTGTTTAATTTAAAAATAGCTTTTATTGTATTTTTCCCTTATTATAAATGCAAGACATGTTCGCTAACAAAAAAAAAAAAAATATCAGAAACAGACAAAAAGGAGCCCAAATGCACCTGCAAGCCATCTCCCCAGGGTGCCAGCCTCAATTCCCACTTCCCAACTCTCTCCCACACATACATGCAAATGCACACATGCACACACATACATGAGCATCATACAGCCCTGCCAGGGCTCGGATGTAGCTTAGTGTAGACCGCTTCCCTAACTCTTCTGAGGCCCTGGGCTCCATCCCAGTAAATATATACCCTCTTACATACTGCCGAACCCATCTGCAGTGCGTCCTCTGTGCAGGCTCTGGCTTTAACACTTGCCATGTGGTGCTCACTCAGCCTTCCCAGCAGCGCGCAGGTGATTCGTGCCTCCCACCCCCATTTTACACACACAGGTATATATGCTGTCACTCTCCAGCAGTGTTCTGGAACTGCCCATGCTCAGTTCTGCATTCGGTGTTCCCCTCATTCTGGGTTGTTACCCTCGAGAACAGGGTGTGGGTGTTGTTTCTTCTCCTGGCTTGGAGCAGATGACCCTCTCACCATTTTTCCTATGAGGGAGCCTCCCAGTGCCTGTGGCCTGCATCTTTGGGACACCAGAGGCCTCTGTTTCCTACCTACAGTCATTGGTAAGGGGCAAGGGTGGTGGCTCCCACATTCAGATTGGCCACCAAAGCTTTGCCAGAGCCTGCTCTGCTCCTTGAGAAAGCTCAAGTACCCACCCTCTGTGGGTGTCTCATTACACACAGATGTTAAATCAACCACAGAGACATCTGTCTGCACCATCATGCCACAGGCAGACACGAGCACCTGTCCAGGACGAGGCAGGTAGTATTTGCCAGTGTTGTATGAGGGAGGCACAAGGCACTAGGGGGACAGGAAAAGAGGAGCCCCTACCTCAGCCCTGCTCAGGGAAGGCTTCCGAGAACTTGACCTGAGCAAGAATGAGAGAAAGGGAGGGGTGACACAGGTAAAGACCCAGAGGCTGGAGGGACCGTGGTTGCAGAACAAGGTGACCTGGCCCCGGATCTCAGGCTTAATAAGGGGGAGAAACCTCAATTCTGTACCGGGTCTTTATGTTAGCTCATCTGGTCCTCATGGCAATTCTGAGATGGGAGCTATTTTAGGATAATGTTCTCATTATTGTTTCCCACCAGTGAAGAAATTGAGGTTCAGATAGGACAATGGCTTGCCCAGATCACATGGCTGGTATTTATACACACACAGAAGCCTAATCTCTGTGTGGGTCAGGAACTAGCCTTTAAGAAACTGACTTTGAGCCGGGCATAGTGGTGCACACCTTTAACCCCAGCACTCGGGAGGCAGAGGCGGGTAGATGTTGTGAGTTCAAGGCCAGCCTGGTCTACAGAGTGAGTTCCAGGACAGAGAAACCCTGTCTGGGGTGGGGAAGATAAAGAAAGAGAGTCTGAAAAGACCTGCCCTTTTTTAAGAGAGCTAGAAACAGGAAATGGTCTTGGGCAGGAACATACCTTACAGTGCCAGACTAGGCACATGTGTCACTTCATTTAATTCAGAGAAGAGAGGCTCCAGGTTCTAGACTGGGGCCCTGAGACCTTTGTAGAGCTCCCCAGGGTCCGAGGAGGCAATCCAGAGCAGGCTGGGATGGAGTTGGGAGGGGCAAGCCTTTGGTGGGAGAGGAAGTGGCTTTGTGAGCTTGTGAGCTCCTTGCCAGCTGTACGCTGCATCCTTGTAGGGAAGTGTTAAATGGCAGCCCTACAGACATTTGCTCTCTGGGAGCCTCGGGGTCCCATAATGTGTGTTCTGCAGTACTTACCTGGGGTGGAACATGGCAGAGAGGGGTGGGGCACTTGAGAACTTGAGAAAGGCATTGCTGCCCAGCTTAGGCAAGACCAAGAGAAGACTCAGTAGGGTGGTGGGTAAGACCCGACCGTCCACTGTACTGTCCATCCTACTCTCTAGTATGGTGAACTCCTCATGCTGGCAGCCGGCACAGGCCTGGCCCCTATGGTGCCTATCCTGCAGAGCATCACAGACAACGCAGATGATGAGACCTTCGTCACCTTGGTGGGCTGCTTCAAGACCTTCGAGGGCATCTACCTGAAGACCTTCCTCCAGGAACAGGCCAGGTTCTGGAACGTGCGAACCTTCTTTGTCCTCAGTCAGGTGAGTCCCAGGTGGGACTTCCTCCCCTAATCAGCTGCATCCCCTTTGTGCTGCCCTGAGGACTGGCTGTAGCCTCGATGCCCTGTGTGTATTAATAATCCCAGGTGCTCTGTGTGGAATGTAGGCATTACCAAGTCGTTCCTACAGAGGAGGAAGCTGGCTTAAAGAGCTGCTGGGCTGAGGGACATGCTAACGACCAGGGAGCCAGGACCAGACCCTGTGCTTCAAACTCCTGAGGATGCAGACAATGCGACCCGTGCTTCAAATTGCTGTCCCCTGGGCTCACTGTGCACTCGCATACTCCGTGAGGTGCTTAGCGTGAGCTTCCATCAAGACTGACTGGGCAGTGCCTTAGTAAGGTCCCTGCCACCTCCACCTGTTCCTCCACACAGCTGTGGAATGGCTGCTGTCAGACTCTGAGCTGTCAACTCTTCAGCTGGAAGCCACCCCGTGTCCTGCTTCCTGTGTCCCCCTCCCCCAATTCTTGCCATAGCATGTACATCTCAAGCCAGGCCTTCCATTACCGTTGTCAGTCTGCTTTCTAGAGGGTCTAATTTTACTACTTCCTGTACTCCCTGGGTTGGGGTTCCCTGCTGCCCCCCTCCCCACTTCCTTAGTTCTGTACTTCAGTGCCACCTCCTCGGTTTCCTTTTTGAGACCATTCTGGATGGTCTCCGACAGCTTATATGATCCCCAACCGTATGACTGGAGCCTTGTGGAGACAGAGTCTACAGACCTGTCCATGGTGGAAGGCTCTTTGACGTGCACATGGGAGGTCTGTTTGGTGATCATTAACAGCAGCAGGACATTCCCAAGGCAGAGCATGAAACAGGTGGCTTGTGTGCAGCCGAGGGGATGAGGGAAGGCCACAGGCCAACAGCATAGTGGCCCTGCAAAAGCCTGGGCCAGGAAGAGGACAGGACACAGGACCCTGGCTGCTGGCTAGCCCTCTTTCCCTCTATCCTCAAGGATGAGATGCCAGGGACACAAACGGAGGTGAGAGCTTCCTGGCCCCGGGGCACTCACCTGTCTACAGCTGGTCACAGCTGGCTGTCTTGGTGGCCTTCAGTGGCTGGTAAAGACCATGAGAGAAGCAGCTCAAGAAAGAAAGTATTTCAGCTTTCAGCTGTGGTCCATCCACAGTGGAAGTCATGGCAGAAACTCAACCTGAAAACAGAAAGCAGAGACCATGAAGGAATGCTCTTTCCTGGCTTGTTCAGCTTGCTTTCTTATATAGCCCAGGGCCCCTGCTCAGGGATGGCACCAGCCACATTAGTCATCAACTAGGAAAATGAGCCAGCACTATGGTACATATCCTTTCTTTTCTCACCACCCCCGTCTTTCTTTCTTTCTTTCTTTCTTTCTTTCTTTCTTTCTTCCTTTCCTTTTCTTTTGAGACAGGGTTTCTCTTATATTCCTGGCTGTCCTGGACTCACTCTGTAGACTAGGCTGGCCTCGAACTCACAGAAATTTGCCTGCCTCTGCCTCCCAAGTGCTGGAATTACAGGCGTGCACCACCATTCCCGGTTTTTTTGGTGGGGTTTTTTGACATAACATTTTGATGGTGCACACCCAGCTTTTGAGAGGCTGAAGTGTTGAGGTCAGCCTGGTCCACATAGCGAGTTCTAGGCCAGCCAAAGCAATACATAGTGAGACCCTGTGGGGGGGCGGGCAGGGGGGGGGAGGGAATGCTCCACAGGTGTGCCTATAGGCCAGTCTGATAGAGGCATTTTCTCAACTGAGAGTCCTTCTCAGATGACTCCAGCTTGCATCAAATCGACAAAAACTGATCAGGATCCTGCTGGTCTTTGAACATGTCTCCGTGCAGCATTCATAGCGTTTCAGCCCTTACTACAGTCTCATGGAGTTTGTACTGCCATCCCACCTCTTTTACAGATGTGGAACTGTGGTAACAGCAACAGAGAGCTGGGTACCAGCCTGGTTGATCCTACACAGAGCAATTCTCTTAGTGCCTGTCAGCATAGTACACATACATGCTGGCCAGCAGGGAGGGCAAATGGGGTCAGGAATGCTGCACAGAAGGTAGCATTTGAGCCTGGCCCAGAAAGTCATGTTAAGGTTCGTGTTCGGCCCTCCCAGGCTTTGATGATGCTAGATGCTGAAGGTTGGCAGGAAATGGGCTTGCTGGCTTGATAGCAGGAGTAAGTGGTAGCTCCACTCACACCCATGTACTTGACTCAGGTTGCCCCTCTCTCTGCCCGAGCCTGGCAACAGGTCTCTCCACTCCTTCCACTTCCTGCCAGCTTGTCCTTCATTCTGCACTGGCTCCCACTGGCCTCAGGCCTTCCCAAGCTCAGTGGCCTGTTGACCTTGCCAGCTCCATCTCCTGTCCTGTCCTGCCTTCCCCAATCCTCTGTCCTGCTGCCACTGAGCTTGCAGGTACAACTGTGCTACACTCTTCTGGCAGCTAGCCTTTGTCCTTGCTGACCCCTGCCAGGTCCCCTTTCCCAATGCCTACCTGGATCTGCCAAGGGGGGTGTCCATCCTGCAGGCCCAGAGCCCGGGGTGGTGCTAGTGTCCTGCTGTCATAGCCCTGCTTCTGCCACCACAGCACCTACCTACCTATCATTTAAGGGGCTCTACCACACCTGAGGAGTAACCAGCCTCGGTGCATCTTGGGGTGCACAATTTGGGTAGGACCAGTGGATCCAACAGGTTGGGGAGAATTGGGAAGGAGAAATGAGGCCAATGGGGCATGCTGGCTCTGCCCTCAAGGTTCCACCAGGTAGGGAGGGCATTTGGAGGAGCATAGGGAAATCCAGGTCACCAGAGAGTACCCCTTGACAGCACTAGAGGACCTGGAAGTCATCCAGACTTCTTGAGGCAAGGCTACAAGGCCTGAAGGCACATGAGACACTAGGAGCCCCTGTTCCTCAGGCCTCCACAGGGCTGTGTTTACTGTGGCCGGCAGCGCCATGGCCTCCGTAGCCTTGGCCTTCATCACATAGCTCAGAGACTAGTATCTGAGCATGGCGGTGGCAGTTGAGTTAGGAGCATCTTCTGGTGAAGGGTTTCTCCCATTTCCCACAGTGGCAGAAAAGAGCTGGCTGGACGAACACCAAGAACTGCCAGGAGTCGTCATTGCTCTTCTTATCTTCCCAGGAGGCCTCCCCAGAGCAGCTTCCCTGGAGCTACCGTGACAAGACCCGCTTTGGCCGCCTGGGCCAGGAGCTGGTCGATGAGCTGGTGGCCTGCTGCCGACGGAAGCCATTTACATTAGTCTGTGGCTCAGCTGCATTTACCGAGGACATGGCGAGGTGCTTGCTGTCTGCTGGCCTGACTGAGGACTCCTACTTCCTCTTCTAGCCCCAGCCATAGACCTTACAGCAGGGGCACAGGAGGGAGCCCAGCCCCACTGCTGACTTGCCCAGAGACCTTGGGCAAATGTCATCACCTTGGGAACTCCTTCCTGTCTGCCACATCCTGGTGTATGGAGGGAGAGCAGCAGCTAGCCCGGGGAGCCAGGGAAGAGGACTCCAAGGGAGTCAAGCAAATGGAGTCCTGCTGAGCTCAGGCTGCCTGGGGGCTGGACGGGACAAGGGATGAGGAGCCTCTCATCCTTCGAGGGCCCAGGAAGAGCTTAGAGCTCTTCAGAGGACCTTGACTTCTGAGCCTCCTGTGGAGGTAAACCTGACTTCTAAGGGCTTTGGGTCTATGACCTGACCATAGAGCAGGGCACTGCCCAGGCTCATCTCTGTCTACGCCATGTCTACCCTGCCACAGTCAGCCTCACTCTCAGTCTGTCTTTTCTGGCTCAGGAGGCCAGCTCAGAGTTCTTTCCCACAAAAGAAGAGGAACAGAGGCAAATGCCCCTCCCTCCTGCAGGCAGCCACATAGCCGGTGCCTTCAGCTCGGTGCCCTGGCGACGGTTGCTATGGAGATCTAAAGATAGAGCAGGAGTCAGGAGACCTGGGTCCCTCTCCCAGATCTGCCCACTGAGTGGCTGCTGATCCAGGTCCACCCAGCCCCCACCTCCGCCTCCTCCATCCTGCACGGGGCATGCCCTCTCCAGGGAACTCGCTGCCCCGGGCATCACGTTGACTTAATGAATTCTGCTTTCTGCAGCCTGGGCCCCAGTGTGCTGTGCCAGCACAGGCTGGATACAGGCAACCCCAGACTTCTAACGCTCAGCAATGGATGCTTGGCAGTGGAATGTTAGAAGCCGAGAGGCAGAAGCCTGAGGATTAGACATTTCTAACTGTGGTGTTGCGATGTTCCCAGCAGAGCAGAGCTCAGATGCCAGAAAGCCCTGTCCAGCAGATTCATTGTACAAACAGGGAAATCAAGGCCCCATAGCAGCTCACTCAAGGTGAATGGCAGAGGCCGCCATAGAAGTCTACCATCTCACCCCTGCTCATGGAGTGCATGCTTTTCAAACTGGGCTTCACGGGATGCTGGGAAGCTTGCCTGCGTGGCAGCGCTAAAGGGTGGCTGCAGGAATCCCAGGTCCCTTCAATCACAGCAGGTCTGCTTTCACCTCATCCTCATACTGGGGCCTGGAGGAATTTTTCAGAAAAGACTTTTCTATCCCACCCTGAAAAATTCCCAAGAAATAAATTCCCTGTTCACTACACAGTTATGGTGAGCAGCTGCGTGAGGGGACGTGTTCATGCTGAGCCTCAGGCTAAGGGACCTGTTGAGGTTTTACAGGGCGTTAGGTGTGACTTCTCAGAGCCAGGTGTCATGAGCAAGTGAAGGCTCCATAAACATAAGTCGAGACACTTGGTTTCGTTTGGCCCAGGTCCTCAACCTTCTCTGAGTCAGTTTTCCCTAAGTCTTGCGCCTAGCACAGTGTGACAAGCCTGAGGGTCAAAGCTCCCAGATGGGGTCCTTGGTCTCTTCCTGCCTGGTCTGTGACTTGGGGAAAGACACATGTGCTCTATTGGGGCCTCTGAGAACTTCCTCAGCTTGCCTTGGTAGATCTTACTGGTTGTCCTCATGGAGGCTCCCAGTGGACAAGGTGCCCGACCATCAAAGGAGATGGCAGCAGCCACGCTGGCACAGCCTTTCCCCCTGAGGAGCTCCAGCAACAGCACAAGTCGGAACTCGTAGCTCTGAAAGGGGGTAAGTGTTAGAGAAATGGGGTCCATGGAGCTGAGAGAGTGGTGAGCCTGACCTGCAGAATGACGGGGACACTTGTTCATTCATGGAGGGTCAGGGAGACCCCACTTAAGGGGAGGAGTCTAGGGCAGTTCCCACATCTCCCTCTCTGTACCATGTGAGATTTTTGACGCCTAGACATTAGATCAGGCCACTCAGAGGCAACTGGCATCCCCTGTCCTTGCATGGGTTGCCTTCCTCTTCACCTCACTCCATGTAGAGTCTAGGCATCCTGGCTACTAGTGGGATTAATTATCCTGGGATGTTGGTGAGGGCACAGATGTGCCCACAATGACAAAATACCAAAAGGTCTGTTGTCATGTGGATATTTGAGATCTCATGAACAGTGTTTGCTGTGCTTGGTGAGGTATAGTGAGCGTGAGAGAGGACTGACTAATTCATCAAGTCACCCACTTGGTGGGTGGGTTGTCAGCTGTCCAGGTCCTCCTGACAGTGCCTTGCTCTCTGCAGGCTGTGGGGATGGGGGCGGTGCTGCCTGGGTACTGCCGTTGTGTGACAGTGCAGTGGCAGAAGGGACACTCATGAGCTGCACATGACCTAAAGGCCTCAGGAGGCCAACAAAGAGTGCATTACTGTGTGATTGAGACAGATGAGCACCCCAAATCCTGCCACTGTCCCTCTTCAGTCCAGGATTACAGCAAGAGCCTGTGTGGCCCGGCCCAGCCACTGTATTCCCCACACGCAGGGTGCTCAGCACCTCCTGAAGGCAGAGTACTTGAGACACAGCAGACTTGTGGAGTATTTGCAGGTGGCAGGACTCTTCCTCTACAGGGAATCAGGCCATTTACTACCCCAGGTTAGAGACAGAGACAAGCCTCTGAGCCACTAAAATCTTGTAAGGGGCACAGACCCAACTGGAATTGTTTTCAAGGTTCTACAGCCCATGAGCACACTGTTTCTGCATGGTGTGAGACGGTCAAGACTGAGCTCTATCCACGAGAAAGCAGGGTGAGAAATAAGCAGTCCTCTTGTTTGTTTTTCTGTTTGTTTTATTTGGATGCTGGGGGCTGATTCTAGAGCCTCATGGATGCCAAATTAAAGGCATCTTCACCACACCTAGCTCCACTGGAGGATTCCAGGGTGCCAGACTGTAAATGAGTGGACCAGGTCTGCATGTACCAACATGTTGTTTAAAAGTCATTTTGGAACAAGCTGCACATGGTAAAAAGACATGCATGGGGCTAGAAGAGCTTTGCAGGTAAAGGTGCCTGCTGCCAAGGCTGACAACCTGAGTTGGACCATGGAACCCACATGGTAAAAGGAGAGAACCAACTCCCACAAATTGGAGTATGTGCACACACACTCCAATAAAAGGCAAAAAGGAACTGGGCATGGTGGTGCACACCTTTAATCCCAGCACTCGGGGAGGCAGAGGCATGTGGATCACTGTGAGTTCGAGGCCAGCCTGGTCTACAGAGCAAGTCCAGGACAACCAAGGCTACACAGAGAAACCCTGTCTTGAAAAACAACAACAAAAGCAAAAAAAAAAAAAAAAAAAAAAAAGACATTGGGTCTTCTACCTGGGAATTATAAAACCCCCAAATAATGTTTTCTGTTGAGGAGCTAGCCCAGGTGCAAGCACAGAGGTGACAGATGGTGACAGAGGCACCGGAGCGGAACTGCTGGCCATAGCTGTTGCGTTACAGACCATATTTGAAGTGAGCTTCTGGCAAACCTGTGTGTTGGTTCCATGTTAGCTGCTTTATTATTTTCTTTTCCCCAACCTTATATTTAAAAATAGTTCTACAGCTAGGTGTGGTGATGCCTTTAATCCCAGCACTGGGGAGGGAAAGACAAGCTGATGTCTGTGGGTTCGAGGCCAGCCTGGTCTACAAAGTGAGTCCAGGACAGCTAGTGCTCTTGTTACACAGAGAAACCCTCTCTCAAAAAACAAACAACAAAAGTTCTACAATTAGATCGCAACACAGTATCTACAGGGGCAGGCCCACACCTGTGCTCCCAGCGCTTGGGAGGTGGAGACAGGAGGATCAGATCAAGGTTATTCTTGGCTACATAGGAAGTTTGAAGGAAGCTTGGGGTACCTGAGAGGCTGTCTCAAAAAATGCAAAACGAAATGATACTGTGTAGCCAGTCATATACTTCAGAAACTAGGGGATTCAAATAGCCGTGTGCTCTCCCACCTCACGGTAGAGTTGGTGCTTCGTGTCTCCAAGCTCTTCAATAATTCACTGAAGAGTCTGTGAGCTCCTGTGTCCTGGGCCTTCTAGGTGTGGGACACCCAACAGTGCAGGCAGCGAGATGGTCCTGGCCCTCAGACCTGGTAGGGTCTTTGCGGCCCTGTTTCTTCTTCTTTTACTCAGGGACGCAAGTCCAGATGATTTGCCAAACTTCATGGTGGTGCACTGCTTTTTCCGTCTTTTTATCCACTTTAAAAATAAAGCCGACTCAAAGCAAGTCCAGGACAGCCAAGGCTACACAGAGAAACCCTGTCTTGAAAGAACAAAAATAAAATAAAGCAGGCCTATGTTCAAGTCTCTTCCTGACTGTGACCCACAGTAAGTGACCCACTTAGCCCTTTAAAGCTCAGTTTGCTCATCTATACAGTGGGATGTAACTGTCCCTCAGGCCATCTGTCCTAGTGGGGATACAGAATGACATGGTGCCCTGGGCTGTATTAGTAGGTTTTCACCACTGAGACAAATGTCACAGAGAACCAGAGGACAGAGTTAAGAGTTTCACAGTCCCTGGTCAGCTGACTCCACTGCTTGGGGTCTAAGGCTAGGCACAGCGTCATAGCAGCCAGGAGACAGCAGAGAGACAGGAAGGGGTCAGACCAGAGACACCCTGACACCCCTGCACCCTCAGTGACCTACTTCCTCCAGCTAGGTACCGCAGAAGTGTCTAGCACCTCCCAAAATAGCCCCACACCTAGAGATGAGACCTTCAACATATGGGGACATTCTGCATTCAAATCATAACAGAACAGTCAACCCCCACTTTTCTCTTCCTAGTAGCCGTTCCCAGCAGTGCTCAGCTCATGGCTGACTCTGAGGACAGCATTTCTTCCTAAACATCACAGTCAGTAATCCTCTGGACTCCCAGCATGGTAGTGCTCCCTTAGAGTGTCATTAAGTCCCAGCATGATGATGCTCCCTTAGAGTGTCATACATTCCCAGCACAGTGGTGCTCCCTTAGAGTGTCATACATTCCCAGCACAGTGGTGCTCCCTTAGAGTGTCATGCAGTCCCAGCACAGTGGTGCTCCCTTAGAGTGTCATGCAGTCCCAGCACAGTGGTGCTCCCTTAGAGTGTCATGCAGTCCCAGCACAGTGGTGCTCCCTTAGAGTGTCATACATTCCCAGCACAGTGGTGCTCCCTTAGAGTGTCATGCAGTCCCAGCACAGTGGTGCTCCCTTAAAGTCTAATGCATTCCCAGCACAGTGGTGCTCCCCTATATTCTCAGCTCAGATGCTGAGGTGGAACATATGAGTCCACCTCATATGAGGTGTTCAAGACCAGCCTGAGCAACATTGCAAGACTGTCTCAGAAAAAGAAAAGAACAAAACCAAACACCTTCCCCTCCCCCTTAACTAGTTTTCCTATGCTTTGGAGAATTTCAACCCCAAACTGCAAGTACTACATCGTAATTGCTTATTTCCCGTGTTTTTAGTAATCAAAGATGTAGACATCAGAGCTTCTGATTTGCACATTCAACAGGGCACTGTTCAGGGCTCACACGATCCTGGCCAGAGGCAGAGAAGCTCTGTGGTGTGTGTCACCCTCAGACCCTGCATCCTACTCCTTCACTTGACATAAACTGAAAGCTGCTGGCCTTGCCCAGGTGAACGCTGTTTTCTTAGGTGGTATCGGCTGGCAGGCCAGGAACTAGGTTTCTTTGTCATACCTTAGTACCCAGTCCCTCAACCCTGAAGAGCTCACTCAAAATAGGTGGCATGCACCAGAGCTACACAGAAGAGTATAGGGTTCACATACAGGGAGGTGACAATGCTGTCTGTATACAGGTCCCACAGCCTCGGGCTGGAGACCACCACCACATCCTCTTGCCTCCTGCTCCCAATGCTGACAGCAACGCACTAGCTTATATCAGGGTGGGGTAATAGTTTTGACCAAATCCTGGATCTCAGCACTCACAATGGTGGCCAGGTGGGCACACTGAGTGGGATGCTAGGCTATACCAGTCAGCTGGGAGAGCAGGTGAGCCTGTATCAGCCCCTAGGTGCAGGGGAACGTCACTTCTGGTCTGGCTGACCACAGGGGCACCTGAAAGAAGGGGGTGGATTGTTTGCTGCACACAATTAAAACAAAACCCAGTATGCTAGACAGACCCCCTAAGCTGGAGCACATGATTTGAACACAGAAGCTGCCCTAGAAGCCATGCTGTGTGTTGGCCCATAGCACTGTCCTCTTCCCCTCACCATACCCCAACCCCTGGCGCTTACCTGCTCCTAGAAGATGCTGACAGGCAGCCATGGTTCCTCTGGGGTTGTGTCCTTAAAAATGTCCAATTCTGAAAAAAAGGAAAACAGACATCAAGTGGATATCATTCACTGAAGGCCCACTATAAGTATTGGATTTTTTTTTTTAAGATTTATTTATTATGTATACAATGTTCTGCCTGTATGTGTGCCCACCTGCAAGAAGAGGGCACCACATCTTGTTATAGATGGTTGTGAGTCACCATGTGGTTGCTGGGAATTGAACTCGGGATCTCTGGAAGAGCAGACAGTGCTCTTAACCTCTGAGCCATCTCTCCAGCTCCGAGTATTGGATTTTATAATTAGTTCGTTCTTTCTTTCTTTCTTTCTTTCTTTCTTTCTTTCTTTCTTTCTTTCTTTTTTCTCTTTCTTAATATAGGGTCTCACTATATAGCCCTGGCTGGCCTGGAACATGCTGTATGGACCAGCCTATCCTCAAACCTGCCTCCTTCTGCCGCCTAAGTGCAGTGCTCGCCAGGTGTGGCTGAATGCTGGGTTTTAGAATGATGCTGTGAGCGAGGCTTGATGCATTGGGGAGGCTGCAGCACATGGATCCCTGTGAGTCTGAGGACAGCCTGGTTTACATAGAGCTTGAGACCAGCCAGGGCTACAAACTGAGATTCTGTCCCATACAACAAAACAGGGGCTGGAGAGATAGCTCACTGGTTAAAACTCTTAGCTTACAGAGGACCTGAGTCAGAGTTCCAGCACCCACATGGTGGTTCACAATTGTTTATAACTTCAGTTTCTGGGGATCCAACATCCTCCTCTGATTTCTCTGAGCATCAGGCAAGCACGCAATGCACAGACACACACGCAGGCAAAACACCCAAACACATAAAAATGTTTAATACAATAAAATGACCTTTTGTGGGGGCAGGGGGGAGATGGCTCTGTCTCAAAGCCAAATGATCAAGGATTCGGATCTCAGCCAGAGTTCATGCCATGTGGCTGCAGGATATGCCGCAGAACAGTCCCAGTAAAGGACAAGGCGGCTGGGGCCCCCGCCCACCAGCCACCTTCCCCCTTGCTGGCCGAGGGCACAGACTCCTGGTTCTTCTGGCCTCGCTGGGAGGGCTCAGTGTTGGATGGAGACAATGGAAGGTGGAATGTACAAAGGAGCTTGCTGCAGGCACCTCAGGCGAACAGTGGTCCACGTGGTGCCACTCACCATCTTGTGTAAGGCTTACTGTTGCTAGGGAACAGGAGGGTCTGTTTTACTGTCACCTACTTGTGTGTAGGTTCCAGAGGGCCCAGCCTCTGGGGGTGTCCACTGTCTCCTGGGCTGGGGGAGCAGCAGCTGCTCTTACAACAGATGGGCCAGGCCTGGAGCTCTGCCCAGTGAGCCTGGGGTTCTGTCTTTTCTTCCTGTCCTCTCTGGGCCTCAGTCTCCAAAGCCAGGAAATGGCCAAGAAGAAGGGTTTGGGTTTGCTCCCTGCAGTTCCCTGCACACACACTGCTCCTTTTCTTCTACTGGCCGCTGACCTTGAGCTCTCTCGTGAGCCTGCCTGCAGCCAGGAGGCCCTGGAGACTGAGCGATGCTGTGTCTGTCTCTGGAGTTGGCAAGAGGGCGTCTGGCTCCCCTTCTTGATGGAGCACGTGACAAAGACATGCCACCATGATGGGCATGATGGGGGTTCTGACAGGGAGGGAGTCTGTGGAGGTCTTGGTCCCCCACACCTGCCACTCCAGGCATGTTGAACCCCCTACCCTGAGTCTTGTCTCTCCCCGCCCCCAGCTTAGATCTCTTGTCCACAGATGAGCTTTGATGTGATAACATACACACTGTGGGGAAAATAAAGGCTCACGGCTGGAAAGATGACTCAGGGAGAAAGAGCTTGGTGTACAGCCATGAGTTTGGATTCCCAGCATCCTTGTAAATAGCTAGGCACGACTGAGTGATCGATTGGGACCTCGTAGAGTGTGGAGCTGGGAGGATCAGTTGGGCTTCACGGTGGCTAGCCTAGCTCGTGGTGGTGGTGTTGTTTGCTTGTATTTTTTTCTGGTTTGAGGACTTGCAGTGTGGCCCATTCTGGCCTCAAACTCGTGATTTTGCTGCCTTGACCTCCCAGGTGAAGGGGTTACAGGTGTGAGCCACCACACCAGGCTTAGAATATGGACATTTGCTGGTCATATGGTAGATTCAGACTGCAGCTCTGCCATCCCGGGCAGCTGTGCCATCTTGGGCAGCTGTGCGATCCCCGGCAGCTGTGCCATCCCGGGCAGCTGTGCGAACCCGGGCAGCTGTGCGATCCCGGGCAAGCCGCTCTGCTTCCCTGAACCACAACTGAAAATGAGCTGTGTCAGTCCCGCCTCTCAGCAGCTGTTGGTCGGGCACCCAATCCGCACTATTACTTGAAATGCGGCAGTAAGTGTAGTACACATCTTAGCTCTCCTGGTGTCTCTGTGCTGGTGGGGGAGGGTAAGCCAGGGCAGCACCGTCCCAAGGGTACTTGGCAATATTGGGGTTGCTGACACCTCCTCGTGGACCTGACTGAGTCAGTGGGGAGATGGGCCTAGCACACAGAAGGTGCTCAATAAATGCTGTGGAAGAAATAAAATTGATTTAAAAAAAAAAAAAAAAAAAGTAATTCTCCCTGAACTCCCAATGACCAAACAGCGAATGGAAACTGGTAATTCTTCTCTTGAAAAGTTGTTATAAAAAAATTGGGCCGGGTATGGTGGTGCATGCCCTAAATCCCAGCACTCAGGAGGCAGAGGCAGGTGGATCACTGTGAGTTCAAGGCCAGCCTGGTCTACAAAGCGAGTCCAGGACAGCCAAAGCTACACAGAGAAACCCTGTCTCAAAAAAAAAAAAAAAAAAAAAAAAAAAGAAAGAAAAGAAAAAAGAAAGAAAGAAAAAGAAAAAAAGAAAGAAAGAAAAAAGAAATGCCTAGTGTGTGTAAAGTCCTGAGCTCAGCATTTACTTTAAAGATTTATTTATTTATGTACTTTATGTATATGGGTATTTTGCCTGCATATATATTTGCACACCAGAAGAGAACACAGATCCCACGGGACCACAGTTATAGATGGTTGTGAGCCACCATGTGGGTGCTGGGAATTGAACTCATGACCTCTGGAAGAGCAAACAGAGTTCTTATTCACTAAGCCTTCCCTCCAGCGCCCCCCAGTACAATTTTGTTTTAAATTATTTTTTAAGATTTATTTATTTTTATTTTAATGTATGTGAGTGCTCTACCCGCATGTACACTTGCACACCGGAAGAGGGCATCATGTGGTTGCCAGGAATTGAACTCAGGACCTCTGGAAGAGCAGACAATGCTCTTAACCTCTGAGCCATCTCTCCAGCCCCCTTTCCCCCTGCCAAGTTCAAATTTTTTATTTTTAATTTTTTATTTGTTTATTTATTTATTTGGTTTTTTTGAGACAGGGTTTCTCTGTATAGCCTTAGCTGTCCTGGACTTGCTTTGTAGACCAGGCTGGCCTCGAACTCACAGCGATCTACCTGCCTCTGCCTCCCAAGTGCTGGGATTAAAGGTGTGTGCCACCACCTGGCCCCAAATTCATTTTTTTGTTTTTGTTTTTGTTTTTGTTTTTGTTTTTCAAGACAGGGTCTCTCTGTGTTAGCCTTGGCTGTCCTGGACATCCCCCACTCTAGGCCTTTCTACTACTGTCCCCTATGAGTACTTTGTAAAAAAACACATTATTTTGAGGTCAAGTCTTACAAAGATGCTTAAAGATGGCCTTAATTTGGAATCCTCCTGCCTCAGTCTCTCAGTAGCTGGGATTACAGGCAAGTGTCATCGCACTGGGCCAAATTATAAATTCCATTTAAACTAGTGAATGTTTGAATAGAGCTTACTCCCATTCTGCAAAGGCTTTTTGCAACTACTAGCTCATTCTTCTAATTCCATAGATGAAGAAACTGAGGCACAGAGCGAAGTGGAGGGATTTGCTCACGACCATGAGGCCTGGTTATGGCTGGCTATGGATGCTCCTGGCAGTCGGGGCTGCCTTCACAGCTGCTTCACTGGGTGGCAGAGAAGCCCAGGATTGGAAGCCACTTCAAGGCTGGTAGGTGACATCTGGATGTGAGAGAGTGGCTGAAGAACAGAAAGGGCAGGGCATGGAAAGGGGTGAGAACGGGAGGGGTCAGAGGGTAAGGAGAGGAGGTTCCAGCTCCACGCTGCCTCCCCTATGGAACCGCAAGTGGCTAGTTAGAGGCCCCAGCTTGGCCAAAGAAGCAGGACCCGTTGGCTGTCAGAAGAGGCGGAGGAGAGAAGGTGCCTGAGCTGTGTCTCCTCACCCTCTGCCTCCTATTATCCTGTAAATGTGCCGTCAGGACCCTTCAGCCACACTGCACTTTGACCCACCAGGAGGTCTCCTGCCCATCGTTGCCTCGAGTCCTTGAACTGCTACCCAAGTGGTATGATTCCGGGCACCCGCGCCTTGGGAAGTAATGGGGTGCAAGTAAATGAAGCAATCTGGGTAGTGCCGGTGTGACACCCTGCTCTGTACAAGGTGCCGCTGGTCATCACCCACATGTCATAACCACGCACGCGTCTGCTGATGTCTGTGGCTCGTTCACCCTCTGCCAAGTCCCTTCACGCACAGGAGCATGCATTTAGTCCCCACAGCAGCCCAGGGTGCCGGAGTGTAATTAGGGATCCCAGTTCATTCATGTGGAAACTGAGGCTTGGTAGGGGAGGTTCCACAGTGATCAGAGCCAAAGCTGAGCTCCAGGCCCAATCAGTGCCTTGCCAGCGAACCATAGCCAACACAGGACCCAGTGCTGTTGGAGGCTAGCAGCTCTTTCTGACTCCCATTTCTTGCACTATCTATCCCATGACAGCAGGTAGCCACTCTGCTTAGCCCCAGCAGTGAGTGGGAACCGGCTTTCGGGATGCTGGGACTTGATTTCCTCATTTGTGGCATGTGGGCTGTACCCCTTTCCCACAGGGTGAGAGGCTCGGTGAAAGACTGTGTGTGGCCAGCAAGCTGAGGTGAGGTCCACAGATAGCAGAGATTCCAGCCCCCTCCTCTCTTTCTTCCCATCATCCCAGGAGCTAGAAGCTGGGAAGGTCACACTTTTGTCTGAGGGCCCTTGGTAAACCTTGTCCTTGTCCCACCTGGACTTTAGAGGTGTCATTTGCCGTGTATGGCCTGCACACTTCAGCCTATGGGATAGAATAAGTATGAAACAAAAACAGAGACTCTGATGTTGCTTCCTGGGCCTGGGCTTGGGGTGTGGCTCTCAAGAGTGTGAGACTATGGCAACTCCTTGGACCACCTTCCATCTTCTGGCACTCCACCCTAGTCACCACCAGCCTCTGCTCCACAGAGCACCGCCCCCCCCCGGCCCCCCCTCTACTTTTGTCTTGGCCCCTTCACTCTTTCTCCTGTATTCCTGTCCTCTACCATATAGGGACACAACACACACTGTGCAGACCCCCAGACATCCTATCAGGTTCCAACGGAAGTTTGGAGTATGGGGAACTGCCCCTTCCTGTCCCCACTTCTTGCTACTGTGCTTATGGGGAAATGCCCTGAGATCCCTGGGGCCTCTGTTAAAGAAGTGACGTGGCTCCTGAGATCCCAACAGGAGGGCCCAGGGTGGCCAGGTCCTTCTGTTTCTGCTCTCTGCCACAGTCCCTCCCTTCATCCAGCACTCCGGGATAGGGAGGCAGATGCCCCACAGCACCCTTGCTTTCCCCTGGGCACCATACCTATACTCAGGCGTCAGTGACACTCGAATGAAGATAAAACTGGCTTAGAGCGTATCCCCTGCTACAGAGGTGCAGCCCAGGACATGCATGGAGATGGATACAGCCTTGGCAATGAGCAGCATGAATACCTAGTCTCCTAGAGATGTGTACCAGCTACAGATGTGCACACCTGGAAAGATACAGACCTTCACACCAGCAGATGCTGTGTACCATGGAAAAAGATGAGCCCCTGGGGTAAACATGCATGTATACCATAACATTTGCATACAGACACGCTGGGCACGTGAGGTCTATGTCTAAGCAGAGGGTGAGGTGCACACACTGACATCTGGTACGTATAGGTCTAAATCAAAATCCTTCAACATACAGGAAACAGATGTACACACAGCACAGTGGGCTCCACATATGTGCACAGGGATGAATGTGTGGAAAGAAGCAGACATGAAAGCCTGGGCATATGTAGTCACACAAGGGCACAGTCACACTCAGTAACTCCTGCCACACAGAGCTTGGTGCTCTTCGTGCCTGGGTGTTGGCAGACATCAAGAATGGGCTCCTGTACAGAAAAGGGATGCGACGTGTGCAGTGACAGAAAGGTGAGCCTGTGGCATTCGTTCCCTTCCTTAGATGCCATACTTACAATTGTAGGGAACACACACACACACACACACACACACACACACATCAGACATGGTCATTTGGTCTCATAGCCCCTGGCACTACAGAGCTTGTCAGGACAGGATGGCCACCTCACACCAAGCTAACCCTGGAAGCTTGAGAGCAGGTTCTCAAGGGCCAGCCTACATTGACACAGAGGGACACTGAAGGACATCCAGATGTCCAGGCTTGACAGCTTGGGCACACCTTGATGGCCAGGCAGGTGGCAGCCTTTGTTCCTTCTCCACCTCCCCCTGGGCATCAGTAGAGGAGCCCTGGCCACAGTCTGGTTGAAGGCAAGAGACAGCCAGGCAGCAGGAGTCCCCACCCAAAGGTGACTCCAAGGAGAGAAGGGTTATACCGAAACAGGAAGACCAAAGTCTACTTGACTCAGTTTACACGCGTGAGCTACAGAAGGGAGGCTGCCCCAAGGACACTGGAGGAGGCTTTGACGCTTCACCCATCCTGTCCTCACAGGTGTAGAAGGGCCAAGGTCACACAGCTAATAACTCCCAAGTGGTCCTGGTTCTAGAAGTTACAGGCTTAACCACTGCACCAGGTCATTCTTGCACCCCCCCCCCAGGGGTTTTGGGAAAGAATGTCTATGTATTTGTGTCCCTAGCAATCACATGCTAAAATCCTAGCCCACAATTGCAGTGGAGATGCTAGCCTTTGGGAAATAACCAATCTTTTGGAGATTAGTGTCCTTATAAGAGAGAGCCACCCACCGCTCACCCGCAGAGATCCTCACCTCTCTCACCATGGGAGGACACCTTGATTTTAGAACAAGCATGTGCCATTTAAGAGCCGCTCGGTCTGTGGTATTTTATTACAGCAGCTGAGCAGGAGAGCAGGGTTAACAACAGCCTGTGGCCCAGGCAAACGGGTCCAGAGGGAAAAGGGTACTTGCTAGCTGTGGCCTTGGAGTGGTTCAGGCCATAAATGGCTGCTGAGCATCTAGGATGTATAAGGTGAGGCACAGGGCAAAGACGAACGTCTTAGGTTTCTATTGCTGTGATAAACACCGTGACCAACAGCAACCTGGGTTTGTGTCAGCTTACAGCTCATAGTCCATGTGAAGGCATGTTAGAGCAAGAGCCCAAGGCAGAGGCCTCAGAGGCAGGAACTGAGACAGAGGCCACGGAGCCTCTTCCTCATCCTGTTCCCCATCCCTCTCAGCACTCCTGGGATTGCTTCCCAAACAGACTACTCACCCCAGGGCCCTGACATGAGCATAGAGCTTCAGCTTGCTCCCCTGTCAACTGTGGAACCTGCTGTGTGCTGTGCTTGCTGAAAGGAGGCCTGTGAATGAGCCACCTGAGCATCTAGGACCACGGCCCGCCCCTCATCCTGCCCTGTCCATCCTTCGTAAATAGCATCACCATCATCATCATCACCACCATCATCATCGTCGTCACCACCATCATCACCATCATCATCTGAGATAGAGTTTCTCTGTGTAGCTCTGGTTGTCACGGAATGCACTCTATAGAACACAGAGATCCACCTGCCTCTGTCTCCTGAGTGCTGGGATGAAAGGTTTGTGCCACCACTGCCCAGCTCCCCCTCATTCATACACTAATTGCTTGATAAAAAGCTTTTTACTTCTCAGCCTGCCCAGAACTGTCCTTTCTTTTCCATCCAGCTCCATGGATAAGCCAGTCTCTCCGGTCTGACCATTCCCGATGCCCTATGCCGAACACCTTCCAGGTGGCCTCCTCCGCCAGCAGCCAAGGGCTCCCTGGGGACTGCCTGACAAAAGCATGGGCCAGAGGCGACATGTGCTCTGCCAGATGGGCAGCTGGGTTCCTCTTGGGTAGATAAAAAGCATGCTTGTTGTGATGTAGTGAGCCAGGCTGGTAAGACAAGGTCTCATTTAATCCTCCTGGAGAATAGCAGGCCGCAGCTACCTCTTTCTGTGAAGGAAGCTGGGCCTCAGATAGGGTGTCTCTCTTTCACAGATCCCCTCAGGCAGGCAGTAGGGCAGCCAGGACTGACTTCAGCCAATCAGAAGCCAGAGCCTATGCTCTTCCCTTACTGGCCTAGGGCAGGCCCTGCACAGACACAGAGATTAAGAACTTGTGGTAGAGGGGCTGAGGAGGTGTGGTAAACTGATTTCCACACACACGTGAGCACTCATATTAAAAAAGAAAGAAAAAAAGAAAAAAAAACCAAGCATGGATTTTATTTCTTGTTTCTTGTTTTTTTGTTTTTGTGTTTTACGACAGCACTTGCGGTTTCAGCACCAGGGAGGTAGAGGCAGCTGGACCCCTGGGGCTCACTGGGAAACTCTAGATTCAATAAGAGACTCTTTCATAAATGCAGGTGGATGGATGGGGTGGGGGGAGCAGGAGAGAAAGATGAGGTGAGTTTGCCCTTTTTATTTTCTGGGCAGCTGGCCCATCTAGTGGCAGGCAGGCAATGATGTCATAGGTTGCTAGGCAGACTGGGGGCAGTATGCTAACTGTTCCTGGGGAACAGCACTCAAGGTTGGGGTGTGTGTGTGTGTGTGTGTGTGTGTGTGTGAGAGAGAGAGAGACAGACAGACAGACAGACAGACAGACACAGAGAGGCAGAGACAGAGACAGAGAAGCAAGCACACAAGAAAGATAAAAACAGAAACTTAGAAAAGAGCGTGTAGTGAGCTGACTCAAAGGGAAAGATTCCTAGAGAAAAAAAAGATCCCATTTCCTGCTGGCCACAGCCCTCTCTTCAGGGCACTTGCCCAGCCCACAGCACAGGGTCTGGACAGAGCAAAGTGTAGATGAGGCTAGTGGACCAGTGAGGGCACGTCTGCTGTTCTCACCATACCACAGGCCGTGAGCCATGTCTATCATTAGAAGACTCACAGCAGAAGTCCAAAGTGCTGATTTTGCTCTTCCTGATGCAGTCTTCCTTGTAAAAACTGTCTCCTCTCACCAGCCGTCCACTTGCAGATTGGAAGGAAGCCTGTGGCGTCTGCCCCACAAACAGTCGGCACCTTTTGGCTCCCTGTGCAGTGGGGGATGGGGAAGGACAGGAACCACACCTGCAGTGCTTACTGCATTTGTCAACACATGTGATCTCATGTCTTTATTCTCAGTAGCCCCAGAGGCAGGGCAGAATGGCTGTGCTGCTTAGATCAGAAGGCCAAGAGCCACGGGAGTGAAATGATTTGTTTAAGATCATCTAGCCAGCCGGGCACGGGTGGTGCATGGCTTTAATCCCAGCACTCAGGAGGCTGAGGCAGGCAGATCAGGGTGAGTTTGAGGCCAGCCTGTTTCCACAAAGTGAGTCCAAACCAGCCTAGGCTACACAGAGAAACCCTGTCTCAGGGGGAAAAACAATCACTTGGCCAGTGGGGTGCAATGGTGCATACCTATAAAATCCCAACACCCAAGGAGGCAGAGGTAGATGGATCTCTGTGAGTTCAAAGCCAGTCTGGTCTTCAAAGCGAGTCCAGGATAGCTGAGGTTATACAGAGAGAAAGAGAGAGAGAGCATAAAAGATCACCTGACCAGCCGGAGTCTGAACTGGCCCTGGAATTTAGGCCTTTTGTCCACCACCCAGGAGCAGGCCCACCCTGCTCTTCTTCCAGATGCAGGGTGGCCATTGCCGTTCTCAGTATGTGTCAACCTGCTGACACAAGATCCGTCACCTCAGTGAGGAGTGAAGGAAGCACCTGGGATCAGCTTACTAATTCAAGGGCCCGATGAATTATTCACATCACCATTTACTTGGGGGGCCCTTCTGGCCTCACCTCTCTTTCCCCTCTCAGACCCTTGGATCCTGACCCCTGAACTCAGCCTCGGTAGGGGGATCCCCCTGGTGAGGAGATGCTGGCTGAGCTGGGGGCCTGCCTATTGCTGGCAGCGGTACTGCTGGACTCACGCCCTGGGACCCAAGCCATGGAAGGTAGGTGATCTGGCAGCTCACAGCTGGGAGGAGGAAGGAGGGTGCAGAGGAACCAGGGCCTCGGGAAGCTCAAGTCAGAAAGCAAGACCCCCACCCCCCTCATTTGGGGACCTGGCTGGGTTGGGTGTGTGCTTGCTCCTGAGAAATGGAGGGCGGCACTGAGCGAGGCCTGCTCTCAGCTTCACATACAAAGGAGTATTTAATCAGCAGGAGGAAGTCCCGGGTGACAACTGGCCCTTTTTTCTAGCCGAAGAAATTCAAGGCTCAAGGGCCCAGGTTCAGGGCCACGCAGTTGCCGGTGCTGCCCATGAAGGGAATGGCTCTGAGGTGTGGAAGGCTCACAGTGGGAAGGCCCCTCTGTTCTGGGAGCCTGCTGTACTTCCCACTGCAGCCAGCGGTGCCAAGTTCTTCACTGTGCCATTCGGTGCTCCTGGCGTGCTGGCTCCAGTGTGTCTGTGTCCTTTGCTGGGAACCCCAACTCTTCCTCAGAATGCCCCCACTGTCCCTCTGCCTGGGGAGAAGTTCTTTCCTGGAATCTCCTGGAAGAATCTTGTTTCTCTTTTTACAATACTTTCTCAATTACATTTACTGTGTGTGTAGAGGGTGCATGCACATGGCCGTGCTGCAGCACACTCGTTGGAGGTCGGAGGACAAGCTGTTGGGAGGTGGTTCTCTCTGTCCACCGTGTGTGCTGGGGGATTATTTTCAAGTGGCCAGGCTAGGTGGCAAGAGGCTTTAGCCACTGAGCCAATGTCTAGTCACAGTCTCCTTTCCTCTTTTGTTCACCCTTAAAGTCTAAGTCCTGCCACTTCCTCAATAAAGCCCTCCTCATACTCTGTTGGGCTCGGACGCTCCCAGAGCTCCTCCCCCACCCCCACCCCCCAGGATGTGATCCTAGGAGCTTTGTGTCACTCTGATCCTGCGGTGTCATTTATAAAGCTTGTGAAATCATTCCGCCATTCTGCAATGTGTGAACTTGTGTGTGTGTGTGTGTGTGTGTGTGTGTGTGTGTGTATACATCAGCAAGTAGCCCCTTATAACCTGTCTTCCTCAAGCTCAACTAGCAGCCAAGAGAGAAGATGTGGCTTGCCAGTCACTCTACTGCAGAAATGGATTGGGCACCTCAGGGTCTAAGCCCATGGCTGCGTGGCGGGAGAGGGTTTTTTTTTTTTTGAGGGGCGGGGAGGGATGTTTTTGTTTTCTTTTGGTTTGATTTGGTTTTTCGATTTTTCCAGACAGAGTTAGCCCTGGCTATTCTGAACTCACTTTGTAGACCAGGCTGGCCTTGAACTCTCAGAGATTTGCCTGCCTCTTCCCCCACCCCCTCGAGTGCTGGGGTTAAAGGCATGTGGCACCCCTCCCAGCTTAGTTCTGTTTTACTAACGTCTAATGCTTGGGTGGTTTGGTGTGATCCTGAGGGTTAGTGTGCCTGGCTGGATGTTGATAGGCAAGATGTCCACTTGTGCTGGTGCCCAGGGCCACCTAGGCCACAGGAGTTCCACTCTGACACATGTATGGTCAGCATTGGGGGAAGAACAAGAGTGGACACTGGAAAATAGGTCCCTCTATCTTCTTGCCATAAGACTATGAATCAGACACCATTCCTGGCACCAGCCTGCCCAGACAGGGAACAAATCATGTGACCTGGCCCCTGCACGGCCCTTGCAGTGTCTCCATCTTCCTGTCACTTGTAGCACTGCGTAAGCACAAGGGTAGCACCCTACTTCCCAGGTGCATGGCTGAAGTCCACAGAGGCTAGGTGATGGAGTCCTACACCCCCCATCTTTACCAGTAAGTGCAATCTTTCTTCCCACTCTGCACATGTCACCTCCTCTGTGGGTCTCACCCCTCCCTAATGCCGCTGCCCCCATACCCCCATGCCTTGCCTGACTCTCTCAGTTCTGTGAGCTTGCCTGGATGGGGTGCTCAGTGCAAATCAGCACAGACCTTCGGTGTGCTATGTCTTTCTCCCAGGGACTTTTTTGAGGGTTCTTTTGGCTGCAAGTGACAGGACCCAAGCAGACACACTTAGACCGGAAGGTTCCTTGGGCTCTGTAACGGGGGTGAGGGGGTGGGGGTGGGGGAGCAGAGCTGATCCTGAGGCAGGCAGGGTCTCTTGACCCAGGGCCATTTATTTTTCCATGTGGCTCCTGCCATGTGTGGATAGTTTTTCACAGCCCTGAACTTGGACCCCCAGTGCTCCCACTGCCAGCCTAGGGACCAAGGAGGAAGAGACCCCCCCACCCCCGCCCAGGCATTCTGAGAAGAGCTGGAGCCTGGCCTGGAACAATTACTCTCCCCCACAGGTCAGATTTATCATAGGAGCCCAAAGCAGTGTCTGAAACAGGAGGCCCTGGGTCCCACAAGTCAGAAGAGAGGATGCCCCCTCACCATTTACTGTTGAAGCACTGGGATTGTTTAATCTCACAGAAGTTTCTTCATCCCTGGCTTGGCCGAATGGAGCCTCATGATGCTGTTAAGAATGTAGCCGGGAGGTGGTGGCACACGCCTTTAATCCCAGCACTCGGGAGGCAGAGGCAGGCGGATTGCTGTGAGTTCAAGGCCAGCCTGGTCTACAAAGTGAGTCCAGGACAGCCAAGGCTACACAGAGAAACCCTGTCTCAAAAAACAAAAACCAAAAAACAAAAAAACAAAAAAGAAGAATGAGGAGGAGGAGGAGGGGGGGAGGAGGAGGAGGAGGAAGAGGAAGAAGAAGAAGAAGAAGAAGAAGAAGAAGAAGAAGAAGAAGAAGAAGAAGAAGAAGAAGAAGAATGATGTTCCTAAGCCAGGTGGTGGCCCACGGCTGTAATCTCAGCACTTGGGAGGCAGAGGCAGGCAGATCTCTGGGTTCAAGGCCAGCCTGGTCTACAGAGTGAGTTCCAGGACAGCTAGGTCTACACAGAGAAACCCTGTCTCAAAAAAACAAAACAAAACAAAAAAACCCCAAAAACAAAACAAAACAAAACAAAAACAATACAAAACAAAAAAAAAAGGAAAAAGACTGTTCCTGGGGCTGGCAAGAAGGCTCAGTAGTTAAGAGCACTGGCTGCGCTTCCAGGGAGCTGACTCTGTCCCCAGTACCCATGTCATCAGGTGGCTCACAAGTCCTGGTTACTCTAGTTCAAGGGGCGTCCGACACCTCTGGCCTCCATGGGCACCTACACTCATGTGCACACTCCCATAGAGACTCATGTAAACACACATAATTTAAAACAAAAATAAATACTTAAAAAAAAGAATGATTTTCCTTTGTGGGGCCAGTCAGAGGCCTTGGCAACTAAAAACACTTGTCTCAAGAGTTTGATGGCCTGAGTTTGATCCTTAGAAGCCACGTACACCTATCCAGAGTTTCCACATGGTGCCGTGGCATTTCCCCCACCCCCACGGTGCACACACATGTGTGAACACATAGTAATAAATAAAATTTACATTTTAAATACTTATTTTTGTCTTATGTGTGTGGGTAGTTTGCCCGTGTGTATGTCTGTGTACCCTTAGTATGCCTGGTGCCTGTGGAGGCCAGGAGGAAGGTGTCAGATCCCCAACAACTAGAGTTATAGACCGTTGTGAGCTGCCATGTAGATTCTGGGAATCAAACTGATTCCTAACCACTGAGCCATCTCTCCAGCTGCAAAACTAATTTTTTTTTCATTATTTTATTTTTTCCCTTTTTTTAAAATTAATTTATTCTTGTTACATCTCAATGTTTATCCCATCCCTTGTATCCTCCCATTCCTCCTCCCCCTCACCCGCTGCAAAACTAATTTTTAAAGTTTCTTTTTTTTTTTTTTTTAAAGATTTATTTATTATGTACACATTGTTCTGTCTGCATGTACACCTGCAGGCCAGAAGAGGGCACCACATCACATCACAGATGGTTGTGAGCCACCATGTGGTTTCTGGGGATTGAACTCAGGACCTTTGGAAGAGCAGGCGGTGCTCTTATCCACTGAGCCATCTCTCCAGCCCTTTTAAAGTTTCTTTAGTGTTCCTTTATAAGCTGGGGTGGTAGCTTGGTTAGTAAAGTGCTTGCCATGCAAGCAAGAGGACCTGAGTTCAAGATCCAGAGGCCATGGGATAGGTCATGCTTGCAATCCCAGGGCTGGGAAGGTGGGAACAAGCAGATCCCAGGGGCACGGGGCAGACAGCCGAGCCTACTTGGTGAGCTCTAGGCCAATAAGAGAACTTGTCTCAAAACACAAGATGGATAGCCTCTAAGGAACATCTAAAGTTAAACTCTGGCCTCACATGCACACTTGTGCAGACACACGCACACACATACACACGCGGTCCTTTAGCTGGATGCAGTGGTACAGGCTGCAATCCCAGCACTCGGGAACCAACACAGGAGCATCCAAAGTAATTTTGAAGCCAGACTGGTCTACATAGTGAGTTCCAGGCTAACCAGAGCTGCATAGAAAAACTCTGACTCAAAACAGAAAACATGCATTTGTTTGATTGTGTCTTGTTTCTTTTTTAATGTAGGGGGTCGTGTGGTACATGTAGTCCTAGACACTGGGGAGGCTGAGGCAGAAGAATCACTTGAGTCCAGGAGTACATACACAAATACAGACAGACAGACAGACAGACAGACAGACAGACAGACACGCGCGCACACACACACACACACACACACACACACACACACACACACACACACACACACACACACACACACGCACTTCTCATTCTAGCATCCAGAAGGATGAGGCAAAAGGATCTGCAGTTCAAAGGTAGCCTGGACTATATAGCTAAGACTTTACCTCAAAAAAAAAAACAAAAACAAAAACAAAAAAAAAACAAAAACAAAAAAACCCAAACTAAGTGATGGTATATGCATTTCAAATTGTATAGCAGTCTACCATATGAAGTTCCATCTTGGCTTATTTTTTATTTATTAAATCTGTTCTTTGGCGTGTTCAAACCCACAAGCACACCTCCTGATTGCTTCACCTGCCCTCCCTCGTTTCCCTCCTGTCTCTGTCAACTCTGTTGCTTGTTACTATAGTTGTTGCTCTTATGTTTTTGGGTCATGGTTATTGTCTGTAGCTCAGGCTTGCCTAAAATTTACCATCCTCTTGCCCCAGCCTCCTGAATACTTCCCTTACAGGTGTGTGCTACTATTCTAGACTTGGATCTTTTTAATGATGTTTTTCAGACATTTGCACCAGGTGTACTGGCCCACACTTATAATCTCAGCATTTGAAACTGGTCTGAGGCTACTCAGTGTCACCCTGCTGTTAAAACCAAAGCAAAATTTACCTGTTTTCCAGAAGCTTAACAACACTGAGTGAGCTTCGCAGAGCATACCTGTGTGGCCGACGAGCTAGGTTTTCCCTCTGGTCAAACTTTTCCTTGGTGGTACAGCAGACATTAATGGTGCTATCTAATCTAGTATTTCATTAAAGGTTGTCAAATCAAGCCAGGCATGGTTGTGCACACCTTTAATCCCAGCACTCGGGAGGCAGGCAGAGAAACCGTGTCTGGAAAAACCAAAAAAAAAAAAAAAAAAAAAAAAAAAAAAGGCCTGGTGGTGCACACCTTTAATCCCAGCACTGGACAGACAGAGGCAGTTCGATCGCGATGAGTTCAAAGCTGGCCTGACCTACAAAGCAAGTCCAGGACAGCCAAGGCTACACAGAGAAACCCCGTCTCAAAAAAACATTAAAAAGAAAATGTTGTCAAATCGGCTTTTCTAACAGCCTTTCATTGTTTCCTTTTAAAAGTACTTACTATTTTCTATTTATTTACTATGTGTATTTATTTTTGAGATAGGTTCTCTGTGTAGCCCAGGTTAGCCCCAAACTTACTATGTAGCCCAGACTGTTCCTGGACTCCCAGAGATCTGTCTGCCTCTGCCTCCCTAATGCTGGGGTTCAGGGTGTGTGTCACCACACCTGGCTTCACTTGCTTTGTGGTTATTCCCGGACCTTATGACTCTCCTGTCTGTTTCACATTCTATTTATATTTACTGTCCTCCCACCGAAACACGCATGCTCTGAGAGCAAGGTGGCAATCCCTGCTGTCCTTGCACTGGGTGCTGCCCAGGGCTCAAACAATATTTGTTGAGTGACTAGAAAAAATGCTTCTCCAGTGTCTGAAAGATGTCTGCATGCTTGAGCGAGCTCAGGCATGCATCCAGAGTGACTTGAGACCCTGTCCTGTTTTATTTTCACCCTCAAGGACCTAGGCTTCTCTCCTGTAGCCAAGACCCCCAGAGCCACCTCTGAGCCACCCTCTTCTCTTGCCTCAGGTGTCAAGTGTGGGGGTGTGCTCTCAGCGCCATCTGGAAACTTCTCCAGTCCCAACTTCCCAAGCCTGTACCCGTACAACACAGAGTGCAGCTGGCTGATCGTGGTGGCCGAGGGGTCCTCAGTGCTGCTCAGCTTCCACGCCTTTGACCTGGAGTACCATGACACCTGCGACTTTGACTTCCTGGAAATCTACAACGGGGCCTCCGGGGACAAGGGAAATCTACTGGGCAGATTCTGCGGCCAGGTGCCCCCACCGCCCTTCACCTCCTCCTGGCATGTCATGTCGGTCGTTTTCCACTCAGACAAGCACGTGGCTAGCCGAGGCTTTTCTGCAGGCTACCAGAAAGGTCAGGGGGCCCTCGGCAGAAAGGTTGACCCCAACTGCAGCCAGGAGGGAAGCCGGGCACAGGGGAGGTCCTCCACTCACACAGTCTCTGAGGACAAAGGTGGCTTCCTTCTCCCTTGGTGTGGCATCAGGCCACAGGAGGATCCCAGCTGTTTTTCCTGCTGTTGATGTCCTGTGGCCTCTGCCTCTCCCCTGCCTGGACCCAGGGCATCGGGGGCCGGGGGGGGGGGGCTGTGTGTGCCAACTTGCTTCCTTCTCTCACCGTGCATCCCTCACCGTGCATCCCTCACCGTGCATCCCTCACTGTGCATCCCTCACCAGGGCTTCTTCCTTGCTGACTTCTCCCAGCAGGCCTAGCCCCAGCCTCCTGAGGTGGAGCCCCGCCCTGCTCTTCACCTTTCTCCCTGCCTCCTCCCTCCCATCTTTGAGCTCTTGTGCACACACCCAAAAGTTCTCCCCAGGACAAGATCAGATGCCTCCGTGTCAGCCCAAGCAAGACTGCCACATTGCCCATATCCACAGGTCCACCCCCACTTCCGCACTAGGGAGGACAGCTGCCCCTGCTGAGTTTAGAAGCACAGACTGTGGGGTGTTAAGACACAAGAGCAAGTGGTAGCATATGCCTTTAATTCCAGCACTCAGGAGGCAGAGGCAGGCGGATTGCTGTGAGTTCGAGGCCAGGCTGGTCTACAAAGCAAGTCCAGGATACCCCAGACTACACAGAGAAACCTTGTCTTGAAAAGAAAAACAAAACCAAAAACAAACAAAAAACAAAAAGACACAAGAGCAAGAGGGCTGATCTGACTCAATCATGAGGACCTTAAATCTGGGGAGGTCCTAGGACGTTAAATCCTGACACCACATGCAGTGCTTTCCAGCATTTTTACAAACAGGAATAGCAGATCACAGACAGAGCTGTCTTGTTAATCTTTGAGATGTAAAAAGATAAAGGTAGTATTTTAATGATATGCATTTATTCCACAAGTTCACAATTGTGTGCATCCGTGCATGTGTGTGTGTATGCGTGTGTGTGTGTGTGTGTGTGTGTGTGTGTGTGTCCATCCATCCTCCCGGGGCTCTCTAATTAGCCTAGAATGGCTGCTGGCCTGTGAGCCCCAGTGATCAACCTGTCTCTACCTCCCCAGCCCTAAGGTTACAAGTTCGAGCCACAATGCCTGACTTTTGTGGGGATTCAGGTCCTTATGCTGCTCAGCAAACACTTTAACAGCCAACTTATTGTTCTGGCCCCAGGCTCACATTTCCAACATCCACTCTTGAAAAGCCAGTCACTGAGGGCTGGAGAGATGGCTCAGAGGTTAAGAGCCCTGACTACTTTTCCAAAAGTCCTGAGTTCAATTCCCAGCAACCACATGGTGGCTCACAACCATCTATAATGAAATCTGGTGCCCTCTTCTGGCCTGCCAGTATATATGCAGGCAGAACACTGTATACATAATAATAAATAAATCTTTAAAAAGGAAAGAAAGAAAGAAAGAAAGAAAGAAAGAAAGAAAGAAAGAAAAGCCAGTCACTGTGAAACAGTGAATATTGATGGACCTCACTGAGCTAAACATTTATGTATAAGATGTGTAGCTTTGTATTCTGTCTTTTGTTTTGTTTTTTTGTTTTTTGTTTTTGTTTTTCGAGACAGAGTCTCTGTGTTAGCCTTGGCTGTCCTGGACTCACTTTGTAGACCAGGCTGGCCTCGAACTCACAGTGATCCACCTGCCTCTGCCTCCTGAGTGCTGGGATTAAAGGCGTGCGCCACCACACCTGGCTTTCTGTCTTTTATTACACTAAAAGGTAGGTGGGCTGGGAGATTGCTCTGTGGGTAAGTGGCTTTTGGACCCCCAGCATCCACAAGAGATGCCAGGCATGGCTATGTACATCTGTGACCCTGGTGCTGAGGCTGAAAATTAACAAGCTTTGGGTTCAGAGAGAGACACACCTCAAGGAGACAGCAGAGAGTGACAGAGAGGGATATCTGATGTCCTCTGACCTCCAAACATACATGCACCTGCATGGGCATGAACACCCTCACATACATGTGAACACACACACGTACTGTCCCACACACAGGCACACGCCTGCTCGCTCACTCTCTTTCTCTCTCCGGCACATGTACGGGTGCCCTCACACGCACATGCACGCACACTGGAAATGCAGCATAAGAATGAAGTCTGAGGGCTGGAGGGATGGCTCAGTGGTTAAGAGCGCTGCCTGCTCTTCCAAAGGACCCGGGTTCAATTCCCAGCACCCACATAGCGGCTCACAACTGTCTGTAACACCAACATCTGTCACTTCCACACCAATGGACATAAATTAAAAAAAAGAAAAAAAGAATGAAGTTTGAGCATCCATCCACTGAGGTTGTTATCCTGCCGATCTCCATGTCTCTGAGGACTTCGTTTGTGTTTCTTTCTTTTTTTTTTTTTTTAATTGCTGTGATAGAACACCATGCCCAAGACAACTTCTAAAAGAAAATGTTTAATTTAGAGTTCATGGGTTGCAGAGGGTTAGAGTCCATGACCACCAAGGCAGGGAGCACGGCAGCAGGCAGGCAGGCAGGCAGGCATGGCGCTGGAGCAGTGGCGGAGAGCTTACCTCTTGATCTGTAAGCCTGAAGCAGAGCGTTAGCCACCTGGAAATGGCATGGCCTTTTGAAAGCTCAAAGCCTGCCCCCAAGCAAAGCACTTCCTCCAACAAGGCCACATCTCCTGATCCTTCCCAAACAGTCTCCCCCGAAACTGGAGAGAAAATATTCAAATATATGAGCCTATGGAGGAGGGCATTTTCCTTCAAACCATCACATAGTTAGTGGATAACTTCCTATCCCGCATGCTGCTGCAATGACATTCCTGCAATGACATCGCTCAGATGTATGCTTTGCTCCAGCCTCAGAACTCCCTAGTGGGGTTCAGCAGCCCCCCTTAAGCACACACTTCCCCATCTCATCTTATCCCCTTACTCCCACCTGGGGATTCTAGACCTCCAAATAAACCTCTTGTATTCAGATCTTTTATCTCTGGGCCTACCTGGCTGAGCTCAGGCTAGACAGATAAATTACTTGACCTCTCACTGCAGAAGGTGAGTGAGATCTGAGGGTGCCATGCCTGAGTGCTTGTGAAGTAGCATTTTGGGGTGCCTGGTCCCCCCCCCCAGAGAAGAGGTCATCTCAAATGGGCTCCCTTGCAGATGTGTGCGGTGGTGTCCTGACCGGCCTGTCAGGGGTCCTCAGCAGCCCCGACTACCCCAACAACTATCCCAACGATGTGGAGTGCCACTGGCTGATCCGTGCCTCGGGACCTGCCGCTGTCAAGCTGGTGTTCGTGGACTTCCAGGTTGAGGACAGCAATGAGTGCACGTATGACTACGTGGCTGTGCTTGGAGTGCCTGGCCCCGCCCACGGGCACCACTACTGTGGCCGCACCAGACCCCCCACCCTCGTGTCCCTGAGCCACGAGTTGCAGGTGGTCTTCAAGTCTGACTTCAACATTGGAGGCCGGGGCTTCAAGGCCCACTACTTCTCAGGTAGGAGGGGCCAAGGCGATGCCGACCCCTGTGTCTGTGAACTCCTGTCCACTGCTTTGTTTGGGGCTTCGGTTGATGCTTCCTTGTGTCCAGGGTTTGAATTTGCTGCACTGCATCTGGAATGATCTAACGCACCCTTCTAGGCCAGCGTCAAGGCCTAAGGCCCTTTCTAAGACCTTTTGCTCAGGTGGGATATCAGTCCCTTCTAACCACCTTAGTTAGAGCAGGGGTTCTCAACCTGTGGGTCATGACTCCTTAGGTGTTGAATGATCCATTTTCACAGGGGTTGTAGAGCAGATATTCTGCACGTCAGATTTTTACATTATGATTTATAACAGTACGGAAATTACAGTTCTGAACTATCAATGAAAATAATGTTATGGTTGGGGGAGGACAAGTCACCACAAAGGAACCATATAAAAGGGTCACAGCATTAGGAAGGTTGAGAACCACTTAGAGAATTCCTTCACACTCTCATCTGCCACCTGCCCCTTCTGTCCATCCCCCTGCCTGTTGCCCTGCTAGCTCCTTAGCCTTGTGCCTGGAATGCACTACATGTGCCATGTGCACAGGAAAATGGGTGCACTTCAGAGACTCCACAGCCCATTGGGGAAGATGGGTAACACCGTGATGAGCTACTGTCATGACTGATCACAGGTAGAATCATGGGGGACTTCCTGGAGGAGGAATTGAGCAGAGCCTTGAAGAAATCAGCCAAGGGACATGAGCGGTATGTGCCAAAAGCACAGAGGGCGGAAGGCTGATGGCTGAGAGCAAGGCTGGTATGTAGGCAGAACATTAGCTCTCTATACCTGAGAGAGAAGGATATGTGAGGCACAGGGGAAAGGCTCACCCTGGCTCACAGTGTCAGAGGTCCAGGGAGTGTCAGCCTGTGGTCTCTGGGCCTGTGGTGAGGCAGAGAAAATGGGAGGGAGCAAAGAGGGGAACAAAAGCTGCTCCCTCATGACAGCCAGGAAGCAGAGACAGAAAAAGAAAAGGATTGGGGCCCTAGTGCCCGTTTTGAGGGCATTCCCTCAGTGAGCCAACTTCCTGCCAGTTGGCCGCACCCCCTAAGGGCTCTGCCACCTCCCAGTGGCACCTCAGGCTGGAGACTTTATTTATGTATCATTTATTATGTGTGTGACTTTTTTTTTTTTAAGATTTATTATTTGTATGGTATTCTGTCTGCATGTGTGTCTGCGCACCAGAAGAGGGCACCAAATTTCATTATAGTGGGTTGTGAGCCACCATGTGGTTGCTGGGAATTGAACTCAGGACCTTTAGAAGAACAGACAGTGCTCTTAACCTCTGAGCGACCTCTCCAGCCCGCTCCTGCGTGACTCTTACTTCTTCCTCCCCAGGAGAATGCCAGGAGGTATTCACAGCTGTGCGTGGAAACTTCTCCAGCCCACAGTACCCTGGCTCCTACCCCAACAATATCCGGTGCCACTGGACCATCCGCCTGCCCCCCGGCTACCGGGTCAGGGTGTTCATCCTGGACCTAGGCTTGGAGGAGCCCAACAGCCTGACCAGAACCTGTGATTTTGACCATCTGGCGGCCTTTGACGGGGCCAGTGAAGAGGCACAGCTCCTGGGGAAGTGGTGTGGTCATCACCTGCCCCCACCTGTCACCTCACGTCACAACCAGCTGCTGCTTCTCCTCCACACTGACCGAAGCACCTCTGGCAGAGGCTTCTCTGTGGCCTACATTGGAGGTCAGCTGGGTTGAGGGTGTGGGTCCTGGGGAGCTCTGTGCCCTCTCTCCTTCCTGGCTTCACTGTGACACAAGCCCTCCATGGTCTCCTCTAGGCCCTACTCAGTCACCTACTCTGAGGACCTTTGAGGTCACTCCGGTGTGGCCCTCGCTTATTTCCACTGCCCTAGAACTGTCTTTTCATAGCTCCTCACTCCATGATTCTTAACTTATTCCCCACCCGTCTCCTTTTCTGGGGGCTCGCTGACTCTTGGATGTTTGATCTGGTAAAGTCACATGATCAGTGTTAAGTGTTAGGTGAAACACTGAGATGCCACTAGTCCTGCCCATATTATCCAGAAGTGCCAACTGGAGAAAGGGCACTTACTTGACCTCACCCAGCTGTGTAGGCACTCTCAATGTTTGGTCTTGGGTCACTCTGTTTTCTTTTCTTTTCTTTGGTGTTTTGTTTCTTTGTTTGTTTGGTTTTGCTTGTTTGTTTGTTTTTCTAGACAGAGTTTCTCTGTGTAACTGCTCTGACTGTCCTGGAGCTCCCTTTGTAGACCAAGTTGGCCTTGAACTCACAGAGATCCTCCTGCCTCTGCCACTACTCCCACCCCCCAAGTCCCAACCCCCAACCCCCACTCCCACCCCAGCCCCCTACCCCAGAGTGCTGGGATTAAAGGCATGCGCCACCACACCCGGCAGGGTCACTGTTTGAAAACAGTCCCATGGCTGTGCTTTTGCTGCAGAGGTGGCTGGGGGAGCTGGTATTGAGGCTTTCCTAACTTTTCTTTGCAACGTGGACTGGGTTGTACAAGACATGGACAAGGAAAATGCTGTAAGAGCAGGTGCCGGCTGGCTTCTGTCCCCGCCCCCGGCCCCGCCCCCGACTCCCCCTGACCTGGAGCATCCCTTTTGGCCTTCAGGTTCTGAGTTTCCCGCCTGTACAGCAGAGACCTGAATTGAAGGTTCTTCAGAGTCCAGCTTGCCTGGCCACTGCTTAGTGATTTAGACCCCACCCCCACCCCCGCCCCCTTTTCTTGCAGCGTCTCTGGAGATGAGGGTGGGGGCGGCTGTCATCCTGGCTCCTGTTCCAGGACCTTCTGTACTCCCCACACAGGTCCCGGTGGGAGCCTAGGGTCAGAACAGGGTACTGACGCTGGACCAGCAGCAGATGGGGCCCAGGCTGTAGGCAGCCTCTCCACGGGGAGGGCAGCCTCGGCATCAATCAGGGGTGACACACAGTTCAGCGCCACCGAGATCATCGTGGGAGACAGCGGACCCATAAATCCCTGCCTGCCCAGACACCCGAGGTTGAAATATGTCTGAGCCATTTCCCGGAGAGGGCTAAGGGATCCAGGCTTCTGCCTGCCAGGTCTCTCTTTTTTTTTTTTTTTTTTTTTTTTCTTCCAGCTAGCTACCAACCCCCACCTGCCTTTGCCTTGCATGCACCCTTGTTCCTGCAGCCCTAGACACTGAGACTTCCGCGCTCTCTCTCACACAGCACAGAGCATGCCGGGGAGCTGACATATAGTAATGAGCAGACTGCTAACTGGGGAACCCCGACTGCCCCACCCACCCACCCAAGTCTGAACAAACTCAGCCAAAACAGGCAGTGTCGATTCTCAGAGATTTGTTTTCAAAACTGAAGGGGCTAGTGGTGTACTCACCATCCAAGGCCATCACAGAGAGGGACAACTGGGGTCCCCTCCCCCACCTGCATCAGAGCCACACACCTCCCCTTTTCTTCTGTCTTTGCTTGATTGTCTTTCATAGCACTCCTGTGTATTTCACACATTCATTCTCCTGTGTAAGCTGTGGTGTGGCTGGCTTTTTCATGTCTGTGTCTGTGTGTACTGCTCAGAGGACTGTATTAACTGCATGATGGGGTGAGCTGCTGGGCGTGTGGCTCAGGGCTGAGTGTTTCATTGTGGTGAAGAGTCAGTCTCCCCTCACTCGCAGGCTCCATCCAGCACGGTCACACTACACGCCCTAAGAGCTCACAAACCCAGGGGCTCAATGGAGCACAGGCACATAAAATATCCCAGGGGAGTCCGGTAGCATATCATTGGCACCTTCCCTCCTCTGGGGTTCTGTTCCGTGTCTGCCGTCCTTCCAGAAGGGCTAGGAGTGATGCAGTCTGACTTAGCCCTAAGGTCTCAGGCTCCCCACTCCTGTTTCAGTGGTGCCCATGAATGTGAGCTGCTCCCGCATGGACTTTCAGATCGTCATCTCTGCCCAGGCACTGGCCCCACTGGAGCGGACCAAAGTTTACCTAGGCAGCCGGAGCTGCGCAGCCCAGGAAGTTGGCAGCAACTTCCGGATCCAAGCCCGCTTTGACACCTGTGGCACGGAGTCTCAGGTAGGGGTAAGAAAGGGAAAGTATACGAGATGGGCTCTGAGCCTCACTGAAGGGCACCTGCTATCCTCAGTTTCCCCTTCTGGCCCTGGTGGTGCACACAGACATGGATGCAGGCTTCCTGGCACCCTTTCCAAAGACCTTTGTGTCAAACGACCCTAAATTTCCTCCCTGCCCCTTTCTTTGTCTGACTGCCCCCAGGGAAACCCTGATCCCTTTCCTATGCATGGCCACTGCTCTCTGCTTGCCCACCCTCCCCAGGCTGATGGTCCCCCCTCCCCTCACCTCCCCACTACATCTTCGGGCTCCACAAACAAATGAGCCTTTCAAGTATGGATCCACCTCCTTCCTAAAGCTGTGGAGCCTGCAAATGAGATTTTTTTTTCTCTCCTTGGATTCTGGAGGCTGTGGACCCTGACTGAGAAGGGTGGGTGGGAGGGGAGCCTGAGAGAGTCTCTGGGCGGTGCCCCAACACCCAGGAGGATCCAGGGAAGGGTCTAGGGAGGAAGGGTGGGAAGTCTTCCCTGTTAGAGTCTGAAACCTGGGCCTTTGCAGTCTGGTATGGCTCAATGTCGCATGCTCTGCCACACACACACACACACACACACACACACACACACACACACACGTATATCCTCACACACCTCTCACCCACAAAGAGTCCCAGAGATGAAATCATGAAGTCCTAGAGCCAGGGATTCAGGAATGCTCAGTTTCCGAGCCCCACCCTGTCTCAGAACATGAGGCCATAGACCACAGAATTAGCCACTTCGAAGGATAAAAGTCCAGACCCTTTAATGTAGGCCATACTAGTCCTCAGCCTCTGAAGGAGCTGCTGTCACCGAGGCATGAGTGACCAAGCACAATCACAGCATCAGGCTGACCTTTCTGCACCTGTCTGAGGACACTGGGCTTAGCCTCGAACTCGCAGCCTTCTAGTCTCATGGGGCTTGCCTTCCTTTCCAAGGCCCCGTGCTCCCCACCCTTGCCACACGCCTCTCACTCCATTCCTCAGCATGTGGATGGCCACCCTCTCTTTGGTTCCCCTCCACCCGCAGCCCCTGCTTTGTTTTGTCCTGTGTCCTGATTGTGTGCCTCAAAATCTCTAAAGTTCCCTTTAGAGAGCAGAGAGCAGGCCAAGCGAGGCACAGGTGCAGAGGCCTAATTGGAGATGTGGCATTCGGGGCCTTTCAGAAGCTGCAGCTTGGAAGAGGCCTTAAAGCCACCTAGTCCGTGAAACTGACATGCCACTCAAACCTTCCCGAGGGGGGCACTTGGTCTTGTGTGATGGGAGTTCCTATTTGCATCTATTTATTTTCTCCAGTATAGGCAGCTTCACAATTCAGACATCATATTCTCAGAAGTGGCAGCCCTGGTTGGGACAATTTGGGCAGCCTGAGGAGTGCAGTGTCTGCTGTGGATGTGGCATGTGTGTGGCAAGCACACTCGTGTCACTGCATCCCCATGAAAAAAATCCCACTTTGCCGGGCGGTGGTGGCGCACGCCTTTAACCCCAGCACTCGGGAGGCAGAGGCAGGTGGATCTCTGTGAGTTCGAGGCCAGCCTGGTCTACAAAGTGAGTCCAGGACAGCCAAGGCTACACAGAGAAACCCTGTCTCGGGAAAAAAAAAATTCCAGTTCTCAGGTGCTGGCCGACATGCGTCATCCACTTAGGGCAACTTGACCCCCTGATTCCTTCATCCCTGAGGTGAAGAGCTGCAATGGGCCAGGCCCCTCACGTCCTGTTTTTCAGGGGCTCCTCAGGGGCTCCTCCCAGATCTAGAGTGGGCAGATCATCTACGGTGGTGGCCTTGGGTGACCAGTGCCTCAACAGTAGGGACCTCCGTTTCATACATCACTGGGAGAAAATCTCCCGAGGGAAGGCCATACAACAGGAGCATAGCTGACAAATAGAGGCAGGGACTTGCTTCTGGGCCTCACTCTGGGTAGATGACTGCCTCTGGGTTTAGCGGTCACAGCTGCCAAGAACGCGGTGAGAACTGACTGACCAGCTACTCTTTGGTTTGAGTGAAGTGTCATGGCTTAGGTGAGAGGTGGGCAGGTCAGGGGAAGACCATAACCTCTGTTGCTCATGTGCTGAGGGTCTCAGACAAAGGATTTAACTAGGCCTGGGTTTCCTCATCTATAACGTGGGAAAGTTGATGGCACCAAGAGGGCTATGAAATGAACTGACACAGTCAACCGGAACCACACAGTAGATAGCTTTTATTTGTTTGCTTCTGAGACAGAGTCTGAGGAAGTCTAGGCTGGCCTCGAATTTAACATGTAATTTAAAATGACCTTGAACTCTGTGTGCTCTTCCTCCTCTAAGGGCTGGATTACAGGCGGCATCACCACCTGTGGCTTAAGTATAGCCAATGTGATCTCAGCTCCATGGTGTTAGTTTTGATTTCTATTTTTGCTTTTGTTTTTGTGCTTTTGCTGGTACTGGGGATTGAACCTGGAGCCTCACACATGCCAGTCAAGTGCTCTGCCCCTAAGCTATGGTGCCCAGCCTAGGTGTTCCTTTGATTTCTACCTTTCATCCACCCCAGCCCCTTGAAGCCCGAGCAAACACTGGCCCATCAAGTCTGATGCCTTTCACACCCTTTTATAATTATTTTAAATTACGTTTGTGGGGTGTGTGTGTGTGTGTGTGTGTGTGTGTGTGTGTGTGTGTGTATGTTGATCAGAGGACAATGTGTGGGAGGTTTTTCCCTTCCACTGTTAGGGTTTCAGTGACCAAAATCAGGTTGTCAGGCTTGGTGGCAAGATTTTTCACCCACTGAGCCAACTTGCTGGTCCTACTGCCCTTTGATAGATGAGGCCTCTGTGGTTAAGGAACCCATGGCTAAGCTATGGAATCAGTCCTATGCATACTTAGAGGAACCAAGAGAGCCTGAGCCTCCTTGGGACTGAGCAAGTATCTGTGACCCCACAGAGAAGAAATAACACCTCTGTGATCGTCAGCGTACTGTACATCGACTTCTCTGCTGCTGGGCGTGGGGACATCCACGAGTACGAGGTGCGCTGTGAGCCGAGGCGCAAGGAGGCCTCTGTCCACCTGCTGTCCGGCTCTGAATGGCTTGGGCCCTACGCTGCCACTGCTGAGCATCTTCAGGAAGCACCACCGGGAGATGAGGCAGAGGTCCCGGAGGTCCCAGAGACCATAGTGGCCCAGGACACCAGTGACATTGTCTTCCTGGGCCTCTGCATCCTGGCTGGAGTCCTTATGATCACCGCCATTGTGGTCCTGATGCTACTGTGAGTAGGTAGGGAGCAGTTTGGGGACCCTCACCACCACTGTGGTCCTGATGCTCCTGTGAGTAGGGAGGGAGCAGTTTGGGGACCCACGCAGGGCAGGGTGGGGCTCGTGGACTTGTTGATGACCGTGGGCACATCGTGTCCCTCTCCAAGCCCCTGCTTCCTAGGGATCACTGCTCTGCCCGGCTCCTCACAGGGCTCCGACCAAAGTGTGCAGGGGTAAGGGCTCTGGAGACTGTGGTGGTCACTGTTATGTTAATTCGAAGGATATTCTGCTATAGAAAGGGATGTTTCCATATGTGTTTATTTTTGTTCTGGTTTGGTTTTTGGTTTTTGGAGACAAGGTTTCTCTGCGTAACAGCTCTGGCTGTCCTGGAACTTGCTCTGTAGTCCAGACTGGCCTTGAACTCATGGAGATCCACCTGCCTCTGCCTCCCAACCATATGTGTTTCTTGTGAGTTTGGATAGGTGGGGGTCACCAGTGGCTGTATGAATGTGACAGGCTCATCTTGTTCTTTACCAACTCGGGGGACAAAGAAGGCACCTCTTAGTGTCTCAGACCTTCATTAATAGGAAGTCTAGTATCTGTGCAGGGCCTCCTCCCTCCTAAATTGACCTAGGTGAAGACCCTCTCTAAAGAACTCCTGCTCTTACTGGGCGTGGTGGCGCATGCCTTTAATCCCAGCACTCGGGAGGCAGAGGCAGGCAGATCGGCTGTGAGTTTGAGGCCAGCCTGGTCTACAAAGCGGCTCCAAGACAGACAAGGATACACAGAGAGACTCTGTCTCAAAAAAAACCTGAAGAAAGAAAGAAATCCTGCTCTGCCCAGGTAGTGGTGGTGCATGCCTTTAATCTCAGCATTTGGGAGGCAGAGGAAGGTGGATCTCTGTGAGTTTGAGGTCAGCCTGGTCTACAGAGTGAGTCCAGGACAACCAAGGCTACACAGAGAAACCCTGTCTTGAAAAACCAAAAACCAAACAAACAAACAAAAAACTCCTGCTCTGCCTCTAGGCACTGGGTAAGAGAACCAATGCAGCTAGTGCCATTATTTTAGCCCCTGCCATGCCATGGAAGATTGACTGTGTGCATCCTAATGGATGCTTGCCCATAGAAGTAGCAATGGCTGCTGGGCCCGGTTCCTATAGATGCTACAGATAGGTTGGGCCACATGCTCAGAGTGAGGCTGGAGTGGAGGAAATGGTTCCTTTTATGTTGGAATTTTTGCTTGAATGCTTTGTGATCCTTGACCAAAACATTGACTGAGGTCCTGTGTGTCTCTGTCCTTGCTCCATCTTGCTCCTGTCATCAGCTCTTCCTCACTCAGAAGATGAGTTCTCTTTGGAGCCTTTTGGTACCTTTTTCTACTCCAGTCCCTCAGAGCTACTCCAGTCCCTCAGAGCTGCTCCAGTCTCTCAGAGCTACTTCAGATCTCTCAGAGCTGCTCCTGTCCCTCAGAGCTGCTCCAGTCTCTCAAAGCTACTCCAGTCCTTCAGAGCTGCTCCAGTCTCTCAGAGCTACTTCAGATCTCTCAGAGCTGCTCCTGTCCCTCAGAGCTGCTCCAGTCTCTCAAAGCTACTCCAGTCCCTCAGAGCTGCTCCAGTCTCTCAGAGCTACTCCAGGTCTCTCAGAGCTGCTCCAGTCCACCCTCATGATGTTTCTATGCTTACATCAGATTAAGGGGCCTTCCTGCCCTTCCCTGTGAGGATCTCTAGGATTAATATGCAAATTAACCCACCCTTCTCCAGAGCTCTACTTGACGGCAAGAAGTGGAACAATCTTGTTAATGAAAAATAAACAAACGATGCATTTATAATCTACTGCTTGTCCCTGCTCACTTTTACAGCATAATGATCGTTCAAGGGGTCCTGCTACAATAACTGGGATCTCCAAACTCACCCTGCTGACCGCTGGGATCAGGTTGAAGAGATGGAAGTCCCATTCCAGCACAGTCCATTCAGCAACCCATGGAGCATGCACTAGGGCCCAGCTTCTGTCTGTGCGAGGCAGCTGCAGCAGCACACAGCAGCACACAGGAGCACACAGCAGCGTACACCAGCACACAGCAGTGTACAGAAGCACACAGGAGCACACAGCAGCACACAGCAGCGTACAGCAGCACACAGCAGTGTACAGCAGCGCACAGGAAGATGGCATTCCTGCCTTTGAGATGTGTCTAGGGTGGCCCAAGCAGAGCCGGGCAGCAGGGGGCAGACCAGCTGGGACCATGAAGAAAAGGCAGAGAGCGAAGAACCCTGGGAGGAAGAAATGAGCTAAGTGGAGGAGAGCGAGTAGCCTGGACACTGAGAGTCAAACCAGTTCAAGTTCAAGGTCTTCAGCTTGTTCTCATCTTGCGGAGGGCGTGACGATACGCTGGATTAGGGAAGTCAGTTGGCCTAGGTGTTCCTGCAGGGGAGTCCTCGATCGACCCTGGGGTGTCTGAACACAGCCTTTCTCTCCCCTGACCTCACTCTCAGTCTGAGTTGAGTACCTTTGCTCTGATGTATTGTAACAGACCCTACCTCTTGGTTTCAGTCCTAGTTTGGCTTCTTTTCTTTTCTTTGTTTTGTTTTGGTTTTTTGGTTTTTCAAGACAGGGTTTCTCTGTGTAGTCTTGGTTGTCCTGGACTCACTTTGTAGACCAGGCTGGCCTCGACCTCTGAGATCCACCTGCCTCTGCCTCCCGAGTGCTGGGATTAAAGACTCCTAGTTTGGTTTCTATTACTGTGATAAAAAACCTCATGACCAAAAGCAACTAGGGGAGCAAAGGATGTATTTTAGCTTATGGTGTATAGTCCACCGGGAAGAGAAGTCTGGACAGGAACCTGGGACAGGAACTGAAGCGAGGGCTATGGCGGAGCTCTGCTCACCAGTTTGTTCTCTGTATGGCTCGCTCGGCCAGCTTTCTTATGCAAGCTAGGGTCACCTGCTCAGGGCCGGCACTGTCCACAGTGGGCTGGATCCTCACACATCAATCAGTACTCAAGAAAATGTCCCTTAGACTTGTCCATAGGCCAGTTCACTGAAGGCATTTTCTTAGCTGAAGTTCCCTCTTTCCAGAAGACCCTAGTTTGTGTCAAGTTGACAAAACAACAACAACAACAAAAACAAATTAAAAACAAAAACAAAAATACACCAACACCAACCAACAAAACAAGAAAGACATAACCAACAGTTTCCCTGCCTCTCTTTCCAAGAGAGCCTGGGGTGCTGTCTTCCGTGATGTTGGGCTGGGTAATGCTTGCTGATCTGTGTGATTCCCTCACTTTATAGTTGAGGGAACTGAGGCAGTGAAAGAAAAGATGCTTAAGGACACAGCTGTGACACACTGGAGTTGCCTAAAGGAGGAGCTACTTCCTTAAGCTAGGGGGAGCGAGATACAAACTGGGCCTCCCGGCCCCCAGGGCGGTGTCTGGTGGGGAAGGCCAGCATGGTGAAACATGAGAAAACACCTCTGTCTTCACAGATGTGCCTGCGCCTGCGTTGATTATCTGTAGGAGCTGTGGGAGATAACAGTCCTTTTTGTTTTTTTGAGACAGGGTTTCTCTGTTACACAGAGCCCCTGGCTGTCCTGGACTCACTCTGTAGAGCAGGCTGGCCTCGAACTCACAGAGATCTGCCTGCCTCTGCCTCCCTAAATGCTGGGATCAAAGGCATGTGCCACTACGCCTGGCCAGCTGGGAATAACAGTCTTTATGGCAGTGTCTATTAGAACTGAAAGGGCTGAAATGGCCCTCCAGTCACCTGGCTCAGCCCCGGAAGAGTGGAACAGGGGAGCTGGAGAGATGGCTCAGCCGTTAAGAGCACCGACTGCTCTTCCAGAGGTCCTGAGTTCAATTCCCAGCAACCACATGGTGACTCACAACTATCTGTAATGTGATCTGATGTGCACGGTATACATAATAAATAAACAAAAAATATTAAAAAAAAAAAAAAAAAAGAGTGGGACAGGATGGGCACCACACAGCTCTGCAAGCTCACTGATGAGTGAGTGGGGCCTCCCATCCCACACGTCCACTGTGGGTCTAGCCTAGGCAGGAGCTTTGGGTCCTGCTGCCAGTTTGTCCCTGTAGGGCTGATGTCACAAAGGAGAGGGGGACTTAGCAAGCAAACATGTTGGTCTTGGGAAGACATCCTTTAGACTGCTGGTCAGTGGATCCCTTTCCAGTCTTACTCTGACTCAGTGTCACCGACCTTCGGGCAGGTATTTAAGCTCTCTGGGTCTCGTTTTTCTCCCACGTGGATAAGGACAGAAATACCCTCCTTGTACAGTTATCCTGAAGATGAAACCACTGATGGGTCCTGACTCCGAGCAAGAGCTTCTCAAAGAGTCCTCAGATCTCGGGGTTGGAGAGGGCCTCCCAGGGAAGCAAGTCCCCGCCTGCCTCCTCCACTCACCTCCACAGCCAGTCTGCCCGTTCTACCCCCAGTAGAATGATTCCACTGGAGCATCCTTGACCTTATCCCTCCTCAGGTCCTTGCCCCTCAGGTCCTTGTCTCCAGCGGTGCTTGACCGCAGATGTAAGCCGGTGATGTGCCCGTCCCCCCACCCCCCGCCCAGGGAGGGAAGCCAAGGCCTCCCTCCCTCATTAACTCCAGTGCAATGGCAGGCAAGTTTTCCAGGACACAGAAGCATCCTGAGGGATGCAAGGAGACCATGCAGAAATAAACAAGGATTTTCCTCTCGAGCATCTAAGGGACAAGGACAGAGTCCAAGTGACAGGCTCAACTTGCCTAAGTGCTGAGGGGGGCTCGGAGGGAGGACTAGGCCTCCAGGAGAGACTCAGCAGGTACAGGAGAGGGAATAGCATCTCAGGACAGGGAACGTTGCACAGGCCAGGGCAAGGGGTACATCATTCCCAGGAGATGGGGAAAGGGCTGGGTGAGGAGGCCCAGAGGTTTCCTGGGTGAAATCGAAAAGGCAAAGGCAAACTGGGAGGTTGCTTCAGGCAGCAAGATGGCTGCTCACAACAGAAATGCTCCCTCTGTTGTGAGCTTCCAACAGAGGGTGGCTACTGGATCAAGTGAGTGCAGTAGGCCCACACTATGGAAGATGCCCTCTATTGGCTGACTCGACACATGCCGCTTGCAAATAAATCAGTTGGCCCAGGAATCTAAGCCCTGGATTCCAGCTGCCTTGGCCACATGTGACCTTGGTTTATCCATCCACCTCAGGAAGCCCTTCCTGGCACCCCCAGGAGCCAAGTCAAGCTGGCTGATCACTAGAATTGGGTCACGGGGAACCAGAAGAGGCCAACACTGGGAGGTGACCCTGTAACTGGTCCTAGCTTATTCTGGGGCTCGCTCTGAGGAAGCTCTCTCTCAGTCTCCACTTCCGTGTCTATGAGTTGGAAACAATAGCAGGAACATTTGTTGAAATATGCTGCATGCCAGACATGGTTCTAGATCCGCCTCCCTCCATCTACTTACTCGTTTTTCATCTTCTAATGAGTAACTCTTCCTATTCTTTCTTTAAAAGCAAATTCAGGCAGGGTCAGTGAGTAAAAGCCAATGGGATGGGTCAGTGCTGTCCAGTCTGAAGACCAGGGTGTCATCTCCAGAACCCACAGGGTGGAGGAAAAGAGCCAGTTCCCAAGAGGGATCCTCTGACCTCCACACCTGTCCTGTGGCATGTGCATGCACACACTTGTGCACACACACGCACACGCGCGCACACACACACAGACATACGGACACACATGCACGCACAAAGAGTTAAAAAACAAAACATCCAGGCAGCAAGTCAGTCAGCAGAGCCCAGACCTTGGCTGTTCTAGAAGGCAAGTGGGGAAGCTGAAGGGACAGGTAGATCCGGGCCATAACTCATACAAACTTCATGTTTGGCCCTCTAAGACTTGAAGTATTCTCCACACATTAGTTCAGTTCATTTACTCTTTTTGATAACACTGTGAGGTGAAGTGCACACGGTGAGTCCTGTTTCATCGCCAGCGAGAAAACAAGCTGCTAAGTTGTGTAATTCACCCTAGATCACAGGTCCCAGGTCCCAGCTCCCCATAAGTGAAGAGTAATACTAAGACCCAGGATCATTTTGGACATTTCCCTTGGCTTTTTTGTTTCTTTGTTTTTTGTTTTTCTTTGACACAGGCTTTTCCTACGTATCCTTCACTGGCGTAGAGCTTGATATGTAGACCAGGCTGGCCTCAAACTCACAGCGATCCGCCTGTCTCTGCTTCCCCAAGTGCTGGGATTAAAGGTGTGCACCACCTTTACATATATTGACTGGCTAGGCCTCACTTTGTCTATGGGACAAAGAGTTGGGGCTCACCCATACCACATTGAGGAGCAGCTAGTCCTCACGTGCATTTCATGTCAGAACCCTGTTAGCTCCTGCTCAGACTTGAGAGCTCTGTCTTGGCACAGTGCTCTGTGCAGAGAGTAGCGTCCCAAGTGCTGCCCTGTCTTACTCAGACCCCCTCAGAGGCTTGAGGAAAGGGTCTGGCTCCCAAGCCTCCAGGGGAGCCCTAGCAAATGTCCCAGCTCAAGCCAGTTTCCATGCCAGGTTTCCAGGAACTCAGGGTACCATGGGCCACCTGATTCCCATGCAGGCCACCAGAATACTTGGACCTGCCAGGGCCACTGTGTCCTTCCCTCAGGCAGTGATGTTTGTGGGCCTTCCTCATGTAAAAAACAGCCACGGCAGGCTTCTTTCTAGCACCTGCAGTGCCTGTGGGACCTTGGCGGTGGGGGGTATCGGCTCCATCTTCTCAGCACACTGCCCTTCCTGGACCCAGACCATGACTCAACGGCTCACCATGTCCCTGGCCACAGCCTCCCAGAGGGCATCAGCAAAAGCTCTGAATGGGGCTGTTGGCATCCCTAGGGATGTTCCAATGGCTCCACACTGGGACACACGCAATTTATTCCTCTAATCCTTACAGTCACCATGCTTTGCAAGTAAGGAAGTTGAGGCTTATGAGCTAATGGAGATCACCCAATTGATTTTAAAGTGGAAGGCGGGATGGAGCAGGGACCCAAGTAAGTCCGGGTCCTGTTGGAGGCTCTTCCTATGAAACCCATGGAGTCTCCCCAATGCCACCTCCCACCCACTGAAGGCTACTTCAGCAGTATTCATTCAAGCCTGGGGTGTGCTAGGCCCACAACCAGTGGGTATCCAGTAAGCAGTGACAGATATAAGTGCACTGGGGAGACCCACCAACAACAGTGACACAAAGCAAATACGCACTGACTACGACAGGAGCCCTAATAATGCCCTGGAGGGGAGGGAAGACTCTCCCCCCAAGAAGAGGGGATGCCCATACAGGGTCCTGAGAGAGATAGTGCTGGGCAGGAGAAAGGGAGAGGGTAAGAAAAGCATGGCATCTTAGGCAGGATGTGTTTGCTGTTGGCTCAATGTAGGGGACGAGGGAACAGAGGCACCAATGTCAGAAAGACTCAAGGGGGCAGGGAATGGCTGGGAAAAGACTTCTCTAAGAGGCCCAGGGTGTTCAGGCCTTGATCTCCATGCCATGCCCTCCGAGACCCACAAGTCATAAATCCTGCACCCAGGCTTACAGTGGAAGGCCCCCCAAAAGAAGGCAAGGTGCCTGGAAGCACTCAGGCCACCTGACTGCCAAGGTTGCCTTGTCTCTGAGGCAATCTCCTTTCTCCTTGCCCCGGGATGAGTGCACACCTGAGCACTGTGGGGGGTGATGGGGCCCCCCAGTCCTTGGGATTCCCCTGGCAACTCTGTTGACTAGGCCCCACCTGCCTCACCTGGCCCAGGGAGTTTCCCTGCCTGTGAAATCAAACACAAACAAACCTTAAACAGAAACTGGTCCACCCCTGAGCCCCAGGTAAGCACAGTCCAAACCTGTGGGTGCCAACGAACCTTCTGGCTGGCCTCCAGGACGTAGAAGGAGGCTGTTTGAATAAAGTCCCCTCTTACTGGTAAGCACATAAGGCCAGGGAGTTTGCAGTTGGCAAATCACTTCCCCAGGTATCTTCCCCTTAGTTTCTCACACCTGCATGTCACATGCTTGAGGCCACACAGCAGCTGGTGATAGATTTAGGGTCAGAGACATAAGGACTCAGGAGAGAGCAGGCACTGGCCATACATTGGTGAGATGGCTCCAGCTGACCAGTGTCATGGCCAAAGAGCCACAAAGGTCCAAGTGGCATGAGGAAGGCATGAATAGGGTGGCCTCTCAGAGAAAGGCAGCAGTTTCAAGCAGGCGAGGGGGCTCTCTGGGCAGAGGAACGGGATCAACAGAGGCATGGAGGCAGCGAGGCAGCTGGATAGTGGGGCACAAGGGCTTCTTCACCTTGGTTACATCTCCTAGTAACGTCGCTGTCAGTGTTTAAACCTGTGTCCCCATCATCAGAATCTACCGAAAGTGAACGGCCATGTTTAGGTCCCTTTCATGTCTTTAGGCCCCAGCAAGGTGCCAGGAGACAGCAAAGGAAAGAATGGAGCTGGGGAGAAGGCTCGGTTGGCAAAGTGCTTGCCACATAAGCCGAGTTCGATCCCCCTGGAACCCATCTTAAAAAGCTGACTATGGTGGTGCCTGCCTGGAACCGCAGAGCTTAGAAGGCAGAGACAGGGAGATCCCTGGGATTGTCAGGTGAACTATTGTAACTGAGTCAGTAAGCTCCGGGTTCATCAGGAGAGCCCGTCTGGAAAAGTGTAGTAGGAGGGATTGAAGAAGACACCCAACGTCAACCTCTATACACACACGGGGTGGGGGGTGGAAGTGGGGGAGAGAGAGAGAAGAGAGAGAGGGAGAGAGAGAAGGGAGAGAAGGGAGAGAAAGAGAGAGAGGAGAAGAGGCGAGAGAGGGAGAGAGGAGGAGAGAGGAGGAAGAGGAGAGAGAGAGAGAAGGAGAGAGAGAGAGAGAGAGAGAGAGAGGAGGAGAGAAGAAGAGAGAGGAGAGAAGAGAGAGAAGGGAGAGAAAGAGAGAGAGAGAGAGAGAGAGAGAGAGAGAGAGAGAGAGAGAGAGAGAGAGAGAGAGAGCGAGAGCAGTCAGAGATTCTTCGGGGTGGGAGTGGGAAGACATGAGCGCTGCAAATGAAGTTCTGAGTTAAAAGTGTCCTTCTCAGCATGCCCCTCACTGCCCAAGTCCCTTTAGTGTGCCCCCTGCCTTCAGTGGTAGATGGAAGAGAAGCTAGCCTTGGGGAGCAGGCACAAGGAGACGTGCCCTTGGTCACACAGCCAGAGGCTGGAACCAGGGCTGTGGGTGTCAGTGGGTACAAGAGCACACTCTTAGCCACAGCTAAGCTTGGAGCTGACAAGTGCTGTGTGGCAGTGTGGGGACCTCTACCAGGAACTGACCCTCCTTCCCTAGCTCTCCTGTGGAGCAGTAGGGACATTGGACAGGAGGCTCACTGAGTAGCAGATGTCCAGGACAGCTTTGTGGTCCTAAACAGACATGTGGCTGTGTGCCTCTCCGCTGGTGTTCACAGGCATGGCCAGACAGGCATGGCAGGGCATAGGTGTCAGGGCCCAGTGTTTGTCAGGGCATGCTTGCATGTGTTCATGTGTCCAGTGCTATTCTCCATGCACCCTCCTGCAGGCCTGGCCTGTTTCTGTCTAAGACACTCCACCTCCCACATACCTCATGGGAGTGCGGCAGAAGCAGAGAGAAAAGCTAGCTTGTATGCACGTGTGTGCAGGTGCAGTCACATGCGGGGTTTTGTGTGTGTGTGTGCATGCATGCATGCGTGCGGGCATGTGTGTGTGCATATATGTGTCTATGTATACATGCTCTTTCTAGAATGGCCTGAGTTCTTTTTCCCTCTGGCCCCTCTGACCCTGCCCAGCATGCTGTTGGGGTCCTTGGCCGTCTGGGAGGAAGAAGAGTGGGTCTGAGAGAGAAGAGGCAAGCATGTCCTTGACTGTGTTCCTGAGCCAGAGGAAGGGCCAAGCTCCAAGGGACTGATTACCACTTTCTGAGCCCACCTGGCAGAGGCCTGGGCTGGTGGTGGACACAGCGCCACCTTGTGGGCAACAAGAGGTAAATGGCAACACTGCAAAGCAGATGGCTACCCTCAGGAGTAGGGATGGGAGGATGGCCTAGGGGACCCGGAAGGCCAACCCTGCCAGTCTTTACGGTTGGCTCCTTCTCCTCCCACCCCTGCGACACCAGCCTTCCTTAGCTTCACAATCTCCAGTCATTGTTCTGAGTTTGTCCAGCCGATGGGGGGTGGGGGTGGGGGACGACATTTGAGGTGTGAAAAGGTCAGGAGTCCAGGGATGGCAGCTAAAGACTTCCCCAGGAGGACAATCCCTCAGGGTAATTTTAAAGGCTGAAATATGAGCCTGGACATGTGGGAAATGCCCTGGATGGACGAAAGAGCTTGAATAACAAGACCCAGAAGCATTAAAGACCACTGACTGATGGAGCCGGGCCCAGTGGCGCACGCCTTTAATCCCAACACTAGGGAGGCAGAGGCAGGCAGATCTCTGAATTCGAGGCTAGCCTGGTCTACAAAGCGAGTCTAGGACAGCCAAGGCTACACAGAGAAACCCTGTCTCGAAAAAAAAGTTTTCAAAAGACGACTAACAAGTATATTGAGCTAGCAGTACTTGAGACTGAGTGGAGTGGAGCCCATGTGAAGAGCAGCAGGCACGAGACTGAGAAATGGTGGAGTCCTAGGCCACAGAACGCCTGTAGTGCCAACCCGTGGACCTAGGCCACAGAACGCCTGTAGTGCCAACCCGTGGACCTAGGCCACAGAACGCCTGTAGTGCCAACCCGTGGACCTAGGCCACAGAACGCCTGTAGTGCCAACCCGTGGACCTAGGCCACAGAACGCCTGCAGTGCCAACCCGTGGACCTAGGCCACAGAACGCCTGTAGTGCCAACCCGTGGACCTAGGCCACAGAACGCCTGCAGTGCCAACCTGTGGACCTAGGACACAGAACGCCTGCAGTGCCAACCCGTGGACCTAGGCCACAGAACGCCTGCAGTGCCAACCCGTGGACCTAGGCCACAGAACGCCTGTAGTGCCAACCCGTGGACCTAGGCCACAGAACGCCTGCAGTGCCAACCTGTGGACCTAGGACACAGAACGCCTGCAGTGCCAACCCGTGGACCCAGGCCACAGAATGCCTGCAGTGCCAACCTGTGGACCTAGGCCACAGAACGCCTGCAGTGCCAACCCATGGACCTAGGCCACAGAACGCCTGCAGTGCTAACCCGTGGACCTAGGCCACAGAACGCCTGTAGTGCCAACCCGTGGACCTAGGACACAGAACGCCTATAGTGCCAACCCGTGGACCTAGGTCACAGAACACCTGTAGTGTCAACCCATGGACCTAGGTCACAGAATGCCTGCAGTGCCAACCCGTGGACCTAGGCCACAGAATGCCTGCAGTGCCAACCCGTGGACCTAGGCCACAGAATGCCTGCAGTGCCAACCCATGGAGCTGGCTCATAACAGGGCATCAGAGTGAACACTGGGAAGGAACTGACAAGATCACGGTAGCTTCCTGAGCTGAAACTCAACATAACATATACTTTTAGTTCTTTTTTAAAAAAGATTTATTTATTTATTATTATGTATACAGTGTTCTGCCTGCATGTATGCCGGCAGGCCAGATGAGAGCATCAGATCACATTATAGATGGTTGTGAGCCACCATGTGGTTGCTGGGAATTGAACTCAGGACCTTTGGAAGAGCAGGTGGTGGGTGCGCTTAACCACTGAGCCATCTCTCCAGCTCCCTACTTTTAGTTCTTATTTGTTTATATTTTGTTCTATTTCTTTTGTATCGAGACAAAGTCTTGCTCTGTAGTCCAGGCTGGCCTCAAACTCTGCATCCTCCTGCCTCAGCTTCTTGAGTGCTGGGATTATTGGTGTGTGTTACAACACCCTTCCTGTAACTCTTTTAAAGTGCTCAGTTCAGCTGGGCGGTGGTGGTGCACGCCTTTAATCCCAGCACTCGGGAGGCAGAGGCAGGCGGATCGTTGTGAGTTCGAGGCCAGCCTGGTCTACAAAGTGAGTCCAGGACAGCCAAAGCTACACATAGAAACCCTGTCTCGAAAAACAAAACAAAACAAAAAGCCTTTACTCACTAAGCTCCCTCCCCACTCTCCTGAAACTGTCCACCTGCATCCCTATCTGTATGGATTGATCAGTTCCGCATATTTCATATAATTATGAAATGTCATGCTATGTCATACACCATGTGGGCTTTTGCGTCTGGTTATGCCCATAACACCGCGGTATTATCAGCACTTTGTTCCTGTGCTGCAAGTGTAGCTCTTGGATAGTGAGCATTTGCCCAGCACACTGAAGGCCCTGAGTCCTGAAGAAAACAGAACTACAAAACAACCACTTCACCTGGGTGTGGTAAGGTGCACATCCATCATGCCCGCGCGCTCTGGAAGTAAAACAGAGAGATTCTAGTTCGAGGCCAGTCTGGGTTACATAGAGAGACCGTGTCTTTAAATCATTCTGGGGGTGGGGCAGTGGCTCTGTGATTAAAGAGCTTGCTGCACACGTGTGAGGGATGGAGCTTGGATCCCCCAGAAGCTACATGAGGCCAGGTGGGCATGGCAGCTAGCCTTCTTTCTGTTGGTCGGACAGATGGATGGGCTCTCCTGAGCAAGCTGGCCAGCCAGACTAGTGTATAGGCAAGCTCTGGCTTCAATTGAGAGGCCCACCTCCATGAATACGGTGGAGAGTGACTGTGCAAAACTACCTATGTCAACCTCAGGCCTCCACACACACGTGCACACACGTATGCAAACATACATGTGTACAAACACACATGCATATGAAAGAAAAGTACAAAAAAACTTCCTTTTTATGAATGAGTAATATTGATGGTCATTAACTTAGGGTGGGTTGTAGCAGATAAGCCTATGAAAGCTGGACATACAGTACACCAGACACAACTAAGTTACTGGACACAGCTGACGCTCACTCTTGTGACTGTGTGGCTGCTTGGGAGCTGTGGCTTGCTGCTGCCGCCGCTGTTGCCACTGCAGCTGTTGCTGCCCAGCATTATGAGAGAGCATTGAACTGTATATTACCAGCCTTGGAAAAGACCAGATTCAAATGTCAAAGGAAAGTTTCCTACTGAATATCACTTTTTAAAAATTTATCTCATATTCCGGGGCTGGAGAGATGGCTCAGTGCTTAAGAGCACTGCCTGCTCTTCCAAAGGATCCGGGTTCAATTCCCAGCACCCACATGGCAGCTCACAACTGTCTGTAACTCCAAGATCTGACAGCCCAACACCAACGTACACAAATTAAAATTAAATAAATATTTAAAAATTTTTATCTTATTTTTGGTTATGCATGCCTCTATGTGTGCATGTGCATGTGAGCGCAACTGCCCTCGGAGGATGGAAGAAGGCGTCAGAGCTCCCGGGGCTGGAGTTTACAAGCAGTTGTGAACCACCCAACATGAGTGGCTGGGAGCTGGAAAGCCAGAAGGCAAACTGTTGTTGGGACCACCAATATCCTGTGGCATGCAGCCGGCAAGTTGCTCACCCACTCATGGTGAGCATTTGAGCCGCGCAGGCTCACTTTTGATCCCTCCTGTGTCCTTGCAGTGGTGTTTTATGTTATGCAGGCAAGCAAGGTGATGGGGAGGCTGAAAGATGAGACAAGAGAGAAGCCTTGAGCCACGCCGAGGAAGCTGGACCCGTATGATCTGATCTGATCACACAGAGGCTGAGAGCTAGAGGTACCAGCATCCTGCCCCCAGCAGCTCTCAGAGGGTGGGTGGCTCAGGGACAAGAGTTAAGCCTGACTCCCTCTTCTGCATCCCCAACATAAGTCTGGCACAGACTAGGAAGCCTGGCTCGAAATGTGAGTCAGGTACCCAGAATGGCACAACAGTGGGGTGACTCCAAGAGCCGATACAGAAGGACACAGTGTGAGAGAGTTCTAGAAGAAGGCTTTTAAGCAGTTGGGCTAAGATGTGCACCCAGGTCTGGCTGAGTGGCCTTGCATGAGTCCTCCCGCCTCTCAGGCATTTATTTGAGCAGCCAGTTTCTTGGGGGCTGTATCCTCCCTACTGCCCTACGCAGGTCCAGCCTCCTATTTGCTGCTGTGACCCAGAGCTTCTGCAGAGGGAAAGCTCCCACCTCAGGAAGTGCTGATGAGAGTCCCCCCCGCCCCCGACCCCCACGTGTTATGTGCCTCTGGAAAGTAGGTAGCTGGAGAAGGGATGACTAGAAGCTTCCAGCTGCTCTGTCAGAGCTGTTAGGATTCCAAAATAATTTTCTTTCTCTCTCCTAAGCTGAGATCCCCACCCCCCCCCCGTAAGCTCCAGATGCACCAGATGGGAGCAAGTAGAGACATGTGAGAGAAGCTGAGAGACACTAGAGAAATAGGAAATCTAGAGCTGGCCCTGGCCAGACGGCTCGAAGGATAGTTTGGGAGACAGGAGAAAGAACTAGATCCCACCTGGTCTTGTACTCAAACCAGAACGCTCCACAGGCTCTGAGGAGCACAGACCGCTGCTCTTGCCCTTGGAGCTTCCGATTTAGTGGGTCTCTGGTAGGAACCAAAGGTCCTCTTTTCTGCACGTGCCAAGTGGTGCCTTTGACACAGGCGAAACCCACCTGCCCCATCGCTCCCCTCTGGAGCCTGAATAGCTTTGGCTTTCTAGGGAGACGCTCACAGGTTCTGCCCTTCGAGGCTCAGAGGCTGGGAGTCCCCCCTGTACACCTCAGGGTGTGACGTTTCTCAGCAGAGGGATCTGACAGCTTCTATGTGCCAGGACCTCCCTGAAGACTTTCTGTGGCTCTCAGACCCCTGTGCACATAAGAAAGATACCAAGGAGCTGACATCCATCCTCCTGCAGTAGATCTCGGACAATGACTGGTGGATGTATGGCTCGGCTTCGTCACCGCCTGACAGGGACAGCTTTGAGGCACATGCTGGGCTATGACACAGAATTCCTCTCTGAGGCTGAGCCTGGCTGGTGACAGCAGAAACTGTCTGGAGGGCAGCCCCTCTGCGGGCTTCTCTCCTTCCATGAAGAATCTTCCAGTCACTTCTCACGTAAGCCAGTTGTTCCAAAGCCTCACACCACGTTGTGTTAATTGCCAACCATGAATGAAAGCTGTGTTCACCAAGCACCTACTCTCTGCCGGACATGGTGTTCATATGACCTTGTCTGATCCCCCTTTTCCAGTGGGTACCATCACCTCAGTGTCACTGGCACATAGGATGTCCAGATTCAGAGAGGGGAGGTGGCTTGACAGAGCACTCGCTGGTGAGCATCCGGTCCACAGCAGGTGGACTCCACTCTCTGAACCCAGCCCAGCTCCCTGTGGCCCCTGGATAGTCCAACCTGGGAAAGAGGAGGTGGCTGAGGGTCCCAGGATGTGACCATGGTTTTCCTGCGGCATGGAAATGGAGGAGCAGCATGACGCCGCCCATCAGTCTTGTTGATTGAGGGTCTGGTGAGGGGGACACTTAAGATGACTGTAACTTCGGGGCTGTTTCGAGGCTCCCCTGGGCTGTTTTGAGGCTCCCCTGGAGACTCAGGAGACCTCTGAGGAGAAAAAGTTCCTATTTTGGGTGCAACAGCAGGATTCCGCTTTGCAATGGCAGATGGCTGAAGCTGTGATTCCATGTTCAGGCTGTGCCAAAACATTCCTAATGGGTTTGTGGGACAGAACGGGGTCTTTGTCAGCGGAAGTGCAGTATTTAACTTCAGTCTCAAAGCATGGTCTGAAGTAGACATTCTTGCCATATAAAGAAGCCTCCGTTGGTAACAATGACGTCACAACTCATGTACACTATAGCCAAAGCCCTTGATGGCACAAAGGCCCCTGTTGGATGCCAGGCTGGACCTGCTTTCCAGGCAGAAGCTCCAGAAGTGTCCCCCTCCCACTTGACCTCAGTTTCCCCAAGTGTGACAAGGGAGACAGCCGAACACAGCCATGGCCCTGTGGCCTTGTGCTCTCTTGGGGTCCCAAGTTTGACAGGACCTGTGGCTCTCCCGTGGGCCCACTTGGCAAATCCTGGCAGGTCGTTATCTCAGATTACAGATCTGTAATTGAGCCTGCAGGGCCGTGGTGCCGGCCTCAGCTGTAAATCCCAGTTGGGAGGCAGCTGGGAGAGATAGATTATTCTGGCTCTTCTTGACACTGGGGACAGCCTGTCTAGGGTGCTCGTGTGGACAGCAAGGGGAGCTGTCAAAGGCATCCCCTGGGGTTGGGACACTCAGTGGAGGGCACAGGCGACAATGCCTGTCAATAAAAAGGCTGCGTCAGATCAGCCTGCTGGGCCCAGTGCAGATGCTGGCTGGGCCCAGTGCAGATGCTGGCTGGGAGCAGGCATCCCTGAGTGCAAGTTATGCCAATTGCACTCCAGGCTCTGGCTGAGTGTCCTCCATGTCATCGATTCCTTCTAGAAGGCGTTCTCAGGAGTGGGCTGAGAAAGTATCCCTGCAGACCTGTTAAAAATGAAGATGGTGGGCTGGGTGTGGTGGCCCATGCCTTTAATCCCAGCATTCGGGAGGCAGAGGCAGTTGGATCGACGTGAGTTGGAGGCCAGCTTGGCTTACAAAGCGAGTCCAGGACAGCCAGGGCTGCACAGAGAAACTCGGTCTTGAAACAAAAATTGAAGGTGGCAGAGCTGTAATCCCAGCACTCAGGAGCAATAGGCAGAAGGATTGACACATTTGAGGTTGGTCTGGTCTACATAAAGGATTTCAGGTTAGCTTGGGCTTTTTTTTTTTTTTTTTTTTTTGGTAGGTGGGTGTGTGGGAAGGGCAGAAGTGAACAGATGGGAGGTGAGGATGAGACTGAGGCCAGCTGCTTTACTAAGCGCTGTGTGATTTACTTGGGGCATTAAAAAGAATGTGACACCACCGGGCTTTGCTACTACCCATGGGCCTTGCTCACCTCACTCAGTGCCCCCTGCCCCCAACCTGTTGAGTTAGGTAGGTGGGAATGATTTTGTTCCACACTCACAGACACCATGACCCGAAGAGGCATGGGTGGTGGAGGGGGTAGAGCCACAGAGCTGTGTCTTCCCTCTGGGCCAAAGTTTCTTGTTCACGCTGGCCTCCGGTGGGCAGCCATGGAAATAAAGGAACCGGAAAACACAGGAGCGGTACAGCCGGTGGAGGACCGGGGTCTACACCTCGGCACTCTGCGGCCTCCGGCAAGCAGCCTCCTGCCTGGTTTCTGGATTTGTAAGATAGCATACCTCAAAGGATTGGAAGGATTAACTGAGATACTGTAGCTCTGATTCTGCAGGGTATAAGAAGAGCTTCTCATTGGCGTCTGGTGTGCAAGTGAGGAAAGCAGGAGGGAGGGAGGGAGACAGTACCTTTCTGTAGACTGTAAGATGTTTGTAGGGAAGTTTTTTTGTTTGGTTTGGTTTTGTTTTTGTTTCTTTGACACAGAGTTTCCCTGGGTAACAACCCTGGCTGTCCTGGAACTCACTCTGTAGACCAAGCTGGTCCCGGGAACTCACAGAGATCCGTCCACCTCTGCCTCCTCAGTGCTGGGATTAAAAGTGTACACCTGACTCTTGGGAGCTCTGGTCTGTTTGTTTTGTTTTGTGTTTTGGGACAGGGGTTCTCTGTTTACCTTGGCTCTCCCAGAGTCTCTTTATAGACCAGGCTGGCCTCAAACTCACAGCAATCCACCTGCCTCTGTCTCTCCAGTGCTGTGATTGAAGGAAAGTGCCATTACCGCCTGGCTAGGGAGTTCTTTATTCTGATAAATTAGTGAATTTATGGAAACCAAGATACGGTGTAACAAGTGCTTAGCACAAGTCTGACATTTAACCAGGACGTTAAGTTCAATCCTATTACACACACACACACACACACACACACACACACACACACACACACATTGTTACAAACTGATCGCTCAGCCCTGTCTCTTCGGAGACAGTAAGGGCCAACCCCACTTGACTCCTACTGACTTGGATGAACAGCCAGCACCTAGTTGGCTGTGGGGGGGGAGGGGGGGATGGAGGCTGGCCTCCCAGGAAGGGCACAGAAGTCAGTCCCACAGCCTGCTTTGCCCCTCCTCTGCAGCCTCCTATTGTGTCACCTTGGGCATGTCAGTGTTCGGAACTATCAATTTTTTCCTGTCTCAAAAGAGGACGATGATGCTTGTTTGCTGGGCTTTGGCCTGGTGTGGGGCAGCTGGACAGAGGGCTTGTGAGGCCCTTCTGGGGGTCAGGGCAGAGATGAACCCTTTCTAGCCTGCCCTATGCTGTCTCTGAAGACACACCTAAGCCAAGAGCTGGTCTAACCAGTCACCAGAGGGCTGTAGACTGTGGCAGAACCCAAAATCTGAGTGTGACTAAAGAAGCTTTGCCTTATCCACTTGCCCCCGGGGCGCTTATGCTAATCCCATTCCCACCAAAGCCACTCAGACTAATGAAGCTTCCTCCACGCCCACGCCACACCATCTGTCAGCAGATCTGCAGGGTCTGAAGCCTCGTGAGCCACCAGGAGACAGGCTGAGCCTCTGGGGGTTCATCCAAACTTCCCTCAGTGCGGTGAGTGGGTCCCACTCAGCCACATCTGGGCAATCACTGGGGATCTGCGGAAGAGAGATGCTGGAGGTCTCCTGTCGCTCCCCCACCCCCACCCCCGGTACACACAAGCATGGCCATCCGTCAGGAGGAATAGGTAAGTTACTACTATGGGATGTTCAGATGGCATTACATCCCAGGACAGAAAACAAAGCCAGGGCTGAGGAAGGACATGAACTGAGCTCTGCCTGGCTTTCTACTCCACGCTTTCACTACAGGTTGTATGTGTGTGTGTGTGCGCGCGCGCGCGCGCGTGCGCGTGCGCGTGTGCGTGTGCGTGTGTGTGTGTGTGTGTGTGTGTGTGTGTGTGTGACTCCTGAACTGTACCAGATTCTGCTGTAGTAAGGATGTGAATCAGAGTGCTCCCCACAGCGGGGCTGGGCAGGAAGGTCTGAGGTGCTACAAGTGCTCTGTCATCTGCCCCTGGTTGTTACTAAGAGTTTTCTTTCTTTCTTTCTTTCTATCTATCTATCTATCCAGGTATTACCTGTTAGTGTGTGTATGGAGTGGAATGTTGCATGTGCCGTTGTATGTGTCTGGAAGTCAGGGGAAAACTTTGTGGAGTTGGTTTTCACTTTTATGTGAGTTCTAGGCATAGAACTCAGGTCAGCAGGCTTGCGTAGCAAGTGCCTGTACCTACTGAGCCATCGTGTTAACCCAAATGGCTGTCTGTCTGTCTGTCTGTCCCTCTCTCTCTCACACACACACACACGATTTGTTTTATTTATTTTTTAAAAGATGTATTTATGTATATGAGTGCTCTATTTGCATGTATGCCTGCATGCCAGAAGAGGGAATCAGATCCCATTATAGACGGTTGTGAGCCATCATTTTTGTAGCTGGGAATTGAACTCAGGACCTCTGGAAGAGCAGCCAGTGCTCTTAACTTCTGAGCCATCTCTCCAGCCCACATTTTTTATTTTATGTGTATTTTATGTGTATTTTTATATCACACACACACACACACACACACACAGAGAGAGAGAGAGAGAGAGAGAGAGAGAGAGAGAGAGAGAGAGAGATGGCCAATGTCTGCAGAGATCAGAAGAGGGCATCAGATTCCCTAGAGCTGAAGCTTTGGATGTCTGTGAACCAATATGTAGGTGCTAGAACTGCTAGCAGCTAAGGCCTTTGCTGGTCCAGGCCAACTAGGCCCTCCACAGACTTAGGAAATCCACTCTTCCACCCAGCTCCCAGCCCTCTTGCCATCATTCCTTACCTCAGATTGCTGTGGTGCAGTGACTGGGGTCCCTGTCTGGTTCATCTCTGAGGGGTAAAACTGTCACGTGACTTGGGGTGAGGAAGGAGGTGTCCCATAAGCACCATCATTTGTGAGGGAATGTGTTTATCTTCAGCAGGGCTGTCATAACATGCTGTTGGCTGATTTTTTTTTCAATCTTACTGTTTTTGTGTGTGGTGTATATGTACATATGCATTCATGTATAAGCGGAGGTGGCACCTGTGTGATCCTGGGTGGCCAGAGGTTGATCATTGGGTGTCTCCTTCTGTACCTCTATTTTTTGAGATAAGACTCTCAATGAACCTTCTGCTCATTGATTCAGCTACACTGGCTGGCTAGTAAGCCCCTGGGGTCCCCCTGTCTCTGTTTCCTCGGTGATGAGATCAGAAGGACAAGGCTTAAAAAAAAAAAAAAAAAAAAAAAAGCAATGGTGTCAGGACCTGAACTAATACCTCATGCTTGTGTAGCAGGCACTGAACCATCTCCTCAGTGACTGGACCATCACCTCCTCAGTGACTGAACTATCTCCTCAGTGACTGGACCATCACCTCCTCAGTGACTGAACCATCTCCTCAGTGACTGCACCATTACCTCCTCAGTGATTGGACCATCACCTCCTCAGTGACTGAACCATCTCCTCAGTGACTGGACCATCACCTCCTCAGTGACTGAACCATCTCCTCAGTGACTGGACCATCACCTCCTCAGTGACTGAACTATCTCCTCAGTGACTGGACCATCACCTCCTCAGTGACTGGACCATCACCTCCTCAGTGACTGAACTATCTCCTCAGTGACTGGACCATCACCTCCTCAGTGACTGGACCATCACCTCCTCAGTGACTGAACCATCTCCTCAGTGACTGGACCATTACCTCCTCAGTGATTGGACCATCACCTCCTCAGTGACTGAACCATCATCTCCTCAGTGACTGGACCATCATCTCCTCAGTGACTGGACCATCATCTCCTCAGTGACTGGACCATCTCCTTGGTGACTTACTGAACCATCTCTTCAGTGACTGGACCATCACCTCCTCAGTGATTGGACCATCATCTCCTCAGTGACTGGACCATCACCTCCTCAGTGACTGAACCATCTCCTCAGTGACTGGACCATCACCTCCTCAGTGATTGGACCATCATCTCCTCAGTGACTGGACCATCACCTCCTCAGTGACTGAACCATCTCCTCAGTGACTGGATCATCACTTCCTCAGTGACTGGACCATCTCCTCAGTGACTGGACCATCTCCTCAGTGACTGGACCATCTCCTCAGTGACTGGACCATCTCCTCAGTGACTGGACCATCTCCTCAGTGACTGGACCATCTCCTCAGTGACTGGATCATCTCTTCAGTGACTGGACCATCTCCTCAGTGACTGAACCATCTCCTCAGTGACTGGACCATCTCCTCAGTGACTGGATCATCATCTCCTTAGTGACTGGACCATCTCCTCAGTGACTGACTGGACTATCTCCTCAGTGACTGGATCATCACCTTCTCAGTGACTGACTGGACCATCTCTTCAGTGACTGGACCATCATCTCCTCAGTGACTGGACCATCATCTCCTCAGTGACTGGATCATCTCCTCAGTGACTGAACCATCTCCTCAGTGACTGGACCATCTCCTCAGTGGCTGGACCATCTCCTCAGTGACTGGATCATCATCTCCTCAGTGACTGGATCATCTCCTCAGTGACTGAACCATCTCCTCAGTGACTGGATCATTATCTCCTTAGTGACTGGACCATCTCCTCAGTGACTGGACCATCACCTCCTCAGTGACTGACTAGACCATCTCCTCAGTGACTAAACCATCTCCTCAGTGACTGGACCATCTCCTCAGTGGCTGGACCATCTCCTCAGTGACTGGATCATCATCTCCTCAGTGACTGGACCATCTCCTCAGTGACTGGACCATCATCTCCTCAGTGACTGGATCATCTCCTCAGTGACTGGATCATCTCCTCAGTGACTGAGCCATCTCCTCAGTGACTGAGCCATCTCCTCAGTGACTGGACCATCTCCTCAGTGACTGGATCATCATCTCCTCAGTGATTGGATCATCTCCTCAGTGACTGAACCATCTCCTCAGTGACTGGATCATTATCTCCTTAGTGACTGGACCATCTCCTCAGTGACTGGACCATCACCTTCTCAGTGACTGACTGGACCATCTCCTCAGTGACTGGACCATCACCTCCTCAGTGACTGACTGAACCATCTCCTCAGTGACTAGACTATCTCCTCAGTGACTGGACCATCTCCTCAGATATCACTCTGTTGACTTACGTGACAATTAATTTCCCTGGAGACTGAGTCTAAGATCAAGGTGTTGGCAGGGCCTTCTCAGGCTTCTCTCTGCTTTTCCCAGAGCCATGGCCTTGCTGTTTCCACAGGGTCTCTGTGTAGTCTGCATCTTCCCGGTCTCTTTCCGTAACAGCATCATCATATAGGAATAGGAGGACATTTGCCTAAGATCTCAGTCAGCCCCAGTTACCCCTTCCCAGGCCTTTCTCAAATGCAGTCAATCCTGAAGCACAGAAAGGTGGGCCGTGAATTGAGGAGAACACTATCTGTTTATAGACATGTGGTAAGATGGTGGGCACATAGTGAGGGGTCCAAGGAGGACAGTGAGTAGGGCAGCAGGCACTTGGTCAAGAAGGATCTTCATTTCTGGGCCTCAGGGTAGATTCCAGCCACTGGAGAAAATGAAGAGGAGGAAGAGGAGAACTAAATCCTATTTGGAGAGAGTGGGAGGACAGGGAAGGCATGCTTGCTGGGTTGTGAGACAGGGAATAGACGTAGATTGGGTTCGTAGGATTTCTCAAGGACTCTGAGGTCATTTTCTAGCGTAAATAAAGAACATAGCCAATAAAGATATAAGGTCTCTTACAGGCAATGTAATGTCCAGACATTTAAAAATACACAAATACCAGCCTCTTCTCTCCCTCCAGAGCAGTGGTTCTCAGCCTTGCTAATGCTGTGACCCTTTATTACAGTTCCTCATGTTGTGGTGACCCCAACCATAACCTCATTTCATTGCTACTTCATACCTGTTTGCTACTGTTTAATCGCAGTGTGACTGTCTGATGTGCAGGGTATCATCTGATATGTGACCCTCCCAAGGGGGGGGGTAGCGGCCCACAGGTTGAGAACCACAGCGCTGTCGTTTCCCTGGTTATGGAATGGAGGCCCTAGAGTTGAAGCAGCTTGTTTAAAGTTGCTGGGTGAGTAGCAGGGAGCCTGTGAGCAGTGTCCTTAAAGGGACTCACAGGGATCTGGGGAGACCCCCCCCCCCACAGAGAACTCAGCCTGCGGGTCACTGAAGAAGGCATGCTACACCAGCTAGCGAGCTTGGCCCCACTGTGAAAACAACAGGTAGACTGGATTCCAGCCCAATGTGCAAAATAACAAGTCCATGTTGATATAAATAGATACATGCGGGGGAGGGGGAGGAGGGATTAGAGGGGCAGGGAGGACGGGAGGGGCGGGGAATGGGGCAGATGTTCCTCAGAGACTCAGAGGCTCAGACATAACAAGCAGATCTGGAGCACTCCAGATTGGGGAGTAGCGATGTGGCTTTAGGGACTTGTCCCGAAGTCAGAGAGGGAGACAGTGGCCCAGGGGTAGCCCCCACCACCAGGGGGGCCCCATGCTACTCCGTGCCCCTGATGGGCTGGGACAAAAAGGGGAATTCATCGAGGTGCTCTTATCGCCCCCGAATAATTCCAACCCACTGAGGAGCAAATTGTCTAAACATCCAGACTGAGGGGCTGTCTGTGAAGGGCCCGACTGGTGCCGATCAAGCCTGGAAAGGCTGTGGAACAAGAAAAGATGGGAACTGCCCATCTCCTGCCATGAAGGCAGGAGACTGAGTGCGGGGGATCCTGGGTTAGAGAAAGAACACTAGCGGCAAAGTGAGGACTTCAGTTAATAGTAGTGTGCCAGCCGCAGGCTTTTCTTTTCTTTCTCTTTTTGTTTTTTTGAGACAGGGTTTCTCTGTGTAGACTTGGCTGTCCTGGACTCGCTTTGTAGACCAGGCTGGCCTCGAACTCACAGCGATCTGCCTGCCTTTGCCTCCCGAGTGCTGGGATTAAAGGCGTGCGCCACCACACCCAGCTAACAGCGGGCTTTTTATTCTGACAAATATCCCACATGTAGGATGCTAACTATGAGACGCTCAGTGGGTGAGTGTGCTTGGCACCAAATCCAATGACCTGAGTTGTTCTCTGGACTCTACACAGTGGAAGAAGAGAACTGACTGCTGCTGGAAGTTGTCCTTTGACTTAAACACACACACACACACACACACACACACACACACACACACACACACACACACCACAGTAATTTCATTTATTTATTTACTTATGTAATTTATCTACTCATGAATTTATTTATTTATCATGTGCATTGATTTTTTTTTTTTTTTTTTTTTTTTGCCTGAATGTATGTCTGTGTGAGCTTGCCAGATCCCCTAGGACTGGAATTACAGACAATTGTGAGCCACTATGTGGGTGCTGGGAATTGAACCCAGGTCCCCTGGGTTAGCTTAGCTTAGCTCTCTTAATGACTGAGCCATCTCTACACCTCATGATTTTTAAAAAAAAAATATATATATATATATAGCCTTCTTTTTCCCTTTTCTTTGGTTTTTAGAGAGACAGGGTTTTCTCTGTGTAATAGCCCCGGCTGTCCTGGAACTCACTCTGTAGACCAGGCTGGCCTCCAAGTCACAGAAATCCCCCTGCCTCTGCCTCCCAAGTGCTGGGATAAAGGCATGCACCATCGCCACCTAGCTAGACTTTTAAAAATTAAATATTAAGTTAGCATACAAAGTAGTAATGGGTTTCTTTTGTTTAAAATTTGCTATTATTCTGCCTTCAGAGTACTGGAATTAAAGGCATGTGCCACCACAGGGAGAAATACTTCTAAAAGCAAGGGTTGGCAGAGTAAGGCCTACAGCCCAGATGCAGCCCACCACTTGTCTGACTCTTTTTCTAGAGGTGCTACTAGCTCTGGTTCTTGGGAGAGTGGACTCAGACAGAGAGCAGCACGCAGGAAGTTCCGGGGTTGCTCTCGGGATCCGGGGGAGCTGCCGTTGGGCTGCAAGGCAGTAAGGAGGCCCCAGTCAGTCATGAGCACCAAAAGTGTCAGGGTCCTTCTCAGTCTTCCTGAGTGGGACAGAAGGGCAGGCTGCTGGACTCAATGACCTGTCTTGGGAAATGGCTGCACTCTAGGTTGAGGTAGCTCCCCTCTGCACAGGGCATTCCCAGGACAGTCTGGCTGAGGCCACACCCATGTGACTGCGCACCCATGCTGTACCACTGGGCTGCTGCACAGGCCCCCCAGTCAGCTCTTGGTTTCATTTCTCCTGGGCCTCTTCCTGGGAGAGGTACTAGCTAGTGGGTTGGACTGCAGTCTCCATCACTGTGGCCGCTCTGGACGTCACAGCAGATCTGCTCATCCTCTCCTTGCTCTAGCTGTTCCCCTTTGCTAGCACTTCTTCAGGCCTCTGTGCCTGACATGGAGGCGTGATCTAGACACTCTCAGCCCTGAGGCTGTCAGACCTGTGATCACACATCCTGCTCAGGCCATTGCCTCTTAACTGCCTACTTTTAGGATCTATTTTTATTCTTTATTTTTATTTCTCTTCTCTCTCTCTCTCTCTCTCTCTCTCTCTCTCTCTCTCTCTCTGTGTGTGTGTGTGTGTCTGTGTGTCTGTGTGTCTGTGTGTCTGTGTAAATGCATGCCATGCATGTGCTGGTGCACACTGAGGTCAGAGGAGGACGTTGAGTCCCCTGGAGCTGGAGTTACAGGTAGCTATAAGTGTCTGGTTGTGGGCACTGGGAACAGAACTCTGGTCCTCTGGAAGAGCAGCAAACACTCGTTAACAGCTGAGCCATCTCTCAGGCCTTGTTCTACTTTATAAACTGGGGAAGGTGTACCAGGAAGCCAGCTAGATCAACTGGGTACCAAAGATATAGCTTCCTGCTATCAGAGCTTTCTTTCCATCAGAGCTAAGCGTGGTTGGCATCTTTGGCATCCAGTAAACCTCATGATCAATGGTCAGATGATCTGCCTCCTCCAGAATTCTTGGCTAGTTAGAAACTGCTTTTTGTTTTGTTTTGTTTTGTTTTGTTTTAAGGGCTAGTCACAGAGATCCCCCTGTCTGTTTGCTGAGTGCTGGGATGGATTAAAGGTGTGCACCACCACACCCTGTTATCCTTGGCTATAGATGGAGTGGTCCTGCTCTGGATCCCCAGGGACTACATTGTGATTTTCCTGTGGGGTCTTGTCATATACTCTGTAGGTCATATTTTTAAAATAATTTTATTTTTATTTTGTGTGCTTTTGGTGTTTTGCCTGCATCTGCCTGTGTGAGGGTGTTGAACTCCCTGGAACTGAAATTACAGACAGTTGTGAGCTGTCATGTGGTTGCTGGGAATTGAACCCGGGTCCATTTGGAAGAACAGCCAGTGCTCTTAACCCCTGAGCCATCTCTCCAGCCCCTGTAGGCCATTGTTTACACCACCAGTTACCTCAGATAACACAGGCTCTACCAGCTCATCTGGCCCACTTAGCATGGCTGCTTGCAGGATGGTTGGCACCTGCGTCTAAGCCAGTAGCTTTGTGTCAGCCAGACTTGGAGAAACCTACTGGCTTGGGGTTGCTTAATTTCTTTTTCTTTCTTTTCTTTTCTTTTTCTTTCTTTCTTTCTTTTCTTTCTTTCTTTCTTTCTTTCTTTCTTTCTTTCTCTTCTTGGTTTTTCAAGACATACTTTCTCTGTGTAACAGCCATAGCTGTCCTGGAACTCTCTCTGTAAACCAGGCTGGCTTTGAACTCATAGAGATCGACCTGCCTCTGCCTCCTGAATGCTGGGATTAAAGGCGTGCACCTCCATCACCAGACTGGGTTTGCTTTCTTGATACTAGGCGTGGCTGGTGGTTGCCAGGCCTCTGACTCATCACAGTTCTCTCTTCTCTGCAGTGCACACTTCCGATGTACTAGTGTTTTTGCTCACCTGGCTCAGTTAGCTAGTGTGTTGCACCTACTGGGTCAGCATGTGGTCCAGGTGGAGCAGGATATTGCGTATTATATCAGGAGAGGGCTGGGTGAGATGGTAAACGCGTACCCATAAACGTATACTGGTAAATGCTTACAGTGTATGTGAGCTGTTTCTGATCTTCCTTTCCAATAGAGAAGGAAGTAGCAACACAGCTCAGTGGCTGCGTACCTGGTACCTGAGAACAGGTTGATGTGCACATCTGGCCCAGATGCAGACACAGAAAACTGCTCCTCAGTGGGTTTTGTTGTTGTCATCTGGGACTCCTTGGGTTTGGGTTGAGGCTAGATTGGAGGTGGATTGGAACCATGGTGAGCTCCAGGCCTCCAGCCCTTAAGACTCTGAGGATGGCGTCCATCGCTGCCATCCTGACCACCAGAAGGATGAGCATCTTCTAAAAATTGTTGTTGGGTGGGTCATGTGAGATTGTCCAGCAGGTAAAGGTGGTTGCTGCCATGCCTGGCAACTGAGCTCAACCTCTAGAGCTGGTAGAAGGAGAAGAGCCAACTCCCTAAGGCGGTCCCTCTGACCTCCACATATGTGTCATGGCATGAGCCACCCAATAGCTAAGCATGCAAAATATTTTTGTTGGCTATGGTATTGCCTTTTCCTTGAATTCCCATAAATCACAACCATTTGCCTTTGAAAGACACGGTCTGCTTAGGGCCACTGAGATGGCTCAGAGTATGGTGAGGGCAGGTGCTTCCAAGCTCAGTGGCCTGTTTAATCACTGGCACCTACACAATGGGAGGAGAGAACCAGGTCTTGCAAGCTGGCCTCTGGCCTCCACACCCAAGCCACAGCACGCACCGCCTAAACCCCCAACCCAGTGTGACTTAAACAACTGTTAAAAGGTCAGTTTATCGTCTTCTTCACCAGACTGTGAGCTTGAGGCTAGAGTCTGTCGTATTTATCCCCTGACCTCTGCACCTGGATCACAAGAATCCAGCAGCTATGCACCACAGTAATGATTTTGACAAGATGGAAAAACAGCTTCGCTGGGACAGCATGGTCCTCTTGGATCTGGAGACCAAACTACCCAGCCTATGGATAAGTCCAATCCTGACAGCAAGTAGTTTGTTTTGGGGGAATTTAAAAGGAAACACCATGTCATTCAAGCCAACTAGCTCTCCTCTGAAGCCGAGGCTGAGCCCTTCTACCCTAGTGGAAGCTCCCCAGCCTTGTTTTCCTGGTGGACAGATGCTTTCTGATTGCAGTAATGAGCAGGAACAGACTGAACCCTGGTCCCACGTGGCGGCAATAAACGCATCCAAAACACATTGCCCATCTCAGAGCGAAGCTTGGAGGCCCGAGGCGGCCAGAGAAGAAAACCAAGGTTGACAGCTCCCAGTTTAAGAACCTGATATTCTCTAAGTGAAAAAAGGCCAGCTGCCTGTCCCACCACCACTGAACGCAGTAAATGAGTTATCTGGGCCTTCTGTTATTTTTCAAACCCGGAACTCCTAATGATATCTGTTTGGGCAACTCTAAACTTCATTTGTCAAAAAAAAGGTCTCCAATTTGCTGAAGCTGAAAGTTGTTCTCTCTCTCTCTCTCTCTCTCTCTCTCTCTCTCTCTCTCTCTCTCTCTCGCTTTAGGTTGTTGAGAGTTTTTCAAAGCTGTTTATCTATTTCCATAAGGGGCATTTTATCTTGACTGCCTCCTCAAAACCTTTTCAGGTCCCCCACACCCAAGGACCAATTGGCTAAGGCCTTTAGGACCCCAGAGACGTCTTTTGCATAGTTCTCCACGAACCTGACACTGGACGCGCCTCTCCTCTCTCCCTGCCCTGAGACAAGCCACACTTCACACCACCAAGCCGGGCTTTCACACCACCGAGCCGGGCTTTCACACCACCAAGGCTTGTGCTTCACCTTGCTGCGGAGATGAACTCTTCCGGGACCCTTTCCTCCTCTGAAGAACTAATCACTCCCTTCCCCACCTCCTCAATATTTAAAACAAATGTCTACAGTAAACACCCAATATGCCACATTGTAATTATTTACTTCTGTGTCCTCACTGGACTGAGAGCCCCTCGAGTGGAAATTACATCGCGTTCACTGCTGTATCCCAGTGCCACTCTAGTCCTTGGCATATGAAACACACACACACACACACACACACACACACACACACACACACACACACACACACAATTTGTTTGTTGACTGAATTAATGAAAATAATGACACTTAGTACCTACCCAAAGGAGGACTTAAAACTCTGATTTAACCACTGAAAAAGGATGAGTGGATTCTAATGGTATGGTTCCTCAGGCAACTGAACACATGGATTAGACACAGAACACCCAGACTTACAGGTAACTTTCCCATCCATTCCAGGAGCAACCCTTTCATTTTTAATCATCTGGAACCCGCAAGTGCTTCTCAGCAGGCGGGTGGGCGGGTGACCAGGCCAGAGCTGGCTGCAGCCTCCTCCCCTTCCACCGGCTCATAGCAGCTCCATTAGCGTCCGTGGAAATTCTGCGCATGCGTCAAGGAGAGACCAGTCACCAACAGCAGCAGCTGTTTCCCCAATCGCCAAGACACATCTCTAAAATCATTTTACTGCGCAGCGATCACCGCTGAAGCCTTTCAGGCAGAAAGCAATTTGTTCTCAACTTACTATGGCCTCCTAAGTTGGCAGAACTCTTTGCATGCTCTGCTTTCTAAGCAGGGTAAGCATCTCAGCCAGCCACGCCCCATGCAGGGCCCCCTCCCTCCAGGAGGCTGATTTGACCGGATGCTCTATGCCCACAGCTGGTCACTCAACTATCGTACCAACAGCTATGGACACCTAGCTGCCAGCACCAGGCTCTGTTCCTGGTGCTGGAGACTCAGCAGGGAGGCAAACACAAATACTGCTTCCAGGAACCCGAAGTTCTCCAAGTGGAGAGAAACAACAAACAAATCAACAAAATCTCAGCACTCAAGGCAGGTGGATCACTGTGAGTTCCGAGGCCAGCCTGCTTTACAAAGCGAGCCGAGAACTGCCAAGATAACACAGAGAAACCCTGTCTTGGAAAACAAAAACAAAAACAACAACAACAACAAAAAAGAACGCCATGAGTTCGAAGCCAGCCTGTTCTACAAAAGCGAGTCCAGGACAATCAAGGCTACAGAGAGAAACCCTGTCTCGAAAAACCAAAAAAATAAAAGAAAGAAAAGAAAAATTCAGTTAAAAAGCCTCACAGCATGTAAAGGGCTGAGGCAGGAGGAACTCAGTTTCAGGCCTGTGTGGGCTGCATCGCAAGACCATCCTACAACAGACACATGAAATAACTACCGGAGAGTGACCAGCAAAGAAGGCAGGCCAGAGGCTCTCTGTGTTGCAACATTTGGGGACCAAACAAGCTCAGGGCCTAGCACAAGCTGGGCCAGCACTCTACCATGCACTATGTCCTCAGGCCCAGCCCAGGTTAAAAGTGCTACAGAATATTGGAAAGAAAATTTGTACGGATGTCCACCAGGGAAGGCAAATCTAAAAAAAAATAGAAACGGAGATGAGTCCAGTGAGGGGGGTAAGGCCCAGGGTCCGAACAGTAAGTGCAAAGGCCCTGAGGCTGAGGCGTGCTTGGTATATGTGTAGAAACAGTGGGGCTGGCTGGGTGGTTATTATTCTAGTCAGTGAAGCCTGAGAAAGGGATTGTGGGAAAAGAGGTCAAAGAGTCATCCAGGACCAAGAGCGTTTGGAACCCTGTAACGTGGAAGGAGATTAGGATTTTACAGCAAATGAAACGGAAGCCACTGGATTGAGCACAGGAGGGACATGGTTGGCTTTGCATTTTTAAAGGCTCATATTCCAGCTATGGGCGGGGGGGGGGGGGGGGGAGGCGCGGGGGGCGGGTAACAGACTATAGGGGAACCATGAAGGGCAGAGACATCTGAACATACGTTTATTCCCCAAATAGTGATTGGCCATACTGTGGACAAATCTTAAAGGTGCTGAAGACGCACAGGAAAAGAAGATCTCTGGCAGCAAGACAGGCTCAGGGCAGTTGGGGAGCGGGCAGAGTCATAAACTTACCCACAGACCGCACGCCCAGGCTAGAACAGAGCACAGACCAGGAGCAGGGAAAGGAGCCAGGCAGAGTAGCACTTCCAGAAGGGCAGAGAGCCTGTGAGGCCCTCTCAGTGGCTTCAAAAAAACCTGGCGGGTTGCAGACTAGCAGCTGCCACCTGATGTGGGAGGGGACAGGAGGGAGGGGAGAGCAGAGGAGCACAAGACTGGACCACAGCCAGCCCCACCAGCAGCACTGAGTGAGATACTCGGGGGTTCATCCTCCAGTGACAGGTCCTGTTGAATTTTACTGGGGACTGATGCTGGTGTTTCCAGCTTTGACATATCAGTTTGTTTACAGCAGAGAGACAAATCTGAAGAGGGTAAGGTAAGAAAATATACAGTCTGGCAATGGAGACAAGGTAGAAGAGTCTAAAGGTACTCAGGAAAGAAAACCATCAGGGCTGCCAAGGGAGAGAGCTGTGGGGCCAGGCTGGCCCCCAGGTTTCAGTGGGGAAACTGAACAAGACACTGCTGCTATGAGCCTAGGTCTCACCTGTAGCCGGTGCTGGGTATCCAGTGGGGCCCACAGCTGAGAAAACAATCCTTAATAGAGCAAGCTAGAGAAGTGAACAGGGTCGAAGAACTACAAGACCCACATTGGTCGTGCCAGACCAGGTAACGTCTGCCGTGCAGCCGCTACCAGCCCCTCACCTTCCAGCCAATCCTCTTTCCTCTGGACAGCCACTTCTTCCATTCTCTCCGACCCTTCATCCTGGAAATGTGCTCCCACACACGCTTTAGTCCACAGCCTTCCTTGGGTCTTGCTATCTCCCTCAGGTTCTGTGTATTTTGAGACAGGATCTCACTCTGTAGACCTGGCTAACTTGGAAGTTGCTGTGTAGACCAGGCTGGCCTGAACTCACAGGGATCCACCCACCTGCCTCTGCTTCCGCAGTGCTAGGAAAGAACGTACACACCACTACACCTGGCCTCCCTTCCATTTTTGTCCTACCAGTAACTTTACCAACTGTACCGTTTTCTAACCCAGAACGCCATTTGCTCTGCCCACCCTCTCTCCTCCCGCCCCCCCCCCTTTTTTTTGCTCCCAAGCTCTTCTTTCCTCCTCTCTCAACCACCCTTTTTTTTTTGTTGTTGTTGTTTTGAGACAGTCTTGCTACGTAGCCCTGGCTGGCTTGGAACCCATTATAGTCCCAACTGGCTTCAAACTCATGGCAATCCTTCTGCCTCAGAATCCCAAATGCTGGGACTACAAGCAGGAGCCACCACGTTCAGCTCAACAAGGAAACCGTACTTCTTGTTTTTAGCACATCTCAGTTTATTATTACTTTTTAAAGAGCAACTATCATATACGTAACCATCCAAGCAGACCTGTATACAAGTATTTCATTGAAAATCTTCACGTAGGCATTTTTTCCCTACTGTAGTAAGTCACTGCAAGAGAGAGATTTCATTAAGCATCTTCTACAGAGCCTGTATTCAAATAAAGCCTGAGGTGCAGGGGAGCTTCGGGCCAGCTCCTCATTAGAAGTCTCAGCATGGGGGCTCAGGAGCCCATCCCCGAAGGTCTTCCAGGAAGAGCTGAAAGGCTCAGATAAGTGAGCGCTGGCAAGCAGGGCTGGTCGCGGGCTCCAGCGGGCTCACCCCTGGGGTAGAGCAAAGAGAACAGACAGGGGAGTTCTGAGAGGCATCCGAGCTGTCTAAACTCAGGGGGACGGAACCGAGTGAGCAGCAGCGGTAATTGAGTTTCAGTTACCTGCAGGGTGGCGAAATAAAGTGGTAACTTCATCTGCCTGACATGGGGGGAGTTTAGAGGTGTCCTTGGCAAGCTCACAGTGAAACCTGTCACCCTTCCATTGTGTTGGGTGGTGGCAACTGGATGGCGCTTCCTAGTGACAGCCCTGTGCGTGCGTCCATCCGTCCGTCAGCGCCAGCGCGAGGCAGCTAATGAAGCCGCTCCCACAGGCCCATCTTCCAGTGCTCCCCCACGTTCTGTCTGAGGGACTGGCACCGTGGGAATATCCAGCACAGCCGACACCCGTACCACCCAAACTCAAAAGAGTCTTTGAATGGTGAGCGAGGCCCATCGCTGGGCCGGTCCTCGGGTCACTTTTTGTGGGTCTGTACAAACGTGCCGACCGGCAGCGCCCCGCTCTTCACCTGCTCCCGGATCTCAGCTCGGTGCTTTAATGTGAAGACCAGAGCCCGCACCGTCCTCCGGTATGGCGCGTTAATGAGCCGGGAGCAGAGATGAAACGTTTCCCGTTCAATATTTTCAACCAGTAGGTGATCCATCTGAAAAACAGCAAAATTATCAAATTAGGGCCTTGCATTGCTTAAGGATTAAAAGCAGGAGAGGCTGGCCCACTCTGCTCTGGGGCCTCCATTAATCAACTGAAATTCAAGGACATCTACTTCCTGTCACAAGAGAAACAGGAAGAGCAAATTAATTCCACCCTGGCAATTAAGGAACAAGGCCATGTGCTTTGTGACAGGGACCTCATTCACAACCCCTGCCGGGTGGTAATATTTGCCATTATAACAGGAAACCGGGCAGAACTAAGCAACCGGCACCAAGCCCTGTGCCTTACCAACCAGGAAGCAGGGCCCAAGGACAATAAATCAGAGTAATGATGCGACGGTGAGGACTTCTTTGTTTTAAAAGTGCCTTTTAACTTTGTGTAACGTTTCAGAAATGCCGCTCTGGATCCTGAGGCGCATACAGAGCAGTTTATAAATCATGTTCACGTTTAATATTCGTAACTGATTGTTACATTTTACATCTGAGGAAGACACTCCAAGGCACAGGGGGTCAGGATCTCACAAATGAAGAGGCAGGGCCGGACTCAGCCGTGACTCCAGATTCACATGTCTTCCTTTCAGCGCTGAGACACTCCCAGAAGGCTGAGTCTGGAAGCAGGGCAGGCCAACTCTTTGGGGTCTGGAGCAGTGGTAGGGTGATCTGCCTCAGGTGCAAGCTAGCCTGAGGTCACAGACCAAACAGAAGCAGATGAGGACCTGTGTCCCCTGTGTATCCAGGCCAGCCTGGGTGGCTGCTCAGGGACTTCCAGGCATACCCACTGCTTCAGACCCATCTCCTACTAGCAAAAACCGCCTTGCCCTAAGAATCACTCTCTGTGTTAGCTGGCTTATGTCAATTTAACACATGCTAATCACCTAAAGGAAGGAGCAACTAAGAAAACACCTGCATAAGACAGGCTGCAGGCAAGCCCATGGGATCTTTTCTTTTCTTTTCTCTTCTTGGATTTTTGAGACAGGGTTTCTGTGTAGCCTTGGCTGTCCTGGAACTCACTCTGTAGACCAGGCTGGCCTCGAACTCACAGAGATCTATCTGTCTGCCTCTGTCTCCCAATTGCTGGGATTAAAGGCGTGCGCCACCATGCCTGGCTGTAGGGCAGTTTTTATTTTGTGATTGAGATGGCAGAGCCCAGTCCACTGTGAGTGGCACCACCCTGGGTTGGTGGTCTGGAGTTCTATTTGAAACAGGGTGAGCCGGGCATGGTGGCTCCTGCCTTTACTCCCGGCAGATCACTATGAGTTCAGGGCAGCCTAGTCTACAAAGTAAGTCCAGGACAGCCAAGGCTACACAGAGAAACGCCGTTTTGAAAAACAAAACAAAAAAGCAAACAAGGTGAGCAAAAGCCGTGGGGAGCAAGCAGGCCAGTAAGCAACATCCCCACCCCATGGCCTCTGCATCAGCTCCTGCACCCCTCCATAGCCTCTGCATCAGCCCCTGCACCCCTCCATAGCCTCTGCATCAGCTCCTGCACCACTCCATGGCCTCTTGGTTATAATATATTGCAGTAACCCTGGAAATAAGTTCTTCTAAAATAGGAATAAGATTTATTTATTGATTGATTGATTGATACTGGAAATTGAACTTGGGACCTTACACATCCCGGACATGTGCTGCAGCACTGAGCTATATTCATAGCCCAGAACACATTTTTATTTCTCACTCCCTCTTTCCTCTTAAGTCCTTCCCAGGCACTTAGTGTGGGCGACCATGCCCGGTTTGGTAAGGATTTCTACCTCTGTGATAAACACTATGACCAAAGCAACTTTGGGCAGGAAAGAGTTTTTTATTTGGCTTATGCTTCCAGATCTTTGTTAATCATCAAAGGAAGTCAGGAACCTGGAGGCAGAAGCCGATGCAGAGACCATGGAGAGGCGCTGCTCACTGGCCTGCTCAGCCTGCTTTCTATCACCCAGGACCACAAGTGCCAGGGGTGGCACCACCTACGGTGGACAGGACCTTCCTATGTCACTCACTAATTAAGAAAACACCCTCCAGGCTTGTCCATAGGTGAATTTGGAGGGGGTATTTTAGCCAGCACATACTATGCAAAACAAAAAGTGTGTGTGTGTGTGTGTGTGTGTGTGTGTGTGTCTGTGTGTAGCGAGCATGTAACACAAATGACATACACATAGGGAATCAGAGCCAGGCAGGTGGTGACATCCTACTCTTAGGAGGCTGAGGCAGGACAAGCTCAAGTTCAAGGCTAGCCCGAGCTTCATGGAAAGTTCAAAATACAAGCAAGCAGCAAAACAGACCCCAGACCTGGGCGGCATGCCAGGTGCCAAGCCAGGGTGTGATGGGAAAAGCATGGGGGTCTAGCAAGTCTCATGCTTCTTGCTAAATCCAGGCCAATCAGAGTAAAGACATAAGGAAAATCTCGGTGCCATTTCTAAAGCCCATCATGCATTGCTCTGTTCAAGTTTACCGCACCAAGTGAAGGTTATTTTTGACTGATCCGCTTGGTGCTGACCCTTCCAGCGGGTCCCAACCTGGTGCTTTAGGTGAAAGATGGGTGCTTCTGGGTAAACGACTCAGAGTCTCTTTGAGACCATGAGGAAAAGAGATTTTGCGGTGAGGTACATCTGCTGAATGAGAATGGGGGCAAGACGCACCCCCAAAGCTGAGGCAGGTACTGTGTGCAGTCAGCCACCAGATCCTGTCTGCATCGCTCGCAGTCTCCATGCTGGCTGGTTCTTTGTCACTTGACACAAGCTAGGGTCATCCAGGAAGAGGGAACCTCTGTTGAGGGAACGGCTCCATCAGATTGGGCCATGTAAGCCAAATAACCCCTTCCCTCTGTCAGTGTTTATTACAGCAACAAGAGGCAAAAGAGACAGGCCTCTGTCCCACTGGACTCTGCTCCCCTCCCTGCACCATGTTCACGCCAACTTTTGCAGCCCACTTCTCTCTCCGTATCCCACACATCTCTCCTCCCACAACACGCTAATCACAGTCTGGAAAGGAGATGGCACCTAGCACAGACAACCAAGGGGCAGTATGGCCAGGTCACCCCATAACCAAGCTTCTGTTTCAACACCTGTGCTGTTTTCTTGGTTATTTCCGAGTGATGGACAATCTGATTTGCTGCCTTCTCTCTCTGAGCGTGTTATTACTCAGTTGTCCAATTCTGGGCCAACCAGTGCTGGGGGAAGATACAGGACAGCAAGCAGAGCTCTCAGAAGAGTGAGCTTGGCAAGAGACAGCACCATATTCAGTCGCCATGTCTGTAAAGTCACCTGAGCTTACCCTCAGCGCAAAGCCTACACGTGCTACTCTACCTGTGGGCTGGTCCATTCCCCAGCAGACTGAGGGCACCTCTGGGGTTGACATCATACATAGGACTCAGTTCCTCATTTTCTGTGCCCAGCTCAGGTGCAGGTATGTAGTAAGTGCCTAACAAATACCTGTTGAATGGCTCTCTTTTCTCTCCATTTATAACTCCCTTGTCTCCTGTTCTTTTAATAGTATCATTCCCACAGCAGTTAATTAGAGGTTCCTTCTTCCCCCACCCCCAGACAGGGTCTCTCTGTGTAGCCTTGGCTGTCCTGAACTCACTTTGTAGACAAGGCTGGCCTCAAACTCACAGAGACTCACCTGCCTCTGCCTCCCTGAGTAGTGAGATCACAGGCGTGCGCCACCGCACCTGGCTTATTTGTGTTTTCTAGTTCATAAAATTCTACCCCTCTTATAACAGCGAGCTCACCTGCCATCTCTTTCATGAAACCATCTCAAATTCCCAGATGATGCTGTTCTGTGTGCGTAGCAACTGCTGCCAAGGACCACTATCTCCATCTGCCTTGTAGTTCTATTAGTCACTCACGGGCACTACGCTTGGGGAGAGTGAGCTTTTTAGGATAAGGAGGCAATTCTTTATGCATGTATTCTCTCTCCCCCGGCACCTAGCAGATCCCGTATTTGTTGAACTAGAGGCAAACCTCACTACGACTGGATTTGTATACGGTCCCCAACTTCTTTTTGACCACTGGATACATTTGTGGGGGGCTGTCAAAGCCAGGGGTACAGTCTGAATCCATCAAACGGAGAAAAAAAAAAAAAGCCCAAACCCTAACAGTCCCGTGTGATGACATACCCGAGCTGGACCTCATTAGCACCATCTGCATCCAACTGGGCCATCGGCCAGGGTCCCAACGCTTAATGATATGGCTCACTTTAGAATCAGGTGCATTTTTTTAATGACATAATAGGAAAATGATCCCAGGCTGTGAGGTAGGAAGGAGAGTGGATAATGAGGAAGGGGAAGTAAGAGAGTGACACTACGGGGATGCTCATATGAGGAAAGATCTAACGGCAGGGATGAACAAAGAAGACCGGGAAGGGGGAGAGTAAAGGGAACGGGGTCTGGGCTTCAGCAACCGCGACGGTGATTTTATTCATCTGGTTCATTCTTCCAGGAACAAGGAAGTGATCCATGAACATGGAAAGCAAATGCTGCAGCGTGATAAAGAGAGAACCTTTGGTGGAGCACACTCGTCACTCGACATCCACAGTGAAAGCATGAACCGAAACAGAAACACGGGAGCCTCGGGATTTGCAAAAACACATGCTAGGATAAATTGGAAAAGTTTCAGCCATCGGGCTGGGAGCTCAGAGTTGTCACTGCGTGTAAGGCACACTTATGGCCCCGATGCCTGATGTCGATGCAACCAACAATGGTTACTTTCAAAGATTAGGATTGGGCGGGTCATGGATTTACCTCGATTGCAAAGGTTAACCTATGTAATTATGTAAAAGGAGTTGCATTACTTTTTTGGACATACTAAACTAACAAAAATAGCATCAAAGGCTGTTGATGCACGGTAGACAGGCTTTTTTTGGGGGGGACGGGCAAAAAAGACAGTATGGTGCATACTTTACATTTTTGAAATTTAGTCTTTGGGAACCTGATATTTTTTTCCAATTACATTGGAAAGCACTAACGAATGTATCACTTTTTAAACTTCGCTTTGTAACACTTGAGTGCTTACCACTTGATGTGCCATTTAAAGGATAATTAATGGATAAACTAAAAGGATAATTATTATGGAGTTTAATATAGCAGGCAAACTGCTCATTAATCTGTACAAGCATGGCTTCGTTATTACCATTTACTTAAAAAGATACCACAGGGAACTGGTATTTACCACCACATTAACTATGTATTATAGACGGCACTGTATGTTTCGGCAGCAATTCTAGCTTATTTAAAAAATAAGCTTTATTTAAAATACTGAGTCTGTTGGCTAATCGATATTCTGGAAAATTGTTTACAACTTTCACATTTTCTCTCTTCACTATTCATATCAAAACTTCCTTTAAGAAAAGTTAAGCTATCTCAGAGTATAGTATCTGAGCTATCAGACTGACAGGAAAGGTCATACACATGAAAATAAAGATGTATAGAATGGGATACACAAGATGACACTAACTGAGATTGAGCAAGGTTCAAGAGACAACCCAGATGTAAATAGTTAAGTCAATGTTCTGAGATGTTATTTAAATAATCAATAAAATATCTTATGGGACAATTCGGCAAACAATTTGCCATAAATAAATCCTGGATCACCATAGCTTGTATGACATTTAAAAACAATAATAATTCACCATAAAAGGAAATGCACCAAAATGCTAACAACATTATGTCAAGGTGGCATTTGGTGACTGTTTTTTCCTTTCTGTATCTTTTTCATTTGATATTTTAAGTTAGTATTAAAACAAACAAACCAAGTCTTTCTTTTAAAAGTGTAAATAATACATAGTAAGTCCATTTGCTTGCTTTCATGGATAAATAATTGAGACAGAAAGGAAACACAGGGACATATCCAGCACTTAAGTCACACTCTCAATTCCTTTCTTTGAAAGTTTTTGCTGTCATTTGCCAGCACAGAGGGCGTGAGCGTGACATGTGTATGGGGGGCACACGTGGCAAGGCATCCACGCCAAGGTCAGGGAACACTTTTGTGGAGTCAGCTCTCCTTCCACCTTTAGATACAGTTCTGGGATCTGGTTAAGGTGTCAAGCTCAGCCTGCCAGTGCCTTTACCCAGGGAACCATCTTGCCAGTCTCAGGTCCCCGTGTTTGCTAATTTATTCTTTCAATAAGGAGAACTTACGACAGGAAAAATATAGGTGCCACATATCTGCTTTCTCATAATATTAGCTCCTTTATTTAAAAAAAATTTTTTTTTCGAGACAGGGTTTCTCTGAGTAGGCCTGGCTGTCTTGAACTCACTCTGTAGACCAGGCTGGCCTCAAACTCACAGCGATCCAGCATGTACACCTCAAACCAGTACTATCACCTGGGCTTCTGGCTGTGGGGAACAGGGAATATGTCTGTTGAGTTGATTTTACGCCACAGGTCTGAAAGGACAGGTCCTGACAAATACTGAAGGAAGGGAGTTTTTCTAAGACAGGGTTTCTCCATGCAGCCTTTGCTGTCTTGGAACTTGCTCTGTAGATGAGGCTGGCCTTGAACTCACAGAGATCCGAGTGCCTCTACTCCCGAGTGTGCCACCACCTCCCAACCACTAAATTACTTCTAACCAGCAGGCGCCATAGGCTATTCCTTTATATAAATGGTTTATTTAACTTTGCCAAGAACTTAGGTGGTGGGCTTCTCCCTTCCCAGGCGAGAACAAGGCCTGGCTTGGCTGTCCTGGATTCACTTTATAGACCAGGCTGTCCTCGAACTCACAGTGATCTGCCTGCCTCTGCCTCCCCAGTGCTGGGATTAAAGGCGTGCGCTACTGGCTCTTCACTGTTAGACCACCTCTAGCCCCAAGAACAAGTGCGGACTAGCCTGGATGACAACGAGAGCTCATTGTGAAAACACGGGCTCATTTAATGAGGAGCCCCACAATCGCATTTCAAGCAAGGCCTTACCTTCAATTCCAAAGCTTCTGAAAGTAATTTCTGGGCATTTTTTCTAAATGACTCAGTTTTGGGATCACTTCGGACTTCAATAGAAGGCCTGTCCAGATGTTTTTCAATGAAAGTTTTCCACTCAGTGTAAACTTCTTTGGCGAGACAAGCCACCTCTGGGTCCGAGTGCCTACGCATCTTGTTCACAGAGTGACCTAGAACAGGAGAGAATCAGAAGAAATTACAGTTCTGTCTTCTGGAAAGTACAGAGCGTGAGAGGCTGATGTGTGGCCCAGAGCGGCGCTCACGTATCCAAGGATGTAAAGAATTCCATGCGGGTGAAATGAGACAATACCCAGTGAGAACTAAGTCATAAAGTAGACTCAGAATGACCAAAGGCGGTCAAGTGTGGTAGCACACACTTTTAATCCCAGCACTCGGGAGGCAGAGCAAAGGCAGCAGGTCTTGATGAGTTCAAGACCAGCCTGGTCTACACAGAGAGCTTCAGGCCAGATAGCGAGACGATGTCTCAAGAAACAACAACAGCAGGGCGGTGGTGGCGCACGCCTTTAATCCCAGCACTCGGGAGGCAGAGGCAGGCGGATTGCTGTGAGTTCGAGGCCAGCCTGGTCTACAAAGTGAGTCCGGGACAGCCAAGGATACACGGAGAAACCCTGTCTCGAAAAACCTTGTGGGCACAGGCAACCAAAGCTGGTTCCCGGCAAGAGCAACAAGTGCTTATAGACACCGAGCCGTCTCTCCAGCCACCGAGCCGTCTCTCCAGCCTCTCACCTTATTTTTTGAGGCAGGATCTGACACGGAACCTGAAGCTGGCTGCTTCACTGAGACTGACCGCCCAGCTGCCACCCCTGGCTGTGTGGGTTCCGGGGTTTCAAGCATAGGGTCTCCTGCTGGCACAGCAGACACTTTACCCACTGAGCCATCCCCCCAGACTCTAAAAGAACTTCCTATCCAACTAATATGAAAAGATTGACAGGAAACATTTTGTAGGCCCTGATAAGTGATGCAGTCAGAAAACAGCTACCAGGGGATGAACCATGCAAGGGAAGGCTGGCGGGGAAAACATGAACCACAATGCGATTGGCCATGCATAGCCAGCTCCCAGGCTCTAAGAAGCCTGTAACAGAGGAGTAAGTCACAGTAAGAGGCAAACACACTGAGAACACGGATGCTCTGTAAGGCAACAGACAGGGCCTCTTCAAGCCAATGGCACCGATCACAAAAGGGTAGCTCCGGATTCCACATCCTGACTACCAAATGGATGCGTGATCTAAGTCCTGGACAGAACCACATAAAGGGTGTTTCAAAATAAACTAGAATATGGATACACACCAAATATTAAATTATACTAGGGAGCTGTTAATTTGGTTAGGCATGAAAACCATGTTTTGACTAACTGCAAAGCTATCTAGACGCTGCAGAGATGCACACTGAGGGACGGAGCCGTGGTGTCTGGTGAGTTCGGCAGCCTCTATCTACCCACTGCGCCAAGTCTCCTTCTTTTGTCTTTTTATTTTTTATTTTTTGACATTTACTTAGTTGCTGTGTTTAGTGTATCTATTTAGTGTGTTGTGTTTAAATGTGGTGTGGGGGTCTTGTGTTTGTGACCATGGTGCACACTTGGAGGTCATAGGGCAGCCTGTGGGAGCCGATATTCTCCCTCTAGTACATGGGCCCCAGAGACCAAAGTCAGATTGTCAGGCTTGGTGACAAGTGCCTTTATTTGCTGAGCCGTCTCTACCCTGTATTTTCTCTTTTAAAGATTTTTTTCCCCTATAGCCAAACTCTTTCTTTCACACCAGTCCCTTCACTTTCCTGCCCACCTCCTAGCCACGTTTCCAGCTACCCGCCTCTGGTCGCCTATGTCAGCTACGTGTAGCTCCTAAAATGCTTGAATAATCTTTCTTGTCTTTGGAACACACATCCTTGTAAGCATTCTGTCTGCCTACACCACTCTTGCCCCTCTTCAGCGGGCTAGCTTTCAGCTTTGAGGACTCACTCAGGGTCCCCCCCCCTCCCAGGAAGTCTTTCTTAGTTACTAGGGCTTTGCCAGCAGCCTGCCCTGCGCCTTGTGCTCACTGTGACGATCACGAGTGCACACTGGACCTTCTGCCAGTCACTTCCTGCTCACAAGTGAGCCTCTTGAGGAGCACACTGATGGGTCTCCATCAGTGAGCGAGCACAGTAGTGGGAGCCGGCTGGCTGAGACCCACAGAACAGATGCACGTGTCTGACTAAAACACGCGACAGAAGACAGGACGAGATGGAGACACACAAACACCACAGAGAAACTGACTTGATGTGGCGGCACAAGCTAGTGCTGTTAACACTCAGGAGCCCATAGCCTTGGTTACGGCTCAAGTTTGAGGCCAGCCTGTGCTACATGAGACCTTCTTTAAAAAAAACAAAACAAAGCTGGGCGTGGTGGCGCACGCCTTTAATCCCAGCACTCGGGAGGCAGAGGCAGGTGGATCGCTGTGAGTTCGAGGCCAGCCTGGTCTACAAGTGAGTCTAGGACAGCCAAGGCTACATAGAGAAACCCTGTCTCGAAAAACCAAAACAAAAAATAAACAAAACAAAACAAAAACAAAAAGATTCTGTAGATTTAACAGGATCTCAATATTTTAAAGAATGCAGTAGGTGGCTTTTTTTATTAGAATAACAACCAAATATTTCTAGACTAACTTTGGAACTATGTGGCACAAGAGCAGAAAATACTATTTTGAAATAAGGGTTAACCTGCTACAAATAGCCTTCTAAGTATCAGAACACATTATAAAGTAACATTACTTAAAATGACACAGAACAACACTAGAATGAATGGATGACTCTATGAAATAACAGCTCAGAACATACATGTTTGAGTCTGAAACAGAGCTGGGTGTGCTAATGTGAGCATGTTGTAGCACAGGCCTGCAGCACTAGCTACTCAGGAGGCTGAGGCGGGAGGGATGGAGCAGGGAAGCCCACGAGTGTGAGGGCGGCTTACGTCACACGTAAGCTCCCATCTGAAGGACAGAGAGGGGAAGCGTGGACTTAGTATGTAACGAAAGAGCTAGTGAACAAAGGAAAGCAGAGACTTCAGTTTGGGAAAGAGTCAAACGATTTCCCCAGTTTTGCCAAATGCACGACCCCTTACTGCCTGGTTCACTATTCCCTGCACATTTGCCAAAGGCCATTTGTACAGGGTTCTATGCAGGGCACTCGTCATGCAGGGCTCCGAAGAAATGGTCCTCACTTTTAAAAGGTTCTGTGAGCGGGGTCCTGGAGATAGAGAAGATAACAGCAGCATAACAGTGAGTGCACCGACCGTCGCCATCTAAGCGGTTATTTATGAGGGGTTCTTATCTGTCCTCCTACTGACATGAGCAGGTGTATCACTCAGCAGGAAGAGGACACAGCCCTCCTTACACACGGCTGAAGGTGTTCTCCAGCTAACCAACGCTCAGGAGAGTGCTTCAGCCCAGAGCACAGCTCCCTCCTGGACACTCTCCTCTCTAAAGGTAGACTGTCCACTCAGCAGACAGCTCTTTAGGCTGCCGGTCAGGGTTGCAAATGCTGAAAACACACAGATGGTGACTAAGGGGGAGCATGCGTGCTTAGAATTTTCAAGGCCATGGTTGTAGTTTCCAGCACCAAAATGAGAAATATATAAAACTACAAAGAGAAAGAAGACATTGCAGGACTCAGGCACCTTAACTGTGTTGCTACAGAGATTTTTCTTTAGGCACAGTCCTGGGGACAGAGGTGAACAAGTGACAATCCTTAGAAGTTAGCTTTTACTCACCCTGTCAACGTGTGCAAAAAAACCTACATGAACAGAATCCTTCACTGTCGTGCTGTCTGACATAGGGAAGAGCTAGCAATAGCCTGTGAGCTCACCTATAGTCCGTCCCAATGGCAGCAAGTGCACAGTTGCTACAAACCGGGATTAGTAAGCTGCACATGCCATATACCATGTCTAAAAAAAAAAAAAAAAAAAAAAGAAAAAAAATCCACACTACAAAAACTTCCAAACATAAAAAGCAAATACTCAGATAGTTCTACATGTAGAGCCGCAGAAAGATACCACGTCTCTCAAGTGAAAACAACAGAGCTCCTTCAGTGTGAGCCAATATTTGTTTTAAAAATTACACATGCAGATACATGTAAATACCATATTTGTTTATATGCAGACAAAAAAGTCTTAAAGACTTTACAACAAAATTATTAACAGAGGCTTCTTCTGAGTGGCGGGCCTCTGTCTCGGCAGCTCAGCTCATACACCAAGAGGAGGCCCTAACGGCAGCAGTGTGTGGAGCCAGCTCCTTCCCACCACGTGGCCCCCACTGGACCTTCAGCTCTCCTAGGAAAGGCACTGTTCTCCATGGATGAGAGAAGATGCAGTCCCTCTGTGTTAAATCCAAGGGCCTCCTGTGACCTGGCCCTGCTCAGCCTCAGAGAGCCTGGGGCCTTCTTTCTTCTCAGCTATTTTCTTAGAATCCTTCTTGGACACTACCTGTCACATACGGGTGTGCTGACTGCACACTCTGACTAACCATGACTTACTCGAGGGCCCCAGCCTGGGCGGTCTATCCCATAGAGCTTCCACAAGGGCCACGCTCAGAGTGCTACGACGGATCTGCAGGTCTGGAGGCAAGCAGGGTGAAAGGTCAGGCTTGGGGGGATGGGTACAACACTGTTGACAAGAGGCAAGACTCTCATCACAAGAGTGAGATGGAGAAGGGCGATGTGGTGTGGGGCCGAAGAGAATAAGCCCGAGTGACTCCTTTCCAGACAGAGGCAGAACCATACAGTTTGGAACAAGGCGGTTTTGGGGGTAACGTTTCCGAGCTAGGTTCTTAGCACTCTACAAGTCTACTGTGGTCCAGCCACATGCTTCCTATGGATCATGCATTGAAAGCCGGCTCCCTGGCTGGTGGCACTACTGGTGGGGCTAACGGGAAGATCACTGGGGATGCACCTTTGAAGGGGCTATGTTCCCCCTTGTCTGCTTCCCCACCACGCAAGGGGAGCAGCTTTGCTTCACCTCGCAGCCTCCACTGTGATGCTCTGCTTCACATGGCTTGAAAACAATGGAGCCAAGTGAATGTGGCTGAACCCTTGACCTTGCTTAGCATCCATCTTTTCTCCTTTGGACTGCCATGCTTAGGTACTGTCACAGCAATGGAGAGCTGACCAACAGAGTACCTAACCTAACTCCTGCAGGGCCCAGAACTACAACTCCATCTTACAGGTACAGAGCCTGAGGCACTGAGGGCTTAAATAACTTAGGAAGCAAGGTGCAGAGCAGGGCTGGATGTCAAGAGCATACGCAAACAGCGCAGCTTTTGCCCTGTTCCATCACCTCTGATGATCAAATAGCCCTACTTCTCTGATTTCAATGGAAAAAAAAAAATGAGGTTCCATGACCTTTCCCCAAGGTTACAAGTTGGTCAGTAGCTACATCAAGGAAGTTAATGATCTGCAAAAAGTCATTATTTGCTCCATGAGGTTTATGTTTTAAAGTAAGCAGTGTCACTGCTGGTCGTATGACCTGGGTCAGGTCCCCTGGGTTTAAGGTTAAGGGTTTCTGCATCCTAACACATTGTTAAGACAAATTCCCCACAGGAAGCAGCCGTTTGCTCATTTAGCAAACATTACAAAATACTGAGTATATCCCAGGCCCAGGCTGGGCACTGGCCAGAATGCTGAGCAACGCACAGTCCTGCTCTAAGGATCGCCAACACACCAAACACACTGACGCATGATGCTGCTACGGGCCCTGGAATATTACTGAAGAGGGTCTCCAAGAGCCCTAAAGAACAAATGAGTCAACTCAAGTGACCAGGGAACACCACAGAAGAGGCAGTGTTTCCCCTGAGTCTTGATAACTACTCAGGGAGATAAGACTAGCATGAGAAGGGAGCAACCAGAAGCCTGAAACAGTGTGGCAGAAATGAGGATGACGGTAAAATGATGCTCCAAGAGACGCCCACGGCACCTCTATGACTATATTACTTTCTAGGTGTGATTAAGCCTATGGGCCCTGAGATCAGATTAGCCTTCAATTTCCAATGCGGTTCAATGTAATCACATGAGCCCCTTGAACTGGGACAAGGTGTGTGTGTGTGTGTGTGTGTGTGTGTGTGTGTGTGTGTGTGTGTGTAAGAGGCAGAAGGGTGGACCACAGAGATGGGATGTGAGAAGAGTTTTACTTTACTTTGCTAGTTTTGAAGATGGAGAAAGGGGGCTACAAGCTAAGGACTGCAGGTAGCTTTTTTTTTTTTTTTAATATTTATTATTCTTTATTATATATACAGTGTTCTACCTGCATGTAACTCCTGCAGGCCAGAAGAGGGTACCAGATATGAGCCATCATGTGGTTGCTGGGATTTGAACTCAGGACCTTTGGAAGAGCAGCCAGTGCTCTTAACCTCTAAGCCATCTCTCCAGCCCCCGACTGCAGGTAGCTTTTAAGAAGGAACTCAACTGTCCCTTAGAACCTCTAGGAGTGGGACCTGTCATCATCTTCACTTTAGCTTTGCAGGCATTCAGGTGTCAGGAAGAGGAAGGCACTGGGTAAGAATCATCTTAGTGCTGTCGTTCATCATTTGGTTGTCTGACTTGGAGCAAGTTACTTTAACTCACAAAGCTCCAATTTCCCCATTTTCAAAATAGAGAAAATAATTATAATGACTTTACAGGATTGTTTCATGGGTCAAATGGGTCATGGATGTGACAGCATTTTGTAAATATGAGTAGCTATTTACTGTAGTTAACCAGTCATGGGCTAAAGTAGTGAGGCATCTCAGAGTCAGGTCAGCCTAACAGAAAAAGCCTTTCCTGGACTCTGACATGTAGCACTGCAGTGGGCCAGCCCTCAGCCCTGCCTCACCTTCTGCTTGCTTGATGCCCCTTGCCCACTGGTTTTATGACAAAGGAGTCCACGCACAGAGACCCGACAACTAAACTGCAAGCCCAAAGGCCTTTTTATAGCTGGCCCTCGGCTTCCCTGACCACTCGTTTCCAACGCTTAAGAGGACACTTGTCCCCGCCCACAGGCCACTCACTGCCTTGCCTTTCTCCCACTCCCTCCACCCTCTTAGCCTCTCCACAGCTGCCCCCTTCCCACGTCCTTACCATGACTTTTGTTCCAGGTTCAATCCTTTAGTCATTCCTTTAACTCAGGGAACTCACTCACTTATGCAATTCCTAACAGATACTTCCTAGAAAATTACCTCCAAATACGTATTTCTAGCCTAACAGTCTCACTTGAGCCTGACATTTCCATTAAAAGAGTTTATGTTGGAATTCAGAATGCTGGTTGGGCAAAGTGGCGCACACCTTTAATCCCAGCATTTGGGAGGCAGAGACAGGGAGATCTCTGTGAATTTGAGGCCAGTATAGTCTACAAAGCGAGTTCCAGAGCTCTTACACAGAGAAACTCTGTCTCAAAACAAAACAAACAACAACAACAACAAAACACACAAAAAAAACCAAAACAAAACAACAACAACAACAAAACCCCAAATAATAAACTCTTACAAGAACACAATTTACAAAAAAGAAAGAGAAAAAAAGGAAAAGGGACAAATGGCTAGCAAGCATATTACAAACACTTATTCTACTTAATAAGTGAAAATAAGAATCTGTTTCTCTGCCCTATCTATTTTTTGGCCATTTGGATTAGTGAGATTTTAAGAAAAATGTAGGAATACAAATGAGGACAAACTTTCTTGTTCCCAAACAGCACACGATGCACAGGGCAGTCTGCACGATGCACAGGGCAGTCTGCACGATGCACAGGGCAGTCTGCACGAGCACAGGGCAGTCTGCACGATGCACAGGGCAGTCTGCACGAGCACAGGGCAGTCTGCACGATGCACATGGCAGTCTGCACGATGCACAGGGCAGTCTGCACGATGCACAGGGCAGTCTGCACGAGCACAGGGCAGTCTGCACGATGCACAGGGCAGTCTGCACGAGCACAGGGCAGTCTGCACGATGCACATGGCAGTCTGCACGATGCACGATGCACAGGCAGTCTGCACGATGCACAGGGCAGTCTGCACGATGCACAGGGCAGTCTGCACGAGCACAGGGCAGTCTGCACGAGCACAGGGCAGCCTGCACGATGCACAGGGCAGCCTGCACGAGCACAGGGCAGTCTGCACGATGCACAGGGCAGTCTGCACGATGCACAGGGCAGTCTGCACGAGCACAGGGCAGTCTGCACGAGCACAGGGCAGTCTGCACGATGCACATGGCAGTCTGCACGATGCACAGGGCAGTCTGCACGAGCACAGGGCAGTCTGCACGAGCACAGGGCAGTCTGCACGAGCACAGGGCAGTCTGCACGATGCACAGGGCAGTCTGCACGATGCACAGGGCAGTCTGCACGAGCACAGGGCAGTCTGCACGATGCACAGGGCAGTCTGCACGATGCACAGGGCAGTCTGCACGAGCACAGGGCAGTCTGCACGATGCACATGGCAGTCTGCACGATGCAAGGGCAGTGATGCACAGTGCAGTCTGCACGATGCACAGGGCAGTCTGCACGAGCACAGGGCAGTCTGCACGATGCACAGGGCAGTCTGCACGATGCACAGGGCAGTCTGCACGATGCACAGGGCAGTCTGCACGATGCACAGGGCAGTCTGCACGATGCACAGGGCAGTCTGCACGATGCACAGGGCAGTCTGCACGATGCACAGGGCAGTCTGCACGAGCACAGGGCAGTCTGCACGATGCACAGGGCAGCCTGCACGAGCACAGGGCAGCCTGCACGAGCACAGGGCAGTCTGCACGATGCACAGGGCAGTCTGCACGATGCACAGGGCAGTCTGCACGATGCACAGGGCAGTCTGCACGATGCACAGGGCAGTCTGCACGAGCACAGGGCAGTCTGGATGAAGGCCTCTGGTAAGCTGGAGCAATGAGCATGGACTAAGTGCACTGGAACTGCAGCTAGAGGCTGAGCCCCCCTTTCTGAAGAGGCCTCCTTGTTGGGGAAAGACAGACTGAAGCAAGAAGCAGAGATGGAGAGCGAGCAGAGCCATGGCAAACCCTGCCCAAACCTTCCTTTCTCACTCGGGGACAGGCACATTCTGTACTCTCGCCCTTTATCTGTGAGACTTGAGACACTATGGTACGTACAACAGCATGGTCCTGGCACGTAGTTCCTGCCTAGCAAATAGAAAATAAAGAAGTGAAAATAATTAAATAGGTAATTACAACCTGAGATAAGAGCTTGGGAGGGAAGCCATTTAAAAATGGTGATGTAGCAGCCAGCTCGGTGTCACTTATGCCAAGAGAGAGGAAAATAATCAATGGTTTCAAATCACAGGTCTGGAAGATGAGAAACGGAGACAAGACCATTGGATTTGGACAGAACAAAATCACTGTGTCCTGACAAGAGGCTCTGCTGGGAAAGTGAGAGGGCCAGAGGAGGGCGCTGTGGGCACCGAACACTTTGAAGAAAGGGAAAAGAGACCCAGGTGCCTGGGAAAGGTGGCAAGGACAGCTGGAGGAGGAGATTTGTGCCTGGCGACAGAGAAGAGGCCCTGCCCTGTCACACTTCTCCACTTCCCCAGCTGGTCCTTGTGACGTACAGCCAAGGGCTCTCTGAGGAGCTATTTCTCTGCTCTGATCTCAGTCCTTTGCACTTTCATCACGTCTCGCCCTAGTGACCAGAGCCACACTCTGTTCCCATGTTCACACAGCCTTTACATGTTTGTTCAGATGCCACTCTCAGCGATACGCCTGTCTGCCCCAACACATTCACTGCCAGGGCCTTTGCACCTGCCCTATCTTTCTGAGAGCTAACATTGCCTACCACTACACGAATGACTTCTGCAACACTCGGGAGGCAGAGGCAGGCGGATCGCTGTGAGTTCGAGGCCAGCCCGGTCTACAAAGTGAGTCCAGGACAGCCAAGATAACATAGAGAAACCCTGTCTCAAAAAACAAACAAACAAACAAACAAACAACCCCCGAATGGCTTCTGTTTCTTCTCTGGTGCTTTGCTTCCTTCTGTTATTGTTTGTTTTGTTTTGAGATGAGGAACTGTGTAGCCAGGGACTCCCTATGTGGTCCAGGATAGCCTGAAACCCACGGCAATCCTGCCTTAGCCTCCTGAGCACTAGGATTACAGGTATGCTCCATCCACCATGCCCAGCCTGGGCAGAGATCTTTATCGGTGTTGATCACAGGCATCCATGACAGTGCCTGGCACATGGTAGGTGTTCTAGCTTCGCTGGTTGATATAATAAAACACTGTGGCGAAAAGTAACTCAGGGAAGAAGGGTTTCCTGGGCTGACAACTCTGGATTATAGCCCATTGCTGCCGGGAGGCAAGGAAGGAACTTAAAGCCGCACAAGCATAGTCAAGAGCAGAGAGCACAAACGCCAGTGTCCTTGCTGGCTTGCCTTCAGCTAGCTCTCTCTACGTCAGTCACACAGTCCAGGGCTCCAAACTGGGCAATGGTGCCTCCCACAGCCGGCTGGGACTTCCTCTACCAATTACCAGTTAAGACAATCTCCCAAAGAAATGAATGCCACGAGATGACCGGGTTCAGACTCCTGAAGGCTCTGGTTGAGTTGACAGCTTAACAGCAGCCAGCATCGCAGGCACTGGATAATATTAGCTGAAGGAATGCCTGGATGGCCACCCACGTGGTCCCTTCTTCTCAGCCACCAGAAGCTCCAAATCATTCATCCCATAGCTTAAAAGCACCGAATGTTTACAACAGTGTATTTCTGTAACCTACAGGTTGCTAATAAGATCTACTAAACACTTTCACGAGTTAAAACCAAAACCACAGATGAACAGGCTCGACTGTTCTGGGGATTGAACCTAGGGCCTTATGCAAACTAGGTGGGTGCTCCACCCCCGAACTGCCTTCTCAGTCCAGCTTGTTCCTGAGATTCCTCTCAGCCTATTACATAAAAGATTAGGATGGAAATCTCCAAGAGGGTAGGGACCGTAGTGCAGCCCTTTCTAAGCTTACCTGAGCCCAGCACCCTCTCTTCAAAAGATATACTACTGTACCAGAGTTCTGGAAAATACACTCTAGAAAGCACATGCTGGGGATGAGGTCCAGACCCAGCTGGATGTCCAGCTGCCCAGTCTTTTCACAGGCAGGCCCCTCGCCACCCTCACCATGCGTCAGGCTTTCCTTAGGCCTCTGCCTGAGATAACCAGGAGCTCATTTTGACCGAGCGAACCCACATCTCTATGAAAACCCTTCCAGGCCATTGAGAGAGGAGAGCGCCAGCCACTGCACCCCCACAGTGCATACTTCCAAAGGTCAGTTATAATTCTACACTTACGTGCTTGCTGTCTAGGCTAGAACTCTGAGTGTCTTACACGCACAGACCAGACATCATTCTCTGGCGCTCAGCAGAAGGCATGGCGTATGAAGATCCTCCATGTGTCAAGTGAATGAACTATCCAGATTGAAAACAAAATACAGATCAAATGATCGAGGCTCTTGCCACTCTTCACCTTTCTCATTAGTTTTAGCACAGAGCGCCCAGCCTGTAACTTTCTCCGATGCCAACCCACCTCACTCCACCAGCAGAGTTCTTATTACTGTTCAACATGCCACGTTCTCTCCTATCTCAGAACCCTGTACTTTACCCTTTCCTCCAATACCCAACTTCTCTTTCCAGTGTCCTTTCTGCCCCCCACCTTGTCTCTGAGAGTATACAACAATCACTAATGAGTTTATTGTGTAACCCAGTGCCATTTTTGGACTAAGCTGATTTGGTCCAGTGCCAGGCATGGTCATGGCTGACCATACCTCTCCCAAACCCTGACGCTTTGCTTTTATCCCAATGCCGACACTCTCTTCTGTCTCTGGCCAACTTTCTCAGTATGGTCCTAAAATCCCTTGAATATTCATGTGCGTCAGGGTTCTGGACTTGGCTCTTTGCTTTTCTGATAGTCTCCCTGCGAAGGCTCATGTGTTTCTGTCTCCTCAGTTCCTAGCTATATGTTGACAGTAAATAGTTGCCACGGGAATGGCTACAATCTTCCTTTAGTACCAGCTTTATGCAGCCAATACCTTTTTTGTTGTTCTTGTTTCTTTGGTTGGTTTGGTTTTTTGAGATAGGATTTCTCTGTGTAGCCCCGGCTGGTCTTGAACTCAGAGACCCACTGCCCTTGGCTCCTAACTGTTGGAATTACAGGGGGCATGCAACATCTTTTTGGATATTTCCTCTATGACGTTCTATGGTTCTAGAGAAAATAGGGAATATGAAAAACTGAAAACAGCTTTGAAGTAAAACGCTCGTGGATGAGTTAGAATCAACAGAAAATTAGTAGTTTGGAAGGCATATATCTGAAGAAATTACCTAGAACGCTGAGAGAGACAAGGGGGTAAAGAATATGACATTAAAATATGAAGAATGGCTTTCACATAGTTCTACCTGTAGAGTCTCAGGAAGCAATAGAGAAAACAAAAGCACCATTGATTAGAGCATGACTTCTGTGGTCCTACTACTTGAGAGCCTGAGGCAAGACAGTCACAGGTTTGAGACTAGCTTGGGTACAGAGTGAGTTCAGAGGAACCTAGGCTACACAATGAATTTTGTTTCAAAAACCAAGCAAAGAAACAAACAGCAAACTGTGGCTTCTGCATTGGTTGCTATTTCACTTCTTATCCATTTTGTGATAGGGAAGTGAGCGGCCGTGAGGAGCGGCCCTGAGGAGAGCCCTGTGTGATGAGGAGCAGTGCTTCCCTCAGCAAGATGTGCCACCTTGGAAGGCCCTGGGATGACCGCAGCTCTAGCCAATAGCCTGATGACAAGCTCTTAGAGGACAATGCGCGGCAGGACAGGCGGTGGACATCTCTACGCTCAGTGCTTTGGAGATGGAGCCTAGAGAATCAGTATCTTAAAGTCACTCTACCCTACATAGTCAGCCTGATTGTAAGGGCCACCAAGTCAAACGGAACCCGCTTAGAGTCAGGACCACTCACACAAACCCACCCTGAGTCAGGACCACTCAGACAAACCCATCCTGAGTCAGGACCACTCACACAAACCCACCCTGAGTCAGGACCACTCACACAAACCCACCCTGAGTCAGGACCACTCACACAAACCCACCCTGAGTCAGGACCACTCACACAAACCCACCCTGAGTCAGGACCACTCACACAAACCTACCCTGAGTCAGGACCACTCACACAAACTTTCCTTTGTTTGTTTTGCGACAGGGTTTCTCTATGGAGCCTTGGCTGTCCTAGACTCACTTTGTAGACCAGGCTGGCCTCAAACTCACAGAGATCCACCTGCCTCTGCCTACCAGAGTGCTGGGATTATAGGTGTGTGCCACTGCGCCCAGCTGAAATAATACTTCCTTACGAAGCTAGATTTTAGGGCAATTTTATACAGTAATAGATAACTAATTTATTGCCAAAACCAAACAGTACTGAATCGCTTACAAAAAGCCTTCTCCATCTGGTCCAGACTGTCTCTCAGCCACGTTTCTTGCCATACTCTCTGGCATATTGCGTTTTAAATACACCTAACAGCTCGGAGCTTTTGGAACACGACCACATTCTCTCTCCCACCTCCACGCTCTGTGCAGCTTCCACGATGCGTCCTCTGCCTGACACATTCTCCAGCACTTTCTCTCTGACTTCCATGCACTTGGCTAACTTCTCCCCATCGCCAGAGCACCATACTGCGCCGCAGAACAAAGAAAATCTTATTAAATTGCCTATTTTTCCATCAGACATAAAACTCCAAAAGGAAGAGTTTAAGCCCAGTCTCCATGAGACCCTGCAGTTGCCAGCACACAGAAAAAACGCTGCAGGCATTTGTTCCTTACATCCCACAAGGTAGGGCCAGGCAGGAAGGCTAAAAGTTGAAGCATAAACATTCTCAGGAAATGATCCAAGTAAGACTTTCATCTGATATAGCTGTAAAGGAACCAAGAACCCCCCTGCATGCCATGCAATTTCAAGTTTAAGGAAGGCTTGAGTAAGGTCAGGATTCAAAAGTTGGATGGATTCCAATTCCTGCTAAGTCAAACCTCATGGTAGTTCTATTCCAGCCCTCGGCTGTAATCTCCGGACACCCGGCACACCCATTCTTGAAAGCACTTGCAAATGCACTCAACGGTCAAACAGAAACGGTTTGAAATTATCACCTGCTCTGCCTTTTAGGACAACCCTCGCTTATTATGTTGAGATTTTAAGATCTGATCATGTATGGCATCTGTGGTACGTGTCTAAAATGGATCACACACATACATATATGCATAAGTAAACAGGTCATAAAATATTAAACACTAGTACCCTCTACCGGTGGAAAGACCTCACAGGCTCATGTGCATGATCTTACTGCCCTCTAGTGACCACAACCTGTAAAGCCAGCGACTCCCGCAGCAGATGGGAGCAGCTCCTTGGCTGTAATGATAGGGTTTTATGTTCTTTAAGCATCTAATTTCCTCGGATTCTGGTTTATATTACAGGGGTGCAACTCTAAGACTCCTGGGGGCTCCCCGGGGACTCTGCGCAGCTCTTCCCAGCTGTTAGTGACAGTGTGACGCTGCTCTCTCCTGCTTCTCAGGAACAAGAGGTCAAGGGGAGGCAGGGGAGGCGACGGCTGCACTAGTGAGGGCAGGGGCAGCAGCTGGGAAAGAGTGCCCCCCGACTCCCCGGGGAACCGGGAGCAGCTTGAGGAACACATGTTGTTCCTCCCTTGCATATTATCCACAGTTGTGCGCTGTATTAAGATGGCAGTTCTGCGTGGTCCCTCACTTACCTTTGAAACATCTCCTAAGCTATAATAAATGACACAGCGGCAAGTGTTGCTATTGTCTTGTTTTGAAAACTAGGCTTTGCCAGTTCTTGTCCCTGATGACAGACTAAGCTGAGTTTCTTTAACTGAACTGGCACCTCCTCTATGAAGCCTTTCTGCAGTCCCCAGATTGTGGCTCTAGCCTTTCAGCCGGCATACAGACTCTCCAGATTAAAACTGGGGACAGAGTGTCCTACGTGCTTATTTACAGGCGCAGGAGGGCACGGCTCCTGTTTGTCTACACCATCACCTCTCTACCAAACCCTCAGATAAGTCACAACCAAGTCTTTTTTTTTTTTTTTTTGAGACAGGGTTTCTCTGTGTAGCCTTGGCTGAACTTGCTTTGCAGAGCAGGCTGGCCTCAAACTCACAGAGATCTGCCTGCCTCTGCCTCCCGAGTGCTGGGATTAAAGGCGTGTGCCACCACGCCCGGCTTCACAACCAAGTCTTGATCATTTTGCACAATCAGCATTGAGCACACTCCAAATGTTACCTACGTGTCACTGTCACCAGTCTATAAGGTAAGTATAGAAATTGAACACAGGCTTCTCACACCTTCTATAATGACTGAACAGAGCACTTCTGTTACCTCTGATAAAGGTGGGGGAGGTGTGGCAGGATGGCTCAGGGGGTAAAGGTGTTTGCCACCAAAGCTGACCACGCGAGTTTCATCCCCAGGACCCACATGTTAGAGGGAAAGAACCAGTGCATGCTAAGTTTGTCCTCTGACAATCATACGGGCACTGTGGCAAACACACACCCAACCCTCCTCCCACCACACAGTAAAACGAAAACAAAATATTTAAAAAGATTGAGGAGTGTGTTTTGTGTATTTTCGCTTCACGATTTTTCTCAAATTCTTGCTACATATTACAAAAGTATTACCCCGAGACTAGTGAAGTGTTCTAAACAACAGTCCCCTCCAGCGCCTGCGGACCAGCTCAGATGGACAGTTGGCTAACTCACGGTGTGCACACCGGAAGGACTTCCCACGGAGCACGGGAGCATACCTATCCTCGTCGACTTCAACACCTCCCTGGATGGGATTTTCTTCTTTAATTCTTCTAAGGCTGCAACTAGGTTTTCTTTGGTTTGATCAGGGAGCTCCAACACAGTTTTCCATCTTTTTATGTCTTCTACAACCACAACTCTCTGCAAAAAAGAGAAGTCGTTTGGAAAATGGAACATTTTCATTAGGAAGGCATCTGCCTTCACCTGAGCTAATGGCTCTCCTATTGGCATATGAATTATTGATTATGACCTGAACCAAAGCACGGTGTGTCTGATGGCCCCAAATGATGGGTAATTGCTTAAAAGCAGGTCCTGCTTACTGCAAATCAGGAGGAGAGCTGCATCTATTAGGAAAAGTGCAACTTTTAATCTCACCACGCCAGGCACCACGGGGCACTTAGCAGTGAGAGGTACTAAGCAAGAGAAAGAAAGGAAAGTGACTGGAACTAAGGTGAATCAACCTCACAGTTCACTTAAGTGTCTTAATTTGCAAGAGCGGAGAAGTCATAAAACCATGTTTGCTTCAACAACAAAAACTACACAAACAGTTCCCCACTTCCCAAGGAGAAAATTCAAATTTTCTTTCTGAAAGAATTAAAAACAAAACAAAACAAAAAACCAAAACAAACAAACAAAAACTTCAAAACACACAGAATGGTACAGAAAGTAATCCATTATTAAAAGGATTATTATTTCACCATTCCCCATCGAATAAGCATTGTAAAACTTAAGTCGCTTTACACCCGTCATGAAACACACTTCCCTTCTTTCTTCCCAGAAGAAGCTGCCATGTTAAAGCTGATACTCTTCTTAAGGGTAAAACACCAGGGATTGGGAATATGAGGGAAGGAGCTGGGAAAGCTTTTGTGCTGTTGTAGGATTTTCTGTACTTTCGGAATAATTTAAACTAAGAGTCTTTTAGTGAACAAAAGAGGCAGACAAAAAGTAAAAAAGTCTAATTGAAAATTAAATATTTTAGAGCTAGGCATAGCGATGCATGCCTTTAATCCCAGCATTTGGACGGCAGAGGCAGGCGGATCTCTGAGTTCAAGGTCACACTGGTCTACAGAGCCAGTTCTAGGACAGCCAGGGCTGTTACACAGAGAAACCCTGTTTTGAAAAACCAAAGGAAATTACCTATTTTATCTTGGCTTTCCATTACCCTGGGCTGGTGGCAGTCAGGGTCAGGAAGGGCCCTAGGAGCTTTGAGGGTTCTGGTGATGTTTACTGTGATGTGTTCACACCATGGAAGTTCCTCATCACACTTGGCACGTGGGTACTTTTCTACATGAAATTTCAATATAACCATATTATAAAAACAACCTCCATAAAAACCCTATTTCCTTCCCTTGGAGGGAAAACATGGGTCGGTTTTCAGTCTAGATGCCAAGGGTGAAGGCGGGGTACATTACCTCCTCACTCCCCAGCTCCCAGCCTGCTCGCTTGCTTTGCCTTCGCCTTCTAGGTTCAAAGCTAGGACAACAGCGAGGAAAAGATTTGACACTGATATAGGCCAGAACTGGTAGGCATTTCAAGATGGCTTCTCTCTCACAGGGTGGCTTCTGCAGTTCTTTGGAGAGCGCCCTGCTGAGAACTCACCTGAAGTGTCTACCTTACTGCTACTGATTCTTCTAGCGCTCTCTCTCTCTCTCTCTCTCTCTCTCTCTCTCTCTCTCTCTCTCTCTCTCATACACACACACACACACACACACACACACACACACACACACACACACACACACACGGCTAAGAGAGGGGAGGCGATCTCAAGGGAGGAGGAACAAAGGGTAATGGAACCTATGTGACGTGAAAACGGAAGGGAAGCGGTTTGCGGGGAGAAGGGGGTCCAGTTGCAGGGACGGACAATGGGAAGTGAGTAAGAAAACATAGTGAAAATACATGAAACACCATGGTAAGAGCTGGTAAGATGGTTCAGAGGATATAAGCACCGTCAAACTTGAGCACCAGAGTTCTAGCCCTAGAACCCACGTGGTAGAACTGCAAATTGTCCTCTGACCTCCACACACCCACAATAAATACATATAAAAAGAAAAAACCGTCACAGTGAAACCCACTGTTTTGTACGCTTTCTAAACAGAACAAGAACAAAGTCTCCTGGGGCAGCCTACCTCGTAGACTTTCTCTGTGGGGCCTCAGAGTCCTTCTAAGGATTCTGCATTCTCTCTGACGATTGGCCACATCTTTGTCCTAAAAACTCTCAAGGTTAAGAGCTTCAATTCTCCCTCTGGCAGCAGCCAGCAACTGTCTTGAGACTTTCTCAAGCACAGGCCTGGTCTAGTTGTTGACCGACCCTAGGAAGAGTTGAGTTCTCCAGCTGAAAGTACACAAAAGAGCCCTCACTCTACACAGAGGAAGGCATCTCTCTCTCTCTCTCTTTCACTTGGCCCTTCTTTATGCCTACGGTAGGTGATGGGTTCAGGATTCGGAAACTAGTCCTCATGTACTGCCAGCCTAAGTTCCAGAGAGATGGTCTAAGATTCTCATTTGGGAACCATCACTCTATACCTACCCTTTGCTCTCAGTCCTGGGGGACTCACTCAAAACTGAGAGAAAAGTTTTTTCCTATGGGCTACTGTAGTACAAACTAGTATTAGCATTAAATGAGGTGGAGTGGGGGAGCCAAAACCTAAGCCACATAAGGAGCCTCGTCTGTAGGAAGGTATAAATATCAAGCTTTCCCCATCCAGTATATTTTCTTGATGTCTCCATAGAATATATGTAGCTAGAGATGACCTATGCTAGCAGTAATAATAATAGTAATAATAGTAATCCTATTACTCTATACACACACCGTAGAGTCTTGCAATCTATAGCCCTGATAGGTATTTGGGGTTTCTTCCCTGTGTATTTTTACTGTTATAGATGCTGCTTTAATGAACTCCGTCTTTTCTGTATACTATCTCCGACCTGTTTACTTTTATCTTCTCATGCTCTCCCACCTGTGTCCCAGTGTAATCTAAGGATCTATTTTCCAACATCTTTATTTAGTCCATCTGGATTTGTTACTCACTAGAAATATTTTTCCTTTACTCTTTGTCTCCTTCCTTATCTCCTGTTAAACTACTGAATCTTTGTTTGTTTGTTTGTTTTTTCAAGACAGGGTCTCTTTCTGTGCTAGCCTTGGCTCTCCTGGACTCGCTTTGTAGACCAGGCTGGCCTCGAACTCACAGTGATCTGCCTGCCTCTGCCTCCGAGTGCTGGGATTAAAGGTGTGCGCCACTACACCCGGCAAATGACTGAATTTCTGTTGCTTTTGTTTTGAGATGGGTTCTGAGAAGCCTAGACTGGCCTCAAGTGCCCCGTCCTCTTGCCTTAACTTTGAGAGTGCTGGGTCTACTGGTTTGCACCATAACTTTTGCCTCTGAGTTTCCTTTAACCTTGTTTTCTCTTCATACTTTTAAAAGTAATTGCACTTCTTTCATTTAAATGTTCCCATTTTTAGGACACAAATCTGTGTTGATCAAAAACTATTATGTTTTTTCATCTTTCTTTTCTTTCTGTGTGATGCACTCTAAATGATTCCCTTATTATTAAGCTTCCATTTTTCTCTTCAGCTACATCTTGTCTGCTTTTAACCTGTCCACTATGTTTCTGCTTCAGCAAACATGTATTTTCACTGGACAAGTTGTTTCTCTTTTCATTCTTTTTTTTTTTTTTCCCCTTTTTAAAACCTTTGTGAATGTTACAAATATATTTACGACTTTAGTCTGTTTTGTTTCCTTATCCCCATTTCTTAGACAGGGAATTTATTACATCTATCTATTCATTCACCTTCCTTGTAGTTTCTTTTCTCATAGTGATTGTCTGAACCCTGAGTTCCTCTCTAAAGACTGCTTTCCCTGGGAGTCTTGTGGGCTCTAGGCTGGGAAGTGTCTTAACAGGAAATGCACACTTGCTGTGTGTTAGGAGTCTCTTGGTTTCACAGTAGACTTCATGCTAACTTCTCAGATGGTTGTAAGATGTGTTGCAGTCAACTCTTCTTCCATCTATGGCCCCAAGAACATGGCAGTCTTCATGCTGTTTTCTTCCCTGGTAGGTGGAATTTTTCTACCTCACTTTTCACAAACATGGTAGACTTATTTCAGTCTCAAGCTTCCCTGGGGGCACAGTGTCAGCTCTGAGGCCTGTCCCATACTGACCTTCAGGTCTAGTCTCTAAGCATTACAGCCACTTTCAATAACCCCAAACAGCTCAGCTTCATAGTTTACTTACAGCGCCAGGTTTAAATTTCCTTTCTCTTCTTGGTGCTTTAGGATTTCCCTTTCTTCTAGTCCTGACTGGTCTCGAACTCACAGAGATCTGTCTATCTCTGACTCCCCAGTCAGTGTTGGGATTAAAAGTATGAACCACTATGCCTGTCTCATTAAAGACTTTTAATTTATACATAGTTAGAAACAGGCTAGAAATCACAGATCAGATCATTCTGGCTAATGGAACAAATACATCTAAAGTACTTTTTCCTTTTTCTTTTCTTTTGGATTTTCAAGACAGAGTTTCTCTGTGTAGCAGCCCTGGCTCTCCTGGAACTCAGAGATCCACCTGCCTCTCTCCTCCTGAGTGATGGAATTAAAAGGCGGGCACCACCACTGCCTGGCTTAAGTCCAGGCTCTTAGGCTTGATCTAAAAGGTCTTCCACAGCTTGAGACCCTTTAGCCTCATTTTACACACTAGATACTATCAGCGGCTGCCAAAACAGTATTTTATACCCACTTCCTAGGATGGTCTCCTTTTGCCTGATAACCACTTGTCTTTTACAGACTGTCTTCAGCATCAAGTCTTCCTTGGAGGCTTCCTTCTCCTGCCTTCGATCACATTCCTCTTTGTGAACCGTTTACTGTACCTATGCTTCCGAGGGCATCTGGTAACAAGACTATCTTCTTTCCTAGCAAACTACAACTCGAGGGTCAGACAGTTTGTTCTTCATTTATCTCCCCATCCTCATTGCACAGGAGCCAAAAATGAAACAAAACTATTATATAATATATAGTTTCAGGTCTGAAAAGTGAGGGCAAAAATCAGAGAGGGTAGAAAAGAATTCTATAGATATCAAAGAAATATTTTCTCATAACTATCTTTTACCTTTTTTGGAGGGCAGAGTACGGGCTCAAGCAGCCAGGCTCCTAGCCTTGAACTCACTAGGTAGTTGAGGATGACGTTCAACTTTGACCTTCTGAGTGCTGGAGTTCCAGGAGGATAAGCGAACCCCACCGCCTCCACTGTATCCAATCAAGAGGCATTTCAAAGTGTCCTATCGGCATTACTTAGAACCCAAACAGACACAAGAGAAATGGAAGCAGACTACAACTGGAAAAGCTAGTCTAAGAACTGAACGCCTACCACTGGAAAGATATGCTTTCTATCTGCTCGTACACAGGGGGATGGCTTCAATGCCAGGCTTGAAAAAAGAGACCATAGAAAACAAACACTCATGAGCAGTGATGTGGGCGCCATTCCACTGGCTGGGGCAGGAGATAACATGCTGGCCAGTCAATCCTACAAGGGAAAGGTTCATAAAGCATCCTGAAAGCTAAACCGGAAAGAACTGGCATATTCTGTATCTTTTAATGATAGTTTAAAAAAAAATAAAGTGTTCTTGAAACTAATAGAAGAAATCGCTTCCTAAAGCAGCAAGATGAGATTAACCAAATTAACCTTTACCATTTAAATGTGTGCTACATGAGTTCAACCAAGTATCACTTTTATTGAATGAGATAAGACTATGGTGAAATTACTTGTAATATGCTGATAACGGAAGTAAAATGACCCTAAGATTTTTATACCTCTCCAGCTTGGCATTCAGAAACCTCTACTTCCTTTTCAGTTTTAGTGGGCAAAATATATGGACTCAGATGGCTTGTTCAAAATGCCCAGCTCTGCCACTCAGGGCTGCACTAAAGCAAAGCACTTCATCTCTCTGTGCCCGGATTTCTTTCTCCTTTTTTCTGTGTATGGGTTTTTGCCAGCATACACGTCTGTTCACCTTGCACATGCCTGGTGCCCTCAGAGGCCAGAAGAGGGTATCAGTTACCCTGGAACTGGAGTTATAGATAGTTGTAAGCTGTCATCAGTGCTGGGAATAGAATCCCCGTGCTCTGGAAGAACAGCCAGTGTCTCTTTAACCACGGAGCCATGTCTCCAGCCCCGGGAATCCTGATCTGTAAGTGATAGAACCATACCTTTCATAGCTGTTACTAAGACAAGAGTTAGTATCTGTAAAGCATTAGCATAATGTCTGGGCGATAAAAACAAGCTCAATAAAAATCATCACCATAATAACCTCGTCTTGAGCTTTAGTTTTACCATACAAGTCTGCCTTTAAATCAGCTTCTAAGTTGGTTCTCTCCTTCCGCCACTTATGTCCTGGGTCATCAAACCAAGTCCTTAGCTAGGCTTGGCAGCAAGTGCCTTTCCCTGCCTTTTTCTTTTTTTCTCTTTTTGGACGGGAGACAAACCAAAACTAAAACCAAAATCAAAAAGCCTATGGATCTTTACTACATGTCAGGTATTAAGCTCAGCCAGCCCTCTCACGAAGCGTTTCCTTGTGAGTTCTATGACAATTCCGGGTATTATTAGGAGTTATTCCTGACACTGATGAGGAAAACAAGGCTTCAGCCTCCAGCAGATTCTCACCAGAATGCTGGTCAGCCACATGCCTCTAACCCCAACACAGGGGGCCAAGCAGAAAGATCCTAAGCCAGCGTGGGCTACACTGTGTTGCCGGTGTGTGGGAGTAAGTGACTTGGCAGAGAGCAGAGCTAGGAAATTCTCTAAATCACACACGGTTTAACACCACTTCCTTTTAAAACTTTGCTACTGCACGCACATGAAAGTAAACACACAGAAGCATGTGGAAACAGAATGGCAAGGACTCACAGCTCTGTGCTGCTGCCTTGATTTACCCAGGCAAGTCTTCCTCTCCGCTCTTTAAGGTGCTTGCCACACAGGCTTCTCTAAGCACCGAAACAGTCACTTTTTGGAACGGGTTCTCATATTGCTCAGGCTAGCCTTCAGTTTGCTAAGTAGCCTAGGATGATTTTCCTGCTTTTATCTCCCAAGGGTGGAGAGTACAGGCACGTGTCACCACACCTGGCTTGCTCTCTTCTTTATCGCCTATATGACAATCTTATAATAAATCACATTTATATTGTTACTATCTCCCACACCCTTAGCCTCATGGGGGGGGGGCTTATATTTTGATCTCCGATTTCTCTTATGTTTCCTGTAGTACCCAGTATAGTGCTGGGCATAACATTGTTTAATAGTTGTAGAACATTATCCTATCAAACCCTTATAAGGGGCTAGAGAAATAGCTCGGCAGTTCTGAGCACTGTCTGCTCTTTGGAAGGACCCATGTTCAGTTTCCAGCACCCACAGGGCAGCTGACAGTGGCCTGTAACCCCAGATCCCTGATGATCTGATGCCCTCCCTCATCTAGCTGCCACAGGTATGGCTGCATATGGTGCATATATATTCATGCAGGCAAAACACCCTTATATACGTTAAAACAATGAATACAATTTTTAAAAAGAAGCTGGGCGTGGTGGGGCACACCTTTCATCCCAGCATTCAGGGAGGCTCAGGCAGGCAGATCTCTGTGAGTTCAAGGTCAGCTTGATCTACAAAGCAATTCAGGAGAGCCAGGGCTACACAGGGAAACACTGTCTTGAAAAAAACAAAACAAAACAAAAAATATTTTTAAAGAGAGAGAAAGAAGCCGGGTGTGGTGGCGCACGCCTTTAATCCCAGCACTTGGGAGGCAGAGGCAGGCAGATCGCTGTGAGTTCGAGACCAGCCTGGTCTACAAAGTGAGTCCAGGATAGCCAAGGCTACACAGAGAAACCCTGTCTCGAAAAACCAAAAAAAAAAAAAAAAGAGAGAGAGAAAGAAAGAACTGAAGATGGGAGGGTTAATTCCCTTAAAGCAGGCAGAAAATATTTCAACATTCAATTCTAACAATTTTTTAATGACTCCTTAATATGTAGCAGGCAGTAATATATTCCAAGGGCACAGAGGTAAACATTTCAGTGTCCCTATATTCATGTGACTTACGAGCTAAGTTCCACTAGCAAAGTGGTTCTTGATTAAGATGAGAGAGTAGGAGTTAATTCTGTAAAAACAAAGAGAAAGATTTTACAGGAAAAGGGACCATCGTCAACTCAAAAGAAAGCCCTAACAGCCCGAGAGAGACAAACATAAAAGGGAAAAAGAAAGAGAGGCAGTGTGGCTGGAAGGTCTTCACGGTAAGCCACACTGGAGCCAAACAGGAAAGGTCTCATGTGTCACGCCAAAACTTCTAGAGTTCTAGATGGCTTGGTTGTTTAGGAAAATATCCTACATGTCAAATCCTGTGCCAGTAGACACACAGAACCATGAGGACATACTTGCTCAAGGAGCTCAGAGGGCAGCAGGATGCAGACATGCAAAGAAGCAGTTTTGATATCGCCTAAGCAGGTTCAGTAAGAGGAGCTCACTAAGTTATCTGAATGACACAAAGGCCATTCTCCTCTGGAGGATCAGACTGGTTCCGTACCCAGGCGGCGACATAGGGGAGTCAGTTCTCTCCTGTTACCATGCGGATCCCCAGACTGAACTATAAAATCTTCAAGCTTAGGGCTGGAGAGATGGTTCAGAGGTTAAGGGCACTGACTGCGCCTCCAAAGGTCCTGAGTTCAATTCCCAGCAACCACATGGTGGCTCACAACCATCTATAAGGTGATCTGATGCCCTCTTCTGGCCTGCAGGGGTACACCCAGGCAGAGCACTGTATTCATAATAAATACATAAATAAATAAAATTTAAAATCTTCAGGCTTAGCAGCTTTTTACCCGCTGAACCACCTCGCCTGCCTGGCTCCAGCATATTCTTAATCACTAGACCGCACTGCTTCTAAGACAATGGAGTAAGAACATTCCTGACAAAAAGATTGTAGATGCAAAAGAACAGAGAGGTGTGGGGGCTGGGGAGCTAGACGCAGCTCCATGGTAGAGCCCTCACCCAGCATTCAAGAGGCCTGGAGCTTAATCCCAACACTGTCCCCACCCCCAAACTATCTTGGTAGCCCCTCTTCACTGCTCTCCATTACAGGCCTGTAAGTCTATGGGCGGGGGATGGGGGGGGAGTACCCAAGAAAAGAATACATCTAGGATCTAAGCCAAGTAGAATCATATAAACTCAGCATTTATATGATTAAATCTTTTTGATGTAGTGATGAAGGCTGACTGGGGAGGCAGGAGAGCTCCACACATGGCAAGCACGCTCTCTACCACTGAGCCACACCCCTAATATAGTTCTTTTCTTTCCCTGAGACGGTCTTGCTACGCAAGCCATTGGGTTCTTGAACTTTCCATCCTCCTGCTGTAGCCTAAGTGCAAGGTCTCCCAGTGTGCACTAGTACACTTAGCTTTGCTGACTGTAAATGCTCCTTGCCTCTTCCTACACAGCTGGAATCAAACTTCATTCCAGGGAGCAAACAGGCCATTTGAGTCTCTGCGGTCCTAGGTGGAGCTGTGGAGCCATGAGCCATATGCTAACATTCTGGCCAAAGCTCTGGATATAAGATACCAGAGCATGGGGCTGGGGAGATGGCTCAGAGGTTAACAGCACTGTCTGTTCTTCTAGAGGTCCAAGCTCAATTCCCAGCAACCACATGGTCGCTCACAACCATCTATAACGAGATCTGGTGCCCTCTTCTGGTGTGTATATGTAATAAGTAAATAAAATATTAAAATATATATATATGCCAGAGCACTATAAAGTGTCATTACTTTACCCTGTACTAGGTTTGTCTAGAGCAGTGGTTCTTAATCTTCCTAATGCTGTGACCCTTTAATATAGCTCTCCATGTTGGTGGGGACCCCCAACTATAAAGTCATTTCGTTGCTACTTTATAAGTGTAATTTTCTATTGTTATGATTATAATGTAAAAATGTGTTTTCTGACCTTAGGTGACCTCTGTGAAAGAGTCACTCACTACCAACAGGCTGGGAACTGCTGGTCTAGGGCATATAGAATTCTACTCGAAACTTTAGCGATGGAAAGATGATGGATGGCTCAGGGGTGGTTGAGAGCATGCACTGCTGTCGGTGTTGTGAGTTTCCGGGTTGATGGAGAAACACTGCAGGATGTTAAGGCCTTGCTGGGGCAGGAAGATCTTTAGATCTAGTCTCCGCAGACTGAATCTCTAACAGCAGTGAAAAAGCATAATTATTGATTTTTGGGAGGGGTGGGGTAGGGGGGTAAAACAAGTTCCTCACACCAAAGTGCCTAATCTAATCTATATGTTTTGTGACGGAAAACATCACGCCCCTGCAACTTTAGTCTTTATTGTGTACTGTTTGCAGTACCCAATATAGCGCAAGATGTTCCAGGTGTGCCGTGCTTGTCACATGACCACAATCACACAGTCTGTAAAAGCTCCTTCAGAAAAACAACTCTATAAAGTATAGAAAAGAATTACTGTTTTCCACAAAGATTCTCTCAAAGTCTAAATGTTTCTAGAAACCAGTTATGCATTCTTTTTTTTTTTTTTTTTTTGGTTTTTCGAGACAGGGTCTCTCTGTGTAGCCTTGGCCATCCTGGACTCACTTTGTAGCCTCGAACTCACCGCGATCCGCCTGCCTCTGCCTCCCGAGTGCTGGGATTAAAGGTGTGCGCCTCCACGCCTGGTATGGCACATTCCTTTAATCCCAGAATTTAAGAGGCAGAGGCAGGTGGATATCTGAGTTCTAGGCAGCCTAGTCTACAGAGTAAGTTCCAGGCTACACAGAGAAACCCTGTCTCAAAAAAACCAAAATAAATAAATCTTTTTTAATCAAAGCGGCTGGTGATCCTATCAGCTAGCAACCATACCTTAAAGCCAGAATTACTAAATTAATTCAGGGTAGCAGAGATGCGGGAACTGATAAAAGTCTGTACAGGGTATGTGGGGGGGAAAAAAAAGAAAAAATTTTTGGCTGAGCATGAAATCCTTGCTGGGTGCTCAGCAAGGAATCTTCATGATCCCCCACAACCGAGAACCCCTTGGCACTGCCTCGCCCGCTATCACAATCTTTTGCACATTTTCTCTGGTCCCATATCCCGTCTTACCTTCAAAGATTCAATCGTTGCTTGCTTGTAAACCTTTCCTCCGGCTTGTTTCTTCTGGGGGCTATTCTGGGTCCTAGGCGTTCGAATGACGAACTTATCCATCGCTGGGGACTCCGACGACCCTCAGAGGCTTGAGGTGTAGTCTATTCAAGAAACAGGGTGAAACTTCATTAAGACTGAGATGTGGGGCCGGGTGGTGGTGGTGCTTGCCTTTAATCCCAGCTCTTGGGAGGCAGAGGCAGGCGGATCGCTGTGAGTTCGAGGCCAGCCTCGTCTACAAAGCGAGTCCAGGACAGCCAAGGCTACACAGAGAAACCCTGTCTCGAAAAACCACCACTACCAACAACAACAAAAGACTGAGATGTGTATTTCCAAAAGTGACTCAACTGGGTTTTCTAAACACTCCTGAATTATGAGGGCTTTTGGATATTTACAGGAAGTAAGATTTGAGAGAGAGAGAGAGAGAGAGAGAGAGAGAGAGAGAGAGAGAGAGAGAGAGAGAGAGAGAGAGACTCTTCTTTCAAAAACTGAAACTATAGGTAAGTTTACTTGCTGGGTTAGGTTCCTAGCTTCCAGAAGAGCACACTAGGAAGGGAAGCGGATTCCAATACCCAGGGTAGTGGGATGACTTCTGAAACCCGGAATTAGGGTTTCACTGAGCCCTATTTACAACCACTCCACGGCAGCCCAATCCCAAGAGTTTCTATAAGACCACAACAAACATCTCTAGCCCTCGATACAACACAGGAGCAGGTCTAGAAACCACGGCTAGGTGGTCAGAGGACCCCAGCCATGTCCATAAGCCAAAACCCCATCCTTCCCTTGCCCCCAGCACTCGGAGGCCTGGAAAAGGGTTATCCTGTCACAGCTCGACGTGAGACCCACCGGGAAAATCAGCCAAGCTTACAGCTTGGTCTCTTGACTCCCAAGACACCAAATCCGGCCACGCGTAGGAACTATTTGTACTCTTCTTCCCGGGCCCAGGTCCTCGGAGGTGACTGGCGAGAACTACATTTCCCAGAATGAACTTCGAGGCGCGCGGTGGCTCGGGCTGCTGGAGGCGACACGCCTCGACACGTTCCGGGACGCCGCGAACTACAGGCCCCAGAAGGAGCCGGGCGCCGCTCCCCGCCCAGAGCCAAGATGGTTGGCCGGGTCCGCAAGCCCGCCCACGAGAGGTTCTTCGTCCCAGAGATGGGCCGGGAGGAAGCGTCTTCGGCGGGCCAGGGCGGAGCCGAAGAGCTCTCGGAGGCGGAAGCGCTGACCGCAGGGGCGGGGAAAGGGGCTGGCCCGGAAGAAGGAGAAACCCTGAAAAGAAAACAGCAACAAGCGGAGCTGCTGTGATAGAGAGGAGCAAGATGGCGGCGCCAAAGGGGAAGCTTTGGGTCCAGGCCCAGCTAGGGCTCCCGCCTCTGCTGCTGCTGACCGTGGCGCTGGCCGGAGGCTCGGGGACTGCAGCGGCTGAAGCGTTTGACTCGGTCCTGGGGGACACAGCGTCCTGTCACCGGGCATGTCAGCTGACCTACCCCTTGCACACCTACCCCAAGGTAGGTAGGGCCCATCGCTAGCGAGCTCCCCTTATCCCTCGCTGCCCATCTCGTGGCTTCCCTCGCCGGTGTCAGCCCGGGGACCCTAGTGGTGAATCTGCATCCCAGCTGCTCCACCCCTCGTTTGTAGGCTGCACCCTACAACCTCGGGTCCTGCTTGCACCCAGCTCCTTGTAATTGCCGGAAGTTTGTGCTGTGGGACTCGATGATAGGCTGAGGGGACACAAAGATGAGAAACAGACGAGCCCTTGGGAGCCTGGCGGGGCCACAAGGGAGTGTGTCTCTTGCTGGGGTGGACTGGAGATGAATGCGAGGTCCTGACCTACTAGCAGTGTGGGGGTGGGGAGGAAGGGGCGGTGCACGCCTGCACAAAATAGCGACTTTCCAGCCCGTGTTTATTGCGCGCCTCTTTGGGTCTGGGCGCGTTCTGTTCGGCGAGTCGGACAAGCTGACAGTTCCCCTGCGGTCTTAAGTGTGAAGTCAGCCCTGGTAGTTATGAGACGCACTAGAAAGGAGGACTTCCTGTCTCTGTTGAATGACTGTGCGAGCCTGCTGTCTTCGTGAGGCAGCGGATAGGGTTCTGCCTTCAAAAAGAAATAAAGTAAAATAAAGGTCGTCACTCAGTGCAAAAAGATAAGGAACCCACGGTGTAGTTCAAGGAATTCGACAGTCCTACGGAAGGCGAACACTGTGTGGCTAGGAGAAGGGACCGATTCCTACTCCTGGCCCCTCCCCGCAGCAGCTGCCTAGCCTTTGATTCTGCCTCCTTAAGTTGTTTTTCAGTTTCTTATGAATTCTGTTTACTCAACATTCTAAATTGCTTGGTGATTTCTCCCCTCCACCCACCCACCCCCACCTTTCCCATATATAATTAAGGTTTATACCCCTCCCCACCTAGCTCTGTAAGTGCTTTCGCTAATGCTGGTGAGGTTTTTTCCCCTTGTTTTCTTTGGTCTTCTGTATGCTGTTTGCTTAACCATTGAGGCTCTTCCTGTTTCCCCACTTCAGCTACAAAGTAGCCAGAATGACAGTTCCAGTGACTTTAGAATGTTCCATATTGACAAGTGCTTTGTGTCTTTTATAGGGGAAAGTACAGGGTAAACTCTGTGCCTCCCAGCATTTTGTTTCCCTTACATACCAGAGGGTCATTAGTTACAAACAAAACATAAATGGCTCCACAAAATTGTGGTGGGACCAGCCTAAAATTTTCTAAGTCAGAACTTAATAAATAATTGAGAGAAAGGAAGAGCTGGGCATGGTAATGGACACCTCTAATTACAGTCTCCCAGAGGTTGAGGTCAGAGGGTTATGAGTTTGAGGCCTGCCTGGGTCAGTCTTGGGGCGTGAGGATTCTGCTTTCAGACGTCAGTCAATAAAGTTCACATTATTAAAACGCTTCTATAACAAAGTTCATCAATGCTGATTGTCTAGAATCAGACTGAGATTTATTTCGTTATATTAGGGTTTTGTTCCCTCTTTTAGGATTTTCCTTGCAAATGTAGCCAGAATTCTGGGAACATAACCTAATGTAAAAGGTATGCCTACCAGGAATCCTCGGCTATTTCTTGGATGTGGTTGTTGTTTACTTTTGAGACAGGATTCCCTATGGCACAGGTTGGTTGGTTAGTCTCCCCCTGCCCAGGCCCCCCGGGGGCTGCTGGGAGGACAGACATGCATCACCCATCGGATGCTTTGGGTATTGTTCTCATAGTCACGAGTGCTGTTCTTAACCAGAGCTCCCAATGACTGGCTCCCTGCCTGTTCTGGACTTAAATTTATTTTGTTTTTGAGACAGGATATCAGGTTGGCCTAGAATTCATGACAGTCCTCCTGCCTCACCCTCTGAATTCTAGGATGAATGCAGACAGTGTCTTGACATGCAGCCCAGCATGGCCTCCAACTAACTCAGAGTTCTCTTACCTCCATCTCCTAAATGCTAATGGTTGAGATTATACATGTGTCCACCACACCCAGCTCAAAATTTACTCTCTTACTGGGCATGGTGACCCATAGCTTTAATCCCAGCACTTGGGACGCAGGGGCAGACAGATCTCTGAGTTTGAGGCCGGCTTAGTCTATAGAGTGAGTTCCAGGACAGCCAGTGCTACACAAAGAAACTCTGTCTCAAAAAGACTAAAAACAAACAAACAAACAAACAGAGGAAAAAAAAAGTTAAGTGTCTTGCTGAAGGTCCTTATAAATAAGAAGTAGTGGAGGAGAAATTGAGTCTTCAACCTGGCTACCCTATGCTGTTGCCATCACATAAAGTTGCATTATGAATACTTATTGCACTGTTTCTAGAGGCCCTCCCTGAGTTATTGTGCATTGCAGCACAGGGAAAAAGCAGAGTGTGTTATAAGAAAGTAAATTAATTGAAAATCTCACATTGCCTCGTATTGCCTCTCTGTAACTGGCAGAGAGAAATCTCAGTTTAATGACTGTATAATTATTTATTGTAAGGACATAGAGTTTGTAAGTAGATCATTTTTTAATTAATACATTTTGCCCTCTGTTCTCAAAGACGCAATTGTATGATGTCTTGAGTTGAAGCGTAAGGGACTTAAGTCATATCAGTAACAAAACTAGAGTCCGTGTGATCAGTTTCCACAGGGTATGTACTTCAGAGCATGTGAGTCTGTAGTCCACTCTGGCCCCACTCCCAGCTATTCCTGCTGACCAGTTCATTTCTTAGGGTCTCATTTTGTAAGCTGTAGCAGAACCACATATTTGCAGAGCTAATGTGAAGATTGAAGATAATCTGACGCTTTCAGCGCAGTGCCTAACACAGCCATGGGTGTGTTCTTCTCATACTGTGCGCGCAGGTTTGCGCGCATTTGAGTTTGTAGTCCTAAGTAGGAGGATTCGTAAAACCATGCATGTAGCTCATGCCGATAAGCCCAGCACTTGGGAGGCTGAGGTAGGAGGATTGCTGTGAGTTTGAAGCCAGCCTGGGCTACAAGGTAAGCCAAAAGCAAGGGAGAATAGGTCGACTGACTTAGCTAAGTTAACTAAGGGTAAGAAAATGTGTATGGAAGCGATCTAGGCAGCGTTGTCGTTCAGGGACCTTCAGTTACTTACCGAGTGATATCATTATGATGGGAGGCACTCCTGCTTGTGTTCTCTATTCGAAGATGATAGTTTCTATAAGCTTGCCTGTGGATTGGGATATGTAAGATCGTGACTTTTTTGCCATATTTGGATTTGTATTCTGTAGAATACAAAATATTTGAGCTAAGGATAAGATTCTTCGCTTTAAAAAAAAAAAACATTTGTTTTTTCATGTGTATGGGTGTTTAGCCTGCATATCTGTCTGATTACCATGTGCGTTGCAGTGCTGGCAAACACCAGAAGAGGGTATGGATCCCTTGGAGTTTGAGTCACAGATAGTTGTGAGCTGTCATATGGATGCTAGGAGCTGAGCCTGGGTTCTCTGGAAGAGCAGCCAGTGTGCCTAACTGCTGAGCCATCTCTCCAGCCTACTCTTTATGGGTGTGAACACAGGGCCTGGCACATTGTGGGTGTTTATTTACTATATTATTAATGTAATATCTATCAGTACAACATGCTGTGAATGTATAACCCTCCTCGTGTGCCAGGTTAATATGAGAGTATGCTCCTTTACAGCCCTGAGGGACACTGAGAGTCAGAGAGATTGGTAGCTTTACCAAGGCTGTACAGAATAAGTGGTGAGGTGAGCGTTCAGGCCTGATTCCTGACCCACTGCGCTCTTCAGCATGCCATATGGTTCCTTCACGTTGGTTCTGGGTGTCTTTTGGGGTTGGCTTAACAAAAGAAAGCCTATCTGAGCGGGGCGTTACTGGCACATATGAGCAGTCCCAATATTCAGGAGCTGAGTGAGACCACGGGATTAAGAGGTCCAGATCAGTTTGGTATACAGAGCAAGCATATCTGAGAATAAAATGTCACCTGGTGCAGGTCATGGTAATGAGCTCTTTCTTCCTGCTTCCTGCGTGCAGTATAAGGAAATATGAGGCGCTGCAGAAACAGGAGAATTCTTACGCTGTGTTACAAAGCCTGTAAACTGTAAATGCTGCTCATATATGGAATATAGTTCTTACCTTAGCAATGAGTGTAGTTAGAACGAAGGTCACAAAATGAGCCACTTCCAAAGTTGTACAAGGAAACTTCATGCCAGACTTGCAGCCATATGGGTTATTGCTGCTACATTAGGTTTACTAATTATTGTGCTGAAGAGGCATCCACACTATAACCAGTTGGGTGCCACCTAGTAACCGGATTTTCTCAGACCCCCCCCCCCACCTCCCAGTAATGACATAGAGACCTTTTATTCATTTTGAAAGTTTGGCCTTAGCTGAGGCGTGTTCCCAGCTAGCTCGTAATTTAGCCCACATTCTGTCACGTGGCCGACTACCACTCACTCTTAGTCCCAGCACTGTTTCTTCCTCCATGTCTGGCTGGTGACCCCCTTCCCTGATTCTCTCCCAGAGTTCCTATCTCTGCTGGAAGTCCTGCCTCCCTTTCCTGCCTTTGCTATTGGCTGTTCAGCTCTTTACTAAACCAATCAGAAGATGTTGGGGGAAGTGTTTACAAAATAGGATGCAGCCAAAGAACAGCAATCCCAAAGTCTGCTCTGTGCTCAGCCTTCTGCTGGTACAGAAGCCAGCATGTGAATGCACAAAGACACAGTGCGCAAAAGATCACCCCAACAGCACGGCTGTCCTCCACAGCTGCTAACTGGAATATGCGCATGTGTCCTTATTAAGTGCCTGCCAGTTTGCACAGTGGGTTGCACAGAAATTACAAGGGCTTCCTTATATACACTACTTTGTTTAAAATACAGTATTCATCAGAGGAAAGAAAAGATTGTTGATCTTATTGCCGTCTCGTTATGCAGTTACTATTTTCTAAGCATAAAGAACTATCCTAAGAAAAAGAAAAAAAAAGTCCAATTTTGATTTTTACACACAGCTCGCAATGCTTGTAATTATTATTTTCTACTTTTAAAACATTATTATTGTAAAAAAGAAAAATATTACTATTATGATTATAACTACTAATATTTATTAACACCTCATATGTCTCACACACTTTAAGATTAGCAGTCTTGGCCGGGCGTGGTGGCGCACGCCTTTATTCCCAGCACTTGGGAGGCAGAGGCAGGTGGATCTCTGTGAGTTTGAGGCCATGAGGTAAAGTAACTAGCACAGGTTTTTGTTTTTTGTTTTGTTTTGCCAGAAAATTTTGATTCTGGTCTAGCTGATTGTAGTAACTGCTCCTGTACATCACATGGTTGCTCTTGTTTGTATTCTTAAAGTAAGCCAATTAAAAAAAACTAAAATAAAAACCATCGGGGCTCAGCTGTTAAGAGCATTTACTGTTCTTGCAAAAGACCCAGGGTCTGTTTCCTGCAACTGTGTGGGAGCTCACAACCTCCTGTTAACTGCAGTACCAGAATTCTGATGGCTTCTGGCCTCTCCAGGCTCCTGCGTGCACATGGCACTCATGTACTCACATGGGCTGACACACACACATACAAATTCTTAAAAACCAATGTTTAAACATATAAAAATACTTATGAATATTTGTATAGATACCTCACCTCATTTTTGTTCTGTCCTTTGTTTTGCCGTTTGCTATGTGAAGCTGGTCCTGATACTTTTGCTAATGAGCTGATGGTTATGTATCGTTCAGTGTCCAGAAGGTCAGCCTGATTCCACATCCAGTGCCTGCTCCAGGCACTGCTTGCCTCTGGACTAGAACGGATGGATGGACCAGGGATCAAAGGTCTCAAAGTCCTGTTTCTTGCTCAGGACGAGGCTCATGGCCGGGCACTAGGCCAGGTTCCCAGTCTTTCAGGGGAGGTAGAAAATGAGTTTTCTACAGAACGTTACAGTTTAGCTCTTTTAGGATGAGATTGCTGCTATCAGGAGGCAGTGGAGACTGTGGAGCGCCATAAGCCTGCGATGATACCAAGAGTGTTACAGCTCTGTGGTTGAGCTGCTGTGCTAAGCATGGCAGAGGAAGCGGGCGGATGTCCAGCAGCCACTGGCAGGCAGGTCTGGTGAGATGCAGACTTGGCGGTGCTTCACTGGAATCAGCAGCGGCAAAGGCAGTTCTACCATTGCTGTCTGACCACCAGGTTTTTGGCTGTGGTTCTTCCCACCCCACCCCCGGAATAAATGGAGTCTCTAATGGTCATGGTAGAGGAAGGGCGAGCAAGAAAGCGAAGAGCTCGCCAGCCTTTATTTGTCAACCTTAGGCAGTGGGGAGGGTTTGAGGATGAGTGTGTCTAATTCGCTAGGGCTAAGGGTGCCAGGATGCTTAATCTACATACAGTGGCACTGTACATTTACGCACAATAATGCTGGGTTCCTATCACAAGAAGGAAAAAACAGTATTTAATTTATCCTATGGATGCGAGGATAACTTCTAGGTACTATTAGGGGTTATTTGCTCGAGGCTGGGATCTCCTTAGCATAGGGTGGGGTTACTTCCAGAAATTCCCTGTGCTTGAATAAGTTCCTTATCAGGAAAGGGTCCGGCCTGTAATCTTCCTTGAGGGCTATGTGACACTCCTTACAAGATCTGGGGTTACCAGATCAGGTGGAATGAAAACCCCGTTGAAAAAGGGGAGTCCACCTTCATGGACTGAACGCAAAACGGCTATCCAGAGATGTCAGACGTCAACCTTCCCAGCAGAGTTCCACAGCTGTGCGTGTGGATGCAGCAGAAGCATGGCTAACTCCTGTCTGCTTTGTGCAGGGTTCGGGTTGTGGCTGTTATTTCTATTTCCAAGTTTTCTACCTGTAAGCTGTGGCCACGGAATATGCAAAAAAGGGTGCCATGTTTAGCCACTTGGCTTTTTTCTTAGTATCACTTTAAAAATAAGGAACTGGGGACTGGGGATGTGGCTCAGTTATTAGAATGCTGGCCTAGTATGCACAAAGCTCTGGGTTCTCGATCCCCAACACCACACAAGCCAGGTGTGGTGTCCCAGGAAATCCCAGCATCAGGAAGGTAGAGACAGGAGGGTCAAAAATACAAACTCAGGAGCTGGAGAGATGGCTCAGCAGTTAAAGGGACTAACTGCTTTTCCAGAGGACCCGGGTTCAATTCCTAGCACTCACGTGGCAGCTCACAGCTGTCTGTAACTCTGGTTCCAGGGGATGTGCATGTAGGTGATACATAGACATACTTGCAGGCCAAACATCAATATACCTCAAATAAAAATAAAATACTTGCTCTTTCGGGTCTTGGCTCCAAGATGACCAAAAAAAGGAGAAACAACGGCCGTGCTAAAAAGGGCCGCGGCCACGTGCAGCCAATTCGCTGCACCAACTGCGCCCGGTGCGTGCCCAAGGATAAGGCCATTAAGAAGTTTGTCATCCGGAACATTGTAGAGGCCGCTGCTGTCAGGGACATCTCCGAAGCCAGCGTCTTTGACGCTTATGTGCTGCCCAAGCTCTCCGTCAAGCTGCATTACTGCGTGAGCTGTGCCATTCACAGCAAGGTGGTTAGGAACCGATCCGTGAGGCCCGGAAGGACCGAACACCCCCACCTCGTTTTAGACCCACTGGTGCTGCACCACGACCTCCACCAAAGCCCATGTAAAGACAGGACAGAAGAAAAAATACTTTGGACAAATAAAATGGGAGTTACACTTTAAAAATAAATAAATAAAATACTTGAAAACAAAAGTGCAAGGTCATTGTTTATTGCATAGGAAGTTAGAAGCTAGCCTAGCGTGTGAGAGACCAAGTCTACAACCAAATAATTCAAATTAGGAACTAGAACTTTTTTTCCTTTTAGTATAAAACTTACTGTATGGTTTAAAATAAACATTAACTTCATTTTCTTTTTTTTTCCCCCTTTTTTAAATTAATGTATTCAGATTACATCTCAATTGTTATCCCATTCCTTGTCTCCTCCCTCCCTCCTGCTTTCACCCTATCCCCTCCCCTGTGTCTGTGACTGAGGGGACCTCCTCCCCACCATATGGTCACAGCCTCTCAAGTCTCATCCTGGTAGCCTGCTTATTAAATTTACTTTCTTCTTGACCTTCTTTCCAGCTTAAAGACCAGTCTTATTTTTTGGTAACCTTCTTTATTCTTGAAATTCCCAGGAGGAGGAGTTATATGCGTGTCAGAGAGGTTGCAGGCTGTTTTCAATTTGCCAGTTTGTGGACGATGGAATTGATTTAAATCGGACCAAATTGGAATGTGAATCTGGTAAGATACTATGCTGATGACGTCAGCTGTGCGTAACAGTGGGGCTTTCTTTGAGTTGAGTTATGCTTTTTATGTGTTTTTCCTAGAAACTGACAGACATCCTGTTTATACTAGTCACTTACCATATTGTAATTATAAAATCAGAGTTTTAAGAGGTGCTGCTAAAGCTGTCACAGGCTCTAATCCATCTGCATTGAGACAGTGCTTATTCTGTGCTGTGGAGAGGATTCTCTGTTTAACCAAGCATTCTGTTTAGACAAATGCAGAGGTAATTATCCAACTCATAAGTCACCGCTACCTTTTCATGGATGGGATAATTTCCCTGAACCTTTCAGTCAGTCGGCTAGTTGACGGAGCTCCAAGGTTTCTACTGAATCAGGCCTTTGACTCTGAAGTGTTTAATAGAGTATTCTCTATCAGTCATGCCAGTAAAAGTAGCCAGAGGCTTTGTCACCAGTTACCTGCTATTCTTACCTTTTGGTGCAAGAGATGTGTTTAGTAAAAGAAACCTACAACCAGGACACAATGAACATTAACCTTTGTAAAGAACTGTAATGGAATCTTGTGGTTCCCCCCCTCCCTCCCCCCATGTACTCACTGTGGTGGCACACAGCTTTCCCCTGTCGTGGCTCTCACACTATTCTGTGATATTGTGACCTTATTTTTATGTCCCAGTCTCCTCACTGGCCATCTTTGTATATTCATAGTGCCATGAATATCTGGAGCCCCTGAGAAATATGTTACAGATACTTATCTGAGTTGAGAAGAAAATGCAATTGCTACAGTGATGAAATGTTACCTCACAAGAAAGAAATGGCCAGCGAGCTGAAGGAAATGAGTGTATCTGATAGAGCCATTTCAGCTTCTCCCTGGTCTTGGGAGTGCTGAGAATCAAACCCGGGACCTGGTGTATGCCAGGCCATGGTGTGCCCCTGAACTGCAGCCCCAGCTCTATTTCAGCCTTTACAGTTCCTTGTTATAGAGCATTTTCTAGGTCTGTTTTCTTAGAATTTACCATAACTGCTTTATTCCCACACCCCCAACCACCACTTGCCTTGTTAATATCTTTGTTTCTCAACTGAGTGAGCCCAAATATTTATATAAATAACTAACATACATTATTTTGTTTAATCTCTTTTAGTAGATGGTGATTTTTCCATTTCAGACTCATAGAATTCAAACTGGGCCTAGTGGCACAGGTTTGTAATCCCACTTATTTGGGAGGCTGAGGCAAGAGGGTTCAAAGGCTTGTCTGGACTAGAGTGAGTTCACAGCCAATCTTGGAAACTTCGGAAGACTTTGTCTCAAAATAAAAAATAGAAAGAGAGCTAGAGATGTAGCTCAGGGGCTGACTGCTTGTCTAGTTCACACAAGGCCTAGAAAAAAAAAGAAAGAAACAGAGGCCTAGAAAAATGAGTAGTCAGAGGTTTAGTCCCTCAGCCCAGGGACTACTACAGCCAACAAATGATGGGTTTAAACCGTCAGCGGCTACTTACGGCTGTCAGGCCAGTTCTCACCACTCCACAAACTTCAGCTGTGAGGGTCCCTTACGTGAATGTCATCAAGTAGCCAGAGCCCAGGTGTGAATACTAGACTTGCTCATGAGACATTGGGCTTGTAGAGGAGAGACGGGAGTTCCACTAAAGTATTTCCTGCTATTGCCAAGAGTGGCAGCTCCTGAGAGAAGTGCTTGCCTACGTCTTACAGTACGCCAGATCCCTTTCTTTTGCAGCCTTCGTCTTTACCACCCTGCTCCTCTTTCTAAGAATTTGTGGTTTTCTTTCAGCCTGCACAGAAGCGTATTCCCAACCTGATGAACAGTATGCCTGCCATCTTGGCTGCCAGGATCAGCTGCCATTTGCTGAATTGAGACAAGAGCAAGTAAGAGACAAAGCTGCCTTACATGCTTGGCCTTGTGTCATGTGATGTGGCCATTGCCAGAATGGTCTTCTTTTACTGTTAGATTTTATCCTTAGTTTTCATTTTTGTTTTTTGTTTGTTTCCTTGTTTCTGTTTTTCAAGATGGTTTCTCTGTGCAGCCTTGCCTGTCCTGGACTTGATTTGTAGACCAGGCTGACCTCAAACTCAAAGAGATCCACCTGCTTCTGTCTCCCAAGTGCTAGAATTAAGTTGTGTACCACCACGATTAGCTGGATCTTAATGTTTAGAAAAAAAGTTTTTAACTAATTAATTTTTGAATGTTAATTTTTCAATAAGTTTCAAAATTGGAGATATTTGCTGTCTCTCCACTGTGTAGCCACGGTTACTCACCCTGAAGTGTTCTGCATGCATACGAGGATATGCAGAGGAGTTTTGTTCCTACAGCGTGTAAAGCCTCTCTTTCACTGCTGCTATCCCATGTGGATGCATCCGGAGCCCCTTGTGTGGGGTGATTTACTGAGACAGCTCTCACACAGCCCCACTTGGCCCTGGGCTTGGGCAATAGCTGGGGGGCCTGATGTGCCTGATTTCAGGGTTCCAGGCTTGAGCTGTCACACTGAACTAAAGTAGCCTCTTCCTTGTATGTGAGCATGAAGGTTCCTTCTAATAGTTTTCTTTCATAAGTGTTATATATATAAAGTAAGAACATAGGACTAGAATTGCTGAAGTTTATACAGTTGTAATTTTGAGAAATAGAGCAAAATTGCCCTCCATGGAATTTGTAAAATATTTTTAATTTGACAAATAACACATATTATAAAAATACACACACTTCTAACTTGAATGAATTTGAGTATAAATTACAGTTGTATAACCGTTGTCACTGTCTAATTCCACACATTCCTGTCACCCCAAAATGAGCTCCTAGACCCGTTAGCAATCACCTTCCTTCTAATTTGTGTTTTCTCAAGTAACATTAAGCATATTTTCAGGTGTTGAAGGAACACTAACTATTTCAGTTCTTTAGCTTCCCGCTCTCTGGTTATATCTGCAGAACAGCTCATTTTCTAACCTGGGCGGTAGTTTTCGTTTCTGCTCCTGTTCCCACGTGCCAAGTGAGTCTCTCACTCTAGGGAAGTGTGCTTTCCTTTGTGAAGTCTTAACTGCCCTCCCCCCAGTTTGGACCTGGCTCCCCTCCTTTCATGCGCATGCTTCCCTGTGTTGATTCCTTTCCTCTATAAAGTGTGTGATTAAACACACGTGTGCATTGATGACTGAAGTAGATACAGTGTGTAGGCATGTCATGCTTGTAACTTCCAGTTTCGGGACCTAAGCCTGGAAGACTGCAGTGTGGGGTTAGCCTAGAACCACATAGCAGTACCCTAGCTCAAAAAATAAAAAGAGAAACACCTGGTTTCTGATCATTAAAAGATGTAACCTTAGTAAGTACCCGTGAGTGGATCTGTGATAGGTCTCACAGCTATTACATGGGGAAACTGGATCTTCAATGCAGATTTTTTTACTCTAAAGCTGTTCTTTTGATAGCTCTGACATCTCTCCTTGACGTAAGATGAGCCAGAGCTGCCCCTAGACTTCAGCAGTCTGCACTCCAGATGTGCTGGGGTCAGTGCTGCCTAGTAAGGTAAAAGGTCCGAATTGGGGTAGATGGGGACAGTACCAGTTGATGTTACAGTCTTGTCAGGAGAGAGCCCATCACATCTATTAATAACATACAAATGCACCCTGAGCAGTCACCGCCATCAAATGTCACTTCCTGTATACAGTTTTCCCTTTGGTGTTTCTTAAGACATGATTGCTCCTGTTTGGGAACATTAAGAGGGTAAGAATGATAGGAGGTGTTCTTTCCCATCCACATCCGTCACCTGGTGGTCCTTATTTAATGAGATCTTAAGAGTTCCCATGTTGCCAGGCGTGGTAGCGCACACCTGTAATCCCAGCACTCGGGAGACAGAGGCAGGCAGATCTCTGTGAGTTCACGGCCAGCCTGGTCTATAAAGTGAGTCCAGGACAGTCAAGGCTACACAGAGACGCCCTGTCTCAAAAAATCCAAACAAGCAAACAAACAAACAAAAGAGTTCCCGTGTTGTGGGACTTTACTCAAAGTCTGTTATACTGATAGAGGTCATGGGTTGTGTAGAAAGGTGTTTGATGGTGAGTTTGAGCAGCCTGGGATGTTAGCTTTCCCATAGTTAGTTTGCTGATGATTGAAGCTGTCCAACTGTCCGTGTGATTATCCTTAACCTTGCCCAGTGAGATCTGAGTCATCTCTGTTGTGTTGCTCTCTGCATACACATATCGTCAGTAATATGTTTCTTACTAATTAAAAGTTTATGTTTGTTTGCTTAGCTCATGTCCCTGATGCCAAGAATGCATCTCCTTTTCCCTCTGACTTTGGTGAGGTCATTCTGGAGTGACATGATGGACTCCGCACAGAGCTTCATAACCTCTTCATGGACTTTTTATCTTCAAGCCGATGATGGAAAAATAGTAATATTCCAGGTGACAACCGTGTCTCTCCCAATGTCTCTAGCCAATAGCCATTTCTTATAGGAGTGCCTTGGCATAGAACCATGTAATCAATCCCTTAAATATGTTGTCAGTTGGTGCTGCTTAACTGGCCTTCATGGAAACACTGAGCAGAGGACACAGTGTGATCCCCTTTCCATCTGTCCCTTCAAAGCCTTACCTCAGGCTCAGCACATAGTTGGTTTTCTTGGTTTTATAGTGACTAAATTGATTAAATAAGAAATTTAGATGGGAAGATAAGAATTATATACTTACATTTGTCTAATAATTAACTGTATAGGGGCTGGAGGGATGGCTCAGCGGTTAAGAGCACTGACTGCTCTTCCAGAGGACCTGGGTTCAATTTCCGGCACTCACATGGTAGCTCACACCTGTCTGTAACTCCAAGAGCTAACACCTTCACACAGACATACATGCAGACAGAACACCAAGGCACATAAAATAAAACTAAATAAATTATTTTAAAACTAATAATTGACTGTGTGATAATATGTTAATAGGTGCTGATCTAGAAACTTCTATGCAGTTGTCTGAGAGTACCTGTGAGGGATTGCTTCAGGATTCTGAGGGTGCCAGTTTTGGGGATGCTCACTTCCCTGATATAAAATGACATTGCCTTTACCTATAACCTATAGTCTCCCTCCCTGTGTAGTTATGGGCCGTTTAACAATATAGTGTTCTTAAACTGAGATGGCTACAGATTGCTAGGTGGTAATGCTATTACAGCATTGCTGTTGAGTATCCAGTCAGTTAGCTGGAAAGTCATGCAGTGCATGACTGCTCTTTAAATCACCCCTGAGTTGCTTATGATACCTAGCTCAGTGTGAAATCTGCACAGATAATTGTTATCCTATATTGTTTAATAATGGGGATGGTGATTGGGGAGGGTAGACACCTGTGCATACTCAGCACAGATTTTTCCCCATGACTGGTTGAATCATGAATATGAAATCCAGTGACACGGAACCCACGGATATGGAGAACTGACGGTGTCACCTGAAATCTTTAAACAGTCTCATGAAGTTGTATCATCCCTGTCTGTAGATGAGGAAGCTGAGCACCCAGCTTGCTTAAAGTGATGCTGTCAGTTACTGGTAGCATTCAGCTTACGCTCGGGGCACTAACAGCCTGCTTCCCTTTAATTCAGTGAGTTCCCCGTATTTACCAGTCGTCAGATTGTGTTGTAACTCTGTCTTCCTCTCAAGTAGTAAGCCACAGCTTTTATACTGGTGCTGGCTGAATGCCTTACTGTGTGGCTACTTTGTGATTTTTAGCATTTCCTGAGTTTGGGTCCCCTGAGCCTAATTTGATGGTGAGAACACACAAGCATCTTCTTTCTATTTATGCATAAACTGAGTGTAAGAGTGGAGCCCTTACTGATTCCTTGGAGAATGAGAGGTTATCTCTTTCCCTCAAGTCTGTGTCAACTCAGGGGTAGCTTGGATGGAGAAAGTTTCTCTCCAGAGGCACAAAGATAAGAAGTGTAGAAAGTTTGCCTGCGGTGTGTCAGCTGTTTAGCGTTAAGAGAACAGAGTGTTGCAGATGAGAAAGGGTATAACATGTGTAGTGTATATTTAGTTTAAAAATATTATTATGTTATAATCAGGATAATATATATTTTGCTAAAAATTTAGGCAGGCTTGCGAATTACTTTTGATCAACTAAAATTGAGATTAATTTTTACAAGATAATAATATTCAAGTATTGTGGTTGCTGTGCTTTTTCAATTTAAATGTTGCTAGTATAGATGGTATATTCTAGAACCTGTTACTTAAAACAGAATCTAAGGTATAAATGACTTAATTTCTTTCATTACCATTTCAGTCTAAGCCAGAAATTCAGTATGCACCGCAGTTGGAGCAGGAGCCTACAAACTTAAGAGAGTCATCTTTAAGCAAAATGACCTGTAAGTTTTATTCTAAGTAGATGGATAAACCTCAGCTGTCAGATCTGTTGTAATTGCCCGCTCTAATTGCTAATGCACTGGTCTAATCCATCTGGGGGTTTGCGTTTCTTTTCTTTTTTTTTTTTTTTAAGATGTATTTATTTATTATGTATACAGTGTTCTGCCTACATGTACATCTGCACACCAGAAGGCACCAGACCTCATTATAGATGGTTGTGAGCCACCACGTGGTTGCTGGGAATTAAACTCAAGACCTTTGGAAGAGCACCTAGTGCTCTTAACCTCTGAGCCATCCCTCCAGCCCCCAGGTTTGCTTTTTAACAAGTTCCACATCTAGGTGATGCTGCTAGCAAGGGGACCACCTGGAGAAGCACTGTGCTAAGCATGCTGTCAAAGCATGCTTTGAGTATAAACTAACAAAGCAATGTTGTTTTCTCAATGAGCAGAACAGTGAGTCTACCTTGAGAGTAATGACTTCCCTGTTCTCTTTTTATTTCCATGCTAGATGTCAGTTTAAATCATAATACAATGAAAATGCACTAACTACCTTATTTTAGTTATTGATATAATTAATTTACTGATTTTATTGTTGAGTGGGAATAAGGAGATTATGCTAACATAGACTGTTTGCATTAGAATAGAATAAAACAAATTCTGTTACTCAAGTCCACGTGTAATTAAACAGAAAACATATGAGCTAGGTGTGAGAATGGGCAGATTCAAGGGGCAGAGGCAGCACATGGCTGTGAGTTTGACGCCACCCTGGGCACAAAATAAACATTTGCAAGTAAGGTGGGAAAATCATAATATGGTAGAATACTCATTTGGCTTTTGATGTGTCAAAGAAATTTTAACACGTAGCATGTATCAGATTACACTCACAAAAATCACCTGCATGATGTATGCATGCACCTAGAAGAGAGTGAGGCTAGCATTTAGGATGCGTGCTCACGGACTTGTGCTGCCTTATTTCAGATCTGCAAATGAGAAGCTCACAAGCACACAAGAACTACCTTGAAGACGAGGAAAGCGATGGCTTTCTAAGATGCCTGTCTCTGTATGTATTTCTTCTTAACACGTGCACGAAAGATAAAGTCTGGCTTATGTCAGAGTTGTTGCTCTTTTTAAATTAGAAGTTTAATAGTTAAAAAAAAAGAGAGAATTTTTTTCAACATCCTTTCCAAACTTGCATCTTTGAATGATTAGTGTGATGAAGGTAAAAACCTGTAAAAATATGAGGCAAGGTGCGCTGTTTGCTATGTAACGCATCATGTAATATCAGACAGGACAAGTCGCACATGCATCACCTAGACATCTACATTTCTCTGAATCGAACTGGCCACCCTCTGTTGTAGCCGTTCTGAAGCAGTGCATTGCCCTTACCTGTGGTCCTGCTGTTGCACCGTGGGCAGAAACTGCTGTCTTCACACTGCTGCTTTACCTGGGGACCAGCCTCTTCAGCCGCCTCGGCCTGCTCCTTAGTAGAACCTAAACAGAACAGATAGTTTTTTCCATAGCCCAAGGGCATTTTTGTTAGAATTCCTTGATTTGTTTTAGGAATTGTCTTACTCAGACACTTAAATTAAGCCTGGAGATGACGTAGTGGGTAAGGCCAAGCCTGACAGCCGAAGCTCCATCCTGGGGCGCACGTGATGCCAGGAGGGAATCAACAGCCTCGGGGTGTCCTCTGACCGCCACACACTAACTTAAAATAAATAAGTTAGCTAGATAAGCTCAACTTTAAAGTACGTCTGAATGATTTAAGGATTGGGTTTTTATCTGTATGGACAGATAAGCAATTAGAGATAGGTAAGGACCATAGATTAAGAAGAGCTAGGGACTGTCAACTCTGCAGAGATTCTTAAGGGGACTAGGAGACAGGCAGGAGTGATGGCTACCTCATGCCCTCCCTCCAGCGAAGCACCGTCAGGCGTTGTGATGGTGTGAAGAGGGTGTTATCAAAGTGTATGTGCTTCTGCTCATCATAAGAGTGCCCATATGAGCCCCTCCCCTCCCCTCACCCCACAAGAAGAAAGGAATAAAAGAAAGACCGTGGGCCATGCATTGTACCTGCTATTGTGTTATGTACTAGACCAAGCCTTTTGGTAAAGCTGCAGGCCTTTCTGGTCACAGTGCATTGTTCTAGGGGATCATTCTTATTGAGTATTATACTGCAGTGAAATATTTAAATGCGTGTCCTTGTGCGCGTGTGTATGTGTGCACAGCTTGTGGGAGCTGGCTCTCACCTTGCACTATGTGGTTCTGTGGATTGACCTCAAGTCATCAGGGTTTGGCAGCAAGCATTCTAACCAGCTGAGCAATCTCACTGGCCCTAACCTAATAAGTTAAAAGTAATATTTTGAATATCTTACTTAGACTAACTTTTAACTAGGAGTTTATTTTCTAGAAGTTTCTGTGTTCAAATGTGAATTGTTATAGTATATCCTGTGTTGATAATGAGTGTCAAGAAGAGTCCCGTGTGTAATGGGTAGATGAAGGGGTTAGGCTGCAGTGCTGTGAGCAGGACGTTATGGAGGCACATTGAGGCAGTGGGCAAGGAGGCGGGAGATCATGGACATGGGTGAGCATCTGCAGGATCTCTTTGGCTTTGCTGTGGAGGTTTGGGGAAAAGATCGATAGACTTGACGATGAGCCCCATTTTCTGTCTGTACTAAATGCTGTAGTCCAGATATCAGATCTGTCCTCACTCAGGGAAGTGAGTTCCTTACAGAGACTGGAGAGGACAGGACCATGCAAAGGAGAATGGGTGCTCTTTTTATTAACAGCAGTTCTTACTCTGTTGCCTTTTAAAAATTGGAATATTTAAAATTGAACTTATTAAAGGAGAATTGCATGCTTCCTAGAAGTCTACTTCTTTTAAAGTAAACTTAAACACTTTATTTATTTGAGTATGGTACAGACCACGTGGAGATCAGAAGACAAGTCTTTGTTTTCACCGTGTGGATTCCTGGGATCAAGCTCAGCTCAGTCTCCCACAGCCCCGTCCTCTTTTGTTAGGGGATAAACAATGACTGGCATCCTGTTCCTTAGGCTCTGGCAAACAGTGAATGGACCATTCATTGTTGATCTATAGTGTAGGTCCTTGGGCCATGAATGAACGTGTGAAAATTAGGGATTGTCATAGGTTCTGTGAGTCCTAAATGCCCTCCTACCTTAAGTGTTTTTTTTTATTTATTTATTATGTATACAGTACTCTGTCTGCATGTACAGCTGCACACCAGAAGAAAACATCAAATCACATTATAGATGGTTGTGAACCACCATGTGGTTGCTGGGAATCAAACTCAGGACCTCTGGAAGATCAGTCAGTGCACTTAACCTCTGAGCCATCTCTTCAGCCCAGATTTTTTTTTCAATCCTAAGGAAAATATAGTGGTCACAAAATGTTTTATAATCCACTTACTCTACGTACTTAAAATATTATAGGAAAACTGACTCCTGAGAATTTGTTTTGAATCCTTTCATAAAACAGATGATCATTTCATAATTTACCTTAACTTCTAGGAGTGTTTTAAAAATGAGTATCATTGCAATAACCTGCAAATTTAGAGACATTGTATTCAATTTATAGGATACTTGACTGCTTTGTCTAATTTAGTAATTAGAATGTTTTCTTCAGGTTTGGTGGTCCAAACTTGTGATCCTAGCAAGGTAGGAAGGCAAGCGATCTAGGTCAGCTCATCACACACTGAGTTCTGAGGTCTGGGCTACATGAAGCCTGCCTCAAAAGTAAATAAAAGCAAAAATTGTCTTGACAGTAGTTTGATGGGAGTTATTTCTGGTTTTGTGTGATTTTTTAAAAAATAGGGTCTTACTTTATAGCTTGAACTATCCTAGAACTCACTGTGTAGGTAAGGCTGTCCTGGAACTCAAGAGATCCCTCTGCCTCTGCCTCTTGAGTGCTGGGATCAAAGATGTGTGTCACCACGCCCAGCCATTTGAGGCAATTTTATATCCGTAGTGGGAAGTCTGTATGTCTGATTTCATCATTATTAATTGTAAGAGTTATATAGCCATGTTACTAAAATTTTGAAATAGAGGAAAGAATATCAAATCATCCTAATAAAGTAGATGTTATATTTCTTTGTAATTATGTTTTGTTAAATTATTTTAAGGATGGTGCACAGAGTTTTTATTCTGAGTGTGTAAAGCAGCGTGGCTGATTGTTGTCCTGGTTTGCAGGAACTCGGGGTGGATTTTAACCATGACGCTTGTCCTCTCTGTGATGGTGCTGCTCTGGATCTGTTGTGCCGCCGTTGCTACAGCTGTGGAGCAGTATGTCCCCCCAGAGGTAAGGCTGAGCTTAACCCTTGGGCTACATGAGTAGCCATTTTAAGTGTTGTTTAACTAGAGAAAGAAGGCCCTGCTAATAGGAAGAGAGCCGTGATGGTTTTACTCAGGTGAGGTTGGCACACGTGAAAACCACAAGTCTGTAAGCCGGACACAGTGTCTCCCACTCTGCACTGACATATCTGTTGAGGGCCTGGAGCTTAGTGCCCCTCTCTGCTGGTACCACTGTCTAAGCTGGGATGTGAGAGAAGACTTGTAGAGCCACTTAAAATTATTAATTAATTGCCATAACTATTGTTTTAGAAACTATGAAAGCAGTCTCTGATTCTGAGTTCCTGTGCTCTGGCAGCTAATCACAAAGGGGTTATGACTTGGTTCCTCGGCAATTACACTTTAACTGGCTCAGAAATAATTGTTAAGGTCAAAGATGCTTGTCTGAGGGGGAAAGCTGCAATTTGCTGATTCAACTTAGTTTCCAAGAAAAAGAAAGTTTTTTATATAATTAAATGTCTGTTGACATCAAATCCAACTGAAACAAGTGAGAGTTCTGTGTGTCTGAAGTGCCATAGGAAGAAAGCAACGGGGAGATGACACGGAATTGGTAAGCCATTGCCGTGCTGGGCAGGCGAAGTTACTTGGAAACTGGCATCAGTGTCATTCTTCAAGATTTGCAGTGTTTTCTTGTATGTCAGCCCAGTGTCCAGCAATATTCTACCGTGTGATTTCCCCCTTGTTTGCTATTTCAAACAAGAGCCAAGGCTGGCATTACAGGCCAGCACTGCCATCCCTGATGCCTTTTTTTATCTTAATTTTATGTGTGTGAGTATTTTGCCTGTATGTATATGCACACCCTGTGTATGCAGTGCCCACAGAGGCCAGAAGAACCTGCGTCCCCGCAACTGGAGTTACAGAAGGTTGTTAGCCACCAAATGAATGCTGGGAACCAAACCCAGGTCCCCTGGAAGAGAAGCCAGTGTCCTTAACCACTGTGTCATCTCTCCAGCTCCCCATGCCTGACTCACATAGCAGGTCTTATTTTATTTTATGTATTAATAAGCAGCCTTAAAAAAAAAATCTAGGTAGTGTTTCTGTGATGCTTGGCTATGAAAGTAGTGAGGCTGGAGTGAAATTCGTGTTAGATGTTTGTTTTGATTCAGGGTTTCAGTCTAACTCCAAAGCCTTCAATCTTTGTGTCTGGCCTGGAGTGGGTAAGCCAGGCCTCAGGACTGCTGTGCTCAGCACCTGCTTTGGCACTGGGGAAGTACCCCCCCTCTAGGACAGGCACTTCCTGCTCTGCCCTCCCATCTCCTCACTTGGTTGGAGTCCTTGTTGGGGTGGTCTCTCACAATGAATCCGCCCTTCCGGATAACTCTTTTAAAGGTGTATTTTATGTGTCTGTGTGTGTGCCTGTGTGAGTTTATGTGCACCATGTGTATGTGGGAGCCTCTGGATGCCAGAAGAGGGTGGCATTGGGTCCCCTGGATTGGAGTACAGGGGGTTGTGAGTGGGCATGTGGCTGCTGGGAACTGAACCCAGGTCCTATGCAGTAGCATTCTCTTTCAACTGCTGAGTTGTCTCTCCAGCCTTCAGATGACTTGATCTTTCTCGTTCATTTGAATTATATAATTCTGTGAGACAGTTTCTCCAGTTTCCTCAGGTCTTTGGGGAATACCTTACTTAAAGTGGTTCAGTTTTCTGCTTTCATTCTTTTATTTTAGTATCTTAATTTTTTTAATTACTTAATTTTACTTAAACGTATGTGTATATGACTGCTTGCTACATGTATACCATGTGTATGTAGGACTTACAGTGACCAAAAGAGCATCAGATCTCCTGGTGGAGCTAAAGGCAGTTACAGGCTGCCCAGTGTGGGTGCTGAGAACCGAACCCAAGTCCTGCAAGAACTGCAAGTGCTCTTAACCACTGAACCAGCTCTCCAGCCCCTGCTTTATTGGTATCTGTTTATACTTATGAAGATCTTTATAGTAGTGTTAGAATGTTTCATTTATAGTCCGTGCTTTTAGAGACGGTTAAAACAGACTGTGTCATTTTCCTTGTATGACAAGTTAGACACCTGCAGCAAGCATTTCCCTACTGAACAGGAGACTTTAGGTCACTTGACATGCACCAAAACTCCAGAGCGAAAGTTCCTGATGTGGCCGTTTAAACTGAAGCACGTTTACTTGGTGCTCATTGTTTCTCCTTTAAGGATTAAGTTAGGACATGTGGGAACACCCCCTCCGGCCACGCACCGGGGACCTAGCCTCACCCATAAATATGCTCCAGTCTCAAAGATACCAAGAGAATTTTTCAAACCAAATATTCATAGGTTAAGTATGTGTTACTTTTGATTGATTGCTTTGTTTTTGTGTTTTAAGACTGTTATCTTACTGTGTGGCCCTGGCTGGCCTGCAGCTTGCAGGGGCCTCTTTCTGCCTCCCAAGTGGCAGGAGCGCACCTCCATGCAGCTCTAGAGATTGAATCGTTGCTTGGAAACTTAGCTGGAGAGATTCCTGAGCATCCAAATGACGGTGTGTGCTGCGTCTTCTTTTGCAGAAGCTGAGTATCTATGGTGACTTGGAATTTATGAATGAGCAGAAGCTGAGCAGATACCCAGCTCCTTCTCTTGTGGTCGTTAGATCCCAGGCTGGAGAGCCCGAGGAGGCAGGGCCTCTGCCCACCAAGGTGAACCTTGCCCACTCAGAAATCTAAGCTTTCTAAAAAAGTGTCGTTGACACATAAACTTCCATTCCTCATAGAGCTTTTTAAAATGGGTTTATTGGACATAGGCCTTAAGAAATCACTATGAAATGCAAATGAAGTTACCCAACTCAGTGAAGACTTTATTTGCTGTGACTTTACCTGTATTTTTCTAGTCATTTAAGATGGACATTGGGTTGTTTTTTATTTTACTAATATCGTAGCTACTTAGTTAGTTGCAATGGTTTTTTTGGTTTCCTCCTCTCTTAGCCAAATTCTATGAGCTGGTCATTGTCCCCCACCCCTGCCATGACACTGTCATCATCTCACTTAATAAGCTGAATACTTAGGATGTGATGCTTCTGCCTGGAAACGGCCTCCAAACTGTACTCTGAAATATAGCAGAAAATGTTATTTAATGACACTACATTTTCAGTTGTATTGAATTGAAATCATTAAAATTTATTTGAATAATTTGAAACTTGAGAATCAGACTTTCTTGCTCTTCCCCTCACCCTTTCCCAGCGCAGAGTCATGAGGTGCTGTACATCTGCTGCTCTCTGGCAGGTTGATGGCTGTGCTTAAAGCAAAAATGACCTTCTCAGAAGTGGCATTTGAGGTGATTTTGTGTGTGTGTGTGTGTGTGTGTGTGTGTGTGTGTGTGTGTGTGTGATGTGAGGGACATTTGCGTGCCACAGCATGTGTGTGTGTGGAGGTCCAAGGATGGCATTCTTTTCCTCAGCAGGTTGAGGCGGGTCCTCTCCTCACATTTCTGCTGCTGCACTGTGTGCACTGGCTTGAGAGCTTCTGGCTCAAGTGACAAACTCAGGTTGCTGGGCTTTCAAAGCTCATGCTTTGGCCCCTTAGCCATCTCTCCTGAGCTCCCATGTTATGGGGTTTAGCACAACTTATAGTTGAGAGAACTTTTCCAAGGGAGCTATTTGTCCTCTTAAAACAGCAGCAAGACACCTTATAGGAAACGTCATTTTAACGTAAGACTTAGTCTCTTGTGATGTAAGATTAAGTATAGATTTGACTTGGTAGAAATTAGCATTACTGCCCTTCCTTTACCATCAGTGATAGAGATTTAGTATTTTTTAAATATGTATTAGTGTTTTGCCTGTATGTGCACACTGTATTCCTGGTGCCCACCAAACTCAGAAGAGGACATCAGATCCCTGGAGTTACAGGCAGTTGTGAGCTGCCATGTGGGTGCTAGGAATCAAACTCCAGTGCTCTGGGAAAGCAGCCAATGTGCTTAACCGCTGAGCCAGCTCTCCAGTCCCTAGTAAAAGAGATTTCAAACAAGGACGAGCTCAGGTACGGTCTCATACCAGATCTTAACATGGTTCTGTGTCATCACACAGGAAACGTGTACTGACCAGCATCCTTGATCTCAGAGCTGCAGTAGAGGTCTGTCACTAGAGAGCCTCACACTCACTCTGTGGCTCAAAAGAAGATACGGTTGACAGCTAAGCAGGAAAGACAGCTAAGCAGGTTACAACAAAATACAGGCTTTGTTTTTAAGATATAGTGTGTCTAGGTTTGGAGGCCGCGAGGCTGGGGGCCAAGACTCAATGCATGAGCCTTTTGTGTGGGCGTTTCACGTGTGAGCCTGGGTACGCCTGGAGTGCTGTGGAAGCACATGGAGGGTCCCTAATCCAACCTGGAGGGAAATGGGAAGTTACAGGAAATAGTGGTCTGCGCAGTGGGACAATCTGCCTAAGCTGAGACAAGAAGCCAGGGACTGCAGATTGTTCAGCAGGCTAACCTATGGCATAGCTATAAAAAGGCCTCATTAAACTCCGATCCTGAGCATAGTGGAAAGTAGTTGCAGAGAGATGAAGCGACAGGACCTTGCTGTAGAATGGGTCTCAGAATGACTCTGAAATAGCTCTGTGGAACAGCCTGGAGAATGGGAGCAAGTGCAGGGGCCGCCGTATCTTAGCCCCATTGTTGGTTTTATACTATAGACCAAACCCAGGGCCTTGTTCTTATTAGGGAGAGCTATATCCCAACCCTTGGATTTCTGAGACAGTCTCACTGCAGCTCACTCTAGCCTTGAGCCAGATCTTACTCCATCCCACTCACAACCCGGATGTGTTCTTACAGATGAGACAACTGAGGCTTAGAGGACTGCTACCTGTCCCCTTAGATAGGGACTTGTTAGAAGGAAGACCCAGTCTGTCCCACTCAAGCCAGGTGCCCCATGCCCAGTGGGTCTCTCCTGGCTTCCACAAACTAAGATGTGGCCAGAAGGTAAGGAGTGCAGGAAAACGGCCATCGGGGAGAAGTGAAGACCCGCTCCACGGAGAGAGCCTTACCTAGGCTGTGCAGGGAAGACAGACTTAGGAAGGTAGAGGGAGCCTGCAGAATTCCTCAAGCACGTGACCAGGCTTAGGCCAGCAGTGGGCTTACAGCCCAGATCAGGCTGGTGGCTCATATCTGTTACTCTACCATTAGGGAGCTGAGGCAGGTGGATCACCATGAGTTCAAGATGAGTCCAACACCTCCAAAAATAAACAAAAAAACCCAAAACCCTCTGTACGCATAAGGTTATTGTGTAGTAGTTTTCTGTTTTGGTTTTGTTTTGTTTTGTTTTGTTTTTTTGGTTTTTTGAGACAGGGTTTCTCTGTATCCTTGGCTGTCCTGGACTCGCTTTGTAGACCAGACTGGCCTCGAACTCACAGTGATCTACCTGCCTCTGCCTCCCAAGTGCTGGGGGATATTGTGTAGTTTAAATTCTGATTTTCTGTCTAAATGTTGTGTAAACTCTGCTCCCCAATTATCTTCCTGTGATGTCAATAAGGCAGCTTACAGCCAATCAATGAGCAAGGGAGAAAATAGGGCTGGACTTCCTGCCAGCCAGGGGAGGAGGAGTCAGAGGGGAAGAGAGAGGAGTAGGCGGCCAAGAGAGGTCCAAGGAAGACCAGGAGGAAGGAGCTGGAGCTGAGGAAAGCTACAAAGTGCAAGTACCGCTGGGATGTTGGCTGGGAGTGAGACAAAATAACAGAGGGTTAAGAACAGCCTTAAACTGCTCAGATTGTGTTGTGAAGCCTTGGATTATAAAAGAGTTTCGGGCTAGAGAGATGGCTCAGAGGTTAAGAGCACTGACTGCTCTTCCAGAGGTCCTGAGTTCAATTCCCAGCAACCACATGGTGGCTCACAACCATCTATAATGTAATCTGATGCCCTCCTCTGGCCTGAAGATATACATGCAGACAGAGCACTGTATACATAATAATAAATAAGTCTTAAAAAAAAAAAAAAAAAAGCCTCAATTATTTGTGTGATAGCCTGGTTAAGAAATAAGCTAAAAGAAACAAACACAGTTTTATAAAAATAATTTCAACAGCCCACTTCTGAGGAACCTACACCCAAGCCACCCTCTACCTTCATGTGTGTGAAGGGAAGGGATGTTTCCAAGCCATTAGCAAGGCCGTCATGAGAACCCGTGCTTCGCTTCCCCAGCCCGTGGTTATGGTCTCCTACCCCCATGTTTTGGCACGTCTTTCCCACTGCAAGAGACACGGCCTAGCAGGGGACTTCCTGGTGGGAACTCATGGGCACCTGAAGGTGGTACCACCCTTGGGGTGTTTCTAGGGCCGCAGTCTCCTCAGTGGACTAGATCGCTAGGGAATCTGTTCCTGCTGGCCTGGGAGATCATCTGGAAAGCAGCTCGTTCCCACACAGGCACCATCTCAAAAAAGGAAAAATGTGTATCCATGTTTTTAGTGTAAAATGCATGCATTTGCGCTCGCGCTCTCTCTCTCTCTCTCTCTCTCTCTCTCTCTCTCTCTCTCTCTCTCTCTCTCTCTCTCTCTCTCTCCCCCCCTCTCTCTCTCCCTTGTCCCCCTCCCTCTCTCTCCAGGGTTTCTCTGTGTAGCCTTGGCTGTCCTAGACTCACTTTGTAGACCAGGCTGGCCTCGAACTCGTAGCAATCCCTCTGCCTCTGCCTCCCGAGTTCTGGGATTAAAGGCCACCATGCCCGGCCCACGCTTTCTTCTTTTTATTTATTAATGTGTGTAGTGGGTGGGTGTGCTTAGTGCATGTGTGGGGTGAGTTCTCTCCTTGCACCTTGACATATATTCAGGGACTAGAACAAAGGTCCTCAGGTGAGCACGTTTACCACTGAGCCATCCTGCCAGCCCTCAGAAATGCACATTCTTCTGATCCTGGACCATCTACTTATTGAACAGCTCAGTGAGAAAAGGAACTTCTTCTGGCCACTGTGCTGAGACTCTCGGTCCTTCTGCCTGTGGCTCCCACAGCCTGGGGCCTTGGGGCGCTGCATTCTGCTGGTGCCCTGGCTCTTTTCTCCCAGCCACAGTGTGGCTTGAGGCACATGGCACTTCCCCCCTGTCATCTGTGGAAAAGGATGAAGACTCCAGCCTCAAGATGTCACTGTCCAACTGCAGCCACCCCCCAGCTCTTCTCCCCCCGCCCAACCCCCCCCCCCCGCGTCCTCTCCTCCACTGAGGAGGCAGCCTGGGAGGGGAGTGCCACAGGGGAGGGCACAGCTCTGGTAAAGCCTTTTGCTGTCCCTCCCTTCCCCAGGCTGCCCTTGGTGACAAGACAGGACACTGAGCTCTCTACTTCACCCCGGTTCCTGGGCATGAGTGTTGGAGCCATGAACAAGATCTCCCCCCAGGTAAAAGCTGCTGAGCCTGAACTGGGCTCCTGACCTAGGGGCCCATCCTTGGGGTGGAAAGAGTTCTGGGGGGGGGGGGGGGCCCTAGCACCTACAGCTGCATTCATCTGCCCTGAGGACTTACTCTAAGTGAGAGCTAGGCGTGCTGGGTGGCAGACAGGAGCTCAGGGGTGACGGGGCACTATCACCTGGGAGACCTGCCTGGGTTAATTTGAAGGATAAAGGAGGGTGGGTGTTGGGCAGAAGCCACCCCACTGAGCAGTACAAAGTGTGGAAACCTGAAGCGAGCAGGATGAGTCTGGGCTGTGAGAGAGCAGAGGTTTGCCCAGCCTGCTTCTGGTTGGTCTCTTGGCCAGGGAGATGCAGAGAGCAACACTGCTGCTGGAAGGAAAGGCCGCCCTGGAGGGGAAGGTAAGGACAGAGGTGGAGGCCAGCCTGGGAGCTGCGGGTCTTTTCCCTGGGAGCTACCTTGAAGTTGGGCTTGGAGAGTCCAACGTTACTACAGCCTTCCTGCACCCAGCTTCCTGGCCAGCCATACTGACAGCCACTTGCTGTGAATAGAACTGGTCGTTCTCCTGCTATGTGGCTTTTACCTGCTGGGCCACCACACTGAACCCCTAACACCCAGAACCTCCAAGTCGACCTCCAGGCCCCATGCCTGGTTTGGGAGGTTCTGTTGATCTTAGTAGGGTCAGTCAGGACCACACTTACACCTGTTAAGTTTCCCTCACTCCTGTGCAGCCAGGACCTTGTAAGATAAGGAAGGAGCACATGCTTACTGAATGTGTGTGTCCCTGGGCCCTATCTTGGCCCACAGTTGATCAAGGAGGAAACAGGGAGATGCTAAGAATGGCTGTAAAGGGCCTGCCTGGGATGCCTGGAGCTGCGGGACAGCCCTGGGCAGGTGAGTGCGAGAGACCACTGAAGCTAAGAGAGCCTGGGTAGTCAGGTCATGGTAATTATGGCACTGGAAAGGAGGCCCTGGTTGCTAAGCTTCAGGGCCCTCCTTGTGCAGTGCTGGTGGCTATTCCCCCACACACCCCAAGTTGGTGGCTGGTGGTAGGTGTGGCTGGTGATAGGTGTGGTTTGCCTTCCTTTGTTGGGAGTGGGCAGCAGCTAAGGAGTTTCTGGCTTTAAAGTGGGCGTCTTCAGCTGGGCCAGAGCCCTGCCTGCTGCTCCAGGCTTGCCTGCAGCCCCACCTTGCACACAACATACGCTACACAAATATTTGAGGAGCAGCCACTTGGCTGGCCAGAAGTCTCCGTTGCCCAGTTTCAATACGATCTCCCTGGTGACCCAAGTTTACCCCGGGCTTGCTGACCACAAAGGAGCCACCAACTAGGGCTACAGGATTATAGGTTTTAGATGTACACTGCACTTCCTGTAGGCCTGCTGTTGTCCCCTCTACCAACCCACAGCCACATGCCTTCGTCCTCACCAGCCACCCACCAGGCCTCTCCTCCCACATCCTCTGCCTAGAAGGCTGGCTCTTTGAGGACTCTGCCCTGTCCCTATAAATCATCTGGTTTTCCTGAGGCTTCTGTATCACCCCGAGCTACTCAGAGCAGCCACCTTTCATTTGACACTGCAGATACAGGTCTTGCTGGCAGTGACTGGAAACATGAGTGGTGTGAATTAAATGACCCAAATCAGGATCCTTCTCTTGTCTTCTGTGTCTCTAGTTTCCGCGCGAGCGTACACATACACACACACACACACACACACACACACACACACACACACACACACACACACACACACACACAGCACCAGTGAGAGCTATGCCTGCCTCAGAGCCTGACGAAGGGCGACAGGGATGATTCAAACCTGCCCCTGCCCTTCTGTGGCCTGGCACAGGGGACTGAGTCCCCACCCTCCTCCCTACTTGACTGTGTCTGGCCCTCCAAGTGTAGCTGTGAACGGAGGGCAAGCAAAGCTATGTCCATGCCTTCTACAGAGCAAGGTGCCCAGGAGGTCCTGAATAAAGCTGCTTTGCTTCATTTTGCAAGCAAGCAAGAATTAAGGAGCATAAGCTAGGAATAGTGGTGGTGCGCATCCTTAATCCCAACACTTGGGAGGTAAAGACAGGCAGATCTCTGTGAGTCCATAGCCAGACTGGTCTACATAGTGAATTCCAGGACAGCCAGAGCTGTATAGTGAGACCCTGTCTTGAAAAACAAACAACAAACCAGAGGAGTATGGGAATTCTGGAGGATGGGACATCTGCCAGCAGCTCCCGTGCCTGCTGTTTCCATGATTCTTAGAGAGACCTTGGCACAAAAAAAAAAAATCTACATTTTTGGGTAGATACACAAAAAATGCTCCCTCACACTTAGTACCTGCAGTTTTAGAATAATCACTCAACAAACCAGCCCCCAGCAAACTACAGTAACCACCACAGTACCCACTTAACACTCAAGGAAACGGAGGCATAGAAAAATGAGTGGCTCACTGTGTGGCCCAGCTGGGAATCGATGGGCCTGGGGCTGAAGGGCACTAAAACAGATGGTAGGCCAGAAGTGAGGAAAGGGTCTAGGTTTTAGCATCACACAGGTACCAGGCCTCAGCCCAGAGGAGAGTGACCGGGGCCCTTGCTTCCCTCAACCTCAGTTTGTCATCCACAGAAATAAAGGATGTTCTTGAGAAATAGAACTGCTGTGATGAGCCTGTGGTCACTTCTTCCATGGTACAGACTGGCTACACAGTTGTCCACTGTCGCGAGGAAAAGCTAGAAAGGACGGGGAGGCTGCTCCACAGCCTCTGTGGAGCCGAGGCTAGCCCCCGATGGCACTTGGTGATGGTAGTGGACAGGCAGGACCAGAGAGTGTTGTGGTGGGTTTAGGAATGCTCGCTCTAACCCTAGTACCGATAAGGGGCAGGGGGGGGGGAGTGCCGGCAAGGCTAGGGGGGGGGGTTAATCCTGGGGGAAATCCCTGTACCTCTTCATTGTCTTCCCCTCCACAGGCTACGGCCCCCTCTGCTGCTCACGCCGTGGGGCTTGCCTCTCGCTCTTCCTGCTGTTTCTGCTGGCCACACTTGCTGCCTTGCTCGTCGTGGCCACCGTCCTTGGACGTCCATCCCGCACACCAGGTTAGGGTGGCAAAAAGGAGGCAGGCATGGAGGCTCGGGGACGGGAGCCCCAGTCCTGCCCAGCTTCTCCCTGAAGTGACCTGAGTGGTTCCTTAAGGTGCCAGCAGAGACCGCCTGTGCACCTGTGCACGTATGGATACACGTCTGAGAGGCCATTCGCACACACATCCTTCACATATGCTGTCTTAAACTTTTTGTTTTAATGTGTAAATTTTATTTTCATGGCCTTGAGAGATGGCTCAGAAGTTAAAAGCACGGCCTGCTCTTCCAAAGGTCCAGAGTTCAATTCCCAGCAACCACATGGTGGCTCACAACCATCTATTATGAGATCTGGTGCCCTCTTTTGGCAGACAGAGGTACATGCAAGCAAAACACTGTATACTTCTTAAATAAATTAATTAATTAAAATTTTTTTTTCTTTTCATGTGTATGGGTGTTTTGCTTGCATATATATGTGTATACCACATGGGTGCCTGGTGCCCAGAGGTTCCAGAAGAACCCCTGGAACTGTAGTTACAGACAGTTGTGAGCCTCCATATGGGTGTTGGGAATTGAACCCACAGGTAGGTCCTCTGGAAGAACAAGTGCTCTTGACTACTGAGCCATCTCTCCAGCCCCAACATGATCTGTTGGAAAGTCCTGGTTTTGATGTTCCTTCCTCTAAGAACTTCTCTCTGACCCCTGAGCTGGGCTAGGAGCTTCCTCTCAGCCCCCATAAGCCACTGCACTTCCTACTCTCCTTGCCTGACCACTCTGGGTGGTACCTGCAACCACACAACTTTCCTGCAGTCTGCCTTCAGTGCAGCCCCCACCCTCTGGGAGCAGTTCAGAGAACTATATAAACTCCACCCAATAAACACTCAAGGGCAGGCCTAGTGGGGAGGCCCAGCATCTGAAGCTGGGGTTCTCATCCAGTCCATGTGGTTACAGTCAGGGTGGGAAGGACCTTGGGGAGTAGTGAAAGAGACCTGAGGTGGAAGGGAAAGTGGAGATTGGTTAGCAGACAGTGTGAGGGCTAGCATCCCAGGCCTAGACACCCACGCGTGTGGAGTTCCTAGGGTGCGAGAAAACAGTGCTTGTGAGCAAGTGGGGTCAGGTGCCCAGGGCCTCAAAAGCTGCATTGGGAGGGAGGTCGTGTTCCAGGAGCCTAGGGAAGGACTTGTCCCACCCTTCTTCCTAGCTTCCCCAGAGATGGCTCCAGGGCTAAGCAGGGCGGCTGTAAGGGATGAGGAGGAAGAAGAGTGAAATCATAGCATTCCCCCTGACTGCGTAGAAGGGGGCGCTGCAGCTGTGGGCCTGTGGGTGCAAGAGTATGTGCGTGCACATGTGTGTCAGCGCTTGTATACATATAGGTGCCTGCCTGCACGTGTGTGTGTAAGTGTCCATGTACATCTAGGTGCCTGGCTGCCTGTGTACATGTGTATTGTGTGAGTGTCCATATTGCATGCAGGTGCCTGCCTGCTTGTGTTTGTGTGTGTGTGTGTGTGTGTGTGTGTGAATGCCTGTAGGTATGCAGGTACCTGTGTGCCTGTATGCATATTAGTGTATGCATTAGTTTGTCTGTGTACATGTGTGTCAGCACATGTCTGTGTGTGTATCTGTTGTCATAAGCATGTGCACGAAGGTACAAGTGTGTGATATGTATGAATGTGTTCGTTTTTCTGTGTGCATCTGTGACAGTGTGTGTCCCTAAAGGTACCACCTAGCTGAGGTAGCTCGGGGACCTGAGACCATGACTCATACCAGCACAAGTACACTCCCACATGTATGTGCTCATAGGCACAGTCTATGACCTCTGTCTCCTTCATTTCTCCTTTAAATCTTGGGGCCACCTCCAGGGTGAGTATTTCCCACTCTGGTGGGGTGTCAGCATAACACTTCTCAGGAGTACTTGAAACAATATGGACGTTTGCTGACTGTTAAGGCATACCCCAATGGAAAGGATTGTGACGTGCTGTCCCAGAGAGCACAGATAGACAGTTGTCGACACCCTAACCTGTTCCAGGAAACCCATCATTGAGGCTATGAGAAGGGTGACACAGTGCCTCAGTGCTGCCTGAGTGACCAAATCACTCTGCACAGCCTGTGAGCCAGAGTCTAGAGTTACCATGTTCCCAACATCCCACATAGCGCAGGGGCTGGCTATGACTATTCTGAGGACAAAGGACCTAGGCTGGAGGAGGCCAGGTCATCTGTGCCTGCCAGAGTGGCGGCTTCAACCCCACACATGCTACAGAGTCCAGGGCCTCCCTGCTGCCCCAGGCCCTCCACGATCTCAAAGGGGTTCACTGGAGGGCCCTGTGCAGTGCCTGCCTTGCCCATCCCAAGGCTGTCTTTGAGCGTGCCACCTTCACTCTCAAGCCTCTCTTGTCACTACAGAGACTCAGTCCTGTGTGACACTGAGCAACAGGACAGGCTTCTTGTGTCATGATCGAAGGCACTGCATCCCAGCCCATGGAGTGTGTGATGGTATTCGCACCTGTCCTCACGGCGAAGATGAGGATGAAAGTTTGTGTGGTGAGTACCCTCTCAGTGCCATGTTCCTGTTCATCTCGCACAACCACCTTAACTTTCCTTGCAGCTCAGTGGGACACTGTCATCATATCTGCCACCCCCATCAGGCTATGAATGCCTCTGGTGTGGGATATTCTGGTCTGCTTGAGCTTGGGGTCCCAGGACCTGGGACAAGCTTATCCAGAACGACTTGCTAAATGAATGAGCAAATAAAAAATTAAATCGGACGACCTTGGCCCATGCCTTAGACACCTGTCCTTAGGAGAGGGGAGCCTGGCTATGTGAAATAAACATGAGAGCATGAATGACAGCTATGAGCTGGGGTGGAGGCTGGGGGAGCAGGGGGCACAGGGGTGGAGGCTGGGGGAGCAGGGGGCACAGGGGTGGAGGCTGGGGGAGCAGGGGGCACAGCATCTCAGATCCTTGAGGACTGGACCCTAGAGAATTGATTAGCCCAAATCCAAGAATGGCGGTGCACACTGTAATCTCACAGTACTTGAAAGGTGAATGCAGCATGCCCAGGAGTTCAAGGCCATCCTTGGCTCTACTTTAAGTTTTGGGCCAGCCTGTCTTAGCAACAACAACAAAAGGTCACCTGGTCCACACTCCAGCTCCTATCCCACGCACTGCTCCAGCAAGCCCAACAGAGAGCACCCAACCTCTGTTTAAGTCTTTTTAGGACAGGAAGCTCACTACCCGAGGCTGGCCTGGGGTTTGTGTGAATTTGGGTCACCCTGTGCACAGCTGCCTGACACAGAAGCAACTTTGGATCCCGGGGGCCCACATATAAGAAATCCAGGCTCTGCCTGCTGTGTTCTCATGAGAGGGGGCTTCCGGGAGGGGAGGACTGAAGGTGGGAGGTCAGCAGAGGTGGCAGGGAGGACTTGTGTAGTGAGGGCCCACACAATGCTGAGGATGGGGACATATCAGGGATGCACAAAGTGAGAACACTCCTTTCCTTGGAACTGACCTCCTTCCTGGAAAACCTCCTATGCCCTTTCCAGAATGGATCGGGAGACCCTGAATGTACTACCTACCAGGTTGGACTGAGTGATCCAAATGCAGATGGCTGAGGTACTGTGGTCAGAGGTGAATTTTGTCCTGCCCTATCTGTCCCTCTGCAGGAGATGTGCCCCAGAGCCTCCCCAGCTTCCTCCTGGCCTACTGTGGAGACCCAGCCTCCTGGATCTACTCAGACCAGAAATGTGACGGCACCAACAACTGTGGAGACTGCTCGGATGAACTGAGCCCAGGTGGGGGGTCTGGGCACCCCCAGGTGGGGGATGGGCAGAAACAGGCAGCCAAGCAATGGCCAAGGCCATAGGCGGCACAAGAATCTCCAAGGTCCCCTGCACACTGTCCCTGCAACCTGGGAAGAATATGTCCACTCCCACTTGAGCACCTCTGGGCAGAGGGCCTTGAAATGAGAGGTTCTTCTGTGGAGGCCACTTGCCTACAGGGCACTGACTGAATACTAGGGCCCAGAGGGTGACTGAGCAGACAGCCTGCCCAACCTGGATCTGAGCCTTCTGTCCTACGCACTTCCTAGCAACCCTGTGAGGAGGCCAGGGCAGGGCTCACTGGCCCAGTTCATATGTGGGCAACCCCCAAGCACCGAGAAGGGATCAGACATGCCAGGAGGGGACTGTTGAGGAAAGTCCAGGGTCCTGCTCTGGACCTCCTTAGATCCTTTCCCCAGAGCTGGAGAGATGCTCAGCCACTGAAGTGCTGCTGCACAGCATGAGGAGCCAAATACCACCCCCAGGATCCACACGGTAGGAAGAGAGAACTGACCCCAGGTTCCCGACTCATGCACACCACAAGCCACATCTGTACTGTGTCAGGTACACAAAGTGCACACACAATAAAAAAACCATTTAGGGTAAGGTGCTGAGGACGCAGCTTGGTTGGTGTAGCGCCTGCCCTGAGTGGGCAAGCCCTGGGCTGATCCTCAGCAGTGCACAAATGAGGCATGGTGGTACATTTCTGTAATCCTAACCCTCTGAGAATAGAAGCAGGAGGACCAAATGTTCGTGGTCATCTTTGGCTTCAGAGTTGAAGAGTTGAAGGCCAGGTGAGACCCTGTCTCAAAAGACAGAAGGCAACAAACAATTGAGGAAGACACGGTGGACCTGAAGCTGCCATACAAGTGCATCTACACATGTATGTGCATCCATGTGCATGCACACATGTGCACACATTCTATCCCATGTGCACACGCACATGTGCACACATTCTATCCCATGTATGTACATCCATGTGCATGCACACATGAGCACACATTCTATCCCATGTGCACACGCACATGTGCACACATTCTATCCCATGTATGTGCATCCACATGCATGTGCACACATTCTATCCCATGTATGTACATCCATGTGCGTGCACACATGAGCACACATTCTATCCCATGTATGTACATCCATGTGCATGCACACATGTGCACACATTCTATCCCATGTGCACACGCACATGTGCACACATTCTATCCCATGTATGTACATCCATGTGCATGCACACATGTGCACACATTCTATCCCATGTATGTACATCCATGTGCATGCACACATGTGCACACATTCTATCCCAAGTGTTAAATCAACAAACATGGCCTGAGCACTGTTGAGGTGAGGCCTGTGCCAGATTCTGGAGGGGGCTAGTCAGGAGCTAGACACATGCTCAGCACTACACCATGCTGGTACCAAAAGGAAGTGCTGGGGCCCTGGAGACTCCACCAGACATCTCAGAAAAGGCATCTCTGGAAGAGACCTTTGAGAACAACAGTCAGGGTTGGAGTGCAAAGAGGGACGCTGGAGCCACAGGCACAGGACAGGGGACAGGAGAGTGAGGCGTCCCCAGAGCATCCAAGGGACCGCAAAAAGCTGGGTGGTGCAGCCTCTACATGTCCATTAATATCCAAAAGCTGCATCAATTGAACAGATGGAAACGGAGGCTTTGACAGGGTGAGCAGGTCACACAGCTTGTGTCTGAGTTGTGGAATCGCTATTCTCTCTGCTGCAGGGAAGCCAGGAACACAGTCACAGACACTAGATGGCCTAAGGCCGCAAGAGCTATGGCATGTTGCAGAGCTAGAGTGTCCTAGTGTACGGGAGGCCAGGACCCACAGCTACTGCTTCTTCCACTGGCTCTTGTCTCCCCAGTGACTGCATGCCCACCTTGTGGCCCCGGGTGGTGGCGCTGCACCCCAACTGTCTTCACCTACTGTGGCTGCATTCCAAGGGCTCTGTGCCGGGACCGTGTGCAGCACTGCTCTGACTGGTCAGATGAGTACTCCTGCCCTGGACCTGAGTGAGCCTCCCTTGGCAGCATGGAAGCTGACACCAGAAACCTCTGCCACCATCCAGTGGCATCTCCCCAGGGTCTCTGAACAGGACCTGCTGTTCCTCCCTCTCAGATGTCTCAGCCTCTTCTTGAGCACTCCCAATGACAAGGAGCTCGCCGCCATGTTAGGCAGCTTCTAAGAAAGATGAGGTGGGTCTGCCTCCATCGTTTTAGGCCTGTCAATGGGACCACATGAGGAAATACACTCCTTGGCTCCAGAACAGGCCTGGCGTCTCAAATCTTGTCATCCCCTTGAAGAGGCAAGATAAATTTGTGGCTTAAATGCCAAGCAGAGGAGTTTAGCCCCCATGGGTAGAAAACAAACTTCACACATTTACCATCATCCGGTGCTTAAGGCAGAAACTGCTGAGTGCAAAGGCCACTGTGGATTGTCGCTCCACTCACTAGCAGCCCCGGCTGATGACACGAGGTTGCACATGGCACTTAGGATCTGGTATCTTTCTAGCTTCCCACTCTCCTAGAGGCTTGTGGCTCTAGAGTGGGAGACCCAGAGGGAAAAAAAAACCCTCAATGCCTTCAGCCTTAGCCTTGGCCCTGTTTCACCCCACAACCACCCATGCATTTATATTTTGGTCCTGAAGCCAGAATGAGTCATTTCCCTGCCTACCTTCTAGGCAGGCAAGGATGGGTGTGCTCGCTAGAGAGATGAGGAAACTGAGGCCCAGGGGATGACTTGCCCAGGATCAGGACTGGAACTGGGACTCACAGTTAGTCTGTGGAACTCTGACCTCAGGGCCTCCCCTACTATTAAAGAATAGAGCCACACCTTACCTAGGGGTCTGTGGGGTGGGTGGATGGGTGGGGGTGGATGGGTGGGGTGGGGGATTGGGGTAGGTGGATGGGTGGGGGGGTGGGGGTGGATGGGTGGGGGTGGGGATTGGGGTAGGTGGATGGGTGGGGGTAGATGGGTGGGGGTGGATGGGTGGGGGGGGGTGTGAATATTAAAGAGAAGTATCTGGTCCTTCTCCTGAAAGAGAGACTTGAGATCTGACTATGGAGGGTCCCTGTTGGAAGAGACAGAGAGAGCCCACTAGAAAGTAAGAAAACGGGTTTTCTTCATTAGTGTCACGTGAGGTCTGAGGTGAAAATGGCACCTACGGGGTAGCTGTATTCTGGCCATTCGTTCCTTCTTGCATTAATCTGTGTGTTCATTCAGCCATTTCTGAACCGAGCTGGGAGCTGGGCCCTCTAAAAACAGGCCTGGGTCCCAGTACATGAGCCCCCTCACACCATGCAGGGATTTGTAAAAGAACAGGAAATGTGGGGTCCCAGTGATGGCACTTGAGGGGTGGTCAGCTTCAGCAGTGACCCTTCGGTTGGGTTCTGCAGAAGGTGGTGGTTATCGTCAGGAGGAGGGGCATTCTATGCTTGTGACAATTCTGCTCAACAGGCTGGAGTGGCCAACGCATGGGCATATGTAGGAAACACAGATCCTTGCTTCATCCTAAGGGTGCTGGAGACTCAGCATAGAAAAAAAAAATCAGTTTATTTTATGATCTTGCACGGCAACAGCCTAGAATGGCAGGTTCGACTGGTGAGTGCAGAGCGCAGTTATAAACCCTAACATATGACTCTTCTTCCCTGTTGTGACTAATCAGAAGGGCACAATCTTACAGGCCACTGAAGTCTTGTCTGCCCCTCTGTCCTTTGCATGTTTCTTTTTCTCAACAAAAATTTGGCGTGGGCTCATCTGTTTTATATCCTGTTTATTTTAAGACTTATCAGATCTGGGCAGGCAAGCTTGGCTAGGAGTAATTTTCTATTCTAAAGTTTTAGTATGGATGGGGTGGGGGGTGGGCTTAGCAGAGTTTGGGTGAGGGTATGTAGACCAGTAGACATTAGCAGAGGGCCAGTGTTTTCTGCTCAGTTTTCACTGGGCCTAAACTGGCTCAAGGCACCTTCAAAAGTGAATCATCAGATCTTTCTTACAGGGAATGGGACACAGTGGGGAGAGGGTAAAATCAATACAGACCAGTGACTCAGGTAACCCCTCCAGCAGTAGGGTGCCATCAGGGAGATTAAGCCAGGAAAGTGGACTGGCTTTGTTTTTTATTTTTTATTTTATTTTTTATTTTTGGAGACAGGCTTTCTTTGTGTAGTATTGGCTGTCCTGGACTTGCATTGTAGACCAGGCTGGCTTTGAACTCACCTGGCTTTGATCCACCTGCCTCTGCCTCCCAAAGTGCTAGGATTACTAGTGTGCACCACCATGACTGGCTGGCTTTTTTTATTCTAATTTTTTTTATTCTTATTTTTTTTGGTTTTTCAAGACAGGGTTTCTCTGTGTAGCCTTGACTGTCCTGGACTCGCTTTGTAGACCAGGCTGGCCTTGAACTCACAGCGATCCACCTGCCTCTGCCTCCCAAGTGCTAGGATTAAAGGCGTGCACCGTCACCGTCCAGCCCAGCTGGACTGTATTAATAGTACCTAAAACCTGTCTCTTTCTGGGTGATGGTGGTACACGGCTTTTAATACCAGCCCTTGGGAGGCAGAGGCAGGTGAATCTGTGAGTTCAAGGCCAGCCTGGTCCAGGACAATCAGGGCCACAGAGAAACCCTGTCTCAAAAAAACCAAAAAATGAAATAAAACCCGTCTCTTGGTATCTTGGGAGATAGTGAAGAAAGTACTTTCTGGCAGGAGTGAGGACCTGAGGTTGAATTTTCAGCACTCAAATGCAAGGCAGGTTTGGGGGTGGGCCCTGCACCTCTCCAGTGCTGGTGGCATTTATGTGCAAAGACGGACCCTGGGGGCTGAGTGGTCACCAGTCAACCTGATGAACTCTGGTTCAGTGAGAGTCCTTTTCTCAAAAGACAGTGAGATGGCTCAGTGGGAAAAGGCACCTGCTACAAGACTGATAGTCTGAGTTTGATTCCTGGGACCCACAAGGAGAAAAGGATCCCCTGGGGCTTGTCCTCTGCTGATATGCGTGTCCACACAGGCACACAAAAATAAAAGAAATGGAAATATAAATAAAACAAATAACGGGGAATGGTCGGTAAAGACACCACATGTTAACCTCTGGTCTCCACATGCACGCACCAACACACTAAATTAATGAAAACCTATCAGTAAGAGGCGAGGCAGTTTGTTGAACACTGTGACATGGAGGACAAAGTAGTGTGTGCAGGTTTTGCAGATCGACACTTATGGAATCTTGGGGGCTCTGCGGAAGACTGACTAGTGAAGGTGGAGGCCTGAGCACAGCCTTGGAGAGGATCCAGGCCAGTAGGACGCAAAGAAAGGTTGACAGGTGGGTGCAGGCAGGAGCAAGGCCCTGGCCACTGAAGGAGCAAGACAGTCTTGGTGCCTGGAGTGGGCAGAAGAGCCTTAGGGGCTGGCTTCTGAGAGGGGTCTAGGCTTCTGGCCACAGTTCGTTTTCAGTAGGAGGAATACATTGGGTTTCTCTATGGGAAGACAGCTGGGAAATAAAGATCCAGCAAGCTCACTGAGAGAAGACACATTTTAAAGGTTTGTGCAGAAGACTGGGGTGCCCAGAGGACCCGTGGCTCTTGTCAGCATTAGCAGTGGGGTGTGTGGACATTTTACCAGTGCCACTGCACACTACGTTAAGCGCTCATCAGCCCATCTCAGCAATCTAATTCTATCTCCACCCTTCCATCACTCCTGGACCTGCTGTAGTTGGTTGCGCTTCCCAGAAACACAGAGAGGCGAAGCTGCTTGCCTACAGTCACACAGGTTTTCTTTTGTTTGTTTGTTTGCTTGTTTTTGTTTTAATCACACAGGTTTTTAAGAGCCAGGAGTTCAAGGTTGAAAGGCCCAAGTCTAGAGGCTACCCTCACTCTCCTGAAACCTTGCTCTATTGGCCAGGTCTGCCCAGGTGAAAAGCTTGAGCCCGGCAGGCGCCACGGAAGACACGCAGGAGGTGCTTGGCATCTGTTCCTTTCCTGTTTACTGGTTCTTCCCCTCATAAAGGCATAGGTGCCATAGCTACCACCCAAACAGTTCTCTTAGAAGGTATTCCAGGAAAACATAGGCCTGGGGCCTGGGCCAAGCCGACCCACCCCTGGCGCCAGGCTGCAGAGCAGCCAGAAGAGACAGCTCAGCAGCCAGTGCCAATATTTGCCCCGGTTCCGCCTCCCTGGCCCCAGCCCTTGAGATCAAGCCTCTAAACGCAACAGGTTCTTTGCCGTGCAAACACGAAGGGCTAGATGAATGGAATTTAAAGTGACTTCAGCTGGGCCCCAGAGTTTGTGTTGAAAATCTGCTCTGGGTTAAGCGCCTGCCATCTCTGTTTGCCGGGGGCTCTCCATTCATCCTTAAACTCACAGAACCACATTTGCTAGAGCCCACAGGAGACTCAGGCAGGCTTTTGACAAGAGGACACCACCTCCCAGAGAGGACAGGGGTTGGCCCAAAGCTGCATTGCCCAGTGAGTAACATGGGGCTCTGAGAGCCATACCAACTCTACGGCCACACAGAAGTAATGTCTACATCCCAGGGTCCTTTGTTTCTTTTTCTTTTAAGACATTGGGTGTCTTTGAAGCCCAGGGTGGCTTCAAGCTCACTATGTATTCAAGTCTGGCATGAGTCTTTACATCTTTACATCACACACACACACACACACACACACACACACACACACACACAGAGAGAGAGAGAGAGAGAGAGAGAGAGAGAGAGAGAGAGAGAGAGAGAGAGAGAGAGAGAGAGAGAGAGAGAGAGAGAGAGAGAAAATAAGACACTAAAAGATTTATCAACAGGTCCACCCAGACCCGCCCACACTAGTGGTAGTCAGAAGAAAGACACCCAAGCACCTGGCTCAGACTTGCAGCAGGCACCTCTATGATAAGTAAACATCTGATGGAAAGATGGGAGAGATGGAGGGAGTACTTGAAGGAGAGATGGGAGAGAAAGGAAAGCGAAGGGTTAATAAACTGTGGAAAGAAGTAGATCTGGAGAACCAGCGGCAGTGAGGAACAAGCGAATATGAGGAACCTGCACAACCACCCGAGGCTATGGTGATGTTCCGGCCCAGGCTGCTGTCAAGAGCCATGCCTGAGTCCGTGGCTCTACGTCAGCCAGGGTCTGTGCTGATGTATGTGGCCCATGTTGCTACCTAAGGCCATCTGGATGTCAGTGGCCTGGGCTGCTGCCTGAGACCATGTTGGTGTTCCAGGGCTGTGCTAGTGTGTGTGTGTGTGTGTGTGTGTGTGTGTAGAGGGTCAGGCAAAATGATCTGAGTGGCCTGTGCTGCCACCAGAGGTCATGTCTAGAACCATGGTCCCATCACAGCCAGGGTCTATGATGATGTCTGAGGCCCATGTTACCACCAAAAGCCATGTGGATGGCCCTGGTCTGGGCTGCCACCTGAGGCCATGTTGATGCCTGAGCACTGTGCTGAGTTGGCCCTGCCCCTTGCTGACCATCACCCTCAGGAGAGCCGGCCCCACCTCTTGCCTGGGCAGCATGAGAGAGCTGGCTCTGGTGGCATGGGTTCAGGAGAGCTGGCCCTGCCCCTCGTCTGCCATGTTAAGATCACCAATTCCAACCACTAGCTGAGGTCTGAATTTCCTGCATACCAGCCCTGCCAAAGAGCCACTCAGTCTCTGAGCCCTTCTAAAGACAAGCTCCATCCTGATAGCTGTGGCTCAGGGGAGCTGATTCTCCGATTTTCACTGGTTAGAGCTAGATCCAGGAAACTATCTGGTCCCTCTGTTCCAAGAAAGCCTCCCTCTGCAACCTGGGGCCCATCCTCTCAGAGGCATCTCAAGCTGCATGGTACCAAAGCCTTTGGCTACTTCTGATGAGGTCAGGTGTTAGCCACCTAAACAAGCCTAGAAATAGAGTCAGGACATGGTGACCTTCATTCATCTTGGCTTCCTCTTGGTCCCTATGAGCTACTGTTGAGCTGGCATGGCCACTACTGTCCTGAAAGTAAGGACAGATGTGACTGGAGCTCAGATGGCCAGAGATTGCTTTTTTTCTAGGGCTTGTTCCACATAGCATACCAACATGGATCATGTCTGTCTTTTTTTTTACATTAAAACAGCCCCCCCATCAGATTCTCTTTTGACTGCCTTCTCAACTTCCCAATTGTCGCGTCTGTCTCCCTTCCCCTTGCTGCCCAGAAGCCGTAGCTGAGCACCCTTGCCATTTGATCATTGTTTTCCTCGTTTCCATAATGGCACACTGTCCTGCTTTCCTCTGTTTGACCATTTCTTCTCATCCCGTCCTCCGCTTCCCTTTAAATACTGCTCACCTCTGAGGCCCCATCCTTAGCCACCTGTCTTCACCATCTGCTTGAGGAACTCCTTTCTTCTCTTTGGAACATGTTGATAAATACAGATCCTTACCCCAGACTGGGGTGTGGGGAACACTCCCTTCCAAACCCATGATGCTTAATGTGTAACTGCAAGTTCTTAGCCTGAAAGCTGTTTTTCTGACTGATTTTATTCTCACCTCTGGCTTCTGTTCTTCCAGACTTGCTGTTCTCTTAAGAAATCACTGATGGGCGCCAAGTCCTCTCAGCCCCACCACTACGCTCCGAGCCAGCCATGGTGTTTGTCTTTTTGCCTCCTCACCACTGAACAGAGCCTGCCCGGTAGCAGGTGCGTCACCAGCACGCATTGAGTAAGTGAGCATGCGCTCTTCTGCATCCCTCTGCCTCGTCTCACCTCCCACCTGGATCTTTTACGGCTGCCCTCTGCGTAGCTTCCGAGGCACCTTTCTGAAACAGGGATCCTTGTTCCCAGGCTAAGCTCTTCAGTGCGCTATAATTTCCAAGATAAAGACCTTCTTCCCTGAAAGGGTCCTTGCTGGCAACTCTTTACCACTCCCAGCAGCTCTGCCACCCACAGTTCTCCTGAGCTTCCCACGTGGAAACGCTGTTGCTGGCTTCCACACCCCATTATAGCCCTGACAGCCTGGACCCTCTCCTTTGTGACTTGCTAGTGCACACTCATTCTTCAAACCCACGTGGGTATCACTGTCATTTGGGAAACATTCTCACTTTACATTTGAACATCTTGCTGTGGCCTCACAGTTCTCAACACATGCAGAAATCACAGCACTGGCTACATTCAGCTGAATGTGGAAAGTCACGTGTCTGTTTCTTACATGAGGGCAGGAATTGTCTCATTTGCTCTGCCTACCTGGGCCCACTCTAGGTGCCCAGTAATTGTAAAGGGGTGACTGTGCTGGTCAGTTTCTCTAGAGAAGCAGAACTAACATGTCTGTGTGTCTACCTAGCTACCTGCCTGCCTGCCTGCCCATCCATGCATCAACACACCCATGCATCCGTGTACCCATCCATCCATCCATCCATCCACCCATCCATCCATCCATCCATCCACCCATCCATCTACCCATCCATCCATCCACCCACCCACCCATCCATCCACCCATCCATCCACCCACCCATCCATCCACCCATCCATCCACCCATCCATCCACCCATCCATCCATCCATCCACCCATCCATCCATCCACCCATCCATCCATCCATCCACCCATCCATCCATCCACCCACCCATCCATCCATCCACCCATCCATCCATCCACCCATCCATCCATCCATCCACCCATCCATCCATCCATCCATATTCTCTATCTCTACTTATCTGAGAGATTTCTCTTAGCAGACTGGCCTGTGCAGATACAGGGGCTGGCAAGTCTGCAGACTATGGGGCAGGCCAACAGGCTGTAACTCTCCCTTTTTCGTGGTGTCTTAGTCTCTTCTCTCAAAGCTGGTTGCATGATATGCATATTTTGAAGGGTTATCTGTTTTACTCAGTATTTACTAATTTCAGTGTTAAGCTCATATTTTAAAAAGGGGCTGATATTTAGGAATATATATGTATATATGTGATATATTAAAATGTGTAACAATTTTTCAAAATAGTCGATAAGTTTGAAAGAGAACAAAGAGACACACGTGGGAGAGTTTGAGAGAGGAGGAAATGATGTAATCATATATAATCAGGGCAAGTGGCTGCTTAGTGTGAGGCCTTGAACTTGATCCATAATAACAAACGTATTTTCACAGCAATATGTAGGCTGCTGTTTGACCACATCTGGGCACCATATCTGAGTTACCTTGACATGAGATTTACAGCCACAATGAACCTTGGCTTCCCTATCTATAAAGCTGTTATCATGTTTTAGGCTTCTATAAAGAAATCATAATTGGCAGTATCTGGGGTAGGCTTGCAATCCCACTCACAATCTATCATTCAGTCTCTAGAGTTCTGGCAAGGGAGTTCATCGTTAACTGCATTGTACAGAGGAGAAGACCAAGGCACAGAGGAAAAGAGATTTACTGAGTAGCAGAAAGATGGGCTAGCCTGGATTTTCTGATTCTCAGCCTAGAACTGATCCATCTGGGCCTTAAGAATCATCTTGTAAACTCAGGAGGAAGGAAATTGACAGAAGCAGGAGCTGACCTTGGAGGTCAGCCACAGAGGCACAGCCTGGTGTTGTCACCCTGATGTTGGGATAGGCCTGGAAACATTATTTAGTGTAAGTGAGTGCAGGCAGAGGCCAAAGGATCAGTTAAGAATAAGAATCACGGGGCTGGAGAGATGGCTCGGAGGTTAAGAGCACTGGCTGTTCTTCCAAAGGTCATGAGTTCAATTCCCAGCAACCACATGATGGCTCACAACCATCTATAATGAGATCTGGTGCCCTCTTCTGGCGTGCAGTCTTTACATGCAGTACAGAACACTGTACACATGATAAATAAATCTTTAAAAAAAAAAAAAAAGAGTAAGAATCACTTCTGTCCTGTTACTTTGTGGGATCCAGGGCTCAGCCTTAGGCCATCAGTCCAGCACACAAGCACTCCTCTCCACTGGGACTTTCTAGAAGAGAAGAGTGCAAACACAGCCAGGTCTTGACACCTGGTGGAATAAGAAGTACTAACTTGCCCTTCTGAAGGAGAATTAAGCATCCTCCCCAGGGTCCTCCTTGTTATTTAGTTTCTTTAGGTCTGTGGATTGTAGTGTGGTTTCCTGGATGCACCAAGGACCATGCATGGTGAGGACCTAGACCCCCTGCTCAGATGTAGTAGACAGGCAGCTCAGTCTCCTTGTGGGTTCCATAATACAGGGAGTAGGGGTTACCTCTGACATGGACTCTGGTGCCCACTCGTTAATCACTTTTCCCTGGCAGAGCGGCCTTGCCAGGCCACAGAGGAAGAGGATACACGCAGTCCAGATGAGACTTGACAGGCTGAGGTTAGATGGTAGGGGAGGAGGGCTCCCCTTTCTGAGGACTAGGGGAGGGGGGCAGAGAGGATGAGGGAGTGGGCTACAACAGGGATGTAAAATGAACAAATTAAAAAAAAAAATTTTTTTAAACCTACTAACTTGAGGTCTAGTATAATTTTCCAAAAGTAAAGGTGGCAGACATGGAGGTTAGAGCCGGAAAGTCTGAGCCACTGCTCTCCACCTGCTTGGAGTCGCATAGGACAGAATGTTCTCATGCAAATCATCCTGAAGCTAGGCCTCCATGTTCCTGCTAGCCCGTGGCTGCCAAAAGCCTTCTGTGGAAGGACTAGAAACAGCGCAGCTTCTGGTGAGGTATTCTATTTACCCGACTTGGTGTGATTCTTTACAACACCCAGAAAAGTACAGTTAAGCTTAACCCTAAAAGGGCAGTGGAAGAACCTTCAGATCAGAAAGCAATCTGCTAGCCACCTGGGCCAGGCCTGTCAAGCAGCCAGAGCCCCAGGCTTTTCCATGATTGAAAGAGGAGGTGGCTCAGTGATTAAAGCTTGTCCTGAAATGCCTTCTGGCTCTCCCGTTCTCCTGTACTTGCCTGGGTCTCAGGGTGGTGGCGGTGGGGTGACCCACCTCCTTGCCAGGTTTCAGGCCACCTAGCCCCTTCGCTGTATTATTCCAGCATCTCATTTCCATCACGATCCACACACTTTACTACAGATTCTAACCCAAGACAGGGTTTCTCTGTGTGTAGACCAGGCTGGCCTTGAACTCACAGTGACCCACCTACCCCTGCCTCCCGAGTGCTGGGATTATAGGTGTGCGCCATCGTCACCTGGCCCTTTGCCTCCTCTTGATAAGGATTCTTGAGATTACATTGGGTCTTCCTGCCTTTGTGGATAATCTCCTCCAGGACTTGTATCCGGCTCAATGGCAAAGCACTTGCTTAGTATGCACAGGCCTTGCATACATACTATCCCCAACACATTAGTAAAATCCTTCTTGAATTCCTTTAGTCATATCAACAGATTCTTTTTGTTTTTTCGAGAGAGGGTCTCTCTGTATAGCCTTGGCTGTCCTGGACTCGCTTTGTAGACTAGGCTGGCCTCGAACTCACAGCGAACTGCCTGCCCCTGCTTCTGAGTGCTGGGATTAAAGGTGTGTGCCACAACTGACCCAGTTTTTGTTCTTTTTTAATTAATTAATTAATTTTAATTTTATGTGCATTGGTATTTTGCCTGCATGTATGTTTGTATGAGGGTGACAGATCTTGGAGTTATAGACAGTTGTGAGCTGCCATGTGGGTGCTTGGAATTGAACCCAGGTCCTTTGGAAAAGCAGTCAGTGCTCTCAACTGCTGAGCCATCTCTCCAGCCCCCCAGTTTCTGTTCTTATGCAAAGTATCACAGGTTTTTGTGGGAAGCTGTTGCTCAGCTTGCCACTGAGGGCATAATATACATGCCACTTTGTGCTATTCTACTTTTGAATGTTATTTTGAGTTTTTGTTTGGTTGGTTGGTTTTGGTTTTTTGAGACAGGGTTTCTCTGTGTTGCCTTGGCTGTCCTGGACTTGCTTTGTAGACCAGGCAGGGTTCCACCTCACAGAGATCTGCCTGCCTCTGCCTCCCAAATGCTGGGATTACAGGCGTGCGCCACCATGCCCTGCTCTACTTTTGAGTATGTTTTAACATAAATCTTGGAAAGAGGGGTTGGAGATGGCTGAGTGGTTTTGAGCAAGGTTCTTCCAGAGGACCTGAGTTTAGTTGCCATCATCCACATTAGGTAGCTCACAACCACCTGAAACTCCATTACCTTCTCCTGGCCTCTACAGGCACCAGGTACGTATGTAGTGCACTTACATACATGTAGGCAAATAATCACAGACATCAAGTAACAACTCAATGGTAGAAGGAGAGAATGGAGTCTCAAATGACAAAATCCAAATGGATTCTTACCTTCTACACATGCACACTCACACACATCACACATACATAAATACACAATACAAAAATTAAATTAAAATATAAAAACAGAAGACAACCACAAAGAACACTTAAGATTTAAAAAATTGCTTATCTGAAGGGCCAGGGAGGTAGCATAATGATTAAAAAAGGCCCTGGATTTGATTAAAAAAAAAAAAAAAAAAAAAAAAAAAAAAAGAAGCCTGAACCTCCCATGTTGGTCAAATACAAACAAATTACCCTAGCCATATTATATTGGTCATATTTTTTTTTAACCAGAATAGGAAGTTGGTTGCATGTACTACAAGGAACACTGAACAGGCAGTGACAAGAAAACCACCTGTAGGCGGGCCATAAATTCTTGACCTTTTCCTCAACCACTAAAATAAGGCCTACACTTTTACTTGAAAGGCCCAGTGAATTGTTTAGGTCACAAGAAATAGTTGTTTAAAGGACTCATCGGTAAAGAAAAGTGAGATTCTTGCAGGAAAAGATTTTTAAAAATGAACTTTTAAACCAGACGTGGTGGTGCACGCCTTTAATTCCAGAAACAGGAGGATCTCTGTGAGTTCAAGGCCAGCCTGGTGTACAAAGTGATTACAGGACAGCCAGAACTACTCTGGGATGGAAGTCTTTGCTAGCTAGGGGCTAGCGCCTCAGGACTCACCGGCACCATCCGGGTGCTTGCTAGAAATGCCAAATCTTTCCAGTCTAGCCTTGAATTCCTGATTGTTTGGCCCCACCTCCAAATAAGTCTTGATAGGCATATCCTGTGCTTAACCAGAACCTCTGAATCTTAAGCCCTACTCTACATTCTTGCTAAACTGCCTCAACTGCACAGTCCTCACAAGGGTACCTGCTTTTTAACAAGAGCCTCCAGGTTCCAGGTGTGGTGGCACACACCCAAACTCTGGCTAATTTGCCAGCCACTTGTCTTTGTAAACAAAAATGTATTGGCAAGCGGCCATATTGATTTACTGTGTATAGCTGGGTATTTGTAACAAAATTCTTGTGGCCTGGAAACCCTACAATATTTATCACTGGGTCTTTTCCAGGAAGTCTTAGGGTGAGAGAAGCTCCTGCCCTGTCACTCGGATCTTAATGAATGCCCTCAACGGCTGGGGCGGCAGTAAACGCTAACTATTGTTGAGAAGGCAACAGAATGGGCTTTGCAGCCAACTAGGAAGGAGTGTAAACTTCCACTTGTAAGCTCTGTGACATTAAACATGCCACTTAACTTGAGGTTGAATGTTCTTGGCTCTACATTCTGGCTAGCTTCCTCTACGCTTGCTATGAGACTAGGCATGGCCCAGGGCAGCATTCAGTCAGTGGCAGCTTCTCTCCCGTCTCCGTCCTGTCAGTGGGTCCTCACCTGCAGGGACAGATCATGCAGACTTGCTAGTTCACATGGTGCTACTTCCCATGGCTCCACCCTGCAATCTACAAGCAGAACTCAACGAGAGCAAAAGAGTTTATTTGAAAAAATTACTATGTATTGAAAATATACATTAGAAATTATTACATACGTCCATAGCACTCCCTCCCCACCACAAAAGTAGAAATATCTCCTTGCTATGCTAACGCCATAGGTAAATCCAAGCCAAAAGAAAATCACCAGCAGTCTCCCTCCTCAACTGGATGTGTCAGTCAGTAGGAATTCAGCAAATCCCAGTCTTCCACAGACAGACACACACACTTCTGCTTGGTGGACTGCGGCGCGCCCTGCTCCTGCTCTGACTCTTCGAAAGCTCTCTTCGTGCTCTTCTTTGATTCTTGGCTCAACAGTGGCCCATGGCAGTCCTGAGCCTGCTCCCTATAGAACTGGAGTTTTCCAGAACAGTCCATGTGGGTGTCTGCCAGGGGACATACCCTTGAGGCTTCTGTGCCAGCTCGCTTCTGGTCTGTAAGAATACAAAGGGTCAGGTGAGGAGTGTTCTGTGCAGGTGGGCCAGGGCCTGCAGAAGCCTGAGAGCCCACCTTAGACTAAGCCAGGCTCTGGGGTGGTCTGGACTGAGTGCTGGCGGCAGGGGTGTTGGATACACTACCATGATGGAGGGAGACGTGGGCGCTTATTGGGTTCAGGTGAGTCTCAAATACCTCAAGAATCAATTTTCTCAAGTTCCTATAAATAGAAACCCTAGAATGACACATAAATAAATAAAATAATGTATATGAAGTGTCAGGGTCAGCTGTTGGCTTCCTCTTTCCTTTCAAAACCTGGACCTGACTGTGCCCTCCATAGGACATGATCTGTTCCTGTTATGTCTGGTATGTCCGTCATTTTTTGCCATCTCTATTGTTTCCTTCAGTTTATCAGTTATTCCTTGTTTAAAATGACAACATAAACACAACAAAATTCACCATTTTGACCTATCTACAGAGCTGGATGGGATGCAGGGCCTTGCACATGTTCGATAAGCATTCTACTGCCAAGCTGCAGCCCTTGTCCTCACCTCTGTTACTATGTGTTTGCAGGTATGACGTGACTGTGCACACATGTGACACAGTGCATGTATAGAGCTCAGAGGACAACTTCAGGGAGTCAGTGGTGAGTATCTGTAGTTTGAGGCCAGCTTGGACTACAAAGTAAGTCCTGGACAGGAAGGCCTCTGTTTTCAGAGAAACCATGTCTCAAAAAACAACAACAAAGAAGTTTAAAAAGCCAAACAAACCCAAAAAAGATGTGTGTGTCTGTGTGTGTGTGTCTCCTAGGGAAGCCAGAGACATTGGGTGGCCTGGAACTTGAGTTTTGGGCAGTTATGAGCTACCTGCTGTGGCTGCTGTGAAGTAAGCTCAGGTCCTCTGGAGAGTAGTACCCACTCTCACCCACCAAGCTAGCTCTTTAGCTCAAAATGAACCATACTCCCTTGTATATAAATATTGGATTCTGTTTATCTATCAATCTGTTGAAGGGCACTTGTGTTCTATTTCTTTTCTTTTTTCTCTAGTGTCTGAGACTGAATCCAGGACCTTGCCCATGTAGGGCAACCCTTGGTCACTCAGCTACACCCTAGTCCTGCTTCTACCTGTTGGTGACAATCTTCTGTGCTCTCTTTTCTTTGGGATGAGACAGAATCAACACTACTACAATTAGTTTTCCCACAGAGAGAAGACAACTTCATTGCTTTAAGAGTGTGAACACCCAAGAGTAAAACCTCCAGAAAAGAGAATTTCTCACAGAAGCACTGCGCTGCCTTTCGAGGCTCTGCGTCTTTCCGCTGCCGCACAGCTTCCACGCTTACTCGCTCCCACTGCAGAACGATCTACAAGGAATTTGGAAAGATATGAACCCAAACAAAAACTTGTCGTTTTAATCTCAAACTTTTCTCATTCCCCCTTAGTGTCTTCCTTTTTTTTCTCCTTTTTTTTTTTTTTTTTTTTGTACCAGGGAGGCAAGCACTATACTCCTGAGCTAAAACATAAACCCACTGATAAATTTTATTTAGAAGAATCAAGTCAGACTGGATCCATAAATATGAAAGATCTATATATCTGTACAGTGCAGGCCAGTCTGCTGAGCCTACTCCTGCCCAGCTCCATCCTTGTTCTAAGCTGGGACTCAACTGTATGAATTGCACATCTTTAAACTTAACCACTGAAATCTAAACCCACAGTCATAGTACCTTTCACACATCCCCAGACCCTTCTCATGCCTTGAAACACATCTGTAATGACCACTCTTGCATGTGTTTAGAATGCCCACATTTCACAAAGGTAATTTTACTTATTAGCGATTGCTTATTTCTTTATAAATTTGACTGGAGACAATAAGCTATGCATGACCAAATGAAAAATAAGCGCTTATTTCAGCACATCTTGAGTAACAATGACTTTGCATTTCATATTTCTTACTAATGCAATGCAACAATCACAGTAACCGCAATGAGGAAAAACACCTGCAGACTACAGAGCAGTCCAAAGACTACCGACCTAGCATGGTAGAGCACATCTGTAGTTCCAGAACTGTGAAACAGAGGCCAGCCTGGGATACACAGTGAGACTCAAGATACAAACAAACAAAACCGCAAACCATAAGAGCATATTTACTAGCCAGAATGCCCTTAGCTAGTGACTGAATTTCTTAGACTCCCTTTTTTTGGCATGTTAAATAGAGCTTAGTAATGGTATGGTTTCCACAGAGCTGTTACAAGGATTGCACGAAGGTCTATCAGTGTCTGTCATAAAGAAAGCACTTGGAACATATAAGTTATCGATCCTTCAATGATATTTCCTGGTTTTGAGAAATGGATACTGATCTAGGTGAAAGCCAAAATGGACTAAATCAATTTGGTGACTTAGTAGGAAATAAAGACACCATCCTTCCACTAACAGAAATAGAAGGGCTAGTTGTGAATACACAAAAAGAAAGCAAGTTTGTACAAATTGACTTTGGGGTGGCAGGAAGAGATCTGTAGGTAATATTTGGGAATACATGTGGTTTCTGATAGATTAGAATCATCCTTTCAGGACACTGAGAAACCTAAAATCACCAGGGAAGTAGAGGTATAAAAGAGAAAAAGGGAAGGAAGGAGGAATTAGCTAAGGGAGAAAAACCCTAAGGCATGCATGTTTATATTAACGGTCACATAAAGCCAAGGAAGGGGAACACTGTGCTACCTCGCAGCTTCCAGAGACACTTACATTACAACAGTGGAGGCCAAAATCAGACTACAAGGGAAGGCAGCAAGGAGGCTGGCGAGCTCAGAGCACAGATGCCCTGGGGCTGAGGACTCACTAGAAAAGAAAGACAACACCACCAGAGGGTGACCCTGGATGTGCTGGTGAGGAAGAGGAGAATCCAATAAATGCAACACAGGAAGCTCAAGGCTTCCAAGGAATAGAACTCAAAGAAAAAAATAAGCAAGGCCTCACCATTGAAATAAACTGGCATAGTTGTTTCCTTTAAAAAGAAAGGAAGTAGGGTTGGACAGATGGCTCAGTGGTTAAGAGCACTGTCTGCTCTTCTAAAAGACCTGGGTTTGATCCCTAGCACCCATATGACATGTCACAACTGTCTGTAACTCCAGTTTCAAGGGATCTGACACCTACATACTACATACCAATGCACATAAAACTAAAATAAATAAAAAATAAAAGAAGGAAAGTAGAATATGGTTGGTGAAGTACAGAAATTTGGAGACAGAAAAGGAAGTGGGCTCCTGTTAGACAGCCTCTCTCTTCAGGGATGGGCCAGGCCAGAGTCTTGCAAAGGGTCAGCAAGAGGCCAGGAAAGCATTATCCCAGGCCCTGGAGGTCCCAGGTGATGTCAGGAAGCCACACTGGTCTAATGAACTTACTTCAAGGCCACACTGTTAGGTGTTTTACTTGGTCATTACCAAAACCAAAGAGAAATCCTAGTTTTTGTATTTTACAGATGTAAAGACAAAGACTCAATGTTTCCTCAGTCATAAGGCTACTGGGTTTAAGAGGCAGAACTTTCAAATCTCAGGCTTTGACTCCACCACCTATGCTTTTTCCACCATGAGGTCTTGGCAAGAGCATCCCACACATGTCCAAGTCCACTAGATAGATGCACCAAGGATGCAGTGTCGGCTCCACTCCGGCAATGACTGCATCTGCCCATCTGGAGCCAGCTCCGGGTGCTTCAGAATCACTTGACACAGGTCTGCCTTCTATCTACAGGGTGGTGATGCTATAGTCAGGCAGCTACACAAATTCGCCATCATGCCTTCCGGCTCAGACCAAAGAGGGACTCAAAACAAAGTCTTTCATGATTCCACCAGGAAACAACAGCTAAGTGTCTGAAGAGGAATGGTGCCCCACACAGGTGAGCTGTTATCTACCTGGTACCGTCTCACTTTTTATTCAAGGCTGTACTTTCCAAGCTGGGAAAGGGTTTACGAAGTCAAGAGGCTGATTCTTTCACTGGCGGGGGTGGGGAGGGGTGGAGGAGAGAGGGAGGGGGAGAGGGAGAGAGAGAGGGAGAGAGAGAGAGAGAGAGCGTGAGGGCGCGCGCGTGCACGCGCACACGCACGTGTGTCAGTAACAGTCACCATTGCTGACTGAGGTGAAGACTACAATTGAGCCTCGCAAGTATCAAAGGGATTAATGTTAATTCAGCATACAGGTACCTAGAGTTAAAATGAAAAGCTAATTGACTGCAGTGAAAAGCCTGGAGTACCTGGTCAGCCCAGCCCTCTGTTTTGCAGTTACTATGATCAAATTCCTTCAAAGGCACTTTGGAGTGAACAAGTCCTATGTGTGTCTGGAGCTTGTCCTTGACGGCTTTAATATCCTAGAGCGGGAGAAACACCAGAGACATCAATACATTACACATTTCTTGTTTTTAGTAGCAAAACCATCATAAATTAGATGTAGTGGTGCACACCTGTAATTCCAACACTCGGGAGACTGAGGCAGGAGGATCATGAGTTCCCAGCCAGCCTGGGCTATCCAATGAGACCAAAACACCAAAGTAGCTGGGCATGGTGACATAAGCCTGTGATCCTAGTATTCAATATGCTAAGGATTACCCTAAATTTGAGGTCAATTCGGGCTACCGGGGAAATTCAAGCCTAGGATAACAGCAACACTATATCCCAAAAAAGCAAACCAAAACCAAACCCAAACAAGACCATCATAAATTCTAGCTCTTTCTAAACACCAAATAATAGAAACAGAGTACCAAATCATAAAGCCTGTGAAGATGAAAGACACTGGAAAGCCTTACCTTTAGTCCTGTTCCAGAGATATCCAAGCAGTTTAGTTTTCTAAAAGAAAATAGGTATCCAATTCCAGCGTCTGTGATCTCAGGGTTACCTAGATGTTGAAGATAAGGCAGCATCCTGTCACAACTTGATTAGACCCCATAGTAAGCTCAGGAAAACACCAGGCAGCAGCGGCAGGCTACAGAGTACAGGCTGGTGAACTTCTCAGAGTGAGTTCTATATGAGGGCCTTGTTTTCTCTACTTGCAACATGAAGCAGCCACACTAGATCCTTCACAGCCCCAACTGCCTAATGATCAGGCAGTTATCCCTCACAACTCAATTTGGAGCTACTCGAAACTAGTGAAAAGGTCCATTCTGTTAACTCATCAGCATTTCACCTCTGAAGTGAAGGCCTGTGTTTAGTCGGAGAAGACTTTCAAGGCATGTACAAAGGGACTATCATTGCTCTTGCCTGCCAGTGCCTCCAAAGCTGCCCTTACACATCACCTTCTCACATCAGAGTGCTGCCTTAGCCATTTCCTCTAGGATGCTAAGCATAGTGGCAGCTATGCAGCCTATGCTCAGAAGCACTTACTGAACAGGTAACTTCCCTGGGAGGTATGCCAGGGGATTCAGTAGCTACTGTACAGAGGCCAAAACCAAGGCTCTGAAGTCAAGTAACTTGTCCAAGGAAGCAAACCTTCCCTCTCTCCTCACCTCTGCAGTTTCCATTCACTGGGAACCAACCCACCTGCCACAGATGGTGTCAATGGACTCTCAAGCTGCTGACTTCCTACCACTGGAGCCAACGGATCTGGTTAACCTAAGTTACCACACAGTGATTTATTCTGCATATTAGGTAAATACTAATGAAAAGAACCTAGCTGACAGGCACAATGGATCAAAGACTCAAAGTAGAGCCAAATGCCCTCAAGTATGCTCCTAGGTGACAGAAGGGCCCTGCCGGCTGTCGCTGAGTGGCAGGGGAAGTCTGAAAGGTCTTTTCCTTCATGTAGAAAGTGCGATAAGCTGCTAAAGGCACTGGGCCAGGAGTCAAGAGCTGCTGGCTTCAGTCCTGTCAGTAGGCTGCTATGGCTCCTAAGAAGGTCAGTTTGCCTTTTATCCTCGCAAATGAGGGGAAAGATGACCCTAAAGCCATTCTCCAGACATTAATACCCCGTAACTTACAAGATAAGTCTAACAGCGTGAGATTCTCAAGGCCTCTTTTCATCACTCTTACTGGTGCTGTCATTTTCCGAATGCCTGCATCAGATAAGCAATTATCCTTCAAGTGGAGCTGAGTTACACTAGAAACAAAGTCCACAAAAAGTATCATTTAAAGACTGTTTGAGAACATGCTTTCAAACATTTTACTTAAAATCATAAAATATCAACATCTATAAATATACTAAATGTCCACGGAAATTCCACTAAAACGTCCTTCTGTTTCCAACTGTCCTTTTCTGCTGCTGTTCTTGAACTTTTGTAAATTAAAAAAAAAAAATCAATGTTGAGCCGGGTGTGGTGGCGCACGCCTTTAATCCCAGCACTCGGGAGGTAGAAGCAGGCAGATCGCTGAGAGTTCGAGGCCAGCCTGGTCTACAAAGTGAGTCCCGGACAGCCAAGGCTACACAGAGAAACCCTGTCTTGAAAAACCAAAAAAAAAAAAAAAAAAATCAATGTTATGGGACTGGAGAGATGGCTCAGTGGTTAAGAGCTCTGGCTGTCCTACCAGAGGACCTGGGTTTAATTCCCAGTACCCACGTACAGGCTCACACCTGTCTGTAACTTCAGTTCCCAGGATCTGACACCCTCACACAGACAGACATATGGGCAAAACACCTATGAACAGAAATAAAAATAAATTTTATGTGCATAGTGTTTTGTCTGCATGCATGTCTGTGCACCCTGTTTGTACCTGGTACATGAGGAGGCTAGAAGAGGGCACTGGATCCCTGGAACTAGAGTAACAGATGGTTGTGAGTGGCCATGTGGTGCTGGGAACCAAGTCCAGGTCCTCTCCGTTAGCAAGTGCTCTTAAACACAGAGCTAGCTTTCCAGTCCCATTTTAAAAAAATGTTTTATTACATGTATTTATTTTGTGTTCCAGCAGTGGAAGAGATGCATGTGCCATGGTGACTGTGTGGGGTCACAGGAGGATGCACATGAGATTGGTTCTTTCTCTCTAGGGCTTTAGGGATTGAACTCAGGTCATCAGGGTTGGTGACAAGTGACTTTATCCAATAAGCCTGATTTCCAGCCCCAATTTTGTATCTTGTTATAATAAACTAGGGATGCACAAACAAGACACAACAGTTTTTAATCCTGATGGTTTTGATTACTATAGGTTAAATAAAGGTTATTTAGAAGCCAGGAGTGGTGGCGCACACCTTTAATCCCAGCACTGGGGAGGTAGAAGCAGATGGATCTTTGTGAGTTCAAGGCCAACCTGGTCTACAAATCAAATTCCAGGACAGCCAGGACTACACAGAGAAACTTTGTCTCAAAACAAACAAGCAAAAAACAAACCAAAAAACAAAAAGAAACCAAACAAAACAACAACAATTATTTAGGAAAACGAACAATCAATGATCTTTCCTAAGAGTTAGCCAACCTATATTGCTATACCAAGTGAATAGAAGTTAAGACCATTTTAGAAAAACAATTAGTAAATAAATACAGGAAGGTAAGCAGCGTCCCCTCGGATGCCCCGGGGCGGCGCCTGGTACCTGGACAGGGCCTCGTTGGTGAGATGCTCTAGGAGCTCATGCTCATCGCCAAGCTTGCAGCAGGAAAGATCTAGGCGGGTCAGCTCCCGGAAGGACTTGATCTCTTCAAGTTTTTCTGCGACGACCAGATATCTGTGCAGTGTGGAGAGTGATCAATGGCTTGTCTTCATCTTTTGAAACTTTCTGTTTGTGACTGTGCCACAGTTAACATGTCACCACCCCAAAGTACAATGTAAGTACCATGATGATTGTATCACGTGGACTGGACTAATTAGTAAATACCTCAAAAAACTGTGTACATGATGGTGTAATAAACATTTTGAATAAATAGAAATGTATGAGCAAAAGCAAGTCATGAGAAAAAAAACCAGGGCAGCAGAGATGGCTCAGAGGTTAAGAGCTCTGGCTGCTCTGCCAAAGGTCCTAAGTTCAATTCCGAGCAACCATGTGGTGGCTCACAACCATCTACAATGAGATCTGGTGCCCTCTTCTGGTGTGCAGTTGTACATGCAGATACAACATTGTATACATAATAATAAATAAACCTTAAAAAAGATATCCAGTTTGTAAGTAGCTGGACATTGATGGTAGTGCTGGATTTCACCTGAGAATTTCCAAACTCTTTAATATGCTCAAAATTTCAATTACATACTCTTTTTTTTGGGGGGGGGGGGAGGAGGGGAGCAAGAGTCTCACTTTGTAGTCCAGGCTGGCCTTGAACTCACAAATCTTCTGCCTCAATTACAGGCACGAGCCCAGACTTTAATCTGCATATACTCAATAACATTTCAAAAGCTATCTAGCAGCTCACACCTTACTTTCTATGGGGCAGAAGCTTGAGCAGCTGGCCACACCACTGGGCCTCTGTTTCCCTAACTACCCTAAAAGTACGCGGCAGCGTGACTCTCGTTTAGATGCTTATTAAGACAAACTATGAACATCAGTGACTTAATTACACTGCAGCACCTTGCCAGGCTGTTATCAGGAAGCATCAGGGAGGCCTCTGCAGAGGAAAGGAGATCAAAGTGGCATTCCACAGCCTGGCTAGGCTCTGCCCTGCCTTCTAGTTGTTCATCTGTTTCTAATGAGGTAGCACTGGGAGGATATGAAAGGGACTGGGTGTGACAGAAACAGGAGAGAAGGGGTTCCTAAGATACTAGGGAAGCCTGACAGTGTCCTCTTGGATGCCTGGAAGTTTCTACAGCGGAGTATGTGATGTTAGTGAGAGTACAGCTCTTACACAGCAGGATCTTAACTGCCCCAAACAGGCTGGACGAGCACAAGGGAAGAGTCGGGTCCAACTCTCTCCTTCCTATATGCAGTTGAAATTATTGGTACCCACACTGACCAGTACCTACTAGGCAGTGGGACCCTCTTTAAACTGAGAAGCTTAAGCTGTGTGGAGACCGTTCAGCTGGGTACAGGAGTAAGCATCACTTACCCAACTGCTGTGGTTGCACCGTGAATAAAGCTGCTTCCTACCTTGTGATCACAATACTCAAGTGCGTCAGTGGGGAGTTAGGGGTGACTGGCAATTAGAGAAAGTAAACATAGATCCTTTGAGCAATTACCACAGAATTTTTAGTAATTCTGAAATTAAAGGTGAAGAATATAACACTGTATAATGGGTTAAGAAACACTATGGAACTCAAGGCTGATGATAACATTCTAGGCATAGACTACACTAGATGCTAATCCAGGATACAAGGCTCCAGGTTCTTGTTTGCAGCTAGTCTTCCAAAGGACCTTTGAAGGCCCAAACAGTAAAGAAACAACAGGCAATTTAGTGCAAAACAGACCTGAATTCTTTTTATTTTAATGTGGGGAGAGTAGCAGAGAGAGAGAGAAAGAGAGAGAGAGAGAGAGAGAGAGAGACAGACAGACAGACAGACAGACAGACAGAAACTCAGAGACAGGTGGGGGAGACACTGAGAGGAGCTGGTTTTTTCCCATGTTTTTGTGGGCTGCAGGAGTCAAACTCAAGTGGTCAGGCTTGACTCACTGGGAGATGACTGAGCCACCCTGCTGGCCCCAGTCTGTATTTCAACAGCTTTAATTACTTGTTCCGTCACTTAACCTTTTTGAGCTTCAAATTTTCCAATTATAAAACTCCATCTTCTGGGGCTGGAGAGATGGATCAGTGGCTAAGAGTGCTGCCTGCTCTTCCAGAGGTCCTGAGTTCAATTCCCAGCAACCACCTGGTGGTTTACAACCATCTGTAATGTGATCTGATGCCCTCTTCTGCAGGTAAAGTACTCATATACAATAAATAAATTAAAAAAAAAAAACAAAAAACAAACCTGGATCTTCCCATTCTTTATTTCCAGAATTAAGAAAAACAAACTTTATGAAGTATATGGCAGCCTATACACTACTCTTTAAATAGTGGTGCTTATCACTATTTCATTAACATAGGGTGACATTTTCAGGACAAAATATACCACCATTAGGATTAAAAGACAAGGGAGTACAGTTTTGTCCAGCTGGAGCCTGGCTGTGAAGACACTGGCTTCTTCTTTTGGCAGGCAGCTTCTTGGCCTGACAGCAAGACCACAAGTGAACTCACCTGCCTAATTCTCTTATTTTCAATTATTTCCTCCAGTTCCTTTCCTCTGGCCTGCCCCATTTTATGTTGGTACAACCTCTGCTGCAGCAGCTCTAGGTTGCAAACACACCCCCACATCTCCTGCTTTCTAATGTTCTGAGTAGGCAGAAGAGAGGGTTTTTGTCACAAATGAAAACTCACTTGGACCTGCACAAAGAGTTTGGAATTACCTTAACAAGATACAACACAAAAGATTATGTTCTCTATATAATAAACATAATATATGATCATAAGGTAAATAGGGCATTAAGAAACTACAGAAAGCAGGCCGTGGTGCTGCACACCTTTAATCCCAGAGGCAGGAGATCTCTTTTGAGTCCCGGGCCAGCAAGCTCAAGGACAGCCAAGGCTACACAGAGAAACCCTGTCTCAAAAAACCTAACAAAAGGCTGGATTCTATGGCAATATCATTGTCTCAAAAAACCAGTGTATTTTAGGCCAGGTGGAGGCAGTACACACCTTTAATCCCAGCTCTCAGCAGGCAGAGGGAGGTGGGTCTCTGAGTTCTGAGTTTCAGGCTAGCTCAAGGGCAGCCAAGGCTACACAGAGAAACCTTCTCCCTCTCCTCCTTTCCCTCCTCCCTCTCCCCCCTCCTACAGAAAGTACCAAGAAAAATAAAATCTAATTCCAAGTTTCCCTCATAGACATTAGAAGGTTTTTAAAACAATTTATAAAAATATTTCTAAAACAAAATTTAGGGTTAAAAAAAAAAAAAAAAAAGTCACCCAAAATTACCTTGAACTTAAATCACTAGTACTACATGAAAATATTGCTTAAAAAACTGGGATCTGGGGCCGGGTGTGGTGGCGCACGTCTTTAATCCCAGCACTGGAAGCAGAGGCAGGCAGGCCACTGTTGAGTTCGAGGCCAGCCTGTTCTACAGAGTGAGTTCAGGACTGCCAAGGCTACACAGAAAACCCTGTCTTGAAAAAGAAAAACACCCCAAAACCTCAAACTGGGATCTAGCCAGCAAGATGATAAGATATTCAGGTCTCATGACTAGAGGTCAATCTCTAACATGTACATCAACATGGAAAGAAAGAGCCACTCCACCAGGCTGCTTGCTCTCTAACCTCCATGTGTTCTGACACACTGCATATGCTGTAGCATACATGCACCTACTTACACATACAATAACAGAGTTACTTTTTAAAAGCCCACTTGCAGCTAAGCATGGTGATACACACCTTTAATTCGAGCACTCGGGAGGCAGATCTCTCAGTTCCAGACCTGCCTAGTTTATAGAGTGAGTTCCAGGACGGTCAGGGCTACACAGAGAAACCCAGTCTTAAAAAAGCAAATAAAATAAAATAAAAGCCCATTTGCCTTAAAAAAAAAATTTTTTTTTTAAATCCTTTTGTGGGGAGTGTTCCTCTGGATTTGCATTGGAGACCAGGTTGGTCTTGAACTCACAGAGATCCGCCTGCTTCTGCCTCCTGAATGCTGGCATTAACAGCATGCAACACCACACCCAGCACACTTTAAAAGTTTTAGAAATGGGGTTTTGCTAGTAGCTGTTTGGCCCTGTACTGGCTCCACAGCCATAAACTCACTGCACTCTTCCTGCCTTGGCTTCCTGAGTGCTGGAATTACAGGTTAGTCATTATGCCTAGGCTCATTTTCCATTTATCACATTCTGAACATTTTACACAGCATTTAAGTCATCTTACAATGCTATCTTAACACCATTATCTGACTATACCATAATCTGCATGACAAATTTTCCAGCTTTCAGCTTCATACTGCTACAAAAATCAATGTTATCATATTAGGGTGAATAGATTTTTTAAAAAGTTTTATTATTTATACAGTATTCTGCCCACATGTGAGCCTGCCTGCCATAAGAAGGCATCAGATCTCATTATAGATGGTCGTGAGCCACCACGTGGTTGCTGGGAATTGAACTCAGTACCTTTGGAAGAGCAGTCAGTGCTCTTAACCTCTGAGCCAGAGGTGAATAGATTTTTTAAAAGTTATTATTTGGAGGTTTTTGTTTTTGTTTTGAGATGGGGGTCTCACTATGTAGTACTGGCTATCCTGGAACTCTCTACATAGACCAGGCTGCGCTTGAACTTAGAGATCCACCTGCCTCTGCCTCCTGAATGCTGGGATTAAAGGAGTGCACCACCACGCCCAACTTACAAGTTATTGTTTGAGGCTGGAGAGATGGCTCAGAGGTTAAGAGCACCAACTGCTCGCTCTTCCAGGGGTTATGAGTTCAATTCCCAGCAACCGCATGGTGGCTCACAACCTTCTATAATGTGATCTGATGGCCCTCTTCTGGCATGAAGGTGTACATGCAGGCAGAGCACTGTATATGTAATAATAAATAAATAAATAAATCTTTAAAAAAAAAAAGTTATTGTTAAGCCAAGTCCTCATTATGGCATCCAAGCTGGCTATGAGCTGGGCCTTCTGCCTCAGCCTTGTGAGTGCTAGGACTGCAGTTGGATGCTGTCATGCGTGGGTTCACAAGAGAGGCTCTTTCCTCTGTCGAGTCTCAGTGTCTGTGCCTGCCTGAAGCCCAGGAGTAAGAAGAGAAACAAGAAGGCTGACTCCTCTCACGGTGCACCTTCATTTGCAAAAGACATGGTCTCGGAGCCCAAATCTCCCCTGTAGGATACATGCTGCTTAACAGGGTGATGACATGCCCGCTCAGAGCCTTAAGAAGTGGAATTATGGGCCAAGCATGGTGGCACACGCCTGTAACCTTCAGCCAGAGAAGACGAGGGAGAATTATCGGTGAGTGTGAGGCCAGTTGGATTTACAGTGAGTTGCAGGCAAGCATAGCTTCATAGTGAGACCTTGTCTCAAAAAACCTAAGCAAACAAATAACTAGAGCGAACTACGGGCTGACAAGTCACGGCTGCTTCCATGGCTCTCAATACGTACTGCCCAACTGCTTTCCAGAAATGGTGCGCTCACGCCTTAGTTTGGCAGTGGAGCTGTAACACTACGTACACGCTCACCAATGTGAATTCAACCTTTATCACAACCTAACCCATCAAACTATAGAATAATAAGGACAAATAGCATTTTCAAACGTATGGGAGCTGCAGACTGTAGAGGTAACTGGGGAAAGTAGGGAGCAGAATACCAGCTGTAGAGCACACACTCTCAAATGAATGAAAGCATGTATCTGAACATCATCGCTGTGGTATGACTGTCAATTTTTAATTTTAGTTTTATATATCTCAAATTTGGAGTTTTTATAGACAATCCTGTTTTTCACCCTTCCAATTTTCTACAGCAAACACAAATAACTTAGAATAAAGTAAAAGAGTGAGGCAGGGCAAGGTGGCCCATGCATGCCTACAACAGCACCCAGGAGGCTAAGGCAGGAGTTTGGCAGTATAAGACCAACCTGAGATAGTACAAGATCCTACCAAGGAAGAAAGGAATGAGGGAGGAGGGGGGAATAAAATGTGGAATACATTGGCTTTGTTTTTCAGCAAGATAAGTATTTTCTTTTCATTGGCAGCAGTCCCATTAGGCCATAGCACAGCTTTCAGGAAATGCCTGCTTTGTGCAAGTCCAAGGTTCTGTTCTGGGTGTCCTTAGGCTTTCTTTATAAAGCAACCTATGTGACTTGACCTAGGTGAAATCATTAACTCCATGAACCAATTAAATAAAGACTAGTTATGCTTTCTTCATGTTTTATCAGGTTTTTGTTTTCTTCTTTGAGACAGGGTTTCTCTGTGTAGCCCTGGCTGTCTTGGAACTTACTTTGTAGACCAGGCTGGCCTTGAACTCATAGATTTGTTTGTCTCTACTTCCTGAGCTCTGGGATTAAAGGTGCCACCACCACGCCCAGCTATGTTTTATGAGTTTTATCTTATATTTTCTGTTATTGTTCTCTCTCTCTTTTATTGTATACTTAGCTTGGCCTCACTTGGGGGGAGGGGCAGTGTTCAAGACAGGGTTTCTCTGTGTAGGCCTGGCTGTGTTGGAACTTACTCTGTGGGCCAGATCCACATGCCCCTGCATTGCCCGTGGTGAGATTACAGGTGTGGGCCGCCACTGCCTGCTGTTTGGCCTTGTTTTATAGGTCATAGTTATTATTCATCATAATGGTGAACTGGTAGTTGGAGAATTGTGGCTCAACACTTAACTTGCATGTATAAGGGCCTGGGTTGGATTTTTTGTTTGTTTGTTTGGTTTATTTTGTTTTTCGAGCCAGGGTTTCTCTGTGTAGCCTTGGCTGTCCTGGACTTGTTTTGTAGACCAGGCTGGCCTCCAACTCACAGTGTGAGTCCAGGACAGCCAAGGGTACACAGAGAAACCCTGCCTCGAAAAACAAAACAAAAAGTAATATTCTCAAAGTTTTCTTAAATGACAGTTAAATGAATATTTTAAATAAATACATAAAAGTATATGAGCAAAGGCAAATCAGTCACAAAAGAAAAGTCTCCTTTGTCAGGAGACAAGCCTGTATGTTGGGAACTTATCCAAGCATTCCCAAACTTTAGGATGTTTGAAATTTTAATCATGCAGTTTTAAATGTTACTTTTTAATCTAACAGGCAGTATCTATTGTTCCAAAAAGTGAAACAGGACCAAGAATTCTACGTACTGATCTTCACATTCTCAAGGCTATACCAGGAGATATCTGGCAGGCCATACCTTGTCTTTCCTGAACTCTCTTATGAGGAAAGTTGACTCCAAGGGAGCATGTACTTCAAAAGTTGATGAGAACCGTTTGTGACCAATTTTTTTATTTGTTTGTTTGTTTTGTTTTTCCAGACAGAGTTCCTCCATGCAGCTCTGGCCGTCCTGGAATTGACTCTAGAGACCATGCTCAAACACACAGAGATCTGCCTGCCTCTGCCTCCTAAACGCAGGGATCAAAGGCATGTGTGACCTCACCTGGTGAGCCCAGCTGTTCTCTATCAGCCTGGGCAATATAGCAAGATCTCAAAGACAGAGAGAAAGAGAAAAAAGGAAAGATAGAAAGAAGTTGGTTGCCAAGCATTTTTATCTAGTGGAAAAACTGTGGCAGCTAACTAATCCTTACAGAACATTTTCAAAATGAGGCTGTGTTGTCTAGGAGACGAGGAAAGTCAGTCAGCCACTCCCCCTCCCCCAATGGCTTGTACTTTAAATGTGTAAGTTCAAAATTGAAAGTACTGTCTAATGCTAGCGCTTATGAGCCCACTAAGCCACCAAGTACGCACTAGCCTGATGAGAACACCCACCTGTTTCGCAAGCACAGCGAGCAAAGCACCAGACTTCCATAGGCCTCGGTGAATTTCTGTAGAGCCCTCAGCCCTGCACCTGGCTCTGTGAATTTCTGTCTGGCTTCAGCAGCAGAAAACAGCTTCTCGGCAATCTGCTCAGGAAAGCCGATAAGGGAATCAATGTGATCCACATTGTCGGAGATGAAGCCCAGCACCAGGCTGAAGAGTGACTTGGCAGAGTAGCGCAGATTGCCCTCTCGGGTGTACGTGAAGATGAAGTGATCAGTCTTCTCTTTCTGCGCGGTGTCGTCTTCCCTGTTCATGCACAGCTCCACGGAGAAGCCTTTGGGAAAGAGTCTGAAAGGCCGCGGCTTCTGCAGGCTGTTCTTAACACCATCCAGAGCCAGGTTGACCATGTGCAGCTGCCCATTTTCTCTCACATAGATGGGCCCTGGATCCAGGTGGGTTTCTGAGTTGAGGTAGTAAGCCATTGCCTCGGTTGCAACTGTTAAAGCAGGGCACACAGAAGCAAATCCAATCAAAATGTCATCTGCAGTATGAATGTCACCTTGCTGTACTCACAATTTTGTGATCCTACCACTATAAGGAAAGCAAAACTCACCACTTGCTGAGAATTTTGTCACTCTGAGGCCAATCCACTGTTTCTACCTAAAGTACCTCTTGCACTTTTCTCACCGATTTAGGAATCTATTTGCCTTTCAGAACTTTTGGAGCTCAAATTTCATTTCTAAAATTCACCCAGATGTAACCAAAAATACCAGCAAAAATTGTTTTAGAAGTAAATTCATAGCAGCACAGTTTATGTCAGCGAAGCAGTAGGAACATCCTAAACGCCCAGCACTGGAGAGTTGGTAAATAAAGCATACACTCCGTTTCATTGGATGTTATGAACCCATTAAATTCTGGAATTAAAATATGTTTTCACACAGGAAAAGATAGAAATAAGTGCTAGTTTGGCACCTCCCACACACCTCTTTGTTGCACTTGGCTCACTGTCCTACTGATTTACTCTGGCCCTGTCTTTGCTGCTTTGCACACAGAAAGACAGACCACATTTAATTCATCCAGACTCCATAAGAAGACTCCGGCACGTTACAGTCCTCGGGGAGAAATGTCACGGAACTAGCTTACTAGTTCCACAAGCATGAGGTAAACACAAGCAAAAGGATGACTTGAATTTAGAAAACAAGGCCCCCATCACAAAGGCTAATGAAGTCACTCCAGTCCTGAGTGTCAGATCTGCTCAGCTTCTGTTAGAACACTCAGAGATAAGTTAAAATCCAAAAAGCACCTGGCCTGGTGGTGCACGCCTTTAATCTCGGCACTCGGGAGGCAGAGGGAGATGGTTTGCTGTGAGTTCAAGGCCAGCCTGGTCTACAAAAGGAGTCCAGGACAGCCAAGGCTAACACAGAGAGACCCTGTCTCGAAAAAAACAAACAAACAAACAAACAAAAAAAAACCCAAAAGCAGTTGGGTTTTTCTTTAGTCATGTTGTCAACACTATGCATGCAAGAATTAATTGTAATGAATACTTGTTTTCTTGGGTAGCTGAGATTTCAAATACGAGAAACTGCTATGTTAGATAAAGTGAAAGCATCTGATTATCATTTCTACAATAAGAAAGGGGGGAATGTAGTTTAAATACACACAGGCCTGTCAGTATTTCTAAAGAACTCTGGAATTACCCCTCCAAGACTCTGGTTGACTTTTTAGAGTGTATCAACTCGGCTTCTGTATCAATTCCTACAATGTGGGCCTGAAGCCACTTACAAGTGTCAGCAAACAATTAAGTCAGTGACAAAAATGCTGAGTCTTTGGAGATCAAACAATGATCCTGTTTGTGGGAATCACTACTATCCATTTTTCTCCCGAGAATAATTATGTGTGTAAAGCACATCAGAATAGAGGGCCCAGCCTCACCCTGGGGCCTCACCCTTTCCGGCTCCTCTACTATGTCCTACTCTGTGGCCCTGCCAATACTACATGGGTAAACTGCCACTTGACCCACTGGAACTGGCTTAGTTTATTGCCCTCGGTTATTCTGCCTGACCTAGCTACTTCCTGTTCACCATTAACATCCAGTTCAACCATCACTCTCTGTTCTCCTGGGAAACCTCTCCAACCCCTGTACCAGTCCATGCCTGTCTGCTTTTCCCAGAGCACCCAGGGTTTCTTTTTACACAACACTCAGCACTGTGTACTATGTTCACTTGTTACTGTTCTCAAAACTGAGTACTTGATTTATCGCTTTCTCAGGCCTAACATGGTGTTTAGTACTGAGTTAGCACTCTACTCAGATATGTGCTGAGCTGAATGAGACCTCAAAGGGGCAGATTTAGTGCTGAGTTGAAGGGCCTGCTGATACTGTTGCTAGGAGCCAGCTCCTCTCTAGGCAACAGCTGCAGGCTCCTCCCCCACTTGTCAGACTCTTCTGCAGGTGGCAGAAGCAGAGCAGATGTTGGGGCTGCATTGCTACTGGTAGTACCAGGGGAGAAAAACAAAACAACTAAAGTGAAACCCAGTTTGTTTGTTTGTTTTGAAGTCTTGTCACAGTGCCAGCTCTGATAGTCCATATTCTCTCGCCAGCATTCAGGGTCTGCTGCTCAAGAGACGCACTCCTCCACCTCCACCTTACTTGGGCACTTCGTTCAGCAGGGGAAAGTATTTGGTCCCTTCAACCTCACAGACCTTAATCCTAAACATAAGAAAAAGAAAATATCCTCTGATCTTTAAGACTAGACCTTCAGAGCCTACTCTACCTAGGTTTCAAAAAGTAGATACCTGGTACAGCCCTAAAAGAAGTTATTTGATGCGCGCGCGCACACACACACACACACACACACACACACACACGTGCGCGCACACAGACACAGACACAGACACACACACACACACACACACACAAATGAGCAAATGAGTGCATGAAGGAAAGGAAAAAAAAATATATATATAATCATTATCACCATTTTAAGAGTGGCCTGAAGCTTACTATGTAGTCTAGGCTGGCCTCAAACTCACAGCAATCCTTCTACTACAGCTTTCCAAGTGCTGGGATTACAGGCATAAGCCACATGCTTGGCCTAATGATTTAACTCTTAACAGCAGAAAAGCAAATCCTATGGAAGATAATGTATCTTAATGGACCAAGACACTATAATGCTGATAAGCAGAGGACGGAAAGAAAGATGAAAACCCAGGCTCTGCATATACGCACCGTTCTTAATCCTCACCTCTAACAATAACCTTCCACAAACTTTGGAGTAAAATGGAATGAATGAATGAATGACAACCTCTCATGAGAATTAGAAGTGTGATTCCATCCACCAGAGGGCACAAGTAGGTTGGGACCAGAGTTCAGATGCTGATTGCTATGCCCCAAATCCTGGCAGCTTTACTTTCCAAGGATCATTTGCAAAAAAGGGGGCACAGTTATGACTATATCGTATCTTTAGGCTACTCATCAAATGGTATTCTCTTTTTAAATGATGGAAAAATTCACTATTTCCTGAAGAGCAAATCTACATTATTGTCCAGGCAGCAATCCAAAGCTTTACTTTCTTCAGTTATTTGAAGAACTACACATAGTTTAGGGAATCATGGTAGCTTTTTTTTTTTTTTTTTTTTAAACATCCTGCATTCTCCCAATAAGTTACTTCCTGAAGTTTGTGAGGTACTATAATACTGTAAAATGATCGAAGGATTAAATGAATTTCTGAACTTTCAACTTTAAGGGCAAGGCTTCTGCACTGCACACTGCTTGCCCCTCACTATTGATAATGCTGGCCTATTACAAACTGACCCCCCAGAAGACAGAGCCTTTTCCTGCCTGGGGGCGGGAACACCCATTCAAACTGGAAAGTTTAGACAATAGTATCTGCTAGAATAACAAGGTTCAGTGTAGCTCTCTTGTGGCTGTGTGTCAGATTAACACAGCGCCAGGCGGTCTGGTGGGCCTTCCAGCCCTCTTCAGAGAAGCAGCTCTGTGACCCACCAAACAGCAGCAAGTACAGTGCACTAGCGTGTTCCCATTCATTCCACTGGCGAGGCTGGGGTCAGCACAGAGCGTATCATTTCTTCAAATACACGAAACATAAGCTTGTTATGCTCAGCGTTCAGTTCTCTACAGCCTATTTAAATAAGAGGCAAGGTAAAATAATTAATAGCTGAACATGACAGTTTTTTAAACCTTGAAGTCAGTTTCCAAGCAAAAAGCATAATTATTCCAGTCAGGTGAACTGAGGGGAGAGAAGGCAACAGGATAAAAGTGACAAATCTGTGAGCGGAGCCTATTGATAATTTGGAGGAAAAATAACAACAACAACACAGAATCAAGAACACCTAACCTTAGTAGGTACATTAATTATAATAAGTAGAATAAGAATAATACATATGCCAAAGTAATGATCAATGTTAGTGATATGATGTCCAATGTGACTGAAAGCAAGCACTGTTAGGTACAACATAAAATGGTGTCATGAAATCACTGATCCAATGAGGTCAGTATTGCCACTTAATGGATGGAGAGGCTCCGAGAAATGAAGTAACTTACTTAAGGCTCACAGGCTCACAACTAGTAAAGGACACAGCCCGAATTCAATCACAGGGCCGTGTAACTCCAAAGCACAGCATGCTGCTGTATACCTCAGGAATAAAAACATGACACCAGCCTTAAAAATGTTCTTAAACACTCAAAATTAATCTCACCGGCCATTTGATCTCTCTGGTACTGACACATTAGCTCAAACTGGGGGTTAACGGGGGCAGGGAATATATTAAAAACAAACAAACAAACAAACAAAACGAAAACAGTGGTCATCCGAGGAAAGAGTGGGTGGAAAGAGAGCCATGGCTGACTTAAGGATGAGTGAGGCGTCCCTCCTCCACTCTGCCAGGGCAGAGATCCGCCATATCCACACACCAGGAAAACATCTGTCAACTCATGACCTTCATCTCAAGTCTGCAGACACCGTAGTCGGTTTACTTGAAAATGCTGTGTGGTTTCTAAAGACTTTTTCTTAACACAGAAATCCGAACGGAAAGTAGTTCGAAACTATCTCTAACCAACTAACACTGCACCTTCATTGTTCTGTGTCACCGCCATATTCAATTGCCACCACTTCTTTTTTCCTCTAACTTGCACTCCCCTACCTGCCTTCTGCCCCAGACTGCAGAAACTCACGCCCTATCCAGGACCCTTCTTTCTACAAGAGCCAAACTAATCTCTCCCACATCTTGCTAGTTTTATCCACTCAACAGCTTCTCATACAAAAAATAAATAAAATAAATTCAATCCCCATCCCCCAAATTCTAATCTTCCCCATTCACCACTCCCAGATTTTCTACCCCACCCTTTCCACACCTCAGACTCTTCTGTGCCTCTCAAAATGCGGCCCCCGGACCTCCAGACGCCACCTGCCTCTTAGAGACCGTCTCCAAGCCCCATCTTTCTCCCCCCCCCCCGCCCCCACCGTTCTCCCTTCCTCTCACCACTAAGGTTCCGCTTAGCACCTCAGTCTCCTCCAGCACTTTACTAATTTTGCGTCCTTCAACCTTCAGGATCCCCTTTCTTCACGCCTCACTATCCCCAACTGCACAATCCACAGCCTTAACTTGTTTCTTCCCTGCACCCCCCAACCTCACCCCTCCCCCTACTCCAACCCTAGCTCCTTTCCTCCGTGCAGTCCTCAACCCCTTTTCTTTTCCCCCTTCCCCAGCACTCCCACCCGAGCCTCTCCCCAAGTCCACCCAAACTAAATCCGCTCCCTCTCCCGTCCAGGACCCCTAATTCTCACACCCCCCACCAGACTAAAGCCGCACGCCGCCGACCCCACCCTTAAGCCCACCTCAGACACCCCTACATCTTCATCCTCCTACCTCGCCCTCTACCTCGTCCCAAGGGCCTTCCCCTCCCCCAGCCCCTCACACTCTGCCCCCGCCCCCACGCGCTGCCCGAGGCTCGCCAAGCCGCCCGGCCCGCGGCCGCCACCTACCTGTGCCCCTGCCGGGGGCAGCGAGCGGCTGCACCTCACGGGCGGCTCCTTCCTCCACTGAGCGGCTGACCAGGAAGCGGCTCGGCACCTAGGCCACAAAGCCCGTGAGGGTGGGACACTCACACACAGAGGGTGGCAAGAGGGAGGGGCTGGGGGCGACTTGGCGCCGCGGGACCAGCGGGGCGCGGGGCGGGAGGGGGGGGGGCCTCGGCTGGGTAGGCGCGCGTGCGCGGGGGCGGCATGAGGGGCGTGGCCTGTCTCGAGGTGGGCGGGGCACACGGCGGGGCGGGGCCGGGAGTGGGACGGGACGGCCGAGCTGAGAAAGCCGGGCGGGAGCGGGAAGGGTGGAAGGGGCGGGGCTGGGCGGTGCGCGTGCGTGCGTGCCCGCGCGAGGGCGTGTTCCCCCCCCCCCCCCCCGACCTCTGCGGGCCCCCGAGGCGTCGCGGAGCTGGGTAAGGGTAGTCCCGAGGAAAGGCGCAGGAGCGAGCGAGGGGGCGCATCTGGGCGGGTCCTGTGCCCGGAGAGGGTGGGGCGGAGCTGCGCTGGGCGCGCGCCGGGGTACTCTGCTGAGGCCAGTGCGGGGAGCGGGGCTGGGCGGGGCGGGGCCGATCGGGGCGGGGCGGGGCGTGCCGGGTGGGGATCGCGACCGGACAGTCCCATCTTGGAGCTTCCCGAGGCCCAGGCGACCGGGTCTGTGCTGCACGGTGGGTGGGCATCGGAGAGGTGGGAGCCTGGTGGCGACGCTGGCGGAGGGATGCGGGCGGGAAGGAAGCGGTTGTTGAGGAGACGCGCGGCGGACGAACGCGGGAGGCGCGGCGACGTCGTTAGGAGAGGGCCTGGCCTCTCTCGGTCCAGAAGACCTCCCTAGGTACCCCCTCCCCAAGAGCCTGTTAGTGCCCCGAAATGATGCTTGACCCCTCAAAAGAAAGAACAATTACATCACAGTTAATATACCAAATGTAAGACATTATCAGCATCGTCCAAACCCAAACTGTTATAAATTATATTTAAAGTCGATGTGGGTACGTGTAGGCTCTTTGAAATCTTTTGGGCCTAGACAGAGGAGCTGAGAGGACAGTTTCTGGGCTGTCGCTCTCAGAGACAGAGGATGACTGTTTTTTAAATTTACAGTAGAGTTATCAGTAAGATGGTATCGGAAGGGATTTGGGGCATGCAGATGTGGCCAACTTGGACAGAATCAACCCAGGATTTGACCCAGAAGGTTTCTGAAGAAAGTACCAGAAAGGGCCTCACTGTGTATGTGAGAAGAAAACCAATGGCCCTGGTGAAGGATAAGGCATTCAGCATCCCTGAAGGTGAAACAGAAAAGATGGAGGATTTCCTAGAGCCTAGCACTTTGGTAGAGAGCCCCTGAGGGAATTCATGCTTACTTAAATCAAACATGGCCTCTCAAACCTGCATCTTGGAGCTGCGAAAACATGCCTGTTGACTCCTTAATTGCAACAAAAACGTAATAAAAGCCCCACCTCTGCTCCTTTCTTCCTTGTTTAACAGGACAGATGCAGGTGGTTCTAGGAGTATTCATTATGGTTTTTTTATTTTTGTTTGTTTTGGTTTTTTGAGACAGGGTTTCTCTGTGTAGCCTTGGCTGTCCTGGACTTGCTTTGTAGACCAGGCTGGCCTCGAACTCACAGCGATCCACCTACCTCTGCCTCCCGAGTGCTGGGGTTAAAGGCGTGGGCCGCCACGGCCCCGGCTCATTATGTATTAAAGCACTTATTTGCCCTTTCCTTAAACATCTTCGATCATTTAAACCCAGCATTTGGGAGGCAGAGGTAGGTGGATCGCTGTGAGTTCGAGTCCAGGGCAGCCAAGGCTAACGCAGAGAAACCCTATCTCGAAAAACAAAACAAACAAACAAAAAAGAATGAGGTAAGAAATGAATCGAATATTTGAAGAGTACACACTATATCCTATTCATTTTCTGTGTACATCGATATGAAAACATTTCCCTAAATGGTAATTCTTACTTCCTTGGCTTATTGAGAGCAGGTCCCAGGCAGGCCTCTAATTCATTACCAGTCCTCCAGCCTTCATCACCTCGACCAGTAATCCTTTTGAACATTTGTTGATTCTCCCTTATATATTTGTATCCACATAGAGTATACATACTGTAGTTACCTGCTTTGAGGCATTCACATCAACTCAGATAGCAAAAATAAAATTAGGAAATATAAAAATGCCACAGATTTGTCTGTCATCCTTTTGCTGAGGACGTACATCTTTAGCGTATGCATTACTGGAGGGCACACAGTAACTTTTCCAAAAAATTTGTTCATTTACATTTTTTATTACATTTAATTTGTTTGTGTGTACACGGGCGTGGGCATGCTCATGAACTTTTTCTCTACCCCAAACAGCATGGCACTTACTAATGTCCTTGAAATGTTCTACCTAGAACCGAACACTGGTTAGCACCCAGTGTATCCATTATCAGCTTGACAAGAACCAAATTTCAGTTACAGATTGTATTGATGTAGTGTAGGGCCCTGGCCCGTAGTATATGTGGGCCTCTTACTGGTGTTCAGAGAATTTGATGGAATGGATTGCCTCTTTAACTTCCTAAGCTGTGTTTTGGCTTGTTAGAATGCTAATATCAAACCTAGGGCGCCATGGCTGCCAGACATGCACTTTCCCATTGGCTGCACCCCCAGACTAACTTTTAGTATAATCTAAAATAACATTTTAAAAATTTATCTATGTGACAGTTTCGTCTTATGTTGATTTTGTCATGGACCAAACCAATTAAATTTAATATATCTACATCAAGTGTCATAAAAGACCAAATATTTTAGGCTTTATAGTTTGTGACAGCTACTCACTTCTGGCACACAAAGGCAGCCATGGACTATATGTAAACAGATGAACATACCCTTGTACCAATGAAACTGTTCTTTCTAGCCTGTTCTCTCTCCCTCCCCTCTCCCTCTCCTTTATTGAATCCAGGATCATGAACATGTCAAGCACACGCTACACAACTGAACTCCACCCCATCTTCGGTCTTTTCTTTTTGAGGGCCAGTTCTATCGTTCAGCTTTGTCATGTCTGCAGAGCTGAAAAGCAGACTTCGTAATACCCTTAATTCTCAAAGATGCTATTTCAAAGATCTTTACTTAATCCCCAACCCACCCCCTCTCTTTGGCAATAGGATCTTACTTTGTAGCTAAGGATGCTACAAAGCTAAGCTACTTTGTAGCTTACTGTGTAGCCCAGGATGCCCAAACATTTGTGATAATCTTGCTTTTAGCCTCCCACATGCTTTGATTACAGTTCTGCGCCATTATGCCAAACCACGTTAAGTGTTGAATAGGACTATAGCTCAACAGGAAACCATGTGCCTACCATTCTCAAAGCCCTGGTTCAATTCCTAGCACTATAAAATAAATTAGATTTTAAGAAGTGCTGAATAGGATATAATAAAAATATCCCACAGGTTCATTTTGTTTTGCTAATATTAGTAACTGTTGAAAGTACCAGCCCATATTTTCTTGGCCCAAAGTGTAACTTGAAAATATTTGATGGCCGGGCAGTGGTGGTACACACCTTTAATCCCAGCACTTGGGAGGCAGAGGCAGGTGGATCACTGTGAGTTTGCGGCCAGCCTGGTCTACAAAGCGAATCTAGGACAGCCAAGGCTAAACAGAGAGACCCTATCTCAAAAAAGAAAAAAAAAAAAAAAAAAAAAAAAAAAAAAAAAAAGAAAAAGAAAAGAAAATATTTGTTAAACTTTTCAGAACAAATATGTTTCTAATTGATAGGAACTTCAAGAAGAAAAAAAAAGAAAGCTACCTTGGTGTAACTTGGTAGTTAATGTTCTTATTACCTTCAATTCTACTTGTGTCTACATTTTCAATTCTTAATACATTTTCTTTGTAAATCCATCAGCATGCTTATATAGGAGTTTTCCATTTTCCTCCTTTTAAATGTAAGCCTTAACTATATTCATCCAATACCAATTCTCTGTTATCCGTAGTATAAAGGTTGTGGAAAGAGTTGTCAACAAAAATGTATACAGCAATGTTAGAACATGTGTTTCGCAGAATGACTCCAGCTCTCAGTACTATTAATGCTGTTTTAAACCATAATAAAAACTTTCTGAACTTTATGCTAATATAAAGACCAAAAGGAAACGAAATAAAAGTGATCAGTAATTAATATAAAGCCTAAAAGTGCTTGGTATATATGCGTGGGTTGTTTGAGTTTGATACTCAGAACCTACATAAAGGCGTGGGGAGAGAATTGACTCCTCAGAGTTGTTTTCTGACCTCCACGGGCACCATGGAGGTGATGGCCACATAGGCGTCATACATACACACTCAGCAATAATAATAAATGAAATTATTAAACTATAAAAGTGGTTCGAGAAGTTATAGAAATCCTGAATAGAACTATCAAATTTGAAAGAAAAGTCGTGGGGCTGGAGAGATGGCTCAGTGGTTAAGAGCACTGACTGCTCTTCCAGAGGTCCTGAGTTCAATTCCCAGCAACCACATGGTGGCTCACAACCATCTATAATGAGATCTGGCCCTCTTCTGGCAGAGCACTGTATACATAATAATAAATATTTAAAAATTAAATAAATACCTTTAAAAAAGAAAGAAAGAAAAGTCGCTCTAGAGCTGGTGTGGGTGGTACACAGGGACACAGCTGTGATTCTAGCACTGGGGAGGATTTGGGAATACTGTAGCATTAAAAATTTTTTTTGTTTACTTGATCACATTAATACCCTTAAGAAAATTAATATGGTCAGCCGGGCATGGTGGCACACACTTTTAATCCCAGCACTTGGGAGGCAGAGGCAGGTGGATCACTGTGAATTCGAGGCCAGCCTGGTCTACAAAGTAAGTCCAGGACAGCTAAGGCTACACAGAGAAACCCTATCTCGAAAAACCAAAACAAGAACAAAACCCCCAAAATCCATATGGTCGTCTTAATACATGTGTTTGATGGAATGTTTATGGATATTTAAAAGAAAAAGTTTAACTAGTACAAAGAATTTTTGCAGCAGTAAGATCTAATAAAATATCAGTGAATGTGACAGTGATGAAATGTGGTAAATACCCATTGTTTGGCTAAGAATAAAATATCCTGAGTGTTGTTTTTAAAGCGATTCCCTTTATAGTAGCAGTAAAAAGTATAATGACCAAGAAGATGTTGATAAAACTGTAAAATATTTTAAAGACTTAAAAAGTCTAAGTAGGCAGTTGTGGTGTTGTGGCGGCACATGCCTTTAATTCTAGCACTTGGGAGTTAGAGACAGGCAGATTTCTCTATAGCACAAGTTCCAGGACAGCCAAGGCTTTATAGAGAGACCCTGTCTTGAAAACAAAAACAAAATAAAAAGTTCTAAGTAAATGCAGTCATTGACACTCATGTAGAAATATTTCAATTATCTCAAAAAGCTTTTTTAAAAAACATAACTTGATGGAATTGTTTTTAGTAAGGTTCAAAGTATAATATCAGACAAATTTTAAATATTAAATAGAGGAACTTACCTCACTAAATATTAAAAAGTATACCTGTTGAACATAGTGACTTAGGCCTATAATCCCAGCACACGTAAGCTCACACAAGTTCACAGCTAGCTCAGGCTATATAAAAAGACCCTATCTCAGAAAAATAAAGAAGAAAAAAGCACGCTGTATTCTATCATTTGCTTTCAGTCTGTGTCTTTATAAATTAGAGTGTGTCTCTTGAAAATATTTGGTTGATTTTTTTAAGTTCAGTCTAATAAGCTAGTGGTTAGTTTACTAATGATAAATGGAAAAATAATGTATTTGTGTTTAAATCTGTGTTTTTGTCCTCTTTCAGTATAGTCAAGTATTTTTCTGGTGTTGGAATTTTTTTTTTTCTCCTCAGTTGGCTTTTATATTAGTCTGTTTTGTTTTTTATAATAAAATACTTGAAGCTGGGTAATTTGTAAAGAAAATAGGTTCATTTAACACACTGTTCTGGAGGGCCAAGAACATGCTGCTTGGTTTGGGTGAGGGTCTCATAGGTGATGGATAGCATGTAGGGGGAAGAGGTCACAAGTCAAGGGAAGGAAGCAGGAGAGCAGGCAGGGACCAGGCGCCACTCACAGAAGTGAATCTACTCTTACAAAACCCAACCTACTCTCTGAGACCATCATTAATAATCCCTTTAGTGGGCTATTGTGACCCATTCGCCTCCCAGTAGGTTTTACCTCTTAAAGGTCCCACCACCTTTCAGGATAGTTATAGTAGACACCGAACTTCCACCATTTGAACAGAGAAGCCTTCTTTATTTGTTGGTTTTATCATTATTAGTTACTATGCAACCCTAGGATGATGACATGAATCCTTAGTTCCCTAGTGCTGCTCTCTGTCTGGACAGTACTCTTGCCACTGAGCTGCAGCCCCAGCCCCCTAGTCTATTTTGAATTAATGTTATTCCATGTTCAGTGTTAAGAGCTTTACTAACATGACCTGTAAGTACAATGTCATGCATTATTTATTGTCTTTGTTTTGTTCTGTTTGAGAAAAGGTCTTACATAGCCAGGTTGGTGTCCAGGTGGCTGTACACTTAAGAACGGACCTGAGCTTCTGCCTCCTCCCGCAGCCCCTGAGCACTTGAGTTACAGGCGTGTGTCACCACACCAGGCTCATATTTGCGGCTTCTGCATCTCTTAAGTCCCGACTTTGCTCTTATTTTCAAGGCCATTTGGTAGACTTTGGGGGTGGTTCTGTGGTTCTTGTTGGGATCTCTTGCATCTAAGGCAAGTACTCTATTACTAAGTCACACTGGCAGCCCACGTCAACAGTCATTCTACGCTGGAAACGTGTTTCCACATCTAGTGCTTTCATTCTTACAGATCTAGAGCTAATCTAGAAATATTTACCGTGATGGATCATCTTGACTGAACTAAAGCATTACAAAGAACACCTTTGGAGGCATCTGTGTTCCAGACATATATTACTGTGGTTTTTGCTTCTTTTTCTGACTGCTCTTCTTTTCTTTTCTTTTCTTTTCTTTTCTTTCTTTCTTTCTTTCTTTTTCTTTTTAAGCAATTGACTAATTGTGCCTGAGAAAAGTCTTCTATGTGTCGTTCAACTTAAAGGTCAGAGTTTTTTGGAGTAGTGAATTTATATATTAGATTTGGGGAAATTTTCAACCGTCTTTCTTAATAATATCCTACACTATTCAGTTTCCTCCTCCTAAGGCACCAACTCCAGTTGTGCATATTTCAGACTAGTTGACATTATTTCATAGGTCTGATGCTCTGTTCACTTACTTATTTTTTAAGATAATTTATTTTTATTTTATGTGAATGGATGCCTTGCCTGCACGTATGTCTGTGCACCACATACGTGTAGTGCCCTCAGAGGCTACAAGAGGGCATTAGACCCTCTAGAACTGGAGTTTCAGATGGTAGTTAGCTACCACAGGGGTGCTATAGGTCCTCTGTAAGAGTAACACGTGCTCTTAGCCATTGAGCCATTTTTCCAGCTCCCTTATTTTCTTAAGATTTATTTTTATTTATGTGTATGAATTTCTGTATGTCTGCCACATGTGCTGTGGGTGCCTGTGGAGACCAGAAAAGAGTGTCAGCTCTTCTAGAGCCAGAGTTAGAGATGGCTGTGAGTGATGTGGGTGCTGGAAGCTAAACTTGGATCCTCTGGAAGAGCAGCAAGTGCTTTTTTGTTGTTTATTTTGTTTTGTTTTTGAGACAGGGTTTCTCTATGTAGCCTTTCCTGTCCTGGGCTCACTTTGTAGACCAGGCTGGCTGGCCTCAAACTCACAGAGATCCACCTGCCTCTGCCTCTGCCTCCCAGAGTGCTGGGATTAAACGCGTATGCCACTGTGCCTGGCACAGCAAGTGCTTTTAACAGTTGAGCACATCATTTCTCTTTTTTAATACTAGGCAAGTACTTTACCATTAAAACACACCTTCAGTCCATATTCATGTTAAGTGATCTTTACTTTTTTCTTTATATTATTTATTATGTGTTGTGGGCATGTGTATACCATGGTACACAGTGGAAGTCAGGACAACTTGCAGAGTTGATTCTCTCCTTCCACTATGTGTTCTGGGAGTTGAATGCACATCAAGTGTGGCTGGAAGCAACCTTACTAACTGATGTTGCTAGTCCCAGTGATCTCTGCTTATGCCAAATTCTATCTGATGTTAAGCCTAGCTGACAGTATTTTAATATCTCTCTGTCTCTCTGTCTCTGTCTCTCTTCCCCCCCCCCCCCCCCAGGGTTTTTCTGTGTATTCTTGGCTTTCTTGGACTTGCTTTGTAGACCAGGTTGGCCTCAAATTCACAGATATCTGCTTGCCTCTGCCTCTCTGAGTGCTGGGATTACAGGTGTGCGCTATGACACCTGGCTCATAACTGTATTTTTCAATACCTAAATTTCTGTGTTGTTCCTTTTAAGTTTTCATTCCCTTGTAAAACTCACTTTCTATTCACCCATTTTGTCCATGTTTCCCCCAAATGAACAGATTCTATACAGTTACGTTTGTATATTCTAATATAAATTAGCACGTGGGTAACTCCAGCACCCGAGTCATCTGTTGAGCTGCTTCTGACCTTCTTTGATTCAGTCTCTCAGCAGAAGCTAGAGTGAACAGATAATTTCCCCTCTGGAGACTTCACACCTTTCACCTCTTTTCCTTTGTCTGGGGGCCAGGATAAGGGACAAATCAATTCTTCTGCCGGGTTAGACCAGGTTGTAATTTTAAATACCTTCAGTTTATCTCTGCTTTTAAATAACTAAGTAGTAAGCTAGTTTCTCCTTCATTGGCTGTGTCTCTTATGTACATAAGACCAAAGAAACCTTTCTTTGCTTTTCAGCTAGCACCAACTTCCTGTGAAGCTTCACAAGGGCCTTTTTCCTTTGATCTCCTCTGAGGTGACGTGCATGGGGGGCTGTGCTGCAGTTGTACCTAACTGTACTTAATGGTGCTCAATATGACATTCATAAATCCCACAAACAGAATGAGGGAAAGAAGCCAGATACAAATAAGCCTGAACTGTGATTCTATGTACATGAACTGTAGACAGACCTAATTCACAGTGTTAGAAATGGTGGACAGGAGGAAGGAGAGACAGTGATGGCGAAGGGATGAGAAAGACTTTCTCACAAGCTCTCACATTTCTTTATCTTGGTGTGTTTGCTTTGTAAAGCTTTATTGAATACACTGCTTCTTGTGATTTGGTCCCGATTTTGTGTGCTGTTATAGTGTAGTAGGCAACTACCTTGCATTAAAACCAAACAAAGCACAAGCCATAAATTAAGCATGGTGGAATACACCTATAATCCTAGCAGTCAGAATGTTGAGGCAGGAGGGTCAGAGTTTGAGCTAATAGTGAGAGCCTGTCTCAAAAACAATGTGAAAAAGAAAAATCAAACCTGGATTGGGAGAAGACATCTGTAAAGGCGCACGAAATGGGATTTGTAGCTAGAATATTTTTAAGATTTTGTGTGTGTTGTGAGTTACCCAGGTGGGTGCTAGGAACTAAACTCTGGTACCTGGAACCCAGGTAAAGAAGCCAGATGTGGCATGTGCTAGTCAGCTCAGTGCTGGGAAGGTGCCAATGAGAGAACCTGTCTCAAAGGAAGTAAATGGTATTCTTTTGGTTGTCATTTGGAGTGTGTGTGTGTATGTGTGTGTGTATATGTGTGTGTGTGTGTATGTGTGTGTATGTGTGTGTATGTGTGTGTGTATATGTGTGTGTATGTGTGTGTATGTGTGTGTGTTATGTGTGTGTGTGTGTGTGTGTGTGTGTGTGTGTGTGTGTGTATGCATGCATGCACACATACAGCTGTCTGGTTACTTTGCATCTACCTGCATCACCGTCAGAACAGCTAGGATAAGATCTGAGAGAATCTGTTTTATGCTCCAGTCTCCCCTATAGTGGAGCCCACAAGATTTATTCAGTAGTATGAGCTCAAGTCCCTGACCAGGTGACTAGTTACAAATTCTTAGATAAGGTTATCACTTTCCTTATTTCATGTGTCTGTTCAGAAAATGGTAAATGCTGTTGTTACAAGTCCTTATAATTTTAGCTCTTTGAGAGGCTAAGGGAGGGGGGAATCACGTGAGTCTGGGAGTTCTTGAGGACAGCATGACTAACAAAGCAAAGCTCTAATCTCAAAAAGCAACCAAAATAGGCTTACTTACAACCAAATTGTAAATAAAGCTGGTGTGGTGGGCAGGCCTGAAACCCCGACTCACGGGGAGTAGACAAAGGAAACCCCTGAGTCTGAGAGATCTTCTATGCCTACCCCACTCCAATGCTGCCAGGTGTGTTGGCTCATGCTTGTAATCCTAGCACTTGGGAGGCTGGGGAAGGAAGATTACTGTAAGTTCTAGGTCAGCCTAGTCTGCTAATGATTTCTAGACCATCCTGGGCTACAGAGTGACCCACACTAAAAAATAAAAGTCCCCATAGTCAATACTGTTTGATACTTGGATTGATAAGGGTATAGATACTCGGGCTGGAGAGTTGGCTCAGAGGTTAAGAGCACTGTTGGTTCTTTCAAAGGTCCTGAGTTCAGTTCCCAGCAACCACATGGTGGCTCACAACCATCTACAATGAGATCTGGTGCCCTTGTCTGGTGTGTAGGCACATATTCAGGCAGAATACTGTATAAATAATAAATAAATATTTTTAAAAGGGTATAGATACTCACAAAAGACCTGTTTTCACCCTCCAGTTTTTTTTAAAATCATAAATACAGCTATAAACAGTAAAAAGTCACCCATAATTTATGTTAACTATATATATATGTATATATATATAATTACTGAGGGTTTTAATTTTAGAAGCAGAATAATGATGTCAGTTCAAGCAGTCAAAGGCATTTTGTAGTGGAAGTCATCAGTTTTTATAGGTCATCCCAGGGAGAGGGCAGAAGTGTGCAAGTCCCTCCCACAGTCTGAATAGCTTGGTTGTTAAACTGTGTGCTAGGCAACAGCTTTGCTTTCTTTTCTATTGAGAGTCTAGAGTTTGCTTTCTGATTACTGTATCTTTATAAACTTTGCAGGCTACACATTTTGAGATGAGGAAGGTGGATCTCTGTTCGAGTACTGAAGGGACTGAGGTGATTCTGGCTACCTCGAGTGATGAGAAGCACCCACCTGAAAATATCATCGATGGGTAAGAATGGCTCTTCCTTCTGCCCTAATTCCAGGCTTAGTGTTAGACCAGGGGGCCCCTCGAGGACTGGGGCCCTGTTTTATAACAGCTGACTCTATTAATCAGTTCAATAAATATTTAGTGAGCTAGATGACCTCATAGTATCTATTTGTGGAGCCATTCTTTGAACTCATTCGATTGTGAATAAGGTTTTTATCCTTAATAATTCTTAGACTGAACTCTTTGTATAAACAAGTTTAATTTGTTCATTTTGCTCTTTTTTAGTGTTGGAATTTAGACCCAAGGCACTCCTATGGTAGACAACTACTCTACCATCATGTTGTTTCCCTTGGCTTTTTTTCTGTTTATTTGTGCTTTGGGTTTTCTAAGAGAAGGTCTTACTGTAACCTAGATTCCTATTAAACTCAAAATTCTCCTGTCTGAGCCCAGGATTATAGTTGTGTTCCACTATTCCTACTTTGCAAATGGCTGTGCATGGGAATTGAAGTTTTATTTATTTTATTTTATGTGTCCTGGTGTTGTACTTATGTGTGCGTATATGTACCACGTGTGTGCAATGCCTGAGGACAGAAGAGGGCACTGGATCCCCTGGAACTGCAGTCACAGATAGTTGTGAACTGCTGTGTGGGTGCTGGGAACCAAACCCGGGTCCTCTGCAAGAGCAGCCAGTGCTATTAACTGCCGTGCCATCTTTCCAGCCCATAAATGTAGGTGTACTTTTAAGATGTATTTTTATTTTTGGTTTTTAATCTCTCTTTCTTCTCCACCCCAATCCCTTTCAACACCCCAACATCAGGTAGGGGAGAATGAAGGTTAGTGGGGAGAAGGAGCATAGTTTTCCTTAGCTGCTTCCTGGTGTTTAGGGTCATTCGGTTCCTTGAGGCAAGTCTAATCCTCGTTTCAGGAGATCTTTAATTTCTTCTCATCAAACTGCATCAACAGCAACCAGGAGCAGCAGGGGAGCACCAGCTTCTTCTTTCTCGGAGCCCCCAGTCTCTCTCTGGGTCTGGAACTTACGCCTACTGCCAAAGACCACGCCCCTGCACGAGGCAGTTCCCACTGACAAACATGGCGCACCCTCAGGCAGTTATCAGCTGTGCACACACTGGAACAGCCCCCATGTCCCACACGTGGAATTAAAACAAAAACATGTGTACATCTAATAAGTTTAAACTTCTACAACACATAAATAGGTTTTAGAAAGTGGTTTGCCAAGACAGAAAGACAGAAAACCAAAATAGCAACTTCTTTTTGTTGTTGTTGTTGTTGTTGTTTAATTATACAGTGTTTTGCTTGCACACCAGAAGAGGGCACCAGATCTCACTGTGGATTCCGATTCCCAGTTGGCCTGCATGTATGTCTGTGCAAATGTGTTCAGTGTCTGGAGAGGCCGTCAGATCACCTTGTGTTATAGACCATTGTGAGCCACCATGTGGGTTCTAAGTCTTTTGGGAGAATAGCCAGTATTCTTTTTTTTTTAATTATTTTATTTTATTTTATTTTATTTTATTTTATTTTATTTTATGTGCATTGGTGTGAGGGTGTCAGATCCCCTGGAACTGGAGTTACAGACAGTTGTGAGCTGCCATGTAGGCCCTGGGAATTGAGCCTACCAGATCTTCTGGAAGGACTGCTAGCGCTCTAACCACTGAACCATCTGTATATTATGAGAATACCTCTTTTAAATAGTTCTGGCTTATTATTTTTTTTCAATCTTTTTTTTTTCTTTTTGAGACAGGGGTTCTCTGTGTAGCTCTGGCTATTCTGGACTTGCTTTATAGACCTGGATGTCCTCAAACTCACAGAGATCGCCTGCCTCTGCCTCCCGAGTGGCTTATGATTTTTTTTTTTAAGATTTATTTATTTATTATTATGTATACAGTATTCTGCCTGCATGTATACCTGCAGGCCAGAAGAGGGCACCAGATCTCATTATAGATGGTTGTGAGCCACCGTGTGGTTGCTGGGAATTGAATTCAGGACCTCTGGAAGAGCAGTCAGTGCTCTGAACCTCTGAGCCATCTCTCCAGCCCGGCTTATGATTCTTAAAAAACCTTTCACTGTGTATACATCATCACAATCTGACTGGTAGAAACATATTGTTTAAGAGCTGAAAGGATTTATTAGGTTATCTTTATTTTAGACTTGTAGGAAGACAGGTATATGCATTAAAAACTAGTTTCAACTGTCCAGGCAGAGCCAGTTGTAAGATGGAGATGTTATAAGTCTCAGTATTCTATTTTGTGTGAATATGATCTCAGCAACCAGACCTCTTTCTTCAAGGTCAATTGCTGCTCCTTGCTGACACCTTTTCCCTCAGATGAGGTTACTTGACTCCAGTAGCAGTTGGTTCAAGTCCCTATTATAAAATTGTGTGATTTTATTTTTTTCTGTTTCTTTTTGGTAATTGTTTCTCTGTAATGAGTTGCTTTTTTCCTGTTTCTTTTTTGTAATTGTTTATCCATAATTCAGCTGTGAATTCTTAGAAATCAGCCTGTTCTTTGATTATCTTTGACTCTGTAAGATCTTGAACTGTTTGTTGACTAGGTTGTTGATTTAGAACATCAAATATTTGTTAAACATGGCTAATGTTGGAAAGCCTGAGAGCATAATTTATACATATGCACACATATATAAATACATATGTACACACATACATGTGTGACTGCAAATTTTGCATAGGGCTTTGCAGTTTGGGGAATAATAAACACATACAAAAATTTCAACTAGACATTGTGTCTCTTACCTACAGTCTTACAGTAGTGGGCAGTATAGGTTGAGGCAGGAGGAGAATTGCCTTGAACCAAGACTAGCCTGGTCTACATAGTAAGACTCTGTCTCAAAAAAGCAAAAAGAGGGACTGAAGAGATATTTCAGAAGTTAAGAGTGCTTGCTGCTCTTGGAGAGGACTAGCGTTTGTTCTCAGTACCCATGTTAGATGGCTCACAACCTCCTATAACCCCAGCTCCAAGGGATCTAATATCCTCTTTCTTACCTCTGTAGGCACCTGCACACATGTAGCATAAAAACATACATATTTGTGCACATGGACTCATACACATATACATAAATCTAATAAACAAACCTTTTAAAGAAGGATTTTTAACCTCATTTTAACAAAAGGATTACCAAAGGTAAAAGATCTTGTTTTAAAAACTCACACAGATAAATGAATGATAGAATCAATTAACATGTGTGTTGTCTTCTTTTTTTGTTTTTTTGACACAGGGCTTCTCTGTGTAACAGTCCTGGCTATCCTGGACTCACTTTTGTAGACCAGGCTGGCCTTGAACTCAGAGCAATCCACCTGCCTCTGCCTGCTGAGAGCCGGGATTAAAGGCGTGCGCCACCACACCTGGCTAACGTACATGTCTTCTGAATCCCAATTAAAGGATCTATAATGAGAACTCAACTGTAAGGCTTGAATCAGAAATTTAATACCTGTCTTTACCTGTGTCTCATGGTTTTCTTTTTTCTTGTATTTCCTGTGAAAGGCAAGTAATAATTATTTATCTCACTGACTTGGTATAGAAAGATTAGTGTACATATATACATAGAACTGCAGAAATTTGTCTTCATTTAGAGCAGAGATCTGGGCATGGTGGCATGTGCCTGTAATCCCCACACTCTGGGAGGCAGAGGCAGGCGCATTGCTGTGAGTTCAAGGCCAACCTGGTCTACAAAGCGAGTACAGGACAGCCAAGGCTACACAGAGAAACCCTGTCTCAGAAAAAAAAAATAGACTAGAGATCTTGGGGGACTGGAGAGATGGCTCAGTGGTTAAGAGCACTGGCTGCTTTTCCAGAGGTCCTGAGTTCAATTCCCAGCAACCACATAGTGGCTCACAACCATCTGTAATGGAATCTGATGTCCTATTCTGGTATTCATGAAGGCAGAGTACTCATGTACATAAAATACATACATAAATAAATCTTTCTAAAAAAAAAAAAAAATAGAAGCCAGGCGGTAGTGGTGCATACCTTTAATCTCAGCACTTGGGAGGCAGAGGCAGGTGGATCGATGTGAGTTTGAGGCCAGCCTGGTCTACAGAGTGAGTCCAGCCAGTCAAGGCTACACAGAGAAACTCTGTCTTGAAAAACCAAAAAAAAAAAAAAAAAAGAATAGAGATTTTTCCAGAAACACCCCTCACTTTAATTGGAGATACATCATTTTTCTAAGGCAAGATCAATTTACCCTGCAACCCTCCTCCCTTTTTAAAGCCGTCCATTAAAAAACACATTAGGTGTGTGAGTGTTTTCTGCATGTGTGAGGGTGTACCGTGTGCGTGCCTGGTGCCCATGGAGGCCAGAAGAGAGCATCAGGTCCCCAGAAATTTGAGTTGTAGGCAATCGTGAGCTGCCATGTGGGTGCTGGGAACTGAACCTGGGTCTTCTGAACGAGAAATCAGTTCTTTTCATTGCTGAGCCATCTCTCAGCCCCAGAGATTTTTAATCTGTGTAGTTCTAGCAAACACAAATAGGCTTTATATAGATGTTAAAACTTATTTTCTGCTCAGAGGTTGTTTTATCTCAGTGGGAAGAGCTGCAGAGTTACTTGGCAGTAATGGCACTGTAAATTTATTTTTCCAGTGAGGATTATTGTATGTCTCTGCTGCATACTTTAAATTTCCTTACAATTAGTTGCACTACTTGTCATTATTGTTTATCTGCGTTGTTATTTTGAGATAGAGTCTCATGTAATCAGGCTGGCATGGAACCTACTATGTTGCCTCAGATAACCTTGAACTCCCAATTTTTCTGCCTCTGTTCCCCAAGTCCTGAGATGACACTTAGCTAGAAAGAAGGGTTAATCTTAGCCATTCTGATGAATGTAAGATGGAATCTCAGAGTCGTTTTGATTTGCATTCCTTGATGACTCAGGACATTGAGCATTTCTTTAAGTGTTTCTCAGCCATTCTATGTTCCTCTGTTGAGAGGTCTCTGTTTAGCTCTGAACCCCATTTCATAATTGGGTTATTTGATTTGGTGGCGTTTAATTTCTTGAGCTCTTTATATATTTTGGATATTAGCTCAAGTGACAGCACATGCTGGTGAGGATATGGAGAGGGGGGAACACTCCTCCATTGCTAGTGGGAGTACAAACTTGTACATCCACTTTGGAAATCAGCCTGACACTTTCTCAGAAAATTGGGACTAGGACTACCGCAAGACTCCTTGGACTATACCTGAAAGATGTTCCACCACACAAGGACTTTTGCTCAACTATGTTCATAGCAGCCTTATTTGTGATAGCCAGATCTGGAAACAACCTAGATGCCCCTCAGTTGAAGAATGGATAAAGAAACTGTGGTACATTTACACTATGGAATACTACTCAGCTATTAAAAACAAGGAAATCTTGAAATTTACAGGCAAATGGATGGAGCTAGAGATGATCATCCTGAGTGAGATAACGCAGGCTCACAAAGAAACACATGGTATATACTCACTTATAATTGGATATTAGCCCAACATGGATGTCTTCTGAGTGTCTTCATTCAGTGGGGATTGGGACAGATGCTAGGACTCACTATTAGGACTCCAGGTGAGAGTGGTATAGGAGAATGGGAAGATGGAAGGACCCAGAGGGTCCAGGAGCCCCACAAGAAGGCCCTCAAGGCTAGTGGATCTGGACCCAGAGGGACCTGCACAAACTGCTGTACCAAGCAAGGACAATGTGTGCAGTAAACCTAGAACTAGAACCCCATTCAGATCTAGCCAATGGACAACTCATCCTCCATGGTTGTGGGGAGAGCAGGAACTGCCTCTGACATGAACTCTGGTGCCCCCATTTGACCACTTCCCCTTGGTGGGGAGGCCTGGTGGCACTCAGAGGAAGGGGAAGCAGGCCACCAAGATGAAACCTGATAGGCTGTGATCTTATAGTGGGGTAGGACATCCCCTTCTGTCACAGGTCTAGGGGAGGGGAATAGGGTGAAGGAAGGAGGGAGGGGGGAACAGGTGAGGGGACAACAATTTGAGGGGATGTAATCTGAATAAATTATTTTTTAAAAAAAGAAAAAGAAAAGGGTTAACGAGAATGTTTGTTTCCTCTTGGCCTTGCCTTTGTCATCTGTATTTGGTAAGTCAATGAAAACGGAGAAGAAAAACTCTACAGAGAAAACAGCCAAGTTGCCTGGAGGTATCTCACACTTGTAACTCCAGCATTTGGAAGACTGGGGCAGGAGTACTTCAGTGAAGTTGGAGACCAGCCTAGACAATTTAGCAAGATATTACTTCAAATTAAAGAAAAAAGAAAAGCTAGGACTATAATGGTAGATCATTGCACGTGTGTAGTCTGAGTTCAGTGCCCAATACATATTCAGCCACCCCACACCTTAAAAAAGAAGTATTCTTGCTGGGCGTGGTGGCACACACCTTTAATCCCAGCACTCGGGAGGCAGAGGCAGGTGGATCACTGTGAGTTTGAGGCCAGGCTGGTCTACAAAGTGAGTCCAGGATGGCCAAGGCTACACAAAGAAACCCTGTCTCAAAAAACCAAAACCAAACCAAAACCAACCAAAAAACAAAAAATCAACAACAACCAACCAAACAAAAAAAACAACAAAAACAAACAAACAAACAAACAAAGAAGTGTCCTTTTTGCATAGTTCAGTTGCATGCTATAGTTGAAGCATATGCATGGAATCATACATATTATGGTTAATTATTTTTTGAACAAGATGTTACTAGGTGAAGCAATTTACTGTTTATCCCAGGCCAGCCTCAGACCCACAGCAATCCTCCTGCCGTAGCCTTTCAAATGTTAGTTATGCATGCGCATCATCATGCCTGTCTCACATGAGATCTAATAGTTATTTGTTTTATTTTTCGTGATTTCTATGTTTTAATTTATGAGTATGGTGTTTTGCCTGTATACCCCATATGTGCCTGGTGCCCCCAGAGGCCAGAAGACAGTGTCAGATTCCTTGGGTCCTTTGCAAGAACAGCCAGTACTCTTAACCTCTGAGCCATCTCTCCAGCCTAGCCCCCTTCCCCTTTGTGTGTGTGTGTGTGTTTTGTGACAAACTCTTAAGTGTGGAACTGACACAAAATCCTCCCATCTTAACATGAGCCACATGTGCACTGTTGTGAGGCTTCTTCTACTTATGATTTAAAGGGTCCTCTGTCTTGTACTCATCACTAATTTTTTAAAATTATCAAACAGTATTCAATTATATTGATAGTGTGTGTGTGTATGTGTGTGTGTGTGTCTGTCTCTGTCTGTGTGTGTGTGAAGGCCTGAAGTTGATTTCCAGAATCTTCCTCTATTGATTGCTCTTCCAACTTGTTCATTGAGGCAGGGTTTCTGAGTGAAATCCAGAGCTCATCAATCATAAGGCCAGTCTTACTAGCCAGCTTGCTCTCAGCATCCTTTGCTTCTGCCTTCCTAGGCGGAATAATAGGAGAGCTGCTGTGTCTACCTGGGATTGGTATGAGGTCTAGAGAGCCAAACTCTGTCTCCCTTGCTTCCATGGCAAGAACGTTAACTGCAGTCTCACAAGCTGCTGCTGCTGCTTCTCCTCCTCCTCCTCCTCCTCCATCTCCTCCTCCTCCTCCTCCTTCTTCTTCTTCTTTTTTTTTTTTTTTTTTTTTTTTGTCTTGTTTTTGTTTTTTGAGACAGGGTTTCTCTGTGTTGCCTTGGCTGCCCTGGATTCCCTTTATACACCAGGCTGGCCTTGAACTCATAGTGATCCACCTGCCTCTGCCTCCCGAGTGCTGGATTAAAGGCGTGAGCACCATGCCCAGCGCTCACAAGCTTCTTATATAGTAACTTTAAGAATAACCACTATAACACTTTTAAAAATAAATAAAAGAAAGAGCTACCTTGATGTCATGGTAAGTATCTGTATTCCTACCACTTGAGAGGCAAGAGGACCAAATTTGAGGCCAGCTTGAGCTATATAACAAGACCCTTTTTCCCAGAAAGGGATGGTAGTATGCATAGTGGCTCTGTAACCCTTTAATCCCAGCACTCAGGAGGCAGAGGCAGGCAGAACTCTGTGAGTTCAAGGTCAGCCTGGTCTACAGAGTGAGTTCCAGGCAAGGCTACACAAAGAAACACTGTCTTAAAACAAAACAACAAAAACAACTCCTTCCTTTTGGTTGTTGCTGTGCCACCCAGACTGAGGAAGATCCAGAAACGTCCTGGCCATGACTGTATCAGTCAGCATTAGAAGCAGCCAGGAGGCCAGGTTAATACTGATAGCATGCATCACCACAGGATCAACTTTGACAAATATCATCCAGGAAACTTTGGGGGAGCTGGTGTGAGGCATTACCACTTAAAGAGGAACCAGAGCTTCCTAGCTGCTAACCTGGATAACTGTGGACACTGCTGAGCAAGCATTGGTCAGTAAGTTGGTAACACTGCCAAAAATAAGACTGGAGCCACCCACTCACTGACGCAATATGACCCTATACCAAAAAGTTCTGGGGAAGAGAAAGTTTCCTACACAGCCTGGCCTCAGAAGAAGAGCAAAGGATCTTAAGGGTATTGGGCAGTTTGTGTCTTAATAGCTTGAAGCCACGTAGAAAGATTAATTAAATACTAACATTCTTTGGGGAAAAAAAAAAACCCTGCATGGGGGTCAGTGAGATGGCTCAGCAGATAAAGGCACTTGACACCAAGCATAGAGACTTGAGTTCAGTCCTTGAGACCCACATGGTGAAGGAACATTGACTCCTGAAAGTCATTCCTTGCCCTTCCTCTTCCCATATTGCCATGAGTTGTGCATATGAATATATATATGCATGTATATATATATGAAACTATAATCAAAAATGTAAAATGTGAGTAGGTTGAAAGTAAATGAAAAATGATCTTCCCCATAATCTATATATTTGAAAGAGGTTTAACTATATCTATTATAAACAGAAAATAAGACAGAAGATTACTAGAAGTAAAGGTATTTTATACTGTTAGAGGGTCAATTACTTAGGAAGTTAGGAATTCTACATGTATGAAACCTAATAATCAAAATTTAAAATATATAAGGGGAAAAGGTTGAAACAAATCTACAGTTGGGTATTTTAACACTCTTCTCTCAGTAATGCTAGAACAACATGAATCAGTAAAGATTCAGTTAATCTAAACAATGCTATCAGTTATCTTGACTAATTGACTTGAAATACTGTTGTCAGTGGTGGCATGTGGAACAAGTGCACATTGACTTTCCCCAAAGTGTACTGGAAAATAAGTGCCGTCCCCCTCAGAAGATTGAAGTCATAAAAAGAATGTTTGCTGGAAGAGGTAGCTCACGCCTGCAGTCTCAGTCCTCAGAAGGCCTCCAGGCTACACACTGAGGCCCTGTCTCAAAAAATAAACAAAATAAAACCATCATGAAAAAGAAACAAATTAAACCCCAGACGATGGAAAATATAACAGAGCTGAGGATGTCAGTTGGTAGATTGCTTGCCTAGCATGCATGAAGCCCTGAGTGTGAGCACTAGCTCCAGTCTGTATTCTTAGTGGTCAGGAGGTCAGGCAGGAGAATCCTAGTGCAAGGCCAGCATAGCTACACACACAGATTCTGTTTCAACAAACAAGCAGAAATACAGAAAGTGTAAATAGTACTAAAGAGAAACTATATTAATAGAATCGAAAGAATCGCCATTACATTATAGATAACAAATTAGGCCAATAAATTTAATAATTTAGAGGAAAGTGACAAGTCACATAAACTTTAAAAATGACGCAAGTTTGGGCATTTGGGCTGGAGAGATGGCTCAACAGTTAAGAGCACTGGCTGTTCTTCCAGAGGACCTTGGTTCAATTCCCAGCACCCACGAGTTGTTTGTCAGCTCCAAGAGATCTGATGCCTTTCCTGGCCTCTACAGTCACTGTATACACACAGTGCGCAGATGTACATGTAGGAAAATACCCGTATGCATAAAATAAAAAATTTACATGATACAAAATGAAGTAGAAAACCTGAACAGACTCCTGTCAATTACAGAAACTATCAAATGCTCAAAGGAAGAAATACCAGTGTTTTACAAAGCCTTATGAAGATAAGCAAAGCTGGAGTATAGCTCAGTGATAAAGTGTGGGCCCTGTCATGCTCAAGGCTGCCGGAACCACTCCTCAACAGACGGGAGGGGGGGAGTTCCCACCAAGTATGTGCCAGCATTATCCCATCACCAAAACCAGACAGAGCGTCTCAAGAAGGATTATTAAAGACCAGTGTTCTTTCTGAAAGTAAATTAAAAAATTTAACAAGATATTTAAAATTGAATTGGACATAGTAGCACATTCTTGTAACACCCACCCTGGAGATGCTGAGTAAAGGCAAGATCAGAAGTTGAAGGCCAGTCTGGTATGTGATGTGTTTGGGGGTAGCCTGGGCTATGTGCATGAAAGTTTGTTGTTCATCTTGCTATCTGCTCTCAACAACCTAAGAGGAGAGGGTCCCCCAGTCCGATAAAGACACGTAAAACCTTTTTATCTCAATGGTAAAACTGGAAATACTTTCCCCATAAGATTGGAAAAGTTCTCTCTGGTTCTGTCTTCTGGAGATCGTATTGAGTACAGTAAGTTAAGAGATATAAAAGGTAGAGAGATGAGAAACACTAAAACTGACTACTCACAGATTATGCAGCTGTTTTTATAGAAAAATCCCATAAATCTACAAAACCAAAACAAAAAATGATCATAATGGAAAAAGCCTATAATCCAAGCACTTGAGAAACTGAGGTAGGAGGAGAAAGATCCTACTGGACTCCCCAGGCAGACTCGTCTCAACCCCTGACTCAAAAAAAAAAAAAAAAAAAAAAAAATGGAGCTAGTAAGTAAACTCAGTGGATACAAAAATCAAGATGTTATTAAAATATTGCTGTGTATTGGTTGGAAGTAAAATGTTTAAATTTCCCTTATAGAGGCTGGGGATGTAGCTTAGTTGGTCAAGTCCTTGCCTACATGTGTGCGGCCCAGAGTTAGTTCCCAGAATGGTATAGAGCTGAGGCTGTGGTGACACGCGCGGCCTCAGCACCTGGGAGGTGGAGAGATGCAGAAGCAGGAGGATGAGAAGTTCAACGCCATCCTCAGACACACAGCAACTCCGAGGCTAGCCTGAGCAACCTAGTGAGACTCTGCTTCAAAAAACAGCAAGGGCTGGAGAGATGGCTCAGTGGGTAAAAGCACTGGCTGCTCTGCCAGAGGACCTGGGTTCAATTCCCAGCACCCACATGGCAGCTCACAACTGTCTGGAACTCCTGTTCCAAAAGATCTGACATCGTCACACAGACAGACATATACGCAGCCAAAGCACCAATGTGCACTAACAAAACAAAACAAAACAACAACTAGAATGAGCTAAGGGGTAGCTCAGCAGTACAAACTTAGGCCCCTAGTTCACTCCCCAGCACTGAAAAAAAAAAGCTGCAAAGGAATGAATATAGTAATGTTCATTGCATAAGCTGTGGCATCGCACATGGTGATAGAAATCAAAGCCGTTGTTGGCTAAGGGAAATAGAAATTGCCTCATTACGGTGCTGGTTGCCATAGTGAGTCAGTAGCATGAGAGTATACATTTGTCAAAATTCATTACACTTACATTTCATTGTACATAACTTACACCCAATGGCTTATATGTTTAAAATAGAAACAATTATTTCTGTAGCCAATGCCATACCTACAACTTACTATTTCACATGTGGTATTGACCATAGAAATTACATATACATATATATATTATATATGTGTATGCATATTTATATGAGTGACCTGAAACTTCATGGGTTTTTTTCAGCAAACATTGTTCCTACTATAATAGTTACTAGGGACATAAAAATAAAGGCAAGTGTCTGGGTCTATAGGAGCTATAAAAGCAGAAGTGACAGATGTCTGGAGTGGGAACGAGTGCTGTGAGGCAAGTGGAAAGTGCAGAGGACGTGGTTCTCATCTGCTAGGGTTGGAGAAGGGACCGTAAGCTTTTGCAAGAGGGAGAAGGACTTTGGGGTCAGGAGAACTCACTAAGTTAGGTTTAGGAGCATGAGTCTGCACAATGTGTTTGAGTGTTGTAAGCAGCCGGCTGTGGCAGCAGTAATGGGGTGATGTAGCAGTGGGCGGCTGTACACTTTAATGATGGAACTGAAGAGGTTGGGCTCATCGTCAGTAGGGGACTGCTGAAGGCTTTTAGATGGGAGTGACATCAGTTCTGTTCCGGCATTGTAGAAGAGACTATCTGTCAATAGTATAAAAAAAGTGTTCAAGTTGGGGGACTATAGGAAGAACTAAGTTAGAAAGGGTTTGTAAAATAAAATATAACAGCTGTTTTTAGTATTTATTCATGAGAACATTCTGATTACATCTTTATATCTGTCTTTTCTTCCTTTAAATTAACATTAGGAATCCAGAAACATTTTGGACCACCACAGGCATGTTTCCCCATGAGTTCATTATTTGTTTTCACAAACATGTGAAGATTGAAAAGCTTGTGATCCAGAGTTACTTGGGTAAGCAAATCACACATTTACTTTTATTATCCCTTAATTTTCCACTGGTGGAGGAAACATGTAAACTTTGGCAAAAGACTAGTTTCTCTTTACAGCATGGGACCCAGTTTATTGCTGAAATGGGAGGGTGGAGCGTCTGGGTTAACTGCCTTCAGCATGATTAGCCTCTTGAACTGCAAATGTGAAACCCTTCCAAGGCACATCATAATTTCCATGCACTTTACAGTGTGAAAACCTTTGGCAGAAAATTCTCTTAGGAATGTAAGAGGCTGGCTTGCCAGAATGCTGGTTCTGTGACATCTTCATCCTAGGTTCATTTAGCCTGGAGTTCTCAGAAATTTGCTGTAAATCTGATAACCCCAATTATTCCCACTGGGTGGTTTTGATTCCTTAATTGCTAATGACATTTTCTGGGGATTAGGAGTGGAATCTCCCCTTGGAAGATCCAGTCCTGTCTGTGATAAAGTGTATCAGACAGAATCATGGCAGGAGACAAACTAGATCCCAAATATTTCAAATGAAGAGACTTTATTATTAGATCTACTTATAAAATTCTGGCCTGGGCTGCAGGAATACATAAGGGATAGTGGGGCTCTCAGAAACTAGCTATAGTAGGGAAACCACTGCCCCCTGAGACAGGGAAAGGGAAGTGTTACCACAGCCCAGGGAAATTTGGGGGAATGTACATGGGGCTGGCCAGGGGAGCTGTGTATGGTCTTGAAGGGAAAGTACCATCAGAGACATGGCAGAAGGCAGGACTGTGTAGATAGATCTCCCGCTCTCACTTCCCTCTGCCCTCCAAGCTTCTGGTGCCTGCCCCTGGCCAGCCCCGATGGGGAGCTATAGCGTGTTGGGGTCAGTCCCTCCCGAGTAGGACGAGAAGGGGAAGGGTGGTTCTGAGGATCATGTGGGGACAGTGGAGAAAGCTGTGCAGGAGGAAGGTGAATGAATGCGTGGTCTGCTTCTATCATCAGTTATGGAGGTGCTAGAGTCAGGCAGGCCTTGCGTGTGAGCTTATTCAGGCATTTATAGCTCTAGTTCACTGAGCACCCTGCCTGACTTCTGTAAGCCTGTGTTCTCATCAGCAAAGTGGGTTAATAGGCTCTTTCTCATAAAGAGTTCAGTCAAGAGAGCATGAAGGAATCTGCCTGACTCTAAGCATGTTTTCCATAAGGGCTAAACCCATGACTGCCTGTGCTACCACATCCAGCAGGATCAATGCTCCAGATGATAAGCAGGTTCAGAAAAGCACTACTAGATGTGTGTTCTGTAGTGACAAACACTGGCAAGAACAGCATCATGTAGCATCACTTGTTGCTATGGGGATTTATGGGGAAACACCTATAGCTTCCAGGATTCCTGGTCCCAGTACTTTGTGTAGTGGCCATCAAGTGCAGCAGAGAAAAGAAGGACAGAAACAGCATAGAGTTAAATAGATAGCTAACATTTTTATTTATTCTGTTTATTTATAATGCCAGTTCGGACCTTGAGGATTGAAAAGACCACATCTAAAGAGCCCTTCGATTTTGAGCAGTGGGTTGAAAAAGGTGCGTATTTATGTTGTCAGTACTGTTCCAAGCATGAGAGAACAGACGCCTGGCCTCGGACTCTGTGCTGTCAGTCCAACTCCAGTTTTGTAAATAAAAGGTGATTTTAATGATTCTTTAACACAGATAAGGCCTAGAAGGAAAAAAAAAACGTTTTGTAAAGCCTTTTTCAGACACTATTTATGTAACAATTAACATTTTCAAAATTTTAGGATCTTTATCAAAAATAGAAATGACACATTTAAGGCTTTTGTGATATACTTGCTTGCGTATGAACAGCAAACAAATATTAGTTTCTTACCTCTCCTTGCTGATTAATAAGAGTGCTTAAGTATCAGCTGAGCTGGGCGTTGAGGCACATGTCCTCAGTCCCAAGATGCAGAAGGCAGAGGCAGGGGGATCTCTCCATTTGAGGCCTGCTGATGTACAGAGATCATTCTAGGCTAGCCAGAACTACATAGTAAGTTCTTTCTGATAAATATCAGCTTAATTGCTATTCTTCATTTAAGCACAAACACATAATGACTTCATATGTCCATTTCCTTTTCTTTGCAAATACTGTGAAAACAGTTGAAAAACAAAAAGGCATAAAACTATGAGGGAAAAAGAAAACCTAAACCTAGTGAGTTGAACCAGGCCAATGTAGACCAATGGATATTGAGCCAGAGGGATCGCCTGAACTTCTAGAACACAGCAGATTGAGCTGTAACCTAGAGCCTTCCAAGGAGAATAAAAAGAAGTAAACTAATTTATTACATGGAACCCCAGACAGGCTTCGAATCTGAGAGAAGCAGGTAGCGTGCAAAATATGACTGACACAAGGATGACTAGTTTATAATTGGTTGCTGATTTTAGCAGCATAATGGCAGTGTAGTTGAATCAGGAAGTGAGTAGTGATTTAAGAAACCTAAATTTCTACTTATCACGACATAAACTTAAATTACAAATATAGAAGATAAAGGATATAACCATATTATAATTCCAGGAAAAGCAACCTAAATTTAAACTTCAATGTGTGTGCATCTTTTGTCTGCATGCGCACCTATGTGCCACATCCATGCCTGGTGCCCACAGAGGCCAGAAGGTAGGCGTCAGGTCCCCTGAAACTGGAGTCATAACAGTTGTGGCCTGCTGTGTGGGTTCAGGGAATTGAACCCAGGTCTTCTAGAAAAACAGTCAGTGCTCTGACCACTACAGCCCCACACCCTACACCCAACTCCTGACACCACTTTTTGGTTTTTTGAGACAGGGTTTCTCTGTGTAGCCTGGCTGTCCTGGAACTCAGTATGTAGACCAGGCTGGCCTCGAACTCACAGAGATCCTCCTGCCTCTGCCTCCCAGTGCTGTGATTAAAGCACTGGACGTGTGCCACCACATCCAGTCCCTTGACACCACTTTTTATATAGGTGTTTTTCTGTATGTAGGTAGGCTGGTCTGGAACTTATAATTAATCCTTCTGCCTCAGTCTCCTGAGTGCTGGATTTTGGGTGTGTACCACCATAGCAGGCTAGAAGTGGAAAACATTTACTGCTAGGGACATGAGGAGAAGGCTCGAGAAAGCAGGCAATAATAGTTTTTTATTGTCTAAGGAAAGCATTAGGAAGCAGGAAAAAAAAAAAAGGCTCCAGAATCTTACTTCCCAAAGACTTCTCCTTTGGTGCTGGGTAGCTTTTGAAACTCTGTATGTTATTTATACAAATTAATGCCAAAAAGTATTATCATAATAACTAAATAGTTCATGTTTCTGAAAGAATACTCAATATGATAAATTCATGGCTAAATAAACTAATCTGGTCTACCGTTATGTAAGTGGTGTGCTATTAAACTTGGGCACCAGAAGAGGTCATGTCACAGGCTGTTCTACCTCAGAGTGAAATTTTTCTGTGTGAAAATGATTCCTTACAAAAAAGTATGTCAAGAAGCGTCTGCATTTTCTCAATTTTGTACTTTATATTTCTTTACTATAGTTTACGCTTGCATGATCTTTTGTTTATACTCACTAGAGATATTCTGTAGCTCATTATTTTTTTAACTTTTAAGCCAAATATCTCATATCAAGTTTCAACCCCCAAATAATGATAATTCCTTTAAGTCTGGCTTTAATTTATAGTTCGCCAAATAATCACATTTTGCTGGGCATAAATCTCCACAGTATCTTCATATGTTTGATCCTTAACCTGTTTCCATTATATTTGTGCTTTAGATTTAGTACACACAGAGGGGCAGCTTCAAAATGAAGAAATTGTGGTAAGTGTACATACTTTGTAAAGATAAGGTCATCTCTAGTGAGCCCAAATTTAGACTTTAAAGTCTCCTAAAACTAAGTATGAATTATTCATGATGAATACCCTCATGGTATTAGCGGTTCTTTGCCTATTCAACCGTTAGAGATTGTTCTCAATAATATTAAAAGCTAAATGTTTTTGTTTTGGTTTTGGTTTTTGTTTTTTTTGGTTTTTTTTTTTTTTTTTTTTTTGGTTTTTCGAGACAGGATTTCTCTGTGTAGCTTTGGCCATCCTGGACTCCCTTTGTAGACCAGGCTGGCCTCGAACTCACAGCGATCTGCCTGCCTCTGCCTCCCGAGTGTTGGATTAAAGGCGTGCGCCACCACGCCCGGCTCTAAATGTATTATTAATTAGGCTCTTTTAAAAAAATCTTGGAGAAGGTGGCAGCATGGATAAAATAGAATTGAATTCATTTATTTGTTTTATTTTGCTCAGATATTTATGTTTTAAGCATGTGTTTACTTTCTTTAATTTGATTGTGTAGGCCGGTTAGACTAGGAAACGAAAAGGCTTGAGATGTCAGAGTGGGATGTTAATTAAGCGTGAAAGGACAAGAGAGGTTTAGATGAGGGGAACTGGAGCATAGGATCAGCAACAAATACCCAGCGAGCTGAGCAGAGAGCGCCAGGGCTCTTAGGGCAGCATTCCACGGGGCTCTGCTCGTCACGTGGAATGAATGCCCGCTGACAGGGAAGCCATGCTTCATCAGGAGCCTTCTGTCTGCTGCTTTGTCACGCCCTAGTTTTAGACAAACAGGAACTAGTAAAATTGTCCAAGTGTGTTAGGCGCTGGTGTTGGTGTACAGCTCCCCTCCACGATTAGTGGCTTCTTAGCTGCCAGGTTTGCAGCTTTGAGTCCTGCCAGGAGCTGCTGTAAAATCACCATTTCAAAGGCTCTTCAGAGGGCACCTGTAGTGCAAGTGTGAAGTCTTGAGCCTGATCTCTAGCACCCACACAAAGATGGGCATATGGTGGCACCCATATGTAAGCTCAGTGGGGCTCACTGGTTCTCTTTCTCTCCCTCTCTCTCTCTCTCTCTCTCTCTCTCTCTCTCTCTCTCTCTCTCTCTCTCTCTCGTGTTTGAATCCCACAATTCACATTTCTCCCACCCACGTTCTTTGGCACTGTGTTGAGGACTCCCTGGGGAGAGATATAGAATATTTGAAAAGCAACTAGTAAGACAGAATAGGAGGCTGGAAACTACTCACTTGTTTATTATTGATAGTAGATCAACTTCATTCAAATAGTAGACCTCAAATAGTTACAACAAAAATATATAGAAAATTTTGTAATCATCTGTTGTGGTTGACATGGAGCAACTGTGTATTTGAGTGTTAATTGTTTGTCTCCCAAGATCTTTATTGTTCCACAAACAAATGCTCACATGCACCAAGTGATGCTGTGTAACCTTGCCTCTCAAATTATCTCTAAATGGCCAATAAAATTGCTTATACCCTGCTGGGCAAAAGAGAGGCAGGCAGAGCTAATAAGGTTCATGGGCTTGAAGTGGCAGAAGGATCTTGGAAGGGAGAGAGGTGTGGGGAGGAGGAACGAAGGAGAAACAGCAGGGAGTAAGAAACACGTGGCTGGGAGGAGCTTGCTCTAAGGATTGGCATGATGGAAAAGTAGCCCGTATGGAGCATGTGCAGGTATTTACAGGAATTTTGGATGGAATGTGTGGAATTAGACAAGATAGCTCATATGGTTAGGATCTGCCCAGCCTCAGTGTTTAAGGCATATTAAAGTCTAACAGGTGCCTGTCATTTATTTCTATAATAAGGGGTTAAATAATAACTGCTGCTTTAATAACCATATAAATTGATATTAAATTATTAAATAGCTTTACAACAATCATCTTTTTAAAACTTGATATTATATCCCAAACGTTATAAGCTATACTTTTAGGGTACAGTTTACCTATTTTTACTTTTTGTTTTTGTTTTTGTTTTTAGAGACAGGGTTTCTCTATATTAACCTTGGCTGTCTTGGACTCACTTTGTAGACCAGGCTGGCCTTGAGCTCACAAAGATTTGCCTACCTCTGCCTCCCGAGTGCTGGGATGACAGTCATGTGCCACCACACCTGGCTATTTTTAATTTTTATATTTTATATTTTCATTTATTTCTAGTTTTTTTCGAGACAGGGTTTCTCCATGTTAACCTTGGCTGTCTTGGACTCACTTTGTAGACCAGGCTGGCCTCAAACTCACAGTGATCTACCTGCCTCTGCCTCCCGAGTGCTGCAACTACAGGCGTGTGCCACCACGCCCAGCTAGTTTACCTATTTACATGCATTTAAGCTAGTTTATTTTTTCTCTGTCATTACAAGTAATTCATAGTGAACATTAGTATATGCTCTGGACATTATGAACTTCACCTTTTTTATTACTTTCTAGGATTAGGTTTCATGGAATGGAATTACTGGGCACAAGAGTATAAACATTTTATGGCTTTTTAACATATATTGCCAAATTACTTTTTTCCTGGGAAATTATGTAAATGTGAGCATATTGCCATGTTTCAGGGTAGTGTATCCCAAGGCAACATTAATCAATGGAAACCACTTAGCATGAACAGTTTGTTAGAAAGAGACTTGTAAAACATTGGTCAGAAATGTGCATTCTCACTGATTTCATAGAACCAGGAGTGATAGGTGCCATGTTGAATCACTCTCAGGCAACTGTGAGATGAAGCTGGCTTGTCTTCTGAACACTGTCTCATGTTTTATTTCATGTTAGAGAAACTACTCTTCATCAAAGCCTTAGTTCTGCCAAGTGCTTGTTAATAGTGTTCTAGGATTGCTAAAAGCATCCATATTGATTTTTGTTTTCTCTTACAGGCACGAGATGGCTATGCCACTTTCTTGAGATTCATTATTGTCTCAGCCTTCGATCATTTTGCATCTGTGCACAGCATTTCTGCAGAGGGAATAACAGTCTCAAGTCTTTCTTAGTAATTACAACAGTGCTCTGAGCTACTTTTAAAATACATTGATTGAAACACAAAGTTATCTTTGATATGTTTACTATTAAGTATATCGTATCGCTATTTCCATTTTATTCATATTTCTTCAGTGTTTTGGGCAAAGAAATTCTGGTTCCATGAATCAGCAGTGTTGGAGGATATGAGGACTTTTTAATTCAATATACAGATTAATCAAGGAAATGACTGTATATGAAAATTTATCTATAATTCATTGTGCCTCCATGGCATCTACTATAGAGCCCATCAAATCTCAGTGCATTAATTTTTAATGATGTATTTATTTTTTTTGATGTATTTATTTTTATTTTGTGTGCATTTGTGTTTTGCCTGTGTGCATGTCTGTGTGAGGGTGTCAGATACCCTGAAACTGACGTTTCAGATGGTTGTGAGCTGCCATGTGTGTGCTTAGAGTTGAACTCTGATCCTCTGAGGAGCAGACATTACTAACTAGTGTGCCATCTCCCCAGCCTCTAGTTTTGTCATTTATTAGGTGACTTTTGTGAAAGGCTAAGTGAGCAGTATAAGCAGTAACAGTGTGAGAGTCAAGGGAGGAAAAGTCCTTAAGGGAAGGTTTGACCACAGGCCTGGGCCCGGAGCCAGGCTATGCAGAGAGAGCCAGCTTGTGGTCTGGAACTTGCTCTGTAGACCAGGCTGGCCTCAAACTCACAGAAATGAGCCTGCCTCTGCTTCCTGAGTTGGTGGGACTAAAGGTGTGATATACTGCTGCCACCACCACTACCACTGGCATTTGTTTGTTTGTCTTAATGGTTTGTTTGTTTTGATTTTGGTGATATTTTAAAAATATTTATAATTTGAAAAGACTTCAGAGAAAGATTTAAAAACCTATTTACTTCCCAATAACAGTCATTATAGAGATAATTTTATATGTCCTGATATTTTTATAAAGCAAGGAACATAATTGGATAGACTAATAAAATAAGACTTCTCTTACTGTTGTTTTATTTTGAAAACATAAAGAACTAGTGTATTTAAAAAACCAAATTATAAAGTGATGCAAAATACACCTTCTTCCCTGTGGTTATGTCTCCATGTGTCTCCTAAGAACACCAGTCGAATTGAATTAAGGGTCCACCCTACTCAGTATGAGCTTATTATGACTAGTCCTATCTGCACTAACGGGCCCAAGTAAGATCACACTCCAGGACTAGTTATTAGGACTTTAATGTGTCTTTTGGGGGAGGAAGTTCAACCCACGACATACTATATTTATAATGGTTAATTTTATTTATCAGTTGTCTGGGCCACAGTAACTAGAGGTTTGTCAGACATTCTAGGTGCTTCTGTGAAGTGTTTGCTTTTAATAATCTAAGCATTTAAATTGTCAACTTTTGGCTAGATAAAGTGGATTGAACTCCATAAAGCACTAGGCCTTAGCTAGTCATTTGGAGCTCTTAACAGGACAAAGACTGCTTCCCCTGAGCAAGAAGAGACTCCAGCTGTAGCTTTGGCTCTTCCCTGGCTCTCCTCTTTAAACCTTCTCTGGCTTCTTTGGATGTACAAGGGATGCACAAGCCTAGCTTCTGCTTAGTTCCAAACCAGCCCAGAATGTCCAGACACACAGAACTTCACCTCGCAATCTGGGCAGGCTTTTTCTAGTTTGTTTCTGATTTCTTTCATCAGCTGGCAACTTAGTCTAGGTAACAAAGGTTTTTTTTGGGCCTAAGTGGCCTCAAGCAGGGGTAGTTCTCAGCCCCAGGAAGAGCCTTCTGTGTCTGTCCTGAGCCTCTTCAGTGATTCTAAAAAGTAGCAAGAGAGGGGGAGAAAAGGCCCACATGCAAGCATGTTTACAGTCTGCCTTGATTTTGAGGTCATGTCACACAGCAAAGGCCAGTGCCAAATAAATGTTACTCAAGGACAAGAGTGTAAGAGGTGTGGGGTACCCAAGGGCATGTGCATGACAAGGTGTGGGAGTGGGAGCGGTTAGTGCTTCCGTCCATTATACTCGGCCTGAGTCTCTCCTGGCGTGAGACTGTGGGAAGCACAGAACAGCCTGTGAGACATGGTGGCCAAATTGACTGAGCTGGAGTCTAATCGAGCTCCAGAATCAACTTGGTTTTTCAGGAAATTCACAGGGTAGGTGAACAGAGAAAGTGATGCCAAGAGAGTAAACAGACAAGTGGCCGTTAATGCAGCTGACTGAAATGTCCCTATCTGTGACTTCCCTGCTGGTGGCCTTGGTATTCTTCCTGGCCTCCTTTGGGTAGTGCCAAGTGATCACTACTGGCCGGTGAGATGAAGAGCAATATACTTAAAAGCTAAGCATTAAATTCCCTTGGTGAGGCCCTTCAGGGCTCTTCTCTGCTTCTCAGATAGCCAGCAATGTTCTGTAGCAAATCCAGTCTGGTCTGGGAGTGAGGCCAATGGTTAATAGTCTTTTTTTTTTTTTTTTTTTTTTTTTGAGACAAGGTTTCTCTGTGTAATATTGGCTGTCCTGGAACTCAATCTGTAGACCAGGCTGGCTTCAAACTTCATAGAGATCCACCTGTCTCTGCCTCCTGAGTGCGTGGATTAGAGGCAGGCACCACCACACCTGGGATCTAGGATTTTATTTTAAACACTCAAGTAGGAATACTGTTTTGTAGCTTGAGTGTGACAGGCAAATAAATGCTTTACTCCTGAGCTACATCCCAGCCCAATCAGAGAATTTTAATAGTGTTTTTGAGATTCACCGTAGCAAACACATGTCTATGACACTGAGTAAGAGTGGGTGCTGGATATATATGGGGGTGTTCAGTATGCTACCCTACTTTTATGTATTCTTAAGATTATTCAAGATGAAAGAGTAAAAATAGTGTACCAGAAAACTTTATTTAGTTACAGAAGATTGACCATATATTTATTGAAGGAAAATCCCTGAGAGCAGGGTGGGTTCCAAAGGAGGAATACCTCAGAAGACATCCTGTGCTTACGTTTTGTGTGCCCTTCAGACTCCTCCTTCAGATGAGATTCCCTGAAGGAATCAAAGCTGGCGTTCGGGTTGGTTGATTGATTTGTTTGCCGGCATGGGGAATGCCGAGCAGGGCCTCACGCTGTTAGGCAGTTGCTCTTTCACAGAGCTGCACCCTCAGCCCAGGGGTTTCAGGCTCTGTGGATTTCTGATAAATGACTTAAAACAATCTGTGACACCGTTTACTCCTAGAAGGTAAAGTTTGGGCATGAGCAAGGGAAGTTGGAGGGCATTTGGGGAACAACGCTGCCGTAAGAGATGGGAAGGTGAACACTCACTCGTAAAGGATGAACAGAGGAGGCTGCTGGCGCAAAGAGCCAGCTAATCATGGTGCCCGCACAGCTCCCAGGGATTTCCTGCAACACGGAGGGGCCAGTAATGTTCTTGACACTGTGACCTAGAGTGATGGCTTTCGTGTTGAGTAGCACGGAATGCTGAGGATTTTCTTCTCGCCAAGTCCCTAAAGTGAAATGTCAATAATTCTTTGCACAAGAATCTCCATGTTGAGCTGGGAGTGATAATGCACACCTGTAACCCCAGCACTTGGGGAGGCAGAGGCAGGAGGATCTCGTGAGTCTGAGGGCAGCCTGGTCTACAAAGGGAGTCCAGGACAGCCGGGGCTACATAGGGAAACCCTGTCTCAGAAAACCAAACCAATAAACTCCATATTAAGGCTAAAAGATTGCTAGAAGCAGTCTCCAGAGTTTATCTAATCCGTCTCTGGCACATGCCTAGTGAATTCTCTTTAAGCAGCTTCTATGGGTTCAGAGAACACGTGGTCAGGGCCTTCCTTGTGGAGCAGAATGTGGCAGCGGTGGGGCCCTGGGTTGTATTCCCAGAAACAGAAGCAAACAACACAGATAGACAGCACACACTGTATGAACGGTGCATGTTCTGGCGTGTCTCCTGGACATTCCTTCTCACTGGTTGGCAGTAGGGGCTCACCTGGGAGGGCCCCCATCCATTTCCACTCCGGGTTGCCATTGCAGATTGACATTGTTGCCTTCCCTTTGCTGAACCCCATTCTTAAATTTTTCATTAGTGTTTTAATTACTGTTGCTCTATAGACAGCTTGAGATCAGGGATGGAGATTCCTCTGTATGATCTTTTATTGTACAAGTGTTTTTTGTTTGTTTGTTTGTTTGTTTAGCTATTCTGGGATTTTTTGTTTTTCCATATGAAGTTGAGAACTGATCTTTCAAGGTCTTTAAAAAATTGTGTAGGTATTTTGATAGGAATTACATTGAATCTGTAAATTGCTTTAGGTAAGATGGCCATTTTTACTATATTAATTCTCCCATTCCACGAGTAAGGGAGGCCTTTCCATCTTCTGATGTCATCTTCAATTTTGTTCTTCAGAGACTTGAAATTTTTTTCATACAAGTCTTTCACTTGCTTGGTTAGAGTTACATCTAGATACTTTATATTGTTTGTGTCTGTCATGAAGGGTGTACTTTCCCTAATTTCTTTCTCAGCACGATTGTCATTTGTATACAGGAGGGCTACTAATGTACTGTGGTACATTTACACTATGGAATACTACTCAGTTATTAAAAACAAGGAAATCTTGAAATTTGCAGGCAAATGGATGGAACTAGAAATGATCATCCTGAGTGAGATAACCCAGACCCAGAAAGACACACATGGTATATACTCACATAATTGGATACTAGCCCAACATGGCTGTCCTCTGAGAGTCTTCACTCAGCAGGGGATTGGGACAGGTGCTGGGACTCAATATTGGACTCCAGGTGAGAGTGGTATGTAAGAATGGGGAGATAGAAGGACCCAGAGGGTCCAAGAACCCCACAAGAAGACCCTCAAGGCTGGCAGATCTGGACCCAGGGAGGCCTGCTCAAACTGCTGTACCAACCAAGGACAATGCAATCTCTTGGGGTTCTGCAGGTGGCTTGAGGAAGATGGAGAGTGACCTACAGAAGCTGGCATAGATAACACAGAAGGGCAGGGATATGGGACCAAAACTGAAACCAGACAAGACACATCAAAGAGGCTTCTGAGTATAATGTGCCAGTGCCAGGACTGTGGGAATGGCTCAGTGGGTGGAGGCCTTTGTTCCTGAGCCTGGCTACCTAGCTTAGGGTAGGTTCTTTAAGGAAAGTGTTTTCAGTTTTTTGGGGGGAGGTCTTTTTTTTTTTTTTTTTTTTTTTTAAGGCAGAGTTTCCTGTAACCCAGGATGGTCCCAAACTCTTGATTCTCCTGCCTCCTGAATGTTGGGATTGCAAGCTTGTATCTTACTAGACTCAGCCGATGGTTTCTTGTCAGAGTGGTTTATTGGTGTTACTCTCAGGAGAAGCCTCTAGGGAACTAAGGAGCATAGAGACCAGAGACAAAAGCTAACTCAAGATAGCCCCACCCAAAGTCTCCCTCTTCCCCCATCACTGCCAGCCTTGGAGTGTGAAAGACAACAGAGTACACCATCCACTTACAGCAAGGGACCAGCCTTTGCACACGCCAGCCCACACTCAGGTGGAGGACAATCTCTTAGATGTTTCTGGTAAGATGGCTCCTGTCACTTGAGGGCAGTTCTCAGGAGCAAGGGTGTCTGTAAGCCCTCAGCAGCCAGCATACACAGGAGCAGCTGGCACAGGAGTCATCAGCAGACGGGGCATCTGGGCAGAGCACCAGCAGCATCCACTGAGGCAGCACTTCTGCAAGGATGATCCTGGAACAGTAACGTAGGCTTCATCTCTGGGAACTTTTGGAGATGCAGGTCCCCTAGCCCACCCACAAGTCTACTGGACCTCAAACTCCAGAAGTGAGACTCAAGCATTTGCATTTTATCAAAAATTTAGGTACTTTAGTACATGTCCAAATGGGAGACCCACAGTGTTAAGAGGGCACATGACTAGAATTGATAAAAATAAGTAAAATCCTGCAGAACATGTGTTGTAAGAGAAATTACGCACAGAATTCCAAGACTCAAGAGAGTGTCCTGGTAGGGTAGCTGGGACTGTAGGCACGTGCCAATTTCTCTGACTCCTGCATTCTAGAGATACTTGTTAATAGGACAATCCACACTGCGGTAGGCCTTAGTAGAGTTGCTGGACTTCAAGTATAAAAGGATCTATGGGTTTCCAGGCAGAATAAATTATTCAAGAGCCAGGAGAAGTAAGTTAGGCTGACTGGAGATGCCTGTTCTATGACCTAGCTGCCAGATGACCTAACAATGCCACAGATCTCAGGTAGAGATTGGAGCATGAGATTCCTAAGCTCAGCCACGATCGCTCTCAGCTTTAAGATGACAGCTGGTTTTCATGAGCACGTGAGGCTTCAGAGCATAGGGCCCAGGTGGTCTCCTTGGCAAGCTACTGGCAGTTTAAATGAACTAATCTGCTGGGGAGAGTCTAATCCTGGAGTCCTAGTCAAACCGCTAAGGATACTTGATAAGACATGCACATACTTAGAAGAAAAAGTGGGGAAGAGCCTTGAACTCACTGGTACAAGAGACAGCTTCCTGAACAGAAGAACACCAACAACTTTTTGAGAGATAGTAGCCCTGGATGGCATGGAACTCCTTGTGAAGACCAGGCTGGTGGTCTTGAACTCACAGAGATCCACATGCCTCTGCCTCTTGAGGACAGGGATTAAAGATGTGCAGCACCATGCCTGACCTTTTTTTTTTTGCAGCCAAGTGTAGTGGTACATGCATTTAATCCCAGTGCTTGGGAAGTGGAGGCAGAAGGATCAGGAGTTTGAGGCCGGCCTGACATACATGAGACGCTGTCTCAATAAAATCAAATAAACCAAATACATGTAAGAGCAAAATGGTTTGACACGGTTGTACACACCTTGAGCCTCAGCTACTTGGAGTGTGAGGATTGTGAATTCACAACCAATCTGGACTAATAACTAGATCCTGTCTCACATAAACAAACAAACAAACAAATGCAACATTAAAATATTTAGTGTGGACCCTAAGGCAGAGTCAAGGAGAGACTGTGCTAGCAGGGTGTTTCCCATGTCCACTCTCTCGTCGCCTTTAAAGGTGCTTTGTCATGAGGTGAACAGTTGTATCCCTTCCACAGCATTTCAGGATGATACTACATTTGATGTGTGTCACATGTGTGTTCTTCTTCCAGAATGGGGCCCCTCTAGCAAATGATACTTTAGCTGATTAAATTCCATGGGCAATCATAAAAGACAGATCAAGCCAACACAAGTCAGAAAATAAGATGCAAGGATCACACTGAAGCCACTCAAAATAGCCGGACGGAGTTTAATCGTTCTTAGTGTGTTGCGTCTTCTGACATTTTTAAAGATCAAGTCACAGCTGTGTGTACTTTACGCTGCGACCATCATAAACAAATATGGAAAGAAGCAGTCACAACAGATGAACCGACGGCTACCCAGCAGCCCAATGTCATTGAACACAAAAGACCAATAAAAGACCATGAGTCAGTGGGACAGAATCACAACAGGGCCTGAAATGAATGGCAGCTTCTGCTGGCACCCAAGATTTGGTTTGGTCAAAGTTATAAAGCTTTTTGGGTCAGTATCAGAGAGCCACATTTCTGTGAAATCTATTCAAAGATGGTAGAGGGAGTGGAATGAGATTGTGTTGCCATGGAAACGCCTATCACTAACAGTACCAACTGGTTTCTATCTTTCAGCCAGAAAAGAGTTGATGTTGTCTCTGGTTCCCATTTCCTCTGTCTTCAATTCCTCATCTCTCATTAACAAGTAGAAATATGCCCACACCCAGGCTTGGTACTAAAAAAAAAAACAAAAAACAAAAAACAGGTGAGCATTTTAACTGATTGATTCTATGAGTGGCAAACAGGGTCAGATGGATTGACTGAGTGTTAAGGGATGCCATACCAATGCTGGTGACATCATCTTACGAGTCACCACACTTCAGAAGTCAGCCAGTGAGCAGGAGTGCTCTCCCACTGGAAGATTCCTCACTAGATTGGTCTCCACTGTGGGAACAGTGTGGTGTTGCACATTCACAGCTCGGCGTTGCTCTATTTTCTGGTTGTAACAATCTGTGCTGTGAGCTGCACTGCCTCCCTGGGAGTTATTTATTTAGATCAGAAAGAATCTGAGCTAGTAATTAATCTGGGAGTACAGGTCAAAGATAAAAGACACCTGGACTGGTGTGGGGGAGTACCAAGCTTGGGGAACCCTCCTGCTGCTCCCCTAGAGCTGAGGCATGTGTCCAGGTGATGTGCAAAGCTTTTCCAGAACAGCGCGAACTTCCTCTGGCTTGTAGTTCCAAGGGCCAGGTTTACCCTGTAAGAGAGAGGAGTCAGGTGTCACAGGTCCCACCCTCATCTCTGGGGAGTGGCTGAGAGATCTGGGCTCAAGATATATACATGGGAGTTGTCAACACAGCAGATACAGCCTTGACATAGGCCAGGTCACTTGGGATAATTGTGGAGAGCAACACTTAACCTGAAGATTGAGCAGGGAAGTAAGCGGGAAAACAGGCAAAAATGACAGAAGTTTAGGAGAAGCGGACCAGCCCCAAGCCTTCATGTTGAATTCTTTCTACAGAACCACCTCTGGCTCTCCAGACCCTCTGGCCTAGCTCAGTCCTCTTCATCCCGATTTGGGCAAGTATAGTACTTTCTGTCCTTAGTCGCTGCTCCCTCTGTCCTCTCTGTCCTCTCTCCACAGACACCAGTGACCTTTCTAGAGATCAAATGTAGAAATCTCAAATCAAATCTCTCCTGTTCAAGCCTTCCTATGGCTCTTCTTGGCCTTTGGAGGAAGATGAAATTCCCTAGTCCAGAAGCAGACCCTGGTCATCCAAATGCTTAATTCCCCACCCATGCCTTGCCCTCGTGCACCTCACACCTTGCCCACCTGCCTCTGATATTCTCAACACATTTCCCTCCCCAAGCTTGCTTGGCTGACTCCTTACAACCCAAGGCCCAAGCTGGCCACATCCCTGACAAAGCCTGTTGTCTGAAAGCCAAAGTGACTCTGGCACCCCACACTCTTTCATTTATGTGTTCTTCTAAAGCAGAATTGAATTGTTGGGGAGTCAGAGATTTGGCTCAAGAAGTCTGGCTAGCTCATTAACAGAAAAAGCCTTGCTGACTCCTGTTTCTCTCTCTTCTTCTCCTTCTTCTTCTTCTTCTCCTTCTTCTTCTTCTTCTTCTTCTTCTTCTTCTTCTTCTTCTTCTTCTTCTCCCTCCCACCCTCCCCCTCCTTTTCTCTCTCTCCCCCTCCATCTCCCTCTTTCTCTCCCTCCATCCCACTTCCTTTCTTTCCCTCCATCCCCCTCTCTTTCTCTCTCTTCCTCTATCCCCCTCTCTTGCTCTCTCTCCCTTCATCCCCCTTCCTTTCTCTCTCCCCCTCCATCCCCCCTCTCTCTCCCTCCATCCCCTCCCTTTCTCTCTCTCCCTCCATCCCCCTCCCTTTCTTTCTCTCTCCCTCCATCCCCCTCCCTTTCTCTCTCTCCCTCCATCCCCCTCCCTTTCTTTCTCTCTCGCTCCATCCCCCTCCTTTTCTCTCCCCCTCCATCCCCCTCCCTTTTTCTCTCTCCCTCCATCCCTCTCCCTTTTTTTCTCTCTCCCTCCATCCCCCTCCCTTTCTCTCTCCTTCCTCCTTCTCCCTCTCTCTCTCTCTCTCTCTCTCTTTCTCTCTCTCCTGCCCTCTCTCTCTCCCTCTCTCTGTATTTGTGTGTATGCAGAGGTATATGTGGAAGGCGGAGGTCAACCTTAGGTATTGCTCCTCCAGAGTCATGTTTTTAATTCTCTATATGGGAAGGGGTGGGTGTGTGCACTCCAGAACAGGTACCCATGATCTCCAAAAAAGGCATGAGATCTCCCTAGGGACGGAGTCACAGGTGCTTGGGAGCTGCCTGACATGGGAGCCTGGACCAAACTTGGGTCCCCTGAAAGAGTAGTACAGCTTCTTAATTGCTGAGCCATCTTTCCAGCTCCAGCCTTGTTTTTTGTTTTGTTTTTTGGTTTGTTTGTTTGTTTGTTTGTTTGTTTTTAGACAGGCTCTCTCACTGGTCTGGGATTTACCAATTAGGCTAAACTCCTTGGCCATAAGCCCCGAATTTGATACTCAGAACCCATGAAAAAGCTGAGCCCAGTGGCATGCACTTGCAATCCCAGCGATATGAACTGGAAGCAGGCAGATGGAAACTACCCCAGATGGACAGCTCTTACCATGTTTCATTCCTGGAATGTCAAGATTGCAATCAGACAGATTTCTGGGGCTCCATGGCCAAGGACTTTAACATGCATGTACCCTCCTCTACACATGCAAGATAAATTACAATGTATTTTTTAAAAATAAAAATAAAGGCTTGGGGAGCGGGGTATGGTGGCACATGCCTTTAATCCCAGCACTCGGGAGGCAGAGGCAGGCAGATGGTCTACAAAGTGAGTCCAGGACAGTCACAGCTACACAGAGAAACCCTGTTTATAAATATATAAATATATAAAAATACATATATAAATAAATAAAGGCTGGGTATGGTACTGCACACCTGAAATCCGAGCATTCAGCAGGCAGAGGCAGGTAGATCTCTGAGAGTTTAAGGCCAGCTGGAGCTATGTAGAGAGAACGTGTCTCATATACACACATATGTACATGAATAAATAAATAAATAAATACTAAACAACAACAAGAGATAAGGACTAAACCAGACACAGGATTTGAGGCAGCCAGGAGGTCACACCTCTAGCCAAATGCTGGCACATTCATGGGCACCACTTAACACTGTACTGGGTGGATGGAGACCAAGCTCATTTTGCAGAAGAGAAGACAGAACGGCTCTGAGGAGAAAGGACTCCCCGAGGTTACACAGCGAGAAGGAATGGAGCACAGTCCTCCCTAGGCTGAAGTCCTCTTCTGCTCTTGTGTACCAGCCCCCTTACCCTTCCTGGATCCTTTGTCCCGCCCCCCCCCCCCCCCATCATCACCTTGTAGCGGATCCTGCCCTCCTGGACCACATAAAGCCTCTCAGGCAGAGCTGCGTAGAACTCGCTGCTCTGGTTCTGCATTGTGTCCACCACGATGGGACACTGGGGGCTCCTGGCCAGCAGCAGGTGTGCCGCCCGCAGGCGGTCCTGGAGGGTCCGGTGCTGTCTGATGTCCACGTTGTTCTTAAAAGCCCAGCCATCTGCAAGACGAAGGGTAGGTTGCAGCCCCTCTTCCCTGCCCTCCCCCCCAGAGTTGTCTCACAGTTCCCGGAGTCTAAGTCCCACCTACTTTTTAACAGAAAGCTCCATATAACAGTGTGCCCTGACAGAAATCGTCCAAGTCTCCCATCAGAGATGAAATGCAAGGCTACACAGGGGGTTACCAGAACTGAACTGTTAGCTGTGGTGCCGACTGGCAGGCCTCGGGTCTTCAGTGAGAGATGGTTGGACAAAGCAGATCTTCATCTTTCATCTACATTTGAACCACTGGGGGGGCTTTGTCAGAGGAAGAGGCGTGAGTATAGCCGGCTCCCAGGATGCCGAGGTTGCTAGTGCTTCAATTGCACTTAGAGATGAAGGTCAGAGCAGGGGTTATCCAGGTGTGTGGTCCCCCAGCACAGCTCACCTGCATCACCTGGGAGCTTGTGACTGACTGGAATGCTCAGCCCTGGGAGGCCATGGAGGAACCGGCTCTGAAGTGTGTGTTTCCACAGCCTTCTCCGTGACTCTTAGGTACTGAACAGTTTAAGAACACTACCGTGGCTGGGCAGTAGCGATGCGCACCTTTAATCCCAGCACTCGGGAGGCAGAGGCAGGCCGATCTACAGAGGCCAGCCTGGTCTGGTCTGCAGAGCGAGTTCCATGACAGCCAGGGCTACACTCGGAAACACCTTTCTCAAAAACAAAACAAAACTAAAACCCAGTACTCTGGCATCGCAACAACTTCCCTCTCCTCGCTATTTCTCACCAAAATGCAAACCTGCCCTTGCCACTCCCCTGCCTAGATCTTTTGATGGAGCCCTATCACCCTCACACTAGATAGATCCCAGGCGCCTCAGTGTCTTCCAGCTTTAGAGGTAAGCTCCTCCAGGAGGGAGGAGCTGCGTGCCTCCTGTTTGGTTCTCCCTGGGTCCAGTATGGGCTTGAGGACAGAGCCTGTTGAATACTGTTGCCGTACTGTGAAGTAAGAAACAAGTCTGAAAAGCTGACCGAGGTCACATGGGCAGCACATGATGGAGCAGGACCTGTACCAGGTCTAAAACCCAGTCCGTGACCATCCCTCTGTGCCCTGCCCGCCTGCGCTTTACCAGGATAAACACGGAGAAGCCAGCCAACTGACTTCGGCTACAGACCCCTGAGCGCCTAGGATGGGTGGACACTGGCTCTATGCATTTTCTCTCTGAAGTTCATGTCCCGTTCTGTCTGGCTGACTCAAACAGGCAGCTCAGAGCAGGGAGATGGGGCGGAAGGACTGTCTGCGGTCAGGGGGCAAGACCCAGAGGTGACAGTCCCTCGGGACAGTGACGGGAAGCTTTTCCTGAGTGGCTCAGGTGGACAGGTCTGAGTCCTGGAAAGAGTGAGACCTGCTGGGTCTGACCTTGGGACTGGGAGTCAGTGCTGGGGTGACCCCACCCCCGCTACAGCTAGGAGAAAGGAAAGCTGGGTATCAGGTCTCAGCCCAGGGCAGCTTCTCACAAAGAGACTCGCTGTGCCTTGTGCTTAAGCTCCTGCTGCCTAAACTCTTCTTCTGATGTCATTTGAGGGAATGTTTTGTGGATTTTGTTTGTTTTATTTTTGGAGACAAATTTTCTCTGTGTAGCCCTGGCTGTCCTGAACTTGATCTGTAGACCAGGCTGGCCTCAAACTCAGAGATCCACCTGCCTCTGCCTCCCAAGTGCTGGGATTAAAGTCATGTGCCACCACTGCTCAGCAACTAAGCTGTTCTTTAAATATATACATATATACATATAATAATATATACGTATATAGCATACATATGAAAAGTTTAAGTATACATAAAACTATAGAGAAGAGCGTGCTCATCCCACGTACTTATTACCCCCGTGACATTGTAAATTGTCCCCAAAACATGAATGAGAATGGAAGCTGCCTATCAAATAACACACTATTAAATTGAAATTTTAGCTAAATAAAAATATAGCAGGCTTAGGTTTTGGCTCTGGAATATGCGTCTCCAACAAGCAACCCGGGGTGTCCTGTCTTCAGGGACCTCAAGAACCACACTGGGATACAGACCATACTGAGATGTGTGCCTCATGGCCATCAGATGATCAGAGAGATCTCTCTGCTCTCTACTCATGGGCAAGCCAGCAAAGGGAGTGTAGCCCGGATGCTTATTCATCCAGTTTCCCCAGAGCATTGACTGGACATGGACCCTACAGAGTCCTGGGTGACAAGGATACGGAGAGCCTCCCTCCCATCATGTGTAGAGGCAGGTGAGCACCAGTTCCCCTCCAGCATGGAAGCTTTCTTCAAGCTCTGAATTTGAGACTGGGGCTGAATTTAAGCCTTCAGCCCCCGTGAGATCCAGGGAAGTGGGGATGTGCCTGACTATCCTCAGCGTTCAAGGGTCAAGTTGTAGGTGTCTCCTAGGAGGAAGCTCTGCGCATCCATTGTAAGTAAACCCCGGCTCACTGTTTCATCTTACTCAGCGTAGGAACGAGGTTTCTTGTGTGGCAGTCATGGCGGTGATGGCCATGGTTAGGGCTGGTGAAGGGACACCTACTCAAGTAAGAGCTGTCCTCTAGCAGTGGTCCTCAGACCAGGGGCAGTAGCATCTCCTAGAACTCAACACAGATCTCAGAAGCCATCTGCTTTAGCAGCAAGCATCCCTCCCCAGGAGCATGGGGGAATCTGATGAGCTGCGATGCAGACAGGCCATTATGTGTCCCTTTGATCTTAGGAGACATCCTGAAAAACAGCTACAGGGCAGCCATTTTTCATTTGTGTCACACCAGGTCTCAGTCCCTTGTCAATGTGCTCAAATCAGCTGCCCTCCCTTGAACCCCGCCTTAACTAAGTTCCTCTTTGGACTTCTGCTCTGTATGCGCTTGTTGAAAGCAGACTGTGGAGAGAGAGGCAGCGGGAAAGCCAGCGCAGGCTTTCTCCGATCCTCCCTTCCTCTCTCCCTCTCACTCTCCCTCCCTCTTTTCCCTTCTCAACAACAAAGATGGGCTTGGACCACAGGAGAAAGAAGGGTTGGGGGAAGAGCAGGGGCAGAGCGTCTTTCTGTACCTGTCGCATGAGCTTCTTCGATGTAAATTATGAGGAAATCTGCTGTGGAGGCAAAATCGTCTACAAGGCTCTTGAATTGGTCAAATTTGAGAAGAAATGAAGGTCAGGTGCAACTGCCAAAATTCAACACCAGTGGCCTGTTGCCTGCAATAGGAAGAAACCATCAGAAGCCACAACTCGCATCATTTTTTTCCTACATGTACCATCTCCCCGCCCCACCTTCCCCCCGCCCCCCGCATTTAATTCCTGTGCGGTGAGTCCTGAGCCTAGGCAGCATGACTAGTGGGGGCTAGGGGCTTTTGCCCCTCTGAAACCAGAGGTTTTGTTAGGCATCTCAATGACCACTGCAGATGCTAATCAAAATAATAAGACTCCCTTCCTTGCAGACTGTAGTTTATAAGGTAGGCAGATACCCATCCTCTATGAGATGTGATTGCTAATATTTACAGTATGCACTTACCCACCCCACTTCCTGCCCCCAGACAGGGTTTCTCTGTGTAGCTATGACTGTACTGGACTTGCTTTGTAGACCAGACTGGCCTCAAACTCACAGAGATCTGCCTGCCTCTGCCTCCCGAGTGCTAGGATTACAGGCATGCCCCCACCAAGCCTGGCTTAGCACCCCCCTCCCCTTTTGAGACAAGATCTCACTATAGAGCTCTGGCTAGCCTGGAACTCACTATGTAAACCAGGCTGGCCTTGAACTCACAGAGATCCACCTCCTGAGCACACCACTATGCCTGGCAATTCTCTCTCGCTTTTACATTATCCACAGGGAACTGGAACGATGGCTCAGCAGTTTAGAGCACTTTGATCTTGCAGAGGTTCCATTCTCAGCACCTACGTTAGGTAGTTCACAACCACCTGCAATTCCAGTTCCGGGGATCGGACACTCTCTTCTGGCACCTGGCACACGGGTGGCGCTCATACATACACGCAGGCACACACACACACACACACACACACACACACACACACACGTGAAATAAAAACTAAATCTTAAGAGAGTACTTACCCTACAGGATCATTATGAAGATTAAGTATACTAATGCTGATGAGGGCTTAACATGGCACCTGGCCCGTAGGAAATGCTCAGTAAATACTATTGCAAGGAGCTTGTGTCTATTCCTTATGCTCTGAAGCAGTGACATGGTGAAGAGGGCACCCCAAAGGGAACAGGGGTACAACCTACTTCAAAATGAAGAGCATCAAAAAACAAAGCAAGTACTGCTGCTAAGTTTGTTTTACAGATTCCTTGTGCCTTCTGTGGTCTCTCTCACCACCCGGCAGGTGTTTCAGTTAGCCGCTATTTAATGCCATACTCTCCCAAGCCCAAGGATGTTGGAAGGATGACAACAGGTCCCCATAGTCACATTGCAGCCTTGTAGCTCAGTGGGCTTTGTGCAGGTTTCTCTCCTCTCCTCCAGGCACGAGGAGCACACAGACACCTCCTACTCTCAGCCAGGAGCACAGATGCTGACCCAGTGGCTTCCCCCTCCCACGCACTTCCTTCCTCCCCCTGGGCATAGTCTCTTCTATTCCAGGGATGATCCAGGTACCTCTTTGTGGCAGAAGCTGGCTGACAAGGAGCCTGTCCCTCCGTGTCTCTGCCAGTCACTTGCCAAATGGCACAATGTCAGTGTCAGTTCCTGATGGGAGCAGCATGAGCCACTGGAGGATGCTCACACTAGATCTTGCCCTTCGTGTTTAGTGATCTTGCCCCTTCTGGGGCAGAAAGTTGCAGCAGTCACTGTGGGAGCAGGGAGGCACACCCAGAGATAGAAGAGTGCGTCCTAGAGAACACGCCTCAGACATTCATACTTGTGTGGGCTGAGGAGCCAAGCCTCAGAGCTCATCCATCGAGCCACAAGGCTTGACAGCTGAATGCAGATTCAATGATGAAATCATAGTTGGACATAGTGGTAGTCCCAGAACTGGGGAGGCTGAAGCACGTGATTGCTGCAGGATATTTGATCCTACTGTGACCCCCACTGAGATTGTGTACTGGCAAAAACCTGTTTCTTGTGGTGTGGTTCAGCCCTCGCACACACCAAGTCAAGAGGCAGACCAAGCAACCAGTTGACAGGGAGTGAGCACAAGTTAACAGAAGGGAGGGACGTTGAGTTGAGGGTATTTAAGACAGTGTGGAGAAGGAGATAGGGCTTTTTTCTTCTGGGACTTTGGTGAGAAGGAAGCTCAGCTGGGTGCTTTCTCTGCTTCTCTGAGCTAGCAGGTTTTCACCCCTGCATCTGGCTCCTGAGTCTTTATTAGTAAAATTGTCTGTTAGGCTTTATTTTGTGGGTTTTCTTGTTTTGTTTTGGTTTCATTGGTTGGTTTGGTTGTCTATTTTTTAGTTTTTTGAGACAGGGTTTCTCTGTGTAACAGCCTTGGCTGGCCTGGAACTCACTCTGTAGACCAGGCTGGCCTGGAACTCACTGAGATCCACCTGCCTCTGCTTCCCAAGTGCTGGGATTAAAGTCATGTGCCACTATTACCGGCTAATCGGTAAAACTGAATGTTTGGGATTTTCTTTCTTTTTTAACAACAGGTGATTGCTGTGAGCTTGAGGCCAGTCATGTAGAGAGATCCTGTCTCACAACACCACCTTTCAACAAAGATGAAATCTTGAGGAATCTCAAGCTAACTTGCAGAGTATTAATCCCCAAGCATTAAGCCTTTCTGAGTGTGAGACCCTGTCCTCCCTGGTCTCAAGGGATGGCACCAGCTCTAGGCAGGAGCCTTCTGTAATTTCTCAGCCAAGGCTGAGGAAAGCCCTGGGAGCCGCTCTCGTGCCCTGAAGGTTTCTCTGGCTAAAGTTGAAAACCTGTTGAGCCCCAGCGCACATCTGTTGGCGGCTAACTAGCCCTGCACGGTGACATGGCCTATTGGCGCAGCCGCCTCAGCCAAACTGCTCCTTGACCCTAAGGGTCCATCCTCACGTGCCCCATTTTGAGCACACTCGTGTTCTGTCTGTAAGCCTCTATTCAGCATTTACAGTATGCCGGGCTTGCCACTGCAGGCAGAAGTCTGTGGAGAAGGAAGCCACCAGGAGTCTGCCTCCACGTGGTGTGAGGTTTGCTTACCAGGGAGATGGGCCACTGCAAGTAAACAGGTAAACGAAGCATTGTGAAACTGTTATGAAAGTGTTATGAAAGAGATAAAGGGAAGGCGCACTGCAGGCAGGGGGAGCAGGGAGGGCCTCTGAGAGCTGTCATTCAACCTGGGGGGTGAAGGACAGGAACAGAGCAGGCCTGGGGAAAGGACAAAAGGAAAGGGCATTTCAGGCAAAGTGAGTCAGTGTACAAAGTCCTCAAGGAGGGACAAAGCCCAGTTTGTTTAAGGATCTCCAAGACCACTGTCTGGAACCTGGCAGGGGAGGGCCAAGGGAGGAGTTGGCAGAGCCTGCAGTGGGCCAGGGCAAGAGGCACTGGGATTTATTCTAGCTGTGGTGGGAAGTCCTGGAGCTATAAAGCAAGGGTGGTGGGTATAAGCTACAATTCCTGCCCACTTGGTTCCTTTATCTCTTTTCTCATTTGGAAGGTCTATTCAGCACATAACTGATGGGACAGTGTGCCCAACCTCACTCTGTGGAAGACAAAAGAAGCAGGTGTGCCCTCTGCCCCAGCAGACAGTGCCAGGCAGCACTCCCCATCCAGGTTTTTTTATTCTGAAGTCCCTGAGATAGAAGAACTCATTCACAGCTCGGGGGTGGTACCCTCAGTGATGGCGATGGGCATCCCAACCAATGTGACTGCAAGATCGGGTGCTCAGTATTGATGTTCAAAGACAGCTTATCCCCAAGGCTCCAGCTGCTTTGAGTTCTAAGAGCCCAAGCTCCTTCTCATATGTTCCTTGGTGTGTGTGTGTGTGTCTGTGTGTGTGTGTGTGTGTGTGTGTGTATAGGTAGGGGCATGTGTGTAGATAGGTGTGTTCATGTGTGTAGGTGTGTGTGTGTGTAGGTGTGTATGTGTTTGTGTGTATGTATAGGTAGAAGTATGTGTAGGTAGGTGTGTGCGTGTGCATAGGTAGGGTGTGTATGTAGGTGTGTATGTGTAGGTGTGTGCGTGTGCATAGGTAGAGGTGTATGTGTAGGTAGATGTGTGTGTGTGTATGTGTGTGTGTGTGTGTGTACCTGTGTGGAGGTGAGAAGATGACATCTTGCAAGGGTCTGTTCTCTCTTGTTACCATGTGGGTCCTGGGATTGAACTCAGGTTGTCTGACTTAGCTACAGACACTTTTACCCACTGCATTGTTTTGCCAGCCACAAGACACTCTCTGACATCTCCAGATGCACGATGGCACACGTATAGAACACTTGTACCCACCCACATGTACATATATGCACACACACACACAACATATAAAAATAAAAATTTCAAAGTAATAAAACTAATTTTTAAGGAAACCAGAATAGGGTCTGTTTTTGCAGACACCCCCTGGCTTCGTGTAGCAATGAGAGATCCATGCTTGACTAGCACTGGCTGCTGTGTGGAAAGAACGGCAGAGTGGGGAAGTGGGAGCCGCAGCTGATGCACAGGCAGGGAGCAGGCAGAACCCAAGGGCCTGCTGCTAATGGTGGCGAAGGCTCCTCTGCTGGCTTGTGTTTCGCGTCATCATCAGTTGCACGGCTCCCTTCTTCTGCACAGGCTTGGAAGCAGCGTGCACATATGTTAAAATAGCAAATAGTAACCAAGGGAAGAGACCATGGCCTCTGGAGAGTGCACAGCAGGAGGGGACATGGGGCAAAGAGGTTCTAAGGAGCTGTGCACCTTTGAAATTCGGTTTACTTTTTTGGCAATGTAGGCGTCGAACCCAAGGCCTCAAATATGCTAGGCAAGAGTTCTACCACTGAGCTGTGTCCCCGGCTACTGTGTTTTCATTATAACAGAGTTATACATTTGACTTTGAGTTTTTTAATAGTCCATAAAGAGAGAAGCACAAGTAGTTATTATTTCCTAATTTGGGGCAGGCAAGACGGCTCTGGTGTTAGGGTGCTTGCTGCTAAGCTTGCCAACTTCAGTCTGATTCCCAGAACCCACATGGTAGGAAGAGACACCCCACTCTTTTGAGTTGTCCCCTGACTTCCATATGTGCACTGTGGTGTGTGTGTGTGTATATGTAAACACACACACACACACACACACACACACACACACACACACACACAAAACCGAGTGATGGATGGATTCCTAAAGTTTGAGCCTCCAGTGTGAGGGGAAGGCAGGCTGGTTCCTCTGCAGACACGCAGCCCTCCTTCGCTGGTTCACAGACCAGTTTTCCTAGGAGGCCCTGGGAGGCCTCAGAGCAGGGAGCCTTCTCTGTCCCTGATGGTTGATTGCATGATGATTTCTCCCCATGTGACAGGGAGGCCCAGGCTTTAGTAGGGGAGGCTCTGAGGCCAGCCATTGACAAGCGCCTGGTCACTGAAACTGCAATGACCCTAGCAAGCCACTCTTCAGATAAGAAAAGTGATTTCAGGTCAGGAGCAGCTCAAAATGTTGGCTCCCTGTGAATTTGCTTTTAATGGGCAAAAATTCAACTGGCCCTTGAAGGGACTGGACCATCTGTCTAACTATGTAGAGTGTGGTTGATGTGGTGATGAGCAGCGAGGGCAAAGTCTAAACTTAGTGCCCTGTCCACCTGGCAGCAGAAAGAGGAAGTATGGGTGCTCACGGTTGGCACCCTGCTAGTGTCCACAGGCCACAGTCCACACTGTGAGAGTGTCAGGTAAGGACTTGAAGTTAGGTCAGCTGTGTTGTACGAACAGGAAAACAGTTTCTAGAGTGCAACTGGACTGGGTTCATGCTTGCGCCTCCTGGGCCAGCATGTGAGCCTCCCGTGATCCCTCCTCTGTGTACTTGGAGAGACTGTAGAGCCACACTGGAGGAGTGTGTGCATACTGTGCACGTGTGTCCTTAAGGGCTCTAGGGCCCTGCAGGGGATCAGAGATGGCCAAGAGTCTCTCTGAAGCCCCAGTGTCTCATTCAACAGTAGAAAGCAGGCTGGGAGTGCAAGTTCTTGTTCCTAGTCTACTGAGAACTCACTGCTGCACGGATGCTGACTCAGCTCTTTACCACTCTAGCCCTTTGCATCTGATGCAGTGAAAGGGGTCAGAGATCACCCTGGCCTCCCAAGCAGTGGCTCTAAAGTGAGTCTATACCCAAAGCCTCCTGCCGAGTGTTTCGAAGGCCTGTGAGGTTTCAGAAGAGTTATGGGCTCTCTCTATCATTGATGTTGATTAATTCTAATTGGAAGCCCTCCCCCATCCATCTAGCTAACACCCTCAGGAGTGTGTGTGCCTTCAGGTAGCTAGACAGGACACTCTCCAGCTCTGGTCCCTGAGCCCTCAGGAGCCCCTCCTTGCACCCAGTTTCCACACCTGAGACCTCAGCTGCCCCTGCCCTCTGTCCTGTGCGGTTCCCTGAATCCTTGTCCTCATCTGCCCCAGGGCTTCAGGGCTGCTCGGCTGTCAGCTCTGCAGTATATTTATTTCCTGCAGCTTTCCCCAGCCATTCAGGCATGGAACCTGAGTTCTCCAGAACCATCTCCTCTGGGCTGTGAGGTGTGCTAGGTAGGGCATTGGCTAGTGGCATTCATGTCTGTTTCACCAACATCTGTGACTGCAGGGCATGCTGGATCAAAGTGCTGACAGTCAAGGCCATTTTATACATGAAGGTTAGGGGGTTTATCTCTGCATCTTGCATTGTTTGCTCTCTGATACAGCAGCAGGGATCAGGGACAAGCTGTACACTTTGCCCTTTTCTTTTCTTAAAAAGAGCATGTGTTTGTGTGTGCTTGTGCATGCACATGCATGTGCTTGGGGGGTTATATGCATGTATGGGTGTATGCACATGCAGAGGCCAGATGAGGGAGGTAGACCCCATGGAGCTAGAGTTACTGGCCGTTGTGAGCTGCCCAACATGGATTCAGGCTTTCTAGAGAAGCTGGTTTTTTGAGGTAGGGTTTCTCTGTATAGCCTTGGCTGTCCTGGACTTGCTTTGTAGACCAGGCTGGCCTCGAACTCACAGCGATCCGCCTGCCTCTGCCTCCTGAGTGCTGGGATTACAGGCGTGCGCCACCACGCCCGGCTTGCAGCAACCATTCTTAACTACGCAGCCACCTCTTCAGTCCACTACATCCCACTTTCCTTATTTTAATCAGGGACTCTCATGTAGCCCAGGCTGGTCTACAACTCTCTAGGTGGCGTGACCTTGAATTTCTGATCCTCTTGCCTCTACTTCCAGGGTTCAAAGGTTAGGCACCTGCCACCACGCCTGATTTGCTGAACGCTCTATTTGAGTCTTATTTCGGTATTGGGGATAAAACCTAGAATCTTGTGTGTGCTAGGCCAGCACTACCACTCAGCTATGCACCCTGCCAGGAGATTTTTAGACAGTCTCATTTATATAGCCCAGGTTGGCTCTCCACTCCAATCCTCTTGCCCCTGTTTCCCTAGTGCTGGGACAACAGGTGTTTGCACCACACCTGGGAAACAATTCGTTTTAACTAAGAAAGGACAGTTAACTGATACAAGTGGATTCCGTGAACTGGCCCCAAGGCGTGTGGCTTCCAGGGAACTGGTCTTTAGGTTGATATCCAGCAAACTGTTCTGTCCCACCAGCACCTGGCACACAGTAGACAGAGCATCAAAGCTACCGCTCCCATTGCTCTCGTTCTCAGTGCTTATGTGCTAACTGTTGGCTGAGTGAAATAAAGTCTTTTTCATGTTATAGTTTAAATTCATTACTGAGTGGGGGGCGGAGAGAGAAAGACTTGTCCTTCCTCTTCTACTTTGAACATTCTCCTCAGCCTACAAGAATCACGTTCAATTCCAAACACACCTCCTCCAGGAAGCCTTCCAAGCCCCGCAGGCAGTCAGGCTTTCCCTGCACCCTGCACTTCACAGGGCCATTGAACTTGCTTGTGTCCTTCATCTCTGCTGTGGAGCCTTAAAGCCTTTGCATCATGGAGCAAGATCTTGCCTGGGCTCCTGGTGTCTAGCTGAAGGTCTGGCACATGGCAGCCACTCCCTGAATATCTGTCAGGGAGCACTGAGAAATGGGAGGAAGAAAGCTGATACTTGGCTCGATCTGGCACTCACTCACTCACCCACTCACTCACGCACGCACGCACGCACGCACCCACCCACGCACGCACGCACTCACCCACACACCACGCACTCACGCACTCACACGCACCACCCACGCACGCACTCACGCACCCACCCACCCACGCACTCACGCACCCACCTACTCACGCACGCACTCACGCACCACCCACTCACGCACTCACGCACGCACTCACTCACCCACCACACGCACTCACTCACCACCACGCACTCACGCACTCACTCACCCACCCACACCACTCACCACCCACACCCACTCACCACTCACTCACTCACCCACCACTCACTCACTCACCCACTCACTCACCCACCCACTCACTCACTCACTCACCCACCCACTCACTCACTCACTCACTCACCCACCCACTCACTCACTCACTCACTCACTCACTCACCCACCCACTCACTCACTCACCCACCCACTCACTCACTCACTCACTCACTCACTCACTCACTCACCCACTCACTCACTCACTCACTCACTCGCTCGCTCGGCCTCTCAGTTCTCTCTATTTCCCTTCTAGAACGAGGGGACTCAGTTATCTTAGGAATCATCACAAGCATCAACGGCTTTCCTTCTGGAGAGAAGTGTGTGTTGCGGGAGGTGTGGGGGGGAACACATATATGCTTTTAAACCTCAGAGCCTTTCTGGACCTTTCCTGTGCCCCTTGTCTTGTGGCATCAGAGGAAGCTGACATGGGATGTGGGGGGTTCCTAAACTGGTGTGTCTGTCCAGGGAACTCTAGGTAGTAAAGCTAATCTGAGGGGTTTAGGTTCCAAAGGACGTGCTTTGGAAAGCACTGGGTTATCCCCCTGTCTCAGAGCCCTGGGGCTAACTGAGTCAGACACAGCTGTTTCCAAGAGGAACTCTGCTGGTGGGAGCTGGGCAGGAAAAGGCAGTTCTTTGAGAGAAGAGGTGGGCAGGATCCAGCAAGAAGACAGCTTTTCTCTCATTATAGAGTCTGAAGATGAGACTGAGAGGTGGGCCCTGGGGCTTAGGGGAAGGTGGCTGGCCACATAGAAGGGTGTTCCAAGTCATACGTGGCGTTAGCAAACGCACACAGTAGCCAAGCCCAGGATGGGCAAAGCCCCACCTTGGTCTAGTGGAGTTGGCATGGAGGAATCTTAGAAATAATGTGGGGGCCAAAATCCCAAGCCTGACCAGGGAGAACTGTGAACATCAGTCTGAGGCCAGGCTTCCTCTGAATGTGGAAGCGTGCTGTTGTAGCGTGCTGCGCTGAGTGGTCTTAGGAAAGAGCGATCTGGCAGCCGTCAGGTGGGGTCAGAAAAGAATAAAGGAGCATAGACAGACAAACCTTCTGCCAGAAGAGGAGCAACAAGGACTACTTAGGGCTTCCAGAACCCAAACCAACCATTATGCCGGGTGAAGAAGAGGATGGAGGTCTGGGAAATCCTGCACAAACTACTACCCTGTGCCCACATCGGACATGGGGGGCACTCTGGTGGGTTATTGGCCCCCGCTGTGGGATTTATAGACTAGCGAGGGTGGCAGATGAAAGTTAGGTACCCACTCATAACTGCAAACCTTGAGTGTCAATAAAGCAAAGCTTGGGATGCTAGTTGGCATATAAAGACGATAAGCTGGGGGAAGTCAGGGCTGGCTTCTTGCAGGAAATGGCTCTGTATGTCAGGCTGGAGGCTGAGAAGGATTTTACCAGATACAGGTGAGTTGCCGACCTACATCCAGGGGCTGGAAGGCCAGAGTGGATGGCTCATGATAGGAACCCTGGAAAGATGCCAGCCAAGGGAGAAAATCTGGGAAAGTTCCACCGCTGAGCAGGAGGACCAGAAGCCCGGCGGGAGCACTCAGCAGTGGTACAAAGTTTGGTGCTTTCCAATGCACCTGTCCGCCCCACCCGGCCCCACTGTTCCAAGCCCCTGAGCTGACCTTGAATGAAATCCCAGATGTTGCACTTCTGTCCCGAGAGGCGAACTACGGCGCAGTTGGGGGCCAAGCGCCCACACTCAGCCCTGTCTTCCAGTCTCTGCCACCGGACCTTCAGGACAAACCAGAAGTACTGGATGCTGAAGAAGGTCGGCACCCAGTTTTCTGGGGCAAATCGGGGGTTACTGGCCATCCCGGTCTTTTGGCCCATGGCCAAGATGCTCTGCTTGACTCTCCCTGGGAACAGTGTCATTAGCACCTTGCCCACAGCCACCTCCATGGCGACCTGCAAGAATATCACGAGCCGCTTCAGCCACAGCCATAGCTGGGACGGCCCCATCTCAGCATGGGGCAGAACTGGCTCTGAGGCCCATGGACTGACAGAGAGGCCCCAGGCAGACAACGCTGGGCGGAGCTGGACAAAGGTGCAGGGCACCGTAACCAACCCTGACAAGAGAAGGTTGCCAGGGCAGCAGGTGTTTGCCTTGCTGTCAATTTGGACGGAAAATTCCAAACCACATGCACAGAGATCTCTTTGGTAATTATCTTCCCAGATTCTTTGCTATCTTTTGAGAGACTCTTGGTTTCCCTCTGACTGATTACAAACAAACAAACAAACCAAACGCTTGACTAGATTACTCTGTTAAGGCACAATGAATCCCACTATCTTATACAATTAATATGCAGTCTTTTTGGTTGGTTGGTTGGTGGTTTTTTCGAGACAAGATTTCTCTTGTAGTTCTGGCCGTCCCGGATTCTCTTTGTAGACCAGGCTGGCCTCAAACTTACTGAAATCAGCCTGCCTCTGCCTCCTGAGTGCTGAGATTAAAGGTGTGCACAGCCACGCCCAGATTCAGTCATTTAAAAAAAAAAAAAAAAAAAAGAACAAAAAGGAACCCTGTTAAAAGATCTCTTGCTGCTGTTGTGGCACCTTTAAAGCTAGCACTCAGGTTGAGGCAAGTGGATCGCTGTGAGTTTGAAACCCGCCAGGTCTACATTAGGAATTTCTGTGTAATGAGACCCTGTCTCAAAGAAGAACTAAGAAAGACAAAAAGAAAGAAAGGAAGGAAGGAAGGAAGGAAGAAAGAAAGAAAGAATGAAAGAGAAATGCAACATCTGGGGTTTCATTCAAGGTCCAGCTCTTTTAAATGACTAGCTTTTAATGTTAGCTGTCTTTTAAATTATGTCTGTGTACCTTGTGTATGCCTGGTACCTGAGGAGGTCAGAAGAGAGTGTAGACTCTTCTAGAATTGGAGTTATGGATGGCTGACATGTGGGTGCTAGGAGTAGAACACATATCATCTGCAAGGACAAAAAATGTTTTTTAACCTCCAACCCTTCTCTCCCCCTCTCCCTTTCTCCTTCATCAAAACTAAATTTATCATTTAAAAGATTATTTATATTTATTTTTATTTTTTGTCATTGGTATTTTAACTGCAGGTATGACTGTGTGAGGGTATCAGCGGGAACAGGAGTTATAAACAGTTGTGAGCTGCTATGTGGGTGCTAGGAATTGAACCCAGGTCCTCTGGAAGAGCAGTGAGTGCTCTTAGCTACTGAGTCATCTCTCCAGCCTAAATTTATATTTTATTATACACTTTTCTCTTTTGGTTTTTTGAGAGAAGGTTTCTCTGTGTAGCTTTGGCTGTCCATGTAGACCAGGCTAGCCTTGAACTCAGAGAGCCTCCTGCCTCTGCCTCCCGAGTGCTGGGATCAACACCAGCTACACACCATTTTAATAACAGAAAGATAAGATGGTTCCTCATTTAGTCTAGAAAAGACATCTATAAAATTCATTTGTTCTACTTTTTAAAAAAAATCTTGGCCTGGAGAGATGGCTTAGAGGTTAAGAGCATTGCTGCTCTTCCAAAGGTTCAGAGTTCAATTCCCAGCAACCACATGGTGGCTCACAACCATCTATAATGTGATCTGATGCCTTCTTCTGGTATGCAGGTGTACATGCTGCCAGAGCATTGTATATATAATAATAAATAAATAAATATTTAAAAAGAAAATCTTAAGCTGGGCACAGGGGCACTTACTTTTAACCTCAGTACTCTTAAGTTTAAGGCCAGGGTGGACCAGTTTGGATCTCACTGACCTTTGTTAGAAAAAAAAAAAGAAAGAAAGAAAGAAAGAAAGAGAGAAGAGAGAAAGAAGAAATTTAGTAGAACCTTAGAAATTAGCCTTGGTCAATTTGATAAAGTAAGTCAATACATTTAATACAACTCTACATAGGCGCTGAAGAGATGACCCAGTCAGAAAACTGCTTGCCTTGTAAATATAAGCATGGAGTTTGATCCCCAGAGCCCACATAAAGATGCTGTGTGTGGTGCAGGATGCTTCTAATTCCAGCACTCGAAAGCAGAGGCATGTGGATACCTGGGGCTGTTGGTCAGCTTCAGCCCAGTGAGAAACCCTGGCTCAAGGGAGGTGGATGAGTCCTCAAGAAGGACACCTGGGATCGTCCTCTGGCCTCTACACATACACATATGCACACTTACACATGCACATATACAGGCAGTAGGTACACACTTATACATTTTATTTTATTTTTATTTTTTGGTTTTCCGAGACAGGGTTTCTCTGTGTAGCCTTGGCTGTCCTAGACTCACTTTGTAGACCAGGCTGGCCTCGAACTCACAGTGATCCACCTGCCTCTGCATCTCGAGTGCTGGGATTACAGGCATGTACGACCATGTCTGCCTCACACTTATACATTTTAAAAAATATAAATAAGGGCCAGCATGGGAGCTCAGCAGAAGCTTGGGTGCAAGCCTAATGACCTGAGTCTGATTCCCCAGAGCCCACAAAAGCTGAAAGGAGAGACCTGGTCCACAATATTGTCCTCTGGTTTTCACACGTGCACTGTGGAGTGTGTGTACATATGTACGGCTGTGGAAGAGCCCTGAGGCAGATTCCTCTCAGGTGGCATCTGAGCAGCCTATCACCCAGCTGCCATCAGTCAGAAGAGAAGTGTCTAGAAGGCGAGAGTTGGAGCCAAGAAGACAAGAAGTGGTGTCTGACGGTATTGGATGACTGGCATCTGCAGGAAGCCTGTGTTCCTGTACAACCTCTACTCTGTCGCTGTGAGTTTCATTTCATCAGGGCATGGTCCCTGTCTCCTAAGAGTGATGAGGAACAAATAAGTCTCTCAGAGGTCCTCTGACAGAAGAGGACAGCTCAATCTGCAATGGTATAAAAGGGCCATTAAAACACCCTATATTTTCTGATGCTGCAAGAGGCGCGCCGCCAAAATAAAAGTCTATCATTTCCTCTTTCCGTGACCTCTCTCTGGTTCCTTCACCCTCGGCCAGCATTTCAGAATGACTTAGAACACCATTCCTTTTTTTTTTTTTTTTTAAAGATTATGTATTTATCATGTATACAACTTTCTGCCTGCATGTGTGTGATTGCCTGCCAGAAGAGGGCACCAGATCTCATTATAGATGGTTGTGAGCCACCATGTGGTTACTGCGAATTGAACTCAGGACCTCTAGAAGAGCAGACACTGCTCTTGACCTCTGAGCCATCTCGCCAGCCCCTAGAATACCATTCTTTTTTTTCTTTCTTTCTTTCTTTCTTTTTTGTTTTTTGTTTTTTGTTTTTTTGTTTTTTGTTTTTTGTTTTGGTTTTTCGAGACCGGGTTTCTCTATGCAGCCCTGGCTGTTCTGGACTCACTTTGTAGACCAGGCTGGCCTTGAACTCACAGTGATCCACCTGCCTCTGCCTCCCAAGTGCTGGGATTAAAGGTATGCGCCACCACGCCCGGCTGTTTTTTTTTGTTTTGTTTTTGTTTTTTGTTTTTTTTGAGACAGGGTTTCTCTGTGTTATCCTTGGCTGTCCTGGACTCACTTTGTAGACCAGGCTGGTCTTGAACTCACAGTGATCCACCTACCTCTGCCTCCCAAGTGCTGGGATTAAAGGCATGTGCCACCACCACTGGTTTAGAACACCATTCTTGAGTGACTCAGCCCTTAGATGCCCTTGCCAGGATGTAGTGCCTTAAGTTGCCTATTTATCCTTATTGCTAGGTGTGGAAGTTCCAGGAGATGTCCTGGGAACTTCCTTTTGTCTCTGTTCTTGCTATGTGGCTCAGGCTGCCCTTGAACTCGCAGCAATCCTCCTGCTTCAGATTCCTGAATGGTGGGATTACAGATATTGGCCACCGTACCTCCCAACTTTTTTGTTTGTTTGTTTGTTTTTTGAGACAGGGTTTCTCCGCTTAGCCTAGGCTTGCTGTGTAGACCAGGCTGGTCTCCAACTCACAGTGATCCGCCTGCCTCTGCCTCCCGAGTGCTGGGATTATAGGTGTGCACCACCATGCCTGGCCACACCTCTCAACTTTTTTTTGTTTTTATAGTTTTTTTTTTTTTTTTTTTTTTTTTTTTTTTTTTAGTTTTTTGAGACAGGGTTTCTTAGTGTAGTCTTGGCTGTCCTGGACTCACTTTGTAGACCAGGATGGCCTCGAACTCACAGCGATCTGCCAGCTTCTGCCTCCCCAGTGCTGGGATTAAAGGTGTGCGCCACCACGCCCGGCACCTCTCAACTTTTTAAAGCATTCATAGTTGATTATCCCTGCCACATAGACTTCCTTTAGTGCACTGGAGGGAGGAACCCAAAATGTCAAGAGATAGTTACAGCTTCCATTATAATGGAACTGGCTCTGGAGAGAGCATCTCACTATGTAGACCAAGCTGGCCTTGAATTCACGGAAATCCCCCTGCATCTGCCTCACAAGTACTGGGATTAAAGGCGTAGGATACCATGCTTATCTTGCAGACTAGCCTTTTAAAAACTTTACTGGAAGGCTAGAGCGATGGCTCAGCGGTTAAGAGCAACCTCTGCTCTTCCAGAGTCCTGAGTTCAGTTCCCAGCAACCGCATGGTGGCTCACAACCATCTATCATGAGATCTGGTTCCCTCTTCTGGTGTGCAGGCATACATGCAGGCAGAACACTGTATATGTGATAAATAAATAAATCTTAAAAAGAAAAACTTTATTGGAAGCCTTAAGGAAAAAGAGTCAGAGCAGCCAGCTGTCACCTTGAGGCACGTGGTTGACACGTAGAGCCTCTGTGGAAGCTTTCAAGAGACTTGTTCTGCATTTTTTTTTTTTTTTTAAGGGGAAACTACCTGAAAATCAGTTTACTGTTAGGAGGGCCAAGTGTCAAAGAGTACAGTATGCAGAGTCTCTTAGTTGCTTCCCTTAGAGTTCCAGCATGGACAGGAGAGACGGGAACCTGAGAGCTGGGTGTGGAATTTGGGTGGAAAAGCCAGACACACGTGACTCCCAGGTTCCTTTGGGTCGTCCATAGAGGTAGACGCAAAATTTTTTTTTGTTGTTGTTGTTGTTGCCTAAGAAAGAAAGCTTATGTTGCTTATGACTGTCACAGTGTGCCAGGGAGCTTTGTGTTGCACTAACTGTTCACTCCTCTGCACGTCTGGGATGTGCCTGTCTGGTCACAGGTGGTTCTTAGTAGAGTCTCATGACCTGTGAACAAGGCTTGGCGCAGCAGATGAGGAGCCCATAGCATGGCTTTGGGGTGACCTTTGCTCAGCGTCTGCCCACCGTAGCTGGAATAAGATCAACGGTGGTGAGAGTAGCAGCGGGTGAGTGGGAGACAGGAGAGGCGCTGGGCACACTTGCATGACTGAGCTCATAATCTGATATTGACTCTCACCTGACACTCACCCAAAGCACTCGGCACACACTCTCAGACCCTCTATTCCCTCCCTTCAAGTTTACAGCACTGTTCACTGTTCTGAGAATCAGAGGTCCTACATGAACAAAACCTGGTCACAATGCTAGGTCAAAAAGCCCCTTCAGCCGGGTGGTGGTGGCGCACGCCTTTAATCCCAGCACTCGGGAGGCAGAGGCAGGCGGATCGCTGTGAGTTCGAGGCTAGCCTGGTCTACAAAGCAAGTCCAGGATAGCCAAGGCTACACAGAGAAACCCTGTCTGGAAAAACAAAAACAAAACAAAACAAAACAAACAAACAAAAAAAGCTCCTTCATATGCATTATAATGACTAAGGTGTTGTTAATTACATCTGACAATTAGAAAAGCATTATCAATAATAATTAATATGCAGAGTATGTTAGAAGTCAAACGGGAAGTGCCCTGGTGTGGTGAGTCTATAGACATTGGTCTCCTTGTGTGAGCCAAAGGCAATCAAGTGTCTGCCGTCTACACTGCTCCAGCCAGCAGAAACTGTCTCTAGACCCTCTCAGCCTGAGGTAGAGAACTGTGAAGAGTTGGTTCTGTGCTACAGTCCTTGGCTGGTGCTGGCCACCCAGAGACCAGAATCATTCCAAGTCTCTCTGTCCCCAAAGTGTTCACAGGCTGGCAAAGATGAACAAACAGTAGCAATTCAGAGGGAAGCCCAGAGGATTAATAGAGCAACAGGAGTCTCGGGAGAGAAAGTGGCTCTCGCTGTGAGGAGGACGCAGACAGCGCCTGGAGGAAACAGGGGAGGCAGGACACATTCCAATGTTGCTGTTTTGGAGGTGACTGTCAGACAGCTGGGTGACACAGCTGAGGGAGGCCATCCCTGGCCAGCCCCCTGCTGGCCCCGTGTGAACAGTGGTCCTGAGGCCTCTTTTTATTCATAAGCCGTCTGCTATGGAGTCTTCCTTGCCGGTTAAGTTTTCATGATCAGAGAAACCTGGAATTTGTGACTTTTTTTTCTCCTTTTCTCAAGTATTTTTCACTGCCCTATTTGCATATGAAAACGTATACACAATGAGTAAAACACTCCCCAACTTCGGAGAATCCCTATTTGCGCCGGTTTCTTTAAGAACTACAAAAAAAAAGGGGGGGGTGGGGCAGGACGCGCCTCTGCGCTCGGGAGTCCTTGGCAGCGCTTGCTTTAAGGAAGGGGCGGTGCTCTGCCCGGAGGAGGCGGAGAAATCCACTCCCCTAGCCCCACCCCCGGATCTCCGGCTTCCGGGAGCCGGGCTGGACGGTCACCTGTGCTGAGCATCCCAGGCCCCAACCTTCCCTGGACAGCTGGACCCTCTCTCCCTGCGAGGTGAGGCCGTCTGGGCTTCTGGGCCAGTTGGGGAATCTCATACCTGCCAGGGCCGCTGCTGCTCAGCCTTCCCCTTCCCGCCCCCGCCCCCAAAGCCTGCCTGTGCTTCCTCTGGTCCCTGACTGCTAATACAGAGTCGCCAATACTCAAGCGCTACTAAATGCCTGGCTCTGCGCTAAGCGCCTTACAGGCACGATCTTATAGAATGGTCTAGGCCCCATCACGAACCCATTTTACAGATGAGGACGCTGAGGCCTCGAGGAGTGCGCACACACAGCAGAAAAAAAGCAACAGAATCGGGACTCAAACCCAGGTCTGTGTGACTCCAGGGTCTGGGACCTAAAACCCGGCCGCACTGGCGTGTGTTCCCCCATCACCCCTCCCAAATCTAGGCTCCCTCTTCCACTTTCTTCTGTCTCCAGGCCTCACCTCACCTGGTCCCTAATCATTCCTACAATGAGTGACCCCTGCAGCCAATCTATTTTTTGATAATGGGGGCAGGGTGGGGGTGGAGCGGCTTTTATAATCTATACCGGCCTCACCAAGTAGCCTAGTATATAACCTTAAATTTCCTGATCCTCCTGCCTCCACCTCTTAGGTGCCAGGATTACAGGCATGCACCAGATTTTTGCAAGTCCTGGGTACTGAGCTCAGAACTTTGTGCGTGCTAGGCAAGCACTCCACCAAGTGAGCTACAACCTCAGCCTTTATAACAGTTTTAATACTTTCTGATGCTTAGAGGTCATCTTTGTATAAACTGTCAATCCCTACTGAAAAAGTAGGCAAAGGAGAAGCACTGTGGCAGGGGAGGTTGCTCAGCAGGTCAAGGCAGCTGTCCCCAAGCATGGTCCCATTCTGGGTCCCCATGTGGTAGAAGGAAAAAAGAACTTACTCCCATAGCCACAGAAAATAAAGAAATGTAATAATCAGTTTTAATTTTTTGAGACGGTGTCTCACTATGTAGAGCGTGCACTGGCCACCACAGCTGGCTATAAATTTTTTTTTTTTTAACTATGATTTCTTTTTCACAGATTGTTCTAGCTTACTAACCTTGTTTATTTGTTCGTTTTAGAGCCGAGAACGTTTTCTTCCTTGCCCTTGGGAGAAGAGCCTCTGGCTGAATGGCAGCTGTAGATGATGCGCAGTTTGAAGGTATGGCGTTCGGGTGCCCACCCTTTATCCTAGGAGAGCAACGTCCCCTGTCACAGCAGTGGACTTTATTAGTGATGCATAGGTTAAAGGATCTTATTTCAGGGGCTGGAGAGATGGCTCAGTGGTTAAGAGCACTGCCTGCTCTTCCAAAGGTCCTGAGTTCAATTCCCAGCAACCACATGGTGGCTCACAACCATCTACAGTGAGATCTGGTGCCTTCTTCTGGTGGGCAGGCATACATGAAGATAGAACACTGTATACTTAAATAAATAAATCTTTAAAAAAAAAAAGGGGGGGGTTCCTATTTCAAATGTCTTGCTGAGAGGCTGTTGGCCACTCCTAGGCTTTTCTAGTCTGGCCTCATCAGCTGCTTGTTTTTCTCACAAAACCGTTCTGGTTGGCAGCAGGCATCACAAGAGAATGGCAGTTGCCGCTTGTTTTCTAAGCACTTGCCGTACAGACAGTGTTGTAAACACTCTACACGTGACAACTCGTGTAATCCTTCTTATATTGTGTTTATAAAGTAATCATACTGCTTAGTTTTTCAGTACGGACACTGAGACTTGGAAAAAAAAAAATCAAGCTGTGTGTCTAGGAGTCACGCAGTTAATAAACCAGCCAGCCAGCACTGGAACCCAGGTGGTGTAACATCATAAACTCTCCACTGTCTCAGGAAGATTTGATGTTTAAATAGAAATAACTTCCTGGGCAAATACTATCACAGCCATAATTCTCCATCTTGTATCTGACCACCTGTAAGAACACTTGCTGCTCTTCCAGAAGACCTGGGTTGAATTCCCAGTACCCATCCACATTAGGTGACTCCCACCTATCTGTAAATCCAGTTCCAGGAGATCTGACGCCCCCTTCTGGCCTCCACAGGTACCTGCACCCAGGTGGCATATACACTCACTGCCGCACACATACATACATGTAAATAACAATCAACCAGGTATCTGTCTGATTCTCATCCCCTGTCAGAACCTCATCAGGTTCAGTGTACAAGGTCACCTTGGGCTCTGCTCATCTGAATTATAATCCTGACTCCCTCTGGCTTCTTGCTTCCCATCCCACTGCCTCTGGTCCTTCCGAGCTCATGTCCTTTCCCACTCTCCCCTGGCATGTTGGGCTTGTAACCTAACCGAGTCCCAGCTTAGGCCTTTGTGCTGTTTTCCATTCACATAATTCACCCTCGCTTTCTTCAGATCTTGCTTCATTGAGGGGCCCTTCTTTGATCATGCTAAGTAAAAGAACAGTGCAAGGAAGGGCAAGGGGTTTTTTTTGTTTTTGTTTTTTGAGACAGGGTCTCTCTGTGTAGCCTTGGCTGTCCTAGACTCACTTTGTAGGCCAGGCTGGCTTTGAACTCACAGCGATCTGCCTGCCTCTGCCTCTCGAGTGCTGGGACTTAAGGCGTGTGCCACTACCACCCAGCTGGAAGTACAAGGTTTTTTGTTGTTGTTGTTTTTGTTTTGAGACAGGGTTTCTCTGTGTAGCTTTGGCTGTCCTGGACTCGCTTTGTAGACCAGGCTTGCCTCGAACTCACAGCGATCCGCCTGCCTCTGCCTCCCAAGTGCTGGGATTAAAGTTGTGCGCCACCACTGCCCGGCCTCGGAAGTGCAAGTTTTATGAACAGCATTTGCCAAGCCCCTGGGGCAGGAAGAAGATTGCTTGGGTTTTTTTTTTCTCTCTCTCTCTCTCTCTTCAAAGGGCTAAAAGTTGGCCCATGTTCCAGACTGTAGACTGGGCAGCAAAGGTTGTCGGCCCAAGGTGACTTGAGAGGAGGCGACAGTGATAAAGATGGAGCTATAAATATGGTGTTATGGAGCATGGCTTCAGAAAAGAGCATTTGGTACTGACGGTGGCACGGAGGGTTGTTCTGAGGAAGAATGGTAGACAAGTGCAGTTCAGGTATCTTCTGCCAGAAGTCACTGCAGCAGGAGAAGAAGAAAGCAGAAGATGGGCTTCAGATAGGCCAGGGTGGAGAGGCAGAGGACATCACTGTCACACCACACAGCCTTGCTCAAGGGGTGGAGGTCGATGAAAGTACCCAGCACAGAGGAGTGTATGTGGGGTCCTCATGGCAGAGATAGACGCCGTACATTCCAGATGGTGCCGTCTGCAGTCCTTCCAGCATGCGCACGCTTCCTCGTCTGCCCCTGGGTCCTTCTCAACCCTTCGCGTAGCACCCCTGGCCGTTCTCCTCGTTGGGCGTTTCCTCAGAAGCAGCTCCTGACCCCAACGGCTCAGGGAGCTGTTTTCCTTTGGGCCCCTCTGGCCTTCCGGCTTCCACGGCGTCCTCTGCTCATCCTCCTGCGGTGGTCCTCTCCCCTCTGGCAAACTCCTGCTTTTGAAATATGAATGGCTTAAGTATGTCTTCTTCCTGTGGCTCCCTTTGACAGCATTGTGGCCATCCTTTCAAATGTCAGTACCCTGTCTGGCAATAAACAGCAGTTAGGACTTGCATCATCTCATGAGGTCTCTGTGGGGTGGGTATTGTGTTCAGGCTTTAGCTGAAGAATCAGACTTAAAGACACGGCATCATTACCTCGAGGACCAGGGTTGTGCATGATGGGAGTCTTTCTTTCTTTCTTTTCTTTTTCTTTTCCCTAGACAGGGTTTCTCTGTGTAGCCTTGGCTGTCCTGGACTCACTCTGTAGACCAAGGTGGCCTCAAACTCACAGTGATCATCCTGCCCCTGCCTCTCTGAGTGCTGGGATTAAAGGCATGCACTGCCATGCCTGAAATATTATTAGAGTCTTAACTGAAACAGAAGGCCATCTCCTGCGCCTAAACCCCAGAGGTTGGCCACAAGACTGCAGTAGTTGTTACACCCTACCTGCCTCTTAAACCATGTTGCTTTTGGGGCTGGAGAGATGGCTCAGTGGTTAAGAGTGCCACCTGCTCTTCCAAAGGTCCTGAGTTCAATTCCCAGGAACCACGTGGTAGCTCATAACCATCTGTAATGTGATATGGCGTCCTCTTCTGGCTTGCAGGAGTATATGCAAGCAGAGCACTGTATACATAATAATAAATAGATAAATCTTTTAAAAGAAACCATGTTGCTTTGATTTTTCTGCATACAGTATTGATGGAGTTGTGAGATGGACACTAAGAGGAGCTAACTAAGAGCCCCACCCCACTGCTGGAGCCTGTGATTACAGTGTGCGCCACAGCAGTGCCTGCTGGTGCTTTCTCAGGCCTTCAAAAGCTCAGACATAAGCTAGGTGTGATAGTGCCTGTCTGCGATCTCAGCCTTCAGGAGGCAGAGGCAAGAGGATCTCAGGTTTGAGACCAGCCTGGGTCTCTGTAGTGAGGTTCTGCCTCAAAGGAAAATAAGGAAGAAATGTCAGTGCTGTCCTAAATTTCACTCAGCACAGCTAATCAAAGTGTCAGGATGCTCAGCAATGGTCTCCATCACTGCGGGTGGAAGTTAATGAGGAAGGTTCTTGGATGCAGTTTAGCAGTATGGTACACCCTAGAGCCTTAAAATGCTACCTAGGGCTGGGGAGATGCCATTTGCCATGCAAATGTGAGAACTGCATGAAGGTGGTGGGCAGGCATGGTGGCTGCCTGTACTCCCAGCACTAGGGAGGCAGACATAATTCCCTCAGGCAAACCAGCAAGCTGGACCAGCCCAAGTTGACAAACTTTGGGTTTAGTAAAAGTACCTGCCTCCTTGAGCGCTCCACTTCTGCCGCTTGAAGATGGGCTGATAAAATGAGCATCAGTAAGGAGCTGCCGAGATGCCCCGACATCACATTTTCCTTTCTCAATATCAATTGTATATAAATAAAATTTGTAAAAAAAAAAAACCAAAAAAAAAAAAAAAAAAAAAAAAAGTACCTGCCTCAATAAATAAAGTGGAGAGTGATGGAGGAAGATGGCCGATGTCAATGGTAGCCTCCCCCCATACATATGCAAACACACTGGCACAGATGATTACACACCACACATGTACATGCACAGGTATGCACACATGCACATACACATGTACACACATGCACACATACATACACACACACGCACACGCACACACACATACCCTACCGTCTTGGCTACCCCAAAGCCTCATACTCCAACCCCCCACCTCTCTGCTCATTTGTTTACTTATTTGTCAGGTTAGCATGGAAAGTAATTGGTTTGACCATAGCATGGTCATATGTAGATGCCATAGTGCATTCTTCCCACAGTCTCCCCCCTAAAAGCTTTGTCTACGCTGTCGGTTCTTGTATACTTCACTAACTATTATAATACAAAAAGTCGTTGTTTCTATACAATAGCCAGTAGTCAAAGCAGGTTACAGAGCTGTTTCTCAGACGTTAGCACACCCAAGAGCTGGACCTGCTCCCCTGTCAGCTGAGGGAGTGTCTGTTGTATGGAAGAGCCGTCATCACTGACGTCAGTCTCACTATGCAAAGAAAGGAAACACACCAGGGTGCTCCTAGTGCCTGCCTTTGTGTGACTTGGCTGAGTGACTTTATTCTGTTATTTCCACTTTGCCTTTTGGTCCTCATGTTTTCTAGCGATAAGGAACTTACTTGAATCAGAGATGTTCCATGGATCAGGTACCCTGCTAAAGGCTATTTAGATAATACTGCCAATTCTCCTTCCTCACCGTGTCTGTGCTCAGGTGGAGCTTGACCCAAACTCTCCTGCTTCAGCCTCCCTAGTGCTGAGATTGTTTTCAGAGCCTCTTGCTGCTTGTCATAGGTGAGACTCATAGCAACGCCGAGATAATAGGCAGTGTGAGGACTGGAAGCCAGGTCCTTACCCATGCTGGGTGTGTGCTCTTCCACTGAGCCACATCTGCAGCATGCTGGGGTGTGCTCGTCCACTGAGCCACATCTGCAGCATGCTGGGCATCTGCTCCTCCACTGAGCCACATCTGCAGCATGCTGGGGTGTGCTCATCCACTGAGCCACATCTGCAGCATGCTGGGCATCTGCTCCTCCACTGAGCCACATCTGCAGCATGCTGGGGTGTGTGCTCTTCCACTGAGCCACATCTGCAGCATGCTGGGTGTGTGCTCGTCCACTGAGCCACATCTGCAGCATGCTGGGCATCTGCTCCTCCACTGAGCCACATCTGCAGCATGCTGGGGTGTGCTCATCCACTGAGCCACATCTGCAGCATGCTGGGTGTGTGCTCGTCCACTGAGCCACATCTGCAGCATGCTGGGCATCTGCTCATCCACTGAGCCACATCTGCAGCATGCTGGGCATCTGCTCCTCCACTGAGCCACATCTGCAGCATGCTGGTGTGTGCTCATCCACTGAGCCACATCTGCAGCATGCTGGGGTGTGCTCATCCACTGAGCCACATCTGCAGCATGCTGGGGTGTGTGCTCTTCCACTGAGCCACCTCTGCAGCACCAGAGTTTTTGGTGAGAAGCATCCAGCTGCCAGTGTGGAAAGGTCTCTAGATCTTTGTGCTTTGCCTCATTTCAGAATTTGGCGATGGAGCTACATTGCTGGCAACAAACCCAGATGCTACCACAATAAACATTGAGGACCCCAGCGACTCTTCCAAACACCAGCCGAGATCCCCAGGAAGCTCAGGGAGAGAAGAGGATGATGAGCTGCTGGGAAACAATGACTCTGACGAGACTCAGGTTTGAACTTAAACCTTTCACTTTTTTTCCTTTACCTTTCTCAGCGCTTAGAGTCCATGTATTTACTCATTATTTGTTACATGCCTGGTAAAGTGCCAGGCAGTGGTGACGCGACAGTCTATGACCCAGGGCATCACTTGTGTTGGGGGACAGACAGATGAACAGACCATCACCCATGAGAAGCAGATGTGGGTGTAGGTGTCAGGGAAGCAAAGGGGAGGTTAGGGAAGGCCTCCCTGGGTGAGTGACACTTGCCTAAGTTTGCTGCAGAACGGAAGATGACCAGGGGAAAAAGATAGGCAAGGGTGGTGGGAGAAAGAGGTGATGATGGGAGAAAGGGGAGGATCTTAGTAAAGCCACAGAGACATGAAAGAGCATGGTGTAGACAGGAACCCTCTGTTTTCTCCTGCATTGGAGCAAAGGGTAAGTGAAGGGAACAGCTACCGACAGGCCCAGACCTAGTGAGCTCAGCTAGTTCTCAGACCTACTGAAAATCATCAAGAGCTAGTGAAAGATTGAAACTATGTATTTAGATAAGTTGTTTTTGTTTTGTTCTGTTTTGAGACAGGGTTTCTCTGTGTAACCTTGGATGGCTATCCTGGACTCATTTTATAGACCAGGCTGGCCTCGAACTTACAGAGATCTGCCTGCCTCTGCCTCCCTGAGGGATTAAAGGGGTGCGCCACCACACCCGGCTGTATCTAGATAAGTTTAAAGATAATTTATATTTGGTGGCCTTAAATATAAGTGGGAAGAAGACAGACTAGAGGCCAGAGGATCAGACAAAGCCAAGCAAAGTGGTCTTGACTAGAAGCAATGGGAGTGAACTCAGGATTTACGAGATGGTGTAGGTGAGGGAAAGAGCAGGAGGGCTACAGGGAGCCTTGGAGGCCACCATCCAACTGGGTGGCTTATACATCAGGTGGATCTTTGTGACCATGTGACATGACCAAGGGGTATGTAAAGGGAATAGTATTTTTTTTTTTTTTTTTTTTAGGATTCTATACGTTGAGCTATGTCCACAACACATGAGAGGAGCACTCACTCAGCATGTACTAAGTGACTTCACCGTGCAGCTCTTGGGCACCATCACCAGCTATGTGGGTCCTTGTCACAAGTAGGATAGAAACCAGACACTGACTAACCCTGCAGTGAGGGGACAGTGAATCTCTTGCAGAAAAGGCATCCAGAAGACTGCGGAGCGCTGGGATTGGAGAAGTGAGTAGCAGGCTCCCCACAGGGAGAGCAGCCAGGAGCCCAGGGGTGCATCTCAGCCAGGGAGGAAGGTTTTGACTGTTGTGTGTTCTCTAGGAAAGGACAGAAACTCAGCACAGATATGCAGTTCTCCACGTCGCTCAACACTTGCTTATATGTGCAATACAACTTCCACTCGCAAGGCTCTTAAAATGCCCGTGCTTTATAGCAGCCGAACAACAGCTCTGGAAGCCTGCGTGGTGGCACGCACTTGATATCAAGGTGCACTCCAGAAGATGAGGCAGGGTGATTGGGTGTGCAAGGCCAGCTTGGACTACATCGTGAGACTCTATCTCAAATAAACTGAAACAAAGCTTACAAAGTTTAAGGACAGTACTGCCCTTGGTCAGAATGAGTGGCATGTAAGCGTTCACTCAGCCAGTTTGCCCATAGCTTCCTGTTCTTATTTTTGTTTGTTTGCTTGCAGGCCACTTGCAGTTCCCTGTTTCACGTCTCTTTTAAAGGTTTCCATCTCCTAATAAGGGCCCAGTGGCAGGCCTTGGCCTTTTGTCTCTCTTGTTGGAGTGGCCTGGACCCAGCACTTGAATGGTAACTTTAGGTGGGATTCCTCGTAACCTAGGAAACACAAACTTGTCCAAAGTGTTTATAGGGGCAAGGACTGAAGATGGGCCCTTAACAAAATTATAGGGCCAGCCTAAGAGGGCAGGAACCAAGTCAGAGGAACAGGGTGGTTTTCACTGATGACCAAGTGGCCTTTGGGTATGTAAAATAGTACCTAAAAAGTAGTCTGAAGAGAGACAGCTTATCCGTTAAAGGCTAGGCTCACAGCTGGAAATATAAGAGCCAGGTGGGCTGGAGGAGATAGCTCGGCAAGTAGGAATAATTTCTATAATGGGCCCAGATGCTAACATCTGGACTCTATAGACTTAAAGACCTTTGTAGTTACTGGTTCCAGATAGTTCAAATGTAGGCGTGAAGGAGACACAGAAAGTTGGATAATATAGTCGAAAATATACGTATCAAAATAACATAATGGCGATTTGCTAAGAAGCGCTGGTGGTCCATGGTGGCTGAGCCAGTGGAACCAAGGAGCTGAGCTTCTCGTGGCTGTAGGTTGAAGTCACAAAAGAAAGACCAGAGCCTGTGGCAATCAGTCCAGTTTTCTCACTGAACACTGTGACCACTGGTGTCCTTTTTGAGGAGATCCTGTAATAAAAAGCTGACATATTGTTTTATTTCATTTTATTTTACTTTTTTGAGACAGGATCTATGTAGCGCTGGTTGGTTTGTAGCTCGCTCTGTAGACCAGGCTGGCCTGGAACTTGGAGATCTGCCTGCCTCTGCCTCCTGAGTCTTGTTTTAAAGGCATGGGCTACCATGTGTGAGACCAAAACAGGAACACCATACTTTGCAAGTTACTGGGTGACCAAAACAGAACAAAGACACCTTGCAGGTTAAGGCTTCTGTCCGGTTCGTCCGCTGTTACGTCTATGCATGTTAAGGTTTCTATTTGCAATTAAGAACAAGTTCTCGTTTCTCGGAGCTGGTGTAAACTGTTTGAGACTCCATTCCCGTGCTGTATATCCTTAGCCCAGTTCCTTCCCTTTCACTGTGTCTTCCTAACAGTGTGTAACAGGTGACTCTCTCGCCCCTGTGAACACCGTAGCTCTCCTATATAAGGGCCCTCAAGAGGCCAGCAGTGCTGCTGTCGTGATCCTGGGTGTACCCCAAAGTACGGCTTGCTTTAATTAGACAGTTAAGGATTTGACCTTTTCTCCTCACGATTCTCAGGGTTAGCATGTGGCCAGCAACCAGTCCCTACTACAAAAACCATTGCTTTTGTTCTCACTGATTTAAACTCTTCCCTAGTTTTCCATTCTTTAACGATGTGTTTCTGTGTTTCTGCCTGAGAAGGTGGCCCAAAGTACCTTTTTTCCTTGCTAACGTTAAGGTTAGTTGGGGTTCCTTGGGAGTGTTTAGGGGCCTCGTGAGAAGCCCCTTGGCTCCTTTAATCTTTGTCTTTTGCTCTTCTGCTAGGACATTCAGAGTCCCACACCCATGTAGTTTTCCTTGGAAACATGGGGGATACTCCCTTCTAGTGAGCCTCCTCTTTGCAGAGTGGGCCCTGCTTAGAGGCCTCGGAGAGTGACAACTTCTCTGACCAAGAGGACTGGTGACTGGGGTTTGCAGAGCCCCGGTAGAGGGATCCCCTGACCCTCTGGACGCTGTTTGTGGAGGCCAAGCACTGACTGATGGCTTTTATTTTGCTTTGTTTTGTTTTGTTTTTGTTTGTTTGTTTTTCGAGACAGGGTTTCTCTGTGTAGCCTTGGCCATCCTGGACTCACTTTGTAGACCAGGCTGGCCTCGAACTCACAGCAATCTGCCTGCCTCTGCCTCCCGAGTGCTGGGATTAAAGGCGTGCACCACCACGCCCGGCTCGACTGATGGCTTTTAAACACAATCTTTTCTTGGCAGAGCTTCCAGGCTTTGGCTGTTGAACCCGCATACCAGTTCCTCCCGCTGTGAAGGGGAGAAGTGGGTCTTCATTTGAATTTCTGTAATTTCCATGCATGTGGGGGACACCTTGAGATATAAAGAGGCATTGGATAGCTGCTCCCTTTAAGACTGGAAAGCCTTTGGCCTAGAGATGTATTCTTTGGCTAGAGTTTGTTTGGTTTATCTTTTGAGACAGACCTTGTTATGTGGCCCTGATTAGTTTGGAACTCACTGTGCAGACCAGGTTGACTTTAACTTTGTCTCAATCCTTCCAAGTGATGGTAATGCGTATATCTCCGTGCCTGGCTGGACAGAATTTTAAGTGGGCTTAATTTTGTCCACTTTGGGGCCATTAGCACAAAACAGGGTAAGAAGTGGAGCCTTAACACAGCCAATACAGGTCTCTGAGATGAATCTAAAGCATTCACGTTGTCATCCTTTAGTTAATTAGGCTTTCATTATTATTGTTGTTATTATCATTTTGTTTTTGTTTTTTGAGACACGGTTTCTCTGTGTAGTCCTGGCTGCCCTGGAACTCACTCTGTAGACCAGGCTGGACTCGAACTCAGAGATCCACCAAGCTCCTGAGAGTTTGGATAAAGACTTTTTATTGTATTGGTTTTTCAAGACAGGGTTTCTCAGTCTAGCTTTGGCTGTCCTGGATTTGCTTTGTAGACCAAACTGGCCTTGAACTCAGAGATCTGCCTGCCTCAGCCTCCCAAGGCTGGGATTAAAGGCGTGTGCTGCCACCACCACCACCACCCAGCAAGGATCCTTTCTTTCTTTTTCTTTTTTAAAAAATAGTTTATTTAATTTTAGTTTATGTGCACTGGTGCAGTGGTGTCAGAATCCGAGAACTAGACAGTTACAGACAGTTGTGAGCTGCTATGTGGGTGCTAGGAATTGAACCCAGGTCCTCTAGAAGAGCAGACGGTGCTCCTAAGCACAAGCCATCTCTCTAGCTCCTTGCTTTCATTATTTTTTAAAATACATTTTTTACTCCAGGACTGCCAGGGTGTGTGGGTCAGGCGCTTGCTGCACAAACCCAGTCATCTGAGTGTGATGCCTGGAATCCCCACAGAGCTGGGAGGGGAGGAGGAAAGCCACTCCACAGGGTTGTCTTCCAACCTCCCTGCACAAAATAAGTGAATACATGTTGAAGCTTTTGTTTTGAGACAATGTTGTGGGTGCAGGGAACACAACACTGGTCCTCTGGAAGAGCAGCAAGCACTTTTAACTTCTGAGCCCTCTCTCCAGCTCCTTAGAGCTAGATTTTTTTTTTTAAAGAATTTTATTATTATTTATACAGTGCTCTGCCTGTACATACATATGCAGGCCAGAAGAGGGCATCAGATCACATTATAGGTGGTTGTGAGTCACCATGTGGTTGCTGGGAATTGAACTCAAGACCTCTGGAGGAGAAATCAGTGCTCGTAACCTCTGAGCCATCTCTCCAGCCCTAGAGCTAGATTTTTTTTTTTTTTTTTTTTTTTTTTTTTGGTTTTTTGAGACAGGGTTTCTCTGTGTAGCCTTGGCCATCCTGGACTCACTTTGTAGACCAGGCTGGCCTCGAACTCACAGCAATCCGCCTGCCTCTGCCTCCCGAGTGCTGGGATTATAGGCCTGTGCCACCACGCCCGGCTCTAGAGCTAGATTTTTAAGAGCCATCACAATGTAAACTATCAGCTCCTGGCGACTTCTTTAGAGTTGACTCAGTTTGGTTGGCCTCTTTTTTAGAAGGGCCTTCATCCTCTCTGTGCTCTTGAGTACCAAGCTATGCTTTCCTCAACACTCAGGGCCAAGCCCCCACTGGTTTTCCTAACTAGTCAGAACCTCTGTATCTGGCTGGCTGGTGATGCTGGGGCCATCTCCGTCCACTGCTTTGTCTCAGCACTGGTGTCTGTGTGTAGGCTCTCCCAGGGTTGTTGAAGCAGATTGTCCTCTCAGGTCTGTAAAGGTCTCCTTGTCAGCACTGGAGATATTCTTTTGTTTTGTTGGGGTGCAGTGGGGTTTGTTTTTGTTTTTTGAGGCAGAGTTTCTCTGTGATGTCCCGGTCTATAGACCAAGCTGGCCTGGAACTCAGAGACCCTCCTGCCTCTGCTTCCTGAGTGCTGGCATCACAGGTGTGCGCCACCACTGCCCAGCCAGGCAAGCTATTCTTATCTAACTAGCGTCCTAGTGCCTTTCTGCCAGCGTGGTGCTGTCCCTGCAGTCTCGCAGTGTTTTCCTGGTTCACAGTAGTTCCTTTCCTCTTGTCAGAGTGGAAATGGAGGCCCACTGGGCACAAGGGTTGGTACTCAGGGGCTCTTGGGAAGATCAGCTCAGATTAGAAACAAACAAGTTGGAGTCCAAGACCCAGAGCAGGTTCCAGTGACAGGGCGGAGGAACATTATCCTGTGTCTGAAGTTCAGCTGATTACATTTTCTCTGAATCAATTGTATTTAACAGAAGGCCAAGTTAGTTACAAGTAAAATGACTCTGCTTGGTGGCGCACACCCATATTCCAGCACTTAAAAGGCTGAAACAAAAAGATTATGACTTCCAAACCAACCCAGACTCGTGAGACTCTGTTTCAAAATACAAATTAGTGGTGCACACCTTTGATCCCAGCACTCAGGAGGCAGAGGCAGGTGGATCTCTGTGAGTTTGAGGCTGGCCTGGTCTACTTAATTATGTAGCCAGAGCTACAGAGTAAAAGAACCAACAACCAAGCTGGATGTGGTGGCACATGCCTTTAAGCCCAGCACTCAGGAGGCAGAGGCAGGTGGATCTCTGTGAGTTCAAGGCCAGCCTGGTCTACAAAGCAAGCCCAGAACAGTCAAGGCTACACAGAGAAACCCTGCCTCAGAAGAAAAAAAGAACCAACCAAGCAAAGAAGCAAACAAAAAAACCCACACCCCACAGATTAACTATTAACTAACTAATTAACTAACTAACTAACCAACCAACCAAAATAAGCTCTTCTGGTTTAGGTGGGTATGCATCCAATGAGCTTCCAGGGAAGAGGGGACGATAAACACAGTATGTAAACCTAAAAAGAACTTTGAATCTCTGCTGCCGCCAGTTAAAGAGACTGAAGCCCTTTCCAAGCAAATCCCATCGAGGACTTTTCAAGGGTCAGACATCAAGGTCAGCTGAACATGGTGGCGCACGCCTCTAATCCCAGCACTCGGGAGGCAGAGGCAGGCAGATTTCTGAGTTCAAGGCCAGCCTTGTCTACAGAGTGAGTCCAGGACAGCCAGGGCTGTACAGAGTAACCCTGTCTTAAAGAACCAAAAAAAACAACAAAAAAAAAAACCCCAAAACAAAAAAAACCAAAAACCAAACCAAACCAACCAACCAACCAACCAAACAAATAAATAAAAAAAACCCAAACAAACCAAAAGGGCTGGAGAGGTGGCTCAGAGGTTGAGAGCACTGACTGCTCTTCCAGAGGTCCTGAGTTCAATTCCCGGCAGCCGCATGGTGGCTCACAACCATCTCTAACAAAACAAAACAAAACAAAATAAAAAACCCAAACCTGGAGATCAAGGCCAAGCAGTGTCACCAACTCTGAACACTGAAACAACAAAGATGTAAACAGATGGCACTGGGGGTGGAGGGTGGGGTGCGGGGGGGGGGGGGTTGGGGTAGGGGAGAGTTGAAAAGGTGTCAGCTGTCCTGGTTGTTTTCTTTCCATTTATTATGATGGTGGTGGGTGGTGGTGGTGTTGGTGTGTGTGTGTGTGTGTGTGTGTGTGTGTGTGTGTGTGTGTGTGTGTGTGTGTGTGTGTACTTACTACAGGCTAGAGTTCTCTGAGAAGAGGGAACCATAATTGAGGAAATGCTCTGTAAGCCTGGCCTGTAGGCAAGTCTGTGGAGAATTGCCTTGATTAATGCTTTCTGTGGGAGAGTGGAAGGGCCCAGCTCACTGTGTGTGGTGCTGCCCTGGGGCAGGTGTGCTGGGGTGGGTAAGAAAGTACCAGTAAGGAGCTGTCCTCCATAGTTCCACCTCGATTCCTGCCTCCAGGTTCCTGCCTTGAGTCCCACCTTGACTTCCTTACTGATGGACTGTGACCTGGAAGTGAGAGATGAAATAACACCCACCTCCCAGTTACTTTCGGTCGTGATGTTTATCACAGCAATAGAAAGCTGCCTAAGACATGTGGGTTCTTCAACATGTGTCATGGCCTCAGATACGTGAGGGAACGGGCAGTTTTGCAGGGGTGATGATAATGGAAATGCCAGTATAATCTTTATAGTGGGGCTTTTCTCGGACCCTCCAGCAATAAAAGACACAGAGTCTTTTAATATACTTTAAAGCTTAAGCCTTTTGCTAGGCAGTCTCCTGCTACCTTTTAAACTTAACCCAACTAATCCCAGCATACGTCCCACCATGGGCCTAGCTCTACCCCTCTGCTGTGGTCTGGCCTGTCCTTTCAGCTCTGTGACCACTGGTGAAACCTCCCACACCTCTTTTCTCCTCCTAGCACGTTTCTGTCTTGGAAGTCCCACCCTCCACTTCCTGCCCAGGTATTGGCCATCAACTCTTTATTACAACCAATAGGCAAGTGAGGAACGGTGACGGGCCATAGAAATAACAATATCAAGATGAGGTTAGCACTGCCTGTTAGCAGTCAACATTTGAATAGACAGAGACACAGCTTCACACAGTGTACTCCAACACATTAAAAAAAAAAAGATTTATTTATTTGTTATTATGTATACAGTGCTCAGCCTACATGTACAACTGCAGGCCAGAAGAAGGCATCAGATACCAGTGTAGATGGTTGTGAGCCACCATGTGGTTGCTGGGAATTGAGCTCTGAACCTCTAGAAGAGCAGTCAGTGTTCTTAACCTCGGAGCAATCTCTCTCCCCACCCCAACACATCTTAATTGACTACTTGTGTCCCAGCCTGTGATAAGTAGTCTTGTGCCTTGGCTGTTTGAGCAGTCATGTGACAGTCTACTGTAATTCTGTCAGCCTTTAGCTTCTATTCAGGTTCCCTCTTTTTTCCCTTATGTCCGTCTGGCCTCCCTTGATTGTGCAGAATAACACATTTCATGTTCTGGATTGTGTTACTTTTTGCTTCCTGCAGTAGAGAACTTGCTGTCTGTTCTTCTTAGCCTGAGGACCAGCAATGCTAAGTCTTGTGTCTGTGTCAGCTGGGAGTGGGCTTTGTGATTGCCCTTGGTCATTGAATGTCAATCCTGCATGTTGGTGTCTCAAGAAATGAGAAATCTGGGGGCTGGAGAGATGGCTCTGTAATAGTAACTTTTATTCACCAGATGTGATTGTCATCTCCTAGGCTTTCTGCCTCTATCTGCTAACCTAGGTCTAATCCTGGAAGCTTCTAGCCTCCGTAAAGCCTAACCTAGGCCTAGAATGTTTTCAGCCTCTGAAACTTACTGCTTAATGAGCTCACTCTTTCTCACTCTTTCTAAACTCTTGCTGGCTAGTTCAAACTCCTCTGCAAGCTGATTCTCTCAGCTTCTGACTAAATTGCTCTGCTTGGCCTCATACTAACTTTGGAAATCTGTTTCAATCTTCTGGCTCTTTCTCATTTTCTGGCTCATTCTGCCTTCACCTGTGTCTAGCTTGTTCTCTCTCTTTAACCTGTCCCTGTCCAACTCTCCCAGTAAAACAACCCTCTCCCTCTCTCCCTCCCCCTCCATCTCTGTCTCTCTCTCTCTCTGTCTCTCTGTGTCTCTGTGTCTGTGTCTCTGTCTTTCTCTCTCTCCCCTCTCTCTCTCCTGCTGCTCTTCTAAGTCCTCTCTCGTCCCTCCTCTCATGAGAGTTGGGCATATCCTATTCTGTCAAATCTTCTCTGATTTGTCACCTTTTCTGACACTCAATTAGACATCACTTTCAAACATGGGTGCTTCTGTCTACAAACTCACTTTACCTTCACTGTTTGGGATTAAAGGGTAAAGATGTGTACTAAGGGGGTGTCTGCATTCCAGCCAGGTCACATAGACCTAGAAGGTTTTTGAATATGATCAGAGCAGCCATGTTGCTGGATTAAAATTCCTCTGTGTGGCTTACTAGTTTTTCTTCCAGAGATCTTGAGTTAAATTCTCAGCACCAGTATGGCAGCTCACAACCGTCTACAATTGTAGACCCATGGGATCATCTGATGTCTGCTTCTGATGTACAGACATACATACAGACAAAATACATACATAGATACATATATATTCAAATAAATAATTAGAAGAAAAAGAAGAAATTGGGAAGTCTGTTTGGAGTTAACCGTGTTTCTATTCTCCTTGACAGTTACTTGCTGGTCAGAAGAAAAGCTCCCCCTTCTGGACATTTGAATACTATCAGACGTTCTTTGACGTGGACACTTACCAGGTCTGTGCCTCAGCTTCAACTTTTATTGTTTATAGTGGGAACTTGTTTCTTCTTGGGTGGAGCAGCCATCATATTACGCCCTGGTATTAAAAGTGGTCTTCCTGAAACACAAAGGCTCGCTGCACATAAAACCTGTTCTAAAAGCTGAAATAACCAACGTTGAGGGTTGTGGTAGTTGAATAGATTAAACCCCACAGAAGACCGACCTTGAGGAGAACTCCTGCTGTGTTACCTTGCAGGTCTTTGACAGAATAAAAGGGTCCCTGCTGCCAGTTCCGGGGAAGAACTTTGTGAGGTTGTACGTCCGCAGCAATCCAGATCTCTATGGTATGTGCAGCCCTTGGCTTCCCTACCACACCCCAATCCGGTCCAGGGAAGGCCAGACCATTGCACTGTTAGTCGGGTGTGCACACTTTTATTTGACTCCCTGAGATTTAGTAACAATATTTGCAAAGAATTTAGAGAGAGAAACACAGTTTCTAGAGGAAATGTTACATTGGTGTGGTGGCTGTAATTCCTGTGATTGCAATTACTACTAGTCCCTTAACGGGCTTTAGGTGTAAGGCTTGAGGCAGATAACCATCTCTGAGTGTTGTTGCTTTTCTTCCGTGTAGGATTTGGTGGTATAGGGTCAGTGTGGAGAAGGTTCTTTTTGGTTGGTTGACTGTACTCCATAGTCTCGGGCACAGATCCCCACCTGTGGCACTGTTTGGGTAGGATTAGGAGGTATAGCCTTGCTAGAGGACCTATGTCGCTGGGGGCAGGACTTTAAGTTTCCAAAGCCACGTGCCATTTCCAGTTTGCTCTTACTGCTTGCTGCTCGTGGGTCAAGATGTGAGCTCTAAGCTGCCACAACTCATCACTGTGACGGTGATGGACCATTAGCCCGAATGCACCTTCTATGAGTTCCGTGGTTATGGTGTTTTACCACAGTAATAGGAAAGTAACGAATCCATTTCTCTTATACCTTGTCACTCAAGCAATGGGGTTCTTCTCAGCTATCAGGGGCGTGTGGCGGGCACTGGCCATTGTAGGATTTAGTCACCCGCATTGAGAGTCTAAAACAGGGATTGTCTGTGGAATGGGGTGTAGCTCCTGACTCTGTTGCGATCTGAGGAAAACACAGAGGTCCACCCTGAGTTCCTGAGGGAAGGGCTGTGCACCACGGCCTTTGCATTTGAGGGGAGATGAGGCAGGAAGGCAATACTTGGACTCCCTGCACCAGGCTGCCCACTCTGAGGGCAGCTCTTCTCCTTCAGCCCAGGGGTGTGTTCGCTGGGTGAGTCTTAAGTCCAGCCAAATTAACAACCAAGACCAGGCTGGCAAGATGGCTTGTGGGAAAGTACTTGCTGTGCGAGCCTGATGATGTTTTGATATGGAGAGCCCATTGGCGGAAGGAGAGAACCAACTCCCAGAAATTGTTCTTTGACCTCAACATGTGTGTCCTTGTGTGGGGCACTCTGGGCACATGTGCAGAGGCTCAGTACTGACATCAGGAGTCTTTTTTTTTTGGTTGCTTTGCACTTTATTCTTTCAGGCAAACAGGATCTCTGTAGTTCTTAGAGTGAGATCTGTAAGCACCAACATGGGTAGATCTCAGAATAATGATAAGAGGCATGCTGCTGAGGATATGAACGCTCTTAGTGAGTCGTTAGAACAGTTGTGCGGGCCGGAGAGATGGTTCGGTGGTTAAGAGCACTGTTTGTTCTTAGAAAGGGCCCGGGCTCAACTTCTTTTTTTTTTAAAAGATATATATGTATATATGTATATATTATATACATAAAGATATATTATGTATATAGCATTCTGCCTGCAGGCCAGAAGAGGGCACCAGATCTCAATATGATGGTTGTGAGCCACCATATGGTTGCTGGGAATTGAACTCAGGACCTTTGGAAGAGTGATCGGTGCTCCTAACCTCTGAGTCATCTCTAAAGCCCATCATATTAAACAACTTCTTCTTCTTCTTCTTCTTCTTCTTCTTCTTCTTCTTCTTCTTCTTCTTCTTCTTCTTCTTCTTCTTCTTCTTCTTCTTCTTCTTCTTCTTCTTCTTCTTCTTCTTCTTCTATTATTATTATTATTATTATTATTATTATTTTATTTATTTATTTTGGTTTTTTGAGACAGGGTTTCTTTGTGTATCCTTGGCTTTCCTGGATTCATTTTGTACACCAGATTGGCCTCAAACTCACAGTGATCCACCTGCCTCTGCCTCCCTAGTGCTGGGATTAAAGACTTGTACCACCACTGCCCGGCTCCTGGGCTCAACTTCTAACACCTACATAGCAGTTCACAACTGTCTGTAACTCCAGTTCCAGGAGATCTGACACACACACACACACACACACACACACACACACACACACACACACACACAAGCAGGCGGAATACCAATGTACATAAAATAAAGATAAAATTTTAAAAATAGAGAAACATTCATTTAAAAAGAAATAAAGAACTAGGCAAGCCTTTAGTCCCAACACTTGGGAAACAGAGGCAGGTGGATCTCTGTGAGTTCAAGGCCACCCTGGTCTACAAAGCAAGTTCAGGAAGCCAGGGCTACACAGAGAAACCCTATCTTGAAAAATCAAACGAAACAAAGAAAACAAAAATTGTGCATGCTGCCACATGTAGTGACCAGGGGTCAGGATTGGGTGTCTTTCTCCATTACTCTCCACTTACTTATCTGAGACAGGGGCTTGCCAACTTGACTAGACTGGCTGGTCACAACCCCAGTAACCCTGTCTCCCTGGCACTGGGATTGCAGGTTGCATTCAACATGATTGCATCTGGCTTTTTACATGAGGGTAGGAGATGAAACTCAGATCTTTTTTTTTTTTTTTTAATCTATACATTGTTCTACCTACACACCAGAAGAGGGCACCAGATCTCATTATAGATGGTTGTGAGCCACCATGTGGTTGCTGGAAATTGAACTCAGGACCTCTGGAAGGGCAGCCAATGCACTTAACCTCTGAGCCATCTCTCCAGCCTGAAACTCAGATCCTTTATGCTTTCATGTCAAATACGTTACTGAGCCTTCTCCCCAGCCCCAGTAGTATATGCATGCCTGATTGTTTTATTATTATTTGCTGTTTTCTCTGTTACAAATATTTTGCATTATAAAATTAATTATATAACAATATTAAATATTATCAAGAGTCAATTAATTACTGTATTATTACTATCAACACATTAAAATGCATTAGTATATTAGTATCATATTAGTATATTAACATATTGGGTAAGTAAAAATTAATATATAATAGTTCTTAAAGTGCTCTTAATTATAACTATAACCCAAATTAAGGTTTCATCCCACTCCCACCATGTAAGATCAGGGGTTTGCTAGAACAGGGGTGGGGGGGTTGGGAGGGAGAGAAGAGGTAGAACAAAGCAACTTGGAAGAAGTAGGGTGAGTGTATGCTGCAGGACACTGGAACAGGTAGCTAGAGAGGTTACTGAGCCTTGATCATTGTGGGCTTTTTCTCTCAGCCTGAGGATCTAGATTTTATTCCTGAGCAGTTGGGGGGTTCATTAAAAGTTTGCAAGTAGGAGAGAAGGCGTGTAATAAATAGCTCAGAAGACAGTGTAGACCCAGGACAGGTCTCATGCTCCTGCCCATGGTGGAGTGAGTGCATTTGCTCTACACTGGCAGGGTGGTAAGCAAGCATCAGTGACCTTTTAGGCCTGAGTGTCTGCGGCTTTTAGCTTGGGGCTTGGAACAGCCAAAGGATGGCAGCAAGGAAGGCTTCCCTGGGTACAGGGGACTCCTTGTCCACAGTTTGGAAAACAGTGCATCTGTGTGGAGCATACAGTAACTCTTTGTCATTGTCCCCTAAATGGTACAGCATGTTAACCGTACACAGCACTGGCATTGTATGAGGTATCACAAGGAATCTGAAGTTGATGGAAGCGTGCGGGAGGCTGTGTGGAGATTATATGCCAGTAGCGTACCAGTTTATACAAAAGGACCTGAGTATCGTATCCCAAGATGGGTGTGTCCTTGAGCATCCAGGAGCCAACGCCCATGTGTGCAGAGGGGCAGCTGCATGACTGCCCCGCACAGCTTTCTTCTTGCTGCAAGTTCCTCTCTCTAGCAGGACTTCTTGAACCTTCCATGATCTGACCCTGTCCATCTCCAAGCTCTGGCCCTCCCTTGACCTTAAACTGTCTTTTTTTTTTTTTTTTTTTTAATGTGCATTGGTGTTTTACTTGCATATGTGTCTGTGTGAGGGCGTCAGAGCCCTGGAACTGGACTTTCAGACAGGTGTGAGCTGCCATGTGGGTGCTGGGAATTGAACCTGGGTCCTCTGGAAGAGCACTCAGAGAGAGCTCTTGACCACTGAGCCGTTCCTCCAGCCCCCAGTTGACTTGCCTAAAGTTTTCTTCTTGCACTTCTCTTCATTTACAATGCAGAAGGACCTGATTGATTCACCTGTGCTTGGTTACAGGCAGCATTCTTCGCTTCTGTGTGCTGAAGGCTTAACAGAACTGCATGTGCATTTTTGACGATCCTTACTAAGGGAAACCATGTGTCAATATCTTTATTCCCCTGGTTATGGACTGTGTTTTTACCTATGGACGCTGGTCACCCCACCTTTTAAGGCATCTAATTACCGAGTCACATTTTGACCTTTTGGGAGTGAACATTCCTGTTAAGTAAGCGTCAAGCACCTCTAGAATTCCTTTTCTCTGGCTTGTATGACTAGGACGAGGCTGATTCTGAAAGAGTCTAACAAGTGCCTCATCTCTCCCTTTCTGCATCTTCCCGTTGCTTCGCAGGCCCCTTTTGGATATGCGCCACGTTGGTCTTTGCCATAGCAATTAGTGGGAACCTTTCCAACTTCTTAATCCACCTGGGAGAGAAGACATACCACTATGTGCCAGAATTCCACAAAGGTAGGTGAATAGCTTGACGCGTTTCGAATGCGGACTGTCTTTGACCGTGAGCTTTTACCCCCTGAGCACGTTGTCCAGCCTCTTGGTGCTGCAGCTCCGCTCTCAAATTCAGCTTCTCCCTCAGAGTTCTGCACTACTCATCTATACAAACCCATCGCCCTCCTCCCCACCGTGGCAAAATTCCATGGCATACAAGTTTGCATCCTAAGTGTGTAAGTGTATCTAGTGGCACACATACAACTTTGCATCCTAAGTGTGCAAGTGTCTCTAGTGGCACACATATAGTCAAAGTGTTGCAAATCTACATTATTTTTAGGGAAGCTGCCAGGCTGAGTAAGTAGCAGTTGGAGGTTGGAGAGATGGCTCAGTGGTTAAGAGCACCGCCTGCACTTCCAGAGGTCCTGAGTTCAATTCCCAGCAACCACATGGTGGCTTAAAACCATCTATAATGTGATCTGATGATGCCCTCTTCTGCAGATAAAGCACTCATATGCAATAAATAAATAAATCTTTAAAAAAAAAAAAAAAGTAGCAGTTGGAGTTTATTCTGATATACAGACTGACTAATGCAGTGTGCCTGAAGCCCCGAGTGTAGCCGTGTTTGCGTTATCCCGGGACTAGAAACAACAGCAGCATTGTTCTTTAAGTTCTGATGGCTCAGCTGGCCAAGAGGCCTGTAACCACTAATTATAAGCACCTAGAGCATTGTGGGAAACCAGTAACTATGCCAAACGGGTGCCTGCTATGTTGGCAGTTTTGCTAATGACAAGTCTGCAGTGGTCAAGACTTGAGAGGACCACACAGAATGTGACCCCAGTGTGAGCTCGTAAATGACATTCTTGCTTTAAAATGTCCTTTCTTTTTTTCTCCTCCTCTTGTGTGTGTGTGTGTGTGTGTGTGTGTGTGTGTGTGTGTGTGTGTGTGTGTATACATGTGAGCATGTATGCCACATTGCACATATGGAAGTCAGAGAACATTCTGGATGTTGGTCCTTACCACCTTGTTTGAGGCAAAGTTTCTCATTGGCTGTGCTGCATGCACCAGGCCAGCTAGCCTGAAAGGTTCCAACGGTTTTCCTGTCCCCACCTCCCATCTCACCATAGGACACCAGGATCACAGTTGCACACCACCGCGTCCAGCTTTAATGGAGTCTGGGGAATCCTAACTCAGTCTCCACCCTTGCCATGAGTGCTTACCCACTGAACTGTGCCCCAGCCACTAAACTTCTTATCTGAAAGCAATGGCAACCACTATGTGGCAGTAAAAAAGACAGCAGGTTACAGGGACTTGCAGGTGACATTCACCCCAAAGTGGGGAGGGTTGGCCTTGCTGGAGTTTATCAAAGCCTGGTGCCCTTCCCTACCCATGATCCTGCTAGGAGGCTGCGTGCAGCCCGGAGGAGAGCTCAGGCCCTGGGCTGAAGGGCAGCTGCAGAGTCCAGCCTTGCCACTCACCCGCCTTCAGCTCTTAGGGAGATGTCCTGAGCCTCAGGTTCCTCACTGGCAGAGTGGTAATGACAGCACAGCACTCACACCGTGGGGCCTGTTACAAAAGCATCGAGGGGCTGGGGGTGGTAGCTCACTCCTGTAATCCCTTTAGAGGTCAGACGATCTCGAGTCTGAGGTTAGCCCAAATAGTGAGTGCTAGGACAACGTGGGCTACACAGTGAGACCCTGTTTTAGAAAAAAACCAAAACCGAAAAGGTTTTGATGTATAGGGAGGTTACAATAGTGGTTTGTATGGAATAAAATCATAAACAGAATTATTGCTATGTTTGTGTACATGTATAAAGCATGTATTTATGTGAGAGCATTCATGTGTCCTCTTCCTCTGGTTTAAATGTGTGTGTGTGTGACAGAGAGACAGAGACAGAGAGAGAAACCATGTATCCTTCTTTTTCTCCCTTTCTACCCACTATTTCTATTGTCCCTTTTTCTTTCTTTCTTTCTTTCTTTTTTTTCAAGACAGGGTCTCTTTGTGTAGCTCTGGCTGCCCTGGACTCTTTATAGACCAGGCTGGTCTCGAACTCACAGAGATCCACCTACCTCCGCCTCCCAAGTACTGGAATTACAAGTGTGCGCCGCCACACCGGGCTCTCCTGTCTCCTCTCAGTGGGGAGTCAGACATAGTCTGGTTCATGAAAAATTGCCATTTGAGTGTAAACTTGGAACATGTTCCTCAAGCGTGGTCATTGCTTTCCAGTAGCTCAGTGATTAACAGAGCAAGACGGAGCCCGGCGTGATGGCGCACGCCTTTAATCCCAGCACTCGGGAGGCAGAGGCAGGCGGATCTCTGTGAATTCGAGGCCAGCCTGGTCTACAAAAAGTCCAGGGCAGCCAGGGCTACACAAAGAGACCCTATCTTGAAAAAAAAAAAAAAAAAAGAAAAAAGAAAGCAGAGCAAGACAGTAACTGAATTTCAGAAACCACAGTAGGAAGCGAGAACTGACTCCTGAACTCCTGAAAATTTGTCTGGCACTCACACATGCACATATACCACACGTATACAGTAGAATTTCAGAACTGTGTAAAGCATGAGTCGGATCCCACGTTAGATCCTGCTCCCATCAACTTGGTAAGCCTGTGACCTTGATCAAAAAGCCTTGACTACTCTCATTCTGTCTTGTTTTGTTTTCTCTAAAGGGAAAATAGGGATGATATATGATACTTTGTCTATATACTAGCTAATAGCATAGAGGGGCCGTTCTAGCTTTCCACACGGTTTGCTATATAGTTCAGGCTATGAAGTTGTAATTGCCTTGCCTTACCCTCCCGAGTGTCGGGGTTACAGGCATGTGCCTATAGCAGCACAGTTACTCTAATCCCTCGCATGTGGCACTGTGCTGGGGATTGAACCCAGGATCTTGAGCATTCCTGCCACTCAGCTTTATTCTTAGCCCCTGTTCTTTTGAGACAAGGCTTCATGTGGCCCAGGCCGACTTCCTGTTCACTGCGTATCTGAGGGTGGCCTTGGATTCCTGATCCTCCTGCCTCTACCTTCAAAGTGCTGGGGTTACGGGCTCTGGCACCATGCCTGGCTAAAAAGCTATTTACTTACTTTTTTTTTTTTTTTTTTTTTTTTTGTGGGTTCTCCATTTTATTTGCATGATTTGTGTGTACCTCTCTTTTTTTTCCCATGTTTTTTTTAATTAATTTATTCTTGTTACATCTCAATGGTTATCCCATCCCTTGATTCCTCCCTATTATTATTTTTTAAAGATTTATTTATTTATTATTTATACATTGTTCTGCCTGCATTGTGAGCTTGCACACCAGAAGAGGGCACCAGATCTCAGTATAGGTGGTTGTAAGCCACCATGTGGTTGCTGGGAATTGAAAGAGCAGACAGGGCTCTTAACCACTGAGCCATCTCTCCAGCCCTACTTACTTATTAAAAAAAAAAAAAAAAGACTTATTGGCTCTTTGTGAATTTCGCATCATGAACCCCAATCCCAGTCATCATTCCCATCCCCTCCTACCCACCCACTACCCTTGCAACCTCTTCCCCAGCAAATTAAAAAAAGAACCTTGTTGTGTAAGCTGCAGGGTGTCACAGTGTGTCCCACTGTACACCCTTTTGTCCACACTTCCCTGCTTACAAATGTTCGTTGCAATGAGTCATTGGTCTGATGCGAGGCCTCTGGTTTCTGCTACACTGACAATACTGAAACCTCACTGGGACGCCTTTGGGATGTCCTGTTGTTGCCTGTGTCTTGGGGATCCTGTAATTTTGGATCTGTAGGACCAGCCTCTTCAAATACTCTAGTAGTTAATCAGTGGGGTAGGCGTTGGTGGGTCAATCCAAAGCCCTAGATCTGAGCCTGAGAGATATTTGAGCTGGTCAGCCCACCAGCTCTCCTGTACCTACACCACGGAGGCGAACCCTTCTGCCCTGCCCTGTCTGGCCCATCCGCTGCTGCTTGGCCAGCAAGGGGCAGAGCCAGCCCTCCTGCTCTTATGCCCTGAGGGCTGACTCACCTGCAACCCCACCCCCACCTCAACCAAGACCAGCTCTACCCTACTGCCCAGGTGAGGTGCAGGACCTGCTGTCCTGAGTGTTGCAGCTGGTAAGGGACATGGCCAGTTCTCCTACTCTCGTGACCCCAGGACAAGTTCTCTCACCTGTAGTTGGTGTCAGGGCTGAGGGAGAAGAGGATGGCATCTCTCCTTCATCTGCACCACTGCCCAGCAGACAAGAGTCAAAGTCGGCTCTCGTGTGCTCACACCCTTGGGGCCAGCTCACCCGCAATCCCCAAGTCCAGGGCCAGCTCTATTGTGCTGCCTAGGTGAGGGGCAGGGCCAGCTCTCCTGCTCTCACGACCCCAGGATCAGGTCTCCCACCTGCTGCACATAGCAAGGGGCAAGGGGGAAAGAGGGTATCTCTCCCTCACCCATGTCACTGCACAGGAGATGGGTGGCAAGGCCTGCTCTCCCACCTTCAGACCCTCAGGGCTGGCTCACCTGCAACTCCCACAACCAGAGTCAGTTCTACTGTGCTTCCTAGGAGACGTTCAGTCTGCTCTCCTGAGTGCTGCAGCTGACTAGAGGCAGAGTCGGCTCTTCTGCTCTCAGGACGGCAGGGCCAGCTCTTCCTCAGTGCCCAGGTGGAGAGTGAGACCAGTTCTGCACAGCCCTCAGACATCAACATGTTCCTTGGCAGCAGCCCAGACCAGGGATGTCCGCCTGGCCTTTGGTGGTAACAGACCCAGACATGGCCCCCCAGTGGCAGCACAGGCCAGGACCCCACCATGGTCTCAGGTGGCATCACCAGCTACTCACATCAGGCTATTCCCCACTACCCTGGAGTCTCTGGTTCTGCCTCTCTTTACTGTGCCCACATCCTCTGTTTCTCTTTCTCTTCAGTGTCTCCACCACTTACTTGGTCCTATTAGTGGCACCCAGGGTCTCTGAGTGTCTGGGACCACCTATATCCCACCCATGCATTATGGCACCAGGCAAGGGTCATCTTGGGCATGGTCTGTGCCCCCAGGCCCTATGCAGTGCCAGACTGGCAGTCATCTCAGGCTAGTCCCCTGTCTGGGTCATCTTGGGCTCCCTCCTCTTCTGGGCCAGCCCACACGGCCTCATGCAGGGAGGTATCATGTCTCTCAGGCTCGCTCCTGCTAGTGGACTGTGGTACCAGGTTGAGTTCTTCTAGTCTGTGGCTTGCTGCTACTGGGCCTTGCAGTCCCAGGCAGGATTGACTCATCTGCCAGTCACTCCCCACCCTGGCAGCCATTCCGGACCCACAAGGAGCCAGACTGGTAGTCATCCCAGGCTTGGTTTTTTTTGTTGTTGTTGTTTTGTTTTTTCAGGGAGTGTTAGGCTGCTACTAATTATTCAGATGTTCAGAGGTCAGAGCACTGAGTGTAGACATGGCCTCTGTCCTCGCTGCCACCTACTGATGCACATGCGACACCGCAGCCACACCTGCAGCACCTCTAGGAGCAGCTGTATCTTTATCTTTGAGACAAGGTGTCTCTACATAGCTCCAACTGTCCTTGAACTCACTGTGTAGAGCAGACTGGTTTTGAAATCATGGAGACCTCCCTGCCTCTGCCTCCTGAGTTCTGGAATTAAAGGTGTGCACTCCAACCCCCAGCCTTATTTATTTTAAAATGTTATTCATGCGAAGAGGTGTTTTGCCTGCATGAACGTCTGTGTACCCCTTGCTTGCCTGTTGCCCTCAGAGGTCAGAAGAGGGACTCAAATCCCCTGGAATTGGAGATACAACCGCCATATGGGTTCTGGGAATTGAACCTGGGCCCTTTGGAAGAGCAGCTAGTGTTCTTAACTGCTGGTCCTTCTCCAGCCCCCACGCCTGTGTCTGCCACTGCTCAGAATAGTTCTTACCCACGTTTACTGTTGTATCTTCCTAACAGCCTCATAAAGCGATCTCATTCCCACTTTGCAGACAGGGGAACTGAACCTGGAACGTTATGCAACTCTCCACCTGAAGTTGCCTTGCCGAGGATTAGAACTCACGGCCTGGAGTCTGCTTTGCCGCAGACTCCACATTGCCTCTCGGTAAAGGTCTGAGTGCAGTGTCTGGTGTCCAGCCAGTGCTTACTAAGGTGTAGCTAGAGCCACGGTAGCATATCCTTCCCCTCCCCCACCCAAGGACTAGGGATTATATCAGCAAAGCTACATGTGGCTCAATTAGACCATTCCAACATGGAAAAAAAAAAACTGTCCTGGAGCCTCCGAGGGTTCTGGGCAGTGTGGGCTTTAATCAGAGTCCACCTGTAATTGCTAGGAGGGGCCTGTTTTTGCAGGAGGTGCTAATTGAATTGAATTGTTTGCGTGGTTTCACGTTGGAAAGGCAGGAGCCTTGGCTTAGCACGCTTTAGAATTGTCACTCCAGAAGCAGAAGACAGTTCTGGGAATGCTGCTCTTCTGAAGAAGACCGAGACCAGGAGACCGTCCGTGACGGTTCCCAAGAGCCGCTAATGAGCACTTCCCCGGCAGACACAGGGTTATTTATGTGGGAAGAAGCTAGCGTGGAGATTATTTCAGGCGCCTCTGAGCTGGAACTCTGTATTTTAGAGACAGATCACTAGATGGCATGCAGAGCAGGTTAATTGCACCCAGGGCATTTAAATACATTTGCTAAAGACATCAGCGTCAGCTCTTGTTTTGCTAGGGAGGAAAACGTGTTCTTCCAAGGGGGTAGTTAGATTTTATTTGATCCAAAAGCTCAGTGTGTTTAGACACTTTCAGTATGGCTCTCTGAAGTATTTCAGTTACATAATTCAGTTGTTCCTCTTAACAGTTTTTAGTCACCAAGTCAATTATAAAATTGTATAGGAGACACTGGTCACCACCACAAAGACACATGCTAAGCATTCATTAAATCAACAACCATTTATAAAACACCTACTGTGTGCCAGCCCAGGAAACGCAGAGAGAGCAGTACAGGTGTGTGAAGCACCTGACAGTGTGCTTGCTAAAGGCCTGATGGATTCAGAACTCTCTTGCCACCTGCAGTGTCCATAGCGGCGACCGTCATCTACGCCTACGCCTGGCTCGTTCCTCTGGCTCTCTGGGGCTTCCTCGTGTGGAGAAACAGCAAAGTGATGAACATCGTTTCCTACTCGTTTCTGGAGATTGTGTGCGTCTACGGCTACTCGCTCTTCATTTATATTCCCACAGCAGTAAGTACACGCCCACGAGTGGACTGAGAGATGCTGTTTTGGGTGGAAAACTCAACAAAGTATTCCACTGGGCCTTGCTGCTGTACCCTAATGCTCCCATGCTCCTGGAGGTTCCTTTAGAATTCAGGATGGATGGATGCTGGGAAGGCAAGGGCTTTGGCTGTGGCAGGAGCCCTTGGTGTGGACAGCATCCATCCCCATGCTGGAGAGTGCTCTGCAAAGCCACGTGGCAGCGCATGGCCAGCTGTGAGGGGCTCGACAGCTTTATGAACACTTTTGCTGGAGATGAACAGACATCTCCGCATTCTCTCTCCTTTTCCAGGTACTATGGATCATTCCCCAGAGAGCTGTTCGCTGGGTCCTGGTCATGATTGCCCTGGGCATCTCAGGGTCTGTGTTGGCAATGACCTTCTGGCCAGCTGTTCGAGAGGATAACCGGCGCGTCGCCTTGGCCACCATTGTGACAATTGTGTTGCTTCACGTGCTGCTGTCTGTGGGCTGCTTGGTATGTTCTTACTGTGCCCGCTTGGTACAGGATTGATTGATTGATTGCAGGTGCACAAGTGTAGGAACGTGCATGCCACAGTACACGTGTGGAGGTCAGAGGACAGCTTTCAGGAGTCAGTTCTTTGTTTCCATCACGTGGGTTCTGGGGCTCAAGCTCTTGGCTTCCTTGCAAGTGCCTTTGCCGTATGAACGATCTCTCCACACTGTGCGTGTGTTTCGCAGACAGATGTTAACACCGATTTTGCAAACTCCTGGAAGGAAGATGGCAAAGGTGTGAGGGTGTGGTTGTGATGTCTGGTTTTCCTTGTTTCTGTCATGTGGTTAAGATTCCATGTCTAAACCAGGCAGTGGTGGTGCACGCCTTTAATCCTAGTACTCGGGAGGCAGAGGCAGGTGGATCTCTGGGAGTTGCAGGTCAGCCAGAGATACATAGTGAGACCCTGACTCAAAGGGGAAAAGAGCTGGGCCTGGCTGCATGTGCCTGTCGCTCCAGGCAAGTGGATGCTGGGAGCTCACTGGCCAGTTGACCTTGCTGAATGGCACACTTCCAGTTCATCTCAAACCAATAAGATGAAAGGTTCATGATGTTCTGCCTGGTCCCTGCATGGATATAGCATGGTCTGCACGCTTATTACATCACACATACACAAATACACATCACACACATGCACACACACATACACACATGTACATGCACACAAACATACACGTGTGCACATACATATACACAAACACACACATATACCACGCACATGCAGGCATGCATGCATGCGCTTGCATATACCCACACATGCACACACATGTGCACACACCACACACTACATAAATAAAATCAAATTAAAAATGTAAAAGAACCTGTTTTGGGGTTCGGATGTAACGGTATTGGTACAGATATAGTTTAGCATGCACAGAGTCCTGGGCTTGTTTCTCTGTACCACATAAACTGGGTGTCGTGGTGCGTACCTGTAATTCTCCTGCTTGCAAGTAGAGGCTGTCAAGGTTCAGCGTCATCCTCGGCTGCATAAGGAGGGGGAGGCCAGCCCAAGCTAGAGGCTTTACCTCAAACAAAGAAAAAGGAAAAAACAAATATAATACCTGTGTCAGACCTTCAAGATCTTTTACTACCCATGGCACTGCCTTCTGGGGTAAATGGTACTGAAGGTAGAGAATTTTCTAGAAGAGAGCAAGTGACATGAGCTGGCTCAGTGGGTAGAGGTGCTTGCTGCCAAGCCCCATGACCTAAGCCAAGTCTCCAGGACCCACATGAGGAAGGAGAGAACCAATTCCTTTACATTGTCTCTGACCTCCAAATATGCATGGTGCCCTTTGTGACACCTCCCCTCCCCAATAAATATACTTTAAAAGTAAAATAAATAATTCTCTAGAAGAGAGCAGCATCATGAAGTCCAAAGAACTCTGATGTGGGAGGTGCTTAGTGGTATAAACTGAGGCACCTTAACTGACACAGCACCTCAGTTTCATTTCTCTCTCGGCTTCAGTGAGAGTCAGCAGATGGCTGTGGAAACCCCTCCTCTGTTGTGAGGGGTTCTTCAGGCCAAGGCGTAAGCAGGCGTTTCCAGGGCCACCCAGCTACTAGTGCTCTCACAGGAGTGACCCAAGATCACACTGCTCATAAGCTGACCAAGGCTGTTGTTTCGCACTGTGCCTGTGCCCTTTGCTGGTGCCTCTCTCAGGGCTGTCTTGACGTGGACTTTTCACATATTATATTGGCTGAGAAGTTGGTGGAGATGCAGAGGTAGGAGAAAAGTCTCCTAAGGGGGCACATTGGACTCTGGGACAGAGGTATCCCCTGGGAGAAGGGCTCTTCTGAAGAATCAGCTGTGGGAGCCCATGAGAGCCAGATGTTGAGCCAGAACCTGTGTCTGAACTCTCTTGTCTGTGTTGGACATGGCTCCCCTTTCTCTTTGGAGGTGTGATGAGGAGAGAGGAAGCGGTTGCCCTCCAGCTCTCCCACCCTGTGGGCTGGTCTCTGTGCTGGACTCCTGTCTCTTTCCCTGGTTCAAGGGGATGGATCGTGCTCACCAGAGTGCTGTCTGTCCCATTGGAGGGATTGGATGACACTTGCAACATGAAAAGCATGACAAGTTAGCTGGGCCTGGTGGCTCGCATCTGTCACCCCATACTTGAGAAGCTAAATTTGTGGCCTACCTGGGCCTTAGAATGAGTTCTGTGCCATTCAGAGGTATATAGCAAGACTCTGGCTTATGAACAGGGGCTGCTGGGAGGATAAGTCAGTTGGTAAAGTGTTTCCAGAGGGCTCTAGTTTAATCTCCAGGACCCACATAAAACGAGCTGGGCACGGAGCATGCTTATAATCCCAGAACTGGGGAGATGGAGACAGGCAAGGCTCACTGTCAGCCAGCCGGGCCTACTTGTGAGAGAGACCTTGTGTGATTTTGGAGGAGGAGGAAGAGGAGGAGGAGGAGGAGGAGGAGGAAGAGGACAAGAGAACAAACTTGAGGATGTGCTCTGGCCTGCACACCCATGTACATCTTACCTACATACCATACACATATGAACATGCACATACAGAAACAGAGAAATATATGACTGTCCATGTAATCAGAAGACTATTACTACTACTACTATTATTGTTATTACTGTAAAGTGTGAGGAGGTGTCGGCCGGGGAGTCATTTGAGCTGAGGGGCACCAGCTGAGCCCTACAGCCTAGCCTGGCTTTCCCAGTCTCCCCTGGGAAGTGTGGATTGGTGTTTTCCCCTCAGTGCACATCTGCTGAGATCCCCTGATGCCTGCGTTTGAAAATGATCTCCCGGTCTTGGCTGTGCACAGCTGGCGGGGACAGTGAAGGGAGCACCCAGAGGGTGGGTCCTTGGTGGGTTGCGAAGAGTCAGACAAGCCTACATTGGATGATTACTGCTGACTTCAGAGAGACTGGCGTCTCCTGTCTGCAATGCCTCAGATCACAGGCTGCGGAGAGACTAGAAGAGAAAGCCTCTTAGATACCATTTTTTCCCAATCTTTACCTTTTACAGACAAAGCTGAGGAGGTAGAGAAGCTTGTCTAGAGGCAATGTCTGCAGCTAGTGTGGACGAGGAACCTGGACCACTCAGCTCTGAGGTGCATAGGGTCCCCGAAGAGCCTTTCCTGCAGTGGCCTGGAAGAGAGCCACCCCTTCACTGACTGTCCCAGTGAGAGGGCTTGGGGAGCCCAGGATAACATGGTACTCTGGCCTCTGCCTCACTTACATCTCCTAGCTAGCGGAATCCCCATCCTTCGTGCCAGAAAACAACTACAAGAAGAGCCTTTAAAAGTAGCTTCTCCCGGGGATGTGATAAGCTAGAGGGAGTTTATGGGAAAAGGCAAAGAGAAACGAAAGAGATCTGTTAAGAGTTTCCCCGCATGGTGGCGCACACCTTTAATCCCAAGTGAGAGGCAGAGGCAGGTGGATCGCTGCTGAGTTCGAGGCCGGCCTGGTTTACAAAGCAAGTTTAAACAGCCAAGGTTACACAGAGAAACCCTGTCTAGAAAAACAAACCAACCAACCAAACAAACAAACAAACAACCAAAACCAAACCAAACCAACCAAACAAACAAACAAAAGAGTTTCAAGGTTGGAACAGGCCGGGAAGCCCGAGCGTGTCATGTTGGCGCCCTCTTCTGGCTAATAAGGGCAGAGCTGCTGAAACTGGGTCTTAGCTTTGCACCTGAGCCACACAGAAGCTGAGGGAATCCTGAGCCCTTGGTACGGGGACAGCTTCACATTTCCTTTGAAGGGGGAGCTCAAGGCTAGCAAGATGCTTGTTTTTCTGGGCTAACATTAGCCTCCTCCAACCTCAAGGCAGAAAGGAAGATCTTCCTTGCGGCCTCCTCTGACCCACCACCTCCTGATTCCTGACAGCTAAACTGTGGATAGTGAGTGGAAGCACCTGTCATTTTCCAGCTCAAGTACTAGGAAGTGATGCGCGCCCAGCACTTTCTTTTTAAGGTCTCTATAGAGAGTCAGCAACTGGCTTGGCAACAGTCAGCCCATTAACCTCTGGCCGCTTACTATGGCGCCAAACCTGAGAAATTGTTAGTAAAACAGAGGCGGAGGCATAGACAGTCCCTGTGTGACACAGTAATTGCAAACATGAGCCCTAGAGTCAGGTGAGCTGCTGCTCATTCCCCCTGCACACTGGTCCAGGGACATCTCTGTGAACCTCAGTTTCGGCATCTGTCAGGTGAGAGCATCCTAACAACCCCTCAAGGTTGTCGGGAAGATTTAGGCATACAGTATAGCCCAGAGACACACATACAGAGAGATGGCTGCAGTTCAGTGTGATGACAAATACGGGGGAGGGGAGAGGCCCCAGAGCCTACTAACAAAGGCTCCTAGAGCACTCACCTGCTCCCCATGTGCCTCTTTTCCCACAGGCTTACTTCTTTGATGCGCCAGAGATGGACCATCTCCCAGCAACTACAACTACAGCCACTCTCAACCAGACAGCAGCAGCAGCCAAATCCAGCTAACAGGGAGAGCTGTGCGACATTTTCAATTTGTGTGGTACGTCACAGATGGGCAGGTGTACCAGCTGTCCGTTGGCATCAGGGACAGAGGCTGGACCCCGTGTCTTTCTGCAGAGCTGCATGTGGGGGTTTCTGTAGCTGAAAGCTCCATGCTGAAGTCCACGTGCCATCCCCCCAGAGAATTTAGACCCTGGGGGATGACGTCCCTGCTTTTGTCCTCACACCCACTTCTCTCTACCTCATATATGCTTTCCAGTGCCACACAAGGGTTTCTTCCATTTCTTTTCTCTCTCTCTCTCTCTCTCTCTGAAACAGGGTTTCTCTGTATAGCTTTGGCTGTGTAGCTTTGGCTGTCCTGGAACTCACTCTCTAGACCAGGCTGGCCTCGAACTCAGAGATCCACCTGCCTCTGCCTCCTGAGTGCTGGGATTTAAAGCATGCGTTGCCACTGTCCTGCTTCTTCCATTTCTTAACAGCCCCAGTGCTTTTTCTGCACCCCTGGCAGCTCAGGCTGGCCTCTGAAACCCACGTTGCGCTCTCTGGAATGACCCCTGGATTTCTCCCAAGGCTTCTGAAGTTTGGTGCTCAGAAGTTATTCCTCTATGAATGGTTAGCTGATGGGGTTAGAGTGCCAGAAAAAGATCCAGCCTTATAACTTATTTTTTGCCTCCTGCTCTCCCCTCCTTAGGGGGCCAATGCTGAGCCTCAAGTTCTCATGTAGCCCAGGCTAGACTCCAGCTCACTAGGTAGCCAAGGACCTTGAACTTGAACTCTTAGTCCTCATCTTCCTGCCTCTGGCTCTTGAATGCTGGTGTTACAGGTGTGTGTCGTGGGGCCTGGTATGCCTTCCTCATGTCCCATTTCTGCCCCCTGACCCCATGGGTGACCCCAGGGACTTGTACAAGCTAAGCAAGTACTTTATCATACACTCCATGATGACCTTTGGTGGGAAAGGGTACAGAGCAGCACACAGCAGTGAAGGGGTACAGAAGGGGCTGAGAATGGATATTTTGGGGGTGTTTTATTTCTTTCTTAAGCGTTAGCATTTTGTTGAACTTTTTCACACTTAGTGACTTGTCTTTTCTATCCAGCACCTTGCTATCTTATTCCAGATGACAAAATGAGATAGAGGATTTCTCAGTTTGGTTTTTTTTTTTTTCCCACTCCTCTTCTGGAGACTCAGAGATAAACGTATTATCAGTGTCATTTACATACTTAAAGTTCTGAAGGGAATTAAACCTTCAGTCAAGAAGAACATTTGAAAGATATCAAAAGGAAAAGATACGGCTGTAAACCAGTAAAGCAAAGCTAGCAGGGACTCAAGCACACATGGCCCCACACAGTCCCTCTAGTGTGCAGCATGGCGACTGGCCCCCTCCAACACTGTACCGTGCCTCATTCTTCATGCAGGACAGGGGAAGCTTCTCTGGGTGGCACCAGCGCTGGCATTGACCATGCTGTGGTGCCCTCTGTCCTGACCGTTCTTACCCAGGTTCCCTTACCACTTGGGGGCCACTGTCCTCAGACCAAGGCCCACTTCTCACAGACTGAAGCAAAGGTGCACTTAAATATGGCAGTTGCCCAAGGCCTCTTAGGATTGAGGGGAACATGGGGTCCCCCATGTTTGTGTCCCTTCACAGGTCCTGGGTCTCACCTCTTCTCCCATCCTGAACATCTGGCTGTTGATATTGCTGGAAGGCATCCACAGTTTCATTGTCTAGAATGTTCCTCCCTTCCCACAGTCCTCATCCTGTGCCCTTGGGAACGGCTCCCCAGCTGACACCTTCCTTTCTTCTCAAGGGCAAGCAGTTTAGACTCAAAGAAGGCTGGAGCAGGATGGGCTTTCCCCCTCCTCTGTAGGAATGACGCTAAGGCCGAGAGTACAGTTCCTCGCCCACAGTCAACGGGAGTTTGGTAGCAAACTAACACATACCTATCACACTCTATTTACAGAGCGCTCCCCAGCTAACTGTCTCATCGGCATCTCTTCCCAGGTTTGCCCACCTGATTGCACAGATGAGGAGGGTGAAAATGTGTAGTTGATTGTGGTCACCTACAGCTGAGAAGCAGAACTGGGACTTGAACCCAGGTCTCGGAGAGCCAGTTTCCGAGTTTGCAAGTTTGCCCATCCCCTCCCCACCCCCCAGTTTTCAGTGATGACATTCTTTTTTTTTTTTTTAAGATTTATTTATTTATCATATATACACAGTGTTTTACCTGCATATACACCAGAAGAGGGCAACAGATCTCATTATAGATGGTTGTGAGCCACCATGTGGTTGCTGGGAATTGAACTCAGGACCTTTGGAAGAGCAGGCAGCGCTCTAACCTCTGAGCCACCTCTCCAGCCCAGGGATGCCATTCTTTCTACCTCTGAAGCCCATGGACCACACTGCTGCCATTCAGAATAGTTGTGGAGCCCTCCTGTCTGGTCTAGAGAGCTGTAGTCAAAGTACTTGCTTCTTGACTATATATTGCATGTGGCAAGTCTGAGTCCCATGCCAATTACCGGCTGCTGCCTCCCCATGTTGCTGTGGGCTGGGGAGTCTGGGTACAGCTTAGCCTCTTTCTCACTTTCAGGCCACCGTACGAGGCTGTGGCCATGTGCTGGCTGGAGCTGGGGCTCATCCAGAAGCCAGGCTTGGGGGAGAACCCCTTCACCCCTAGGATCATTGGCGGGGTTCAGCCCCTGTGGCTGATGAGAATGAGGGAGCCTTGGAAGCTGCTTTGTTGCTCACGTCTCTCCCTGTGATTGCAGACTTCATCAAGGCCAGAAATGGACAAGGGGTCGCTAAGAGTCTGGTAGCAAGATGGGAGGGACTGTCTTAATATAGCACTGACCTGAAAGTAAGTCTTGTCCTTGCTTTATTCTGTTGGTTAGAAACAAATTAACAGGCCTAGCCCACACTGAAGAGGGGAACGCGAGACAGCCAGCACTGAGGCCATTTTCCATTTTTTCCCCAGTGCAAACCAGTGATACACAAATTAAGTATTTGCATATACTGTTGTCAATCTGAAGGGAATGTAAATAGAGGTTCTAGTGTTTTCTAGTGTGTGAAGCCTTAATGTGAACCTTCCTCATGGCTTAATCACCACTCATTCGGGTAATCCTGAGGGAACCTTGAAAGCTGCAGGTCTCTTCCTATGACTGCAGACTTCATCGAAGCCAGAAATGGACAAGGGGTCACCAAGACTCCTCTGCTGTTGATGGAGAAGGCCTTGGCAAGGCAGGTCCCTTCCCTAGGCCAAAGTTCTCAGGGATGAGACAGAGTCTTACTTGTCTTGGCTTCTGTAGTGTGAGGCCCAGGGCCTGGCTGGCGTGAACTGCACAGGTGACAGTGCACATAGGGCGGGGGAGTGAGCCAGCCTTCGTGAGGTGAGGGCACAGATGAGGGCATGCAGGGATGGTGGCGTCTGTGCTGAGCTCAGGCCTCCGCTACTCAAATGTTTACTGAGGTGGTTCTATGGGACCTAGAAAGCCAGAGCTGGTCTCTGCCTCAAGGAGCCTCAGGCTGATGGGTGGATCCAGTCTAACAGGCCACACACTCCATGGTGTGAGAGAGTAGTTACTGAAGCAGATTGTCACCTGAGCACTGTGGGACACAGGAGGCAGTGACTTGGGCGTCACGAAGGGTTTCCTTTGAACTGGGTTCAGAAGGTGAGGCCAGGCAGCTAGTCACTCACTTCTGACAGAGATGTCCACAGTCTAGGCTGTTCAGTGGGACATGGTGATAGCTCAGAGGCAAGCATCTCTGAGCCCAACTAGAGTGGGGCAGAGGGAACACAGGCAGCCGTTGCCTGGCTCCTTGGCCTAGATTGCCAGATACCAAGCTCAGGAGGGCTCTGATGCCTGACTCCTAAGCGGGGACTTGGGCTCTTTCTTGCATTTTACTACAGAGGAGCTGCATGACCTAGCCCTGGTGCTGTAACCCTCCAGAGAATTGCTGTAGGTTCCAGGAAGAGATTCCCAGCCTGGTCTACACAGAGCTGGCACCTCTGGGCTGTGCACAGACCCGCGAGCTGGGGTAGCTCCATTTAGGTGTCAAGTCTCCAAATGAGATAGTGATGAACTGCTTCTTTGCGGTCTCCCCGGCAGAGCATCCATCGCTTTGCCAATAAGAGGGGCTGTTCAGAGGCCCGGGCACTGTGGATTTACGAGCTGCCTATGCCTCCTACTGTAAGCTCTGGGCTCCCAGCTTTCACTGAAGAAAAATGGCTTTGAATCTCAACAGTAGCCTTCCCTGAATAAATCTGTGCCAGGGAACAGCTCAGCCCAGAATGGGTTCCTGTGAAAACATTAACCTCTCCTCTCCGGGAGCACTGGACTCCTAGGGGAGCCTCTAATTAAGCGGAAGCTGCCCCTGAATAAGTCACTGAGGCAGGTAACAGGCTCTGCATCCATCCTTGCTTGTGCATTAACTTACCACCAGGGCCTCAGCGCTGTCTCTTCTGTGTCAGGACCCTGGGAAGGTCCAGAAACTACGTGGGAAGGTCCAGAAACTACGTGGGAAGGTCTGCTTTGACTTGTGGGATTGCATGAAAGACCGCATCCAGGCCGAGGCGCCTTCCCAGGGGCAGTGACAAGTACGAAGGAGTGCACAGAGGAGAGCAGCCAGCAAACAGTTCAACTACAGTTACGAGGGCATTCATAATAGATGAACAAAGGGTTTCTGGAGAGGTCTTTGTAGGGAAAATCCTCCTGACTGGACATGTGGGTTTATAAGCTGCCCTCCTTTCTCTTGCTCATATCAGGAGCACTTCTTTCTTTTTGAGCATATATGTATGTATTTATGTATGTATGTATGTATGTATGTATGTATGTATGTATGTATGTAGTATTTGTCTCTCTCTCTCTCTCTCTCTCTCTCTCTCTCTCTGTGTGTGTGTGTGTGTGTGTTTGTTTCAGAGAGAGAGAAAGAGACAGATAGACTGAGAGAGACCATGTGGGTTGTGGGTTCTGGGAATCTAAATCGATCAGCACAGTAATTTTCTTTGTAACAGTAGAAAATTTAGAGGTTGGGCAGGTAGTTGTGGCCCTCCTAGCATGACACAACGGTTACTGTCTTGAAGTCAGAAGTTGTCATTATCTGCACTCACAAGACCTTTACACGACAATCGGACTGGCTAAGATCCCCTTGTGGAGACGGGGTGGGATTCACAAAGCTCCATCCATTCTGAAGAATATCTAAGCAACCAACAGTGGCTGCCCGGTCGGTAGAGCTGACTGTATGCTGCCCACACTGCTGCAAGTAGCCCAGTTAAAACCTTCTGTTCGCCAAACTAGAACCGGGTGGGATTACTCTTTTTCATTTGTTTTTGTTGCTTGTTTTTGTTTTTTGAAACAAGGTTTCTCTGTGTATTCCTGGCTGTCCTGGAATTCACTCTGTACACCAGCTGGCCTTGAACTCAGAGGTCCACCTGCTTCTACCTCCCAAGTGTTGGGATTAAAAGCATGAGCCACCACTACCTGTCTCTTTTTTTTTTTTTTTTCAGGATTTATTTTTATGGTGCTAGAGAGATAGTTCAGCAGTTGAGAGTATTGGCTTCTAATTTCATATCCCACACATCACACAGACCAAAGGCCTTCAGAGGACTGTGGAGACCTCTGATCAGAACAGGTCAGATTCAGTGCTGGGCCGGGCCAAGGAAAGGAGGAGGGATTGCCCATGCTATATTGGGGCTACCCAAGGTGGGGAGCGAGAAGTAGCCAGGGGTCAAGCCTCAGGCTGAAAAGTAGAGGAAGTCTTTGAGAGAGGCAGAAGTGCTGGCTGATGGTGACGTCATAGGCCAAGCTTGGCAGAAAGAGTAGTGCCCTTTACCTCCTGTCTCTGACAAAGTGTAGGAGCTCCTAGTAAATTCCCTACAGACCACCTGCTGAAAGTTGGCAGGAGAGAAGAGAATACTCTATGTGGAAATTCGAACTTATTAATTTGACAAGACAAGACAAGAAAAAAAAACTCAACAGAATATTTAGGACATGGATTATATTCTCCCCTGTGGGCCAGTTTCTCTCCACCTTTTATTTTATTTTTAATTTTATTAATTTATTCAGATTACAACTCAATTGTTATCCCATCACTTGTATCCTCCCATTCCTCCCTCCCTCCCGCTTTCACCCTATTCCCCTCCCCTAGGTCTATGACTGAGGGGACCTCCTCCCCACTCTGTGGTCATAGGCTATCAAGTCTCATCTTGGTAGCCTGCTTATTCTTTCTTTGAGTGCCTCCAGGCCTCCCCACCAAGGGGAGGTGGTCAAATATGGGGCACCAGAGTTCATGTCAAAGTCAGTCCCCGCTCTCCACATAACTGCGGAGAATGTCCTGTCCATTGGCTAGATCAGAGTAGGGGTTCGATGTTTACTACTTGTATTGTCCTTGGTTAGTGCAGTAGTTTGATCAGACCCCCCTGGGCCCCAATTCACCCATCACGATGTTCTTCTTGTAGGTTTCTAGGACACTCTGGGTCCTTCTATTTCCCCATCTCCTATATTTCTCTTACCTAGGGTCTCAGTAGGATGTCCTCACATCTATCCCAGTCTCCTGGTAAGTGAAGACTTTCATGGGACATGCCTTTTGGGCTAGTGCTCAATCATAAGTGAGTATATACCATGTGAGTCTTTCTGCTTCGGGGTTAACTCAGTATGATTATTTCTAGTTCCATCCATTTGCCCACAACTTAAGGGATTTCCTTGTTTTTAATAGCTGAGTAGTATTCCATAGTGTAAATGTAGCACAGTTTCTTTATCCATTCTTCAACTGAGGGACATTTAGGCTGTTTCCAGGTTCTGGCTATTATGAATAAGGCTGCTATGAACATGGTTGAGCGTATGTCCTTGTTGTATGGTGGATTGCAGCCACAGCTCGGTGAGACTGAAGCGCCAAAGGTGCACAATCTAGGCTGATCCACTATTTCCCTACCTTTTATTAGCATTTCAGAAGCCTAGGCTGGTGTTTTCTGGAAGTTGTTACTCCGGCTTTAGCTTTTATGCTGTGACTGCTTGTCACAGGGACCTTCTGGCCATCAGCAGACCTGAGCAGATAGCCCGTGCCACAACCTCTCCTTTGTGGTCTGGTCCAGTGCCGACAACTGAACACGGCACTGCCCTGCCCTGGGAAGTCCTCCAAGGAGGTTTTGGCTCTTCATCTGAGAAGAAGGCCATGCGTTTGGAGCACCTCCTGCCACATGCCTTCCTCCCCTGTGGTGCCATCCCCAGCCCTTCTTTCCAAGTTCCCAGTGAGGTACCTCAACTTTGCTTTATCCCAAGCTACAATGGTTTTCTAGTATACTAGCTGCCCAGCGTGCTTCCCTGCTGTGATAAGTGGCATTGCATTCACACTGGCCTCCGACTTCAGACAGGGCAGAGTCCTTCCTTACTGTGCCCTCTCACACTCATTCACGGTCATCGTGAACTAAGTGATGCTTTGTGCGTTTGTTTGGCCTGCTCCTCCTCCTGCTAGGCCAGCTTTCTTGAGAGTTGACACTATACCTGTCTTATTCATCATTGTGCCTGTGACCTGGGGCAGGACGTAGCACACGGGTCTTCAATAAGATTTAGCTATCCATACACAGAAGCCAGGCATGGTAGCATACACTTTTAATCCCAGCACTCAGGAGGCAGAGGCAGAAGGATCTCTGTGAGTTTGAGGCCAGCCTGGTCTACATAGTGAGTTCCAGGACAGCCAAGGCTACACAGAGAAACCCTATATCAGGGAAAAACAAACAAATAAATATCAACAACAACAAATCAGACAAAACAAAAATCCATACCATAGGCCTGGGGTTTTATCGCCAATATCAACTAAACAAAACAAAAATTACCCTCACCAGGCTTGGAGCAAGCTGTGACCCTTAGTTACCCAGGTGGTGGAGGTAGGCGGGGATGCAAGTTCAAAGACACCTGGGCAACTTTGTGAGAAATTGAGAGAAGTTAAAAAGGAAAAAGGGAGCTGGGTGTGGTGGAACACGCCTTTAATCCCAGCACTTGGGAGGCAGAGGCTGGCAGATCGCTGTGAGTTCGAAGCCAGCCTGGTCTACAAAGCGAGACTAGGACAGCCATTTAGAACATCCTTAGGCTAAGTGCTTCCCTTCAACAAGTTCCCAGCTCTTTTTTTTTTTTTTTTAATGTGTGTGTATGTTCACATGTATGTGTGGTGGGGGGGGGAGTGTATACACATTATGCATGCAAAGGCCTAGGGCTGAAGTCAGGTGCCTTCTATCAGCTTTCTCTTGATTTCCTGAGGCCAGGTCTCTTGCTGAGTCTGGAGCTCACTGATTGGGCTAGCTCACCTTCCCAGCTTGCCTTGCGATGCTGTCTCTCTTCCTGCTGAGCTCCGGGATTGCAAACAAGGCCTCCGCATCCACATGGCTTCAGCGTAGGTTCTGGAGACCTAAACTCCAGGCCTCATAGTTGTGCGCGGGCGCTTTATCCACGGGGCCATCTTCCTGGCCCTACTCTCAGATCTTCATAGGTCCCACCATGTCTTATTCATGGCTCCTCCTTAACACAGTGGAACCACACAGAAGCGGGTGTGAGAGGAGTGAACAGTCCTTGGGGGTCCAGGTCAGAGAGGGTCAACTGGGTTTCTGGGAAAGTAGAGGAAAGGGTTAGGCGTTGCCGTATCCTTCAGTAGTGATCTCTGCATCGAGCGTGGAGCTCAGGGTGTGAGTTCAGGATCTGTGGGTTGGGGTGGCAGGCAGCCCTGATACTAAGGTCTAAGACCTTTCTGCTGCTTAGCTCCAGGGGTCTTTATCTTGGATCTCACTTTTTTCTTTTCTTTTCTTTTCTCTTTTTTTTTCAGTTCTCTCAATTTTATGGGTGTGTGGCTCTCCTGGACACAACATCCACCCCTGGAAATCAGGATGGCCAGTGTCAGCAGGAGACTGATTGTTGTCGAAATGAAGTCTTGTCACCTGTTTAACAAGAATTAAGTGCTGTTCTGGGGGTGACAGTCACATGATAGAACACTTGCCTAGCATATGTGAGGCCCTGAAAGTCCAATCCTGAAAATAAAATGCAGTGATGTTTGACATGTGTCTTTCAGCTCTTCTTTTCCACGTACTGGTCATCGCTGCGACTAAGACTAAAACTGATTGGGGATGAAAGGTGAGGGTGGGGCAGGCAGGGGAAGGCTTAGGTGAGGGTCTAGGAGCTGGCGGCCAGTCTGGGCAACATGTTAGGACCTGGACCCTTGTCACTCTCCTGACCCCATAACAATGAGGGTATACACTTCACACCTGGGGAAATCCTCACAGAAGCCAGCGTTAGACATAATTACTGAGATGGGTGGATTTTTATTTTGCTTTATATTTCTGAGACAGCACTTTGCTATATAGTCCAGAGTAGCCTTAAACCTGTGCTCTTCTTGCCTGAGTCCCTCAAGAACTGTGATTACAGACGAGTGCCATGTGCCCAGTTGAAAACATGGGGTCTGAAAGAATCCACCTTAAGCAGAGACTTGAGGGATGTGGTGGCAGAGCCCACCATGAACAGAGGCATAAGAACAGAAAACAACACGTTTGGGGGGCAGTGAAGGGTCTGTAAAATAAGTTTCAGTTTCTTTTTTAAAGAAACTTCTTGAATTTTCTGTGTTTGGGTCTCGCCTACATGTATGTCTGTACAAACCATGTCATGTGTGTGCCTGGTGCTCCCGAGGCCAGAAGAGGGTGTTGGATCCCCTGGAACTGGAGTTATAGAACAGCTGTGAGCCTCCATGTGGGTTCTGGGACGCGAACCAGGTTCTCTGGAAGAGCAGCCAGTGCTCTTAGCTGTCTGTATCTCTCCAGCCCCCAGTTGCGGCTCCTTAGACCTCTACTTCCTGTCTTAGTTCAGCACCCAAGAATAGCATGCAAGCTGGACACTAGTGCCCTGGTGGACACCCGTGAGGACAGAGGGTGGCTAACGATAAAACCTGAATGCTAGACAGAAACTTCTAGCATGGTGCCTGGCTCTCTACCTCGTTTAGTGAGTGCTGGTGGATTAAGTGAACACAGTCGTGTATAAAACAAGTTTTTCCAGAACTTTTAAAGTCATGGCCTGGATTAGCAGGTTATTCAGTGACAGAGGACTCGGGAATCAGAGAGTGAAGAGATAGAAAAGTTTAGGACCAAGAGGTCTCGCATAAGCTATACCTTAGGCAAAGCAAATCCAGTAAGAAGTGCAGTGTTTTGTATACAGTTTGCAAGATGCAGGGAGGGGTGGGACAGAGTCAACAGAAAGCTTTCATACAGCTAGGGGAAGTCAGCAGGCAGCTAGTCAAGCAACGTTGCATTGCAGACCGAGCACACAGTGGCCTTCCTTGGGACTGATGACTCTAGTCTCCTCAGGGGAAAAGCCAGGTTCCCAGGAACCATACCTTATTTCCTTCAAGGCCCTGTTCCGAGTCCCAGTCTGGAGTTTGCCAAGTCTGCCCCTGGGCAAGGCCACCGATCTAGTTCTCTTTGTCCTTTCGTCGGAGCCCCTGAGAAAGCCTTGGAGTCAGCCTGGCTCTCAGCACAGACTGTTTGAGAGGGTTCTACGTCATTTTGTGGTACCCACCGATTCCAGAGCACCAACTTAAAACATCAGTGTTATGTTTCTTGTTCACATTGCGCATTCATCACAAGTTGGTGGGGAGGTGGGTCATTCCATCCCTCAGGTACTGGGGCTGGGGTGGTCATTCCATCCCTCAGGTCCTGGGGCTGGGGTGGTTCATTACTCCATCAACCAGGTACTGGGGCTGGGGTGGTCATTACTCCATCACCCAGGTCCTGGGGCTGAGGTGGTTCATTACTCCATCCCTCAGGTCCTGGGGCTGGGGTGGTCATTACTCCATCTCCCAGGTACTGGGGCTGGGGTGATTCATTACTCCATCACCCAGGTCCTGGGGCTTGGGTGGCTCATTACTCCATCACCCAGGTACTGGGGCTGGGGTGGTCATTACTCCATTACCCAGGTACTGGGGCTGGGGTGGTCCATTACTCCATTACCCAGGTACTGGGGCTGGGGTGGCTCATTACTCCATCACCCAGGTCCTGGGGCTGGGGTGGTTCATTACTCCATCACCCAGGTCCTGGGGCTGGGGTGGTTCATTACTCCATCACCCAGGTCCTGGGGCTGAGGTGGTTCATTACTCCATCACCCAGGTCCTGGGGCTGGGGTGGCTCATTACTCCATCACCCAGGTCCTGGGGCTGGGGTGGCTCATTACTCCATCACCCAGGTCCTGGGGCTGGGGTGGTTCATTACTCCATCACCCAGGTCCTGGGGCTGGGGTGGTTCATTACTCCATCACCCAGGTCCTGGGGCTGAGGTGGCTCATTACTCCATCACCCAGGTACTGGGGCTGAGGTACTACTGGTTCTAAAATCTTGCTGGTCAATGGATCAGAGGAAAAGTCTTCCAGGGTACCTCACAGTGGCGGTGAAATCTGCCAGCTATAAATGCTTACAAGAACTCATATGGCTGCATTAACAGGTTATTTGAAAGGTGGGTGACAGAGCTCAGGGCTGTTTCAATATGTTGGTGTGAGTAAACAGAATGCACTAGTGTCCTTTCTCAGCTGAGGAGACACACTGAGGTTGAGGGCCTTGTTCAAGCTAACGTGCTATTTGCAGGGCTCTGGAATTTTCCCCTGAATTTGCTTCACCCCAAAACCTTTACCTATGGCCTTGTACACTCTTGAGTGTTCAGACTAAAGGCTTTGGTGCAGCCTCTTTCTCACATACCTGCATGTGAGATGCCATTGGGTGCATTCTTTGCCTGTGGGTCTCACTTGACCATCTGTGTCACAGGCTTAAATCTACCTTTGTAAAAAACCTATGCTGTGTTGGAAAGGGTGAAAAATCTCTGTGCAGCCCGGATGACACACTGTGCTTGTTTTACATGGGTTTCCCCATGGTTCTCCTCTCTTCCTTGGTTTTCCTCATGAGTTCTGATTCGCATGAGGCAGACAGGAGAGACAGCACTGCCACATAGCCACATGGAGTACTACCTGGGCATGGGGAGAGAGAGGAGCCTGAGCTTGTCTGCCGATCAATAGACTGAACCTTTTGTGTTCTTTGCCAAGGCCTGGGATTGGGTAGTTAGAACCATGGCCTGCTCTTATCCTGAAACATGAGCTCCCTACACCACACAGGGAGATACCACCCTTGTGCTTAACATCCTTTTCTTGCCCCATTCACAAGAGATGCTTGGATAGCCAAGGAGCTGTCTTTCAGAGTGGTTGTCTCTCGTTTTCCTTTTGCAGAGGCTAATTTCATTCTGTTAAGAGCTAGTAGCCTGTGCTGGAGAGATGGCTCAGCAGTTAACAGCACTGACTGCTCTTTCTGAGAACCCAGGTTCAATTCCTGGCAACCACATGGCAGCACACAACTGAATAACTCTAATTCTAGGGGGTCTGACACCCTCATACAGACATACATGCAGGCAAAATAGCAATGCACATTAAAGATAGATACATAGATAGACAGACAGACAGACAGATAGATAGACAGATGGAACAAGCTAGTAGCCTTCTCTCTGGGAAGGATTGAGTCTGAAGCTAACCAGATAGGCAGAATGAAAGGTCATTTGCTACCCTAAGCCCTTCTATTTTTACAAGTTATAAAAACAAACAAACAAACAAACAAAAACTATACAATTGAGGAATTTGAAATGAGTGATTTAGGACATTTGTAATTGTAGACTCTGTTTTTTAACAATTAAACTTTATTATACAACCCAACTAGCTTACCCAAGAGGGAAAAAAAGGTTAAAGGGAAAAAAGAGCGAACCTTCCGGTATCCATTCCATGGGATGGGTCCTTAGGTGTCTCTGGCCTGCGTGCTGGTCCAGCCTGTTTGCTGATCCACGTGTGCTCAAGCCTGGTCTCAACCTGTTATTGCTCTCTCTCCTCTTTGCCTGTCTGTGTCACTTGCAAAGGGCGGTCTCCTTCTCCCATTGAGGGTCGATTAGAAAAACAATAGTCCAGGTGGAGTCCCCAGGTCTGCTTCCTGAATTCCAGGCCCAGGATGGCTCCACTCAGTTTATCACAAGGTATCCATGGGGTGTCCAAGGGTAAAGCCCGCCAAGAGTGCTTTTACCTGTGACAAAGCTTACAGTCTTTCCCACATATAATACTTTAAAAATATGAGAGAAATTTAAAAACAAAACAAAACGTCCACATTTCTAAGTACCGTTGTGTGGCTTAAGATGAGGGCAGGATTTTTCAGGAGCTGCCGTTTCTCAGAGGCTAGCTCTTCTTAACTAGCTTCTCTGTTTGTCACTTTTACTTATTTTTTTGTTTTGGTTTGGTTTTGGTTTTTCGAGACAGGGTTTCTCTGTGTAGCCTTGGCTATCCTGGACTCGCTTTGTAGACCAGGCTGGCCTCGAACTCACAGCGATCCACCTGCCTCTGCCTCCAGAGTGCTGGGATTAAAGGCATGTGCCACCACCGCCCATCTCTTATTTTTAATAGATTCTTCTGTTAGTCACTTAAAATCTTAAAATAATCATTTTTACATATATGAGTATCTTTTTTTTTTTCTGCAAGTGTATCTGTGCCCATGTATGTACAGTGAGTGCCTTTGGAAGCCAGAAGAGGGGGTTGGATCCCCTGGAACTGGCGTTATAGTCAGTCATGAGCCACCATGTGGGTGCTGGGAATCAAACTCTGGTCCTCTGGAGGGACAGCTCTTCACCACTGAGCCATCGCTCTAGCCCTCTCTTAGTCACTTTGATTTCTATCTATTTTTCTCTTAGTCACATTTATATTTTTGGTTGTCAGCCAGCCTTTAATGGCTGAGCCATCACTTCAGCCCTCTCTTAGTCACTTTGTAAAAAATCCTTTTGTTTATTTCATTATGACTGAAAACACTTTGGCTGTTGTGTTTTTTAGCTCTTGAGTTCCTTCTAGATCAACTTCCGTTTATGATTTTTATTTGATTTGATTTCTTCTCTAAATTCTATCATGTAATCATTGAGTTTTTGTAACACTCGTTGATATGATTCATATGGTTAATTTTATTCTACTTTGGGGGTTGGGTTACAGTTTCCCGTGTCCTGTGCACATTTTCTGAATTGCTGCTTCTCTGAAGGGACATTGCTCTTGTTCCCTGTTTCATTTTCACAGGCTGGAAAAGAGAAAGTGACTTAACAGTTCCAGAGTGGTGGAAGAGGTAGTCACAGAACGAGGAGCGTCTTTCTTTCTTTCTTTTTTAGATTTATTTATTATGTGTACAGTACTCTGCCTGCATGTACACCTGCAGGCCTGAAGAGGGCGCCAGGTCTCGTCATAGATGGTTGTGAGCCACCATGTGGTTGCTGGGAATTAAACTCGGGACCTCTGGAAGAGCAGTCAGTGCTCTTAACCTCTGAGTCATCTCTCCAGCCCAACCTCTAGCTTTCCATAATGCACCAGGTAATTTCCAAGCAAACCTCATTCAATACAACATCTTACAAGATGGTTTTGTCATTGTCAGGAAACTGGGCTCAGACAGCGACTATGGATGCTTGTGGGCACTTGTGGTAATTTCAACTGCTTCAGGGGACCAACTCCTCAGTTCCTGCCTGGCAGCTGTGGTGAGCTGGGACCATCTCCCTCCACAGCTCGGCCCAATCACGGTCTCACTAGGCGTGTGCAGGGGCAGTAGTGGCCTCCTCTATTGGAGCAGTAACTCTCCCACTCCATCCTACAATCTGTACTTTGCACACCACTTTTCCAGCCTTTCAACACTTTGTCAGTTTTCTGCATTACATATTTCTTTGAGTTAGCTATCAAAAGTTGTTCTGGATGGACATTTCTGATATACTTACTTTTTTTGTTCTATTTATTATTTTGTCCATTGTATGGCATACTTGGACTTGTACTTGTATGACCAGCACTTTGGAAACAATAAGTTGCAAGACAGAGCCCCTCCTTTTGTGAGGGTTGGGGACCAGTGGGAATAAAAGAATACAAGATGACTTAAGACTATGATAAATGGGCTGGAGAGATGGCTCAGCAGTTAAGAGCACTGGCTGCTCATCCAGAGGTCCTGAGTTCAAGTCCCAGTAATTGCATGGTGGCTCACAACCATCTATAATGAAATCTCATGCCCTCTTCTGTCTGATGCAAACAGAGTGCTCATATACACAAATCATAGATGTTAAAAAAGCATATGATAATTAAGGCCTGGCATGGTGGCGCACGCCTTTA